>NW_027104271.1:52734-671499 GCF_902728285.1 Clytia hemisphaerica | reverse complement strand
CTCTGATTGGTTTGTGGTTGAAGTGGAAGCCGAATTGTTTCTCTCTAGGTGGCTGATTTGACGTGATCTCCTTTCAATGGTTCCTCCTCTGATGGGTTTGCAGTTGAATTTGAAGGCAAATTGATTTCCTCTGATTGTTGTTCGTTTCGCTCTGCATCGTTGGACTGGTCCAAACATTCTTTCAGTGGTGAGACTGTTGGTAGTTGGAGCTGTTGCGGCGTTGAGGCTCTTGTTGGCTTCAGGATCGAAGCTTGGAACGAGCAATTCCATGATTGGTATCGAACCATGGTCGTTCGTAACCCTTGCGTACCAGCCACGCATCGTATACTGTGTCAGGGCCATCCCAGAACACGCGAGCTCGGCGCCGGAACATTGACACTGCCTTGTCAGAGATGTGCAGAGCGTCCCAACATCCTTCGTTGTTTGATGCAAGCTCGACCACTTTTTGCACGTACTCTTCGTCACACTTTTCCGATGCGTTGTCGAAAAGTGGCGTGTCCCAAGAGAGATCTTCGTATAACACGCCTTCAACACGGTCTGCCTCCATGATCGCGTGATCAATTGCTTCGACTGTTGCACTGTCTTTGGAGTTGCTGGGCGATGATGGCACGTCTGCATCTGCTGTCTGGACATTGTTGGACGGGATGCTTGGGGTCTGGCTCAAAGAAAACTCCGCGTTTTCGTCTGCCAACATCAAATCCATCGGGCTGAAATCAAAATCGTTGAAGACAGCTCCCATCCCTTTGGCAGCACCCGCACCATTCCATCTGTGTGTTGGTGTGTCGAAGATTGGTTCGTGTTTGAGTTGTTCGGCCAAGTAATGGAACACCTCCATGCAGTTGATACGGAGCCAGCCTGAAAAAACGACAATTATGAACATATAGTCGGTGAAAGAATGGGACGATAAAAATTTTATTGAAGCAGCAATTATATCCTTATTAGATACTTTGTTTTCATTACTTAGCTGACTGTGAAGGCGCAAAAAGAGGCTTAATATTTTGGTGGATATGTCGATTGTAAATATGATCAATAATTAGCTCACCTTCAACCGAAGGGTCTTTTCGCTTAAGGGAAGATGTCTGGAATACGTCAAGCCGCTTTCGAATCGCTTCATTGTCGATTTCATTGCCAAAGTCTGGGTAAACGTTAGTGGTAATGAAAAATCCTGAGTTGTAATTGACTCTCAGGCCTTCCTTGTGCTTTTGAGGAAGGAAGTTCATGCCACCTGAAGATCAAAGAAGGAAAAAGTGCCATTAAACATTAGAAGAAAAAAAAGAGACGAATTAAACTTGAGTAAACTCTAGTAAACGAGACAAATGAAATTCTACGTACTAGATTAAAGGCCTCAAACACGCAGAATCAAAAAGGTAGGGCAGGACCACAAGAAAAGTGATGAAGAGACGAGGAAACTACAAAAAAAAGAAAAGTACCGCTCACCCTGGAGAACTCGTTTGGCGTCTTCACAAGAGAGGCTGTCTGGCGTCCACTCATCCATCATCACAATCTGAGTTTGGTCGTCGATTAGAGCAGCTGAGAAGCGTCCGTCGTTCATGACCCCAGCTATGTAGCGAGCTGGAATGATGCCCTTGAAGGGAGAAAACCAACTGGTTTTGGCCGAGTCCGCAGGGCCCACTAAACACAATTTCGTCTCCTTGTGAGGGAACTGTTTGTGAACAAGCAACTGGTAATACTTCTTGTAGAAGCGCTTCCTGACCACAGGGTTTCCGAATGAGTTCTCAACGCCCTTGATAAACGGTTCGGGATACGGTCTCTTGTTTGCGTCATATGCGTACTTGACAAATGCTCTCGGGGAACCTGGACGAGAAAAAAATAGAGAATTTTTCTTGAATCACTAAATCCCCTTCAACCAAATGGAACAAAACCAGCAACATACGCAAAATGACTATTCACTTCCGAGAAGCACACGCTAGACTCACAAAAACACTAGAATTCGCCAAATCAGAAAAATAAAATTTAAGTAGGTTTAATTCAGATTTTGCTTACCCTTCAAATCACGAGGTTCAAGCTCGAAACACTTCTTGGCAATGTTGAAGCACGTTCCATGAGGTGTCACCTCGATGAAGTTGTAGTCGATTGAAATTGGCTTTATTATTCGGCATGTTTTTACAGAAAGAAGACTGATAATTTGCTGAACATGCTGTGATATGGTATTCGCAACGTCGTCATTTCCGAGAATGAAATGAATGAAATCGTGCACGGACGAGCAATAGACGTAGGTGAATCTCGATTGTGGAACTTTCTTGTACACGCTACCGTCGTACAAACCATAATGAAAAGTGTTCATGTACACTTTGACTGATTCGATACTCTGCATAAACCGACTGACTGGTCTCAAAGCCGCGACCACTGGCTCTTCTGTGAAGTAAAAAAAATTAAGACACTTTAAATTGATGCAAGCAATGCGTGTAAAAAAACAACTTAACGCCAGGACACTTTGGTCAGTAAAAAAGCCAAAAATAAAATTGGAAAATTTCTCACCTGCAGAAGTAAAGTCAACAAGTTTCATTTCGAGCAAACCTCTGCAAGACTGGACAGCGTTCTTCAGTTCTTTCGCAACATTCGAATCCATCGACTTGGTGAGCCACAATGATGTCAGATGTTTTGATGAGTAGCGAACACCTTCCCCCATCACGACTGTCTCCAGGTTAATTCCTTCTCGTTCAGCTTCAGCTTTCACAAACTTTATTTGAGACTTGGCAAAGTGGTGTAATAGCGTTTCATTGTTGTGGTCCTTTAACACAATGTACAGTGATGCCACGAAACTGTCATTGATAGAACGAACACCTGAAAGAGAATTATAGGCCATAAAATACCATTGGAAAATACAGGGGAAAATAGTGTAAAAAAAAAAAAAAAACGTCCGAAAATCCTTTCACAAAAAAAACTGTATAAGCAGTGATAACGAGTGATAAGCTTGTGACAAGGAGGATAAGAAATCTCAAAGTGTCCGTAAAAAATAAAAACGTCCGAAAAATCCTTTCATTTCAAAAACCTGTGACAAGGCGGATAAGCAGTGATAACGAGTGATAAGCTTGTGACAAGGAGGATAAGAAATCTCAAAGTGTCCGTAAAAAATAAAAAAACGTCCGAAAAATCCTTTCATTTCAAAAACCTGTGACAAGGCGGATAGCAGTGATAAACGAGTGATAAGCTTGTGACAAGGAAGATAAGAAATCTCAAGTGCCGTAAAAAATAAAAAAAACGTCCGAAAAATCCTTCCTTCAAAAACTGTGACAAGGCGGATAAGCAGTGATAACGAGTGATAAGCTTGTGACAAGGAGGATAAGAAATCTCAAAGTGTCCGTAAAAAATAAAAAAAACGTCCGAAAATCTTTCACTTCAAAACCGGTGAAGGCGGATAAGCAGTGATAACAGTGATAAGCTTGTGACAAGGAGGATAAAATCTCAAAGTGTCCGAAAAAGCAAAAAATCGAAAAATCCTTTCACTTCAAAAAACTGTGACAAGGCGGATAAGCAGTGATAACGAGTGATAAGCTTGTGACAAGGAGGATAAGAAATCTCAAAGTGTCCGTAAAAAATAAAAAAAACGTCCGAAAAATCCTTTCACTTCAAAAACCTGTGACAAGGCGGATAAGCAGTGATAACGAGTGATAAGCTTGTGACAAGGAGGATAAGAAATCTCAAAGTGTCCGTAAAAAATAAAAAAAACGTCCGAAAAATCCTTTCACTTCAAAAACCTGTGACAAGGCGGATAAGCAGTGATAACGAGTGATAAGCCTGTGACAAGGAGGATAAGAAATTGAAAGCGACCTTAAATAGAAAAAAAACCAGAAATACTGAAAACGTCCGTACAAGCCAAGGTTGAGATGTATAAGTTTCTTTTTTTTCAGATTCAAAATTAATTTTCTTTTAAAAAGATTAACACTTAAAATGAAATCTAAAAAAAAAGGAGAAAAAAAATTAAATAATCTACGTGCTCGACCCAATCCCTTTCTTAAAAATATTTTCAAAATATCTATCAAGGTTCAATTTTTGAGATTAAAAAGTCATTTACCACGTGCACGCCCCAAAGCCCCTTCCTTGAAAAAACATTTTAAATGTCGACCTTATGAAATAAAGCTCAAACTTTTGAAAAAATCTTTCTGGATTCAATTTCTACTAAAATCTAAAACAAGTCCACCACGTGCTCGGCCCAATCCCCTTCTCCGAAAAAAAATTTAAATATTAAAATTATTTTTCAAATTCAGTTTAAACAAGCTAGATGCTGAATGGACCTACCTGATGATGAAAGTTAGATAGCAATGCAAGGAGAGAAATGAAAAAAATTAGTCAGAAAACATAGAGTTTAGCGAAAATGCATAACGCAAGATGGTGGGGGGGGGGAGAGGGAAGGGTTGTAGGGAAAAAATAAATAGAAAGTTCTGGTCGCAAAAATCAGTTTTATTGACAATTGAATCATGCTTGATGGTGAGCATTGTTATCGATAATGTTTTTGTGTGAAAAACATAGAGATATGAGGAAAAAACCCAATGAAAATCTGCAAAAACGGCTATTTCCCGAATTTTCAACCGGAAAAAATTTTTCTCAAAAATTGAACTCGGCCATGTTTTAAGCATTGCGAATACGCATTATTCTGCAAAAAATCAGAAAAAACTAAAAATAAAAATTCGAGAAAATGTCAAAAAAACGGTTTTTCCGGCATTTCCGACCGGAAATTTTTTTTTTCGAAAATCGGGCTCCGTCACATTTTAGGTATTGTCATATTGCGTCAGTGTGCAAAATTTCATAAAAAAATATAAAGGACAGCTCGAGAAATTCAAGAAATACTGTCTTTCCGGCGAAAATAGGTTGTTCCGGCGACTTTTAAAATAGTTCCGGCTTCAAAAATCAATTTTATTGAAAATTGAAACATGCTTGATGGTGGGCATTGCTATTAAAAATGTTTTTGAATGAAAAAACAACCAATTATAAGGAAAAAGTCCAATGAAAATCTAGAAAAACGGCGATATCCGGCATATTTCAGGCATTTTCCGCCGGAAAATTTTTTTTCTCAAAAATCGGACTCCGCCATGTTTTGGGCATTGTTAATACGCATCTTTGAGCAAAAAATCAGAAAAAACTGATGATAAAATCTCGAGAAAATGCCAAAAAAAACAGTTTTTCCGGCATATTTCCGGCATTTTCGGCCGGAAATTAATTTTTTTCGAAAATCGGGCTTCGTCACAATTTAGGTATTGACATTTTGCATCAGTGTGCAAAATTTCATGAAAAAATATAAAGTACAGCTCAAGAAATTCAAAAAATACTGTTGTTCCGGCGAACATCGGCTGTTCCGGCGATTTTTAGAAAGTTCCGGCTTCAAAAATCAGTTTTATTGACAATTGAATCATGCTTGATCGTGGACATTGCTATCAATAATATTTTTGTGTGAAAAAACAACGAAATATAAGGAAAAAGTCCAATGAAAATCTGCAAAAACGGCGATTTCCGGCATATTTCCGGCATTTTCGACCGGAAAAGATTTTTTCTCAAAAATTGGACTCGGCCAAGTTTTGGGCATTGCTAATACGCATCTTTGTGCAAAAAATCAGAAAAAACTAATGATGAAATCTTGAGAAAATGCCAAAAAACCGGTTTTTCCGGCATATTTCCGGCATTTTCGGCCGGAAATGATTTTTTTTCGAAAATCGGGCTCCGTCACATTTTGGGCATTGCCATTTTGCATCATTGTGCCAAAAATCAGAAAAAACTAATGAGCCAATCCTGAGAAAAGCTGGTAACAGACGGACGGACGAACGGACGGACGGACGAACGGACAGAGGTTAATTTATAGGACCTCCAGGTAGGTCCAAAAATACATACAAAGTCAATTTTTACTAAAATCAAATCAACCCCTTGCTCGGTCCAATCCCCCTCCCTAAAAAAAAATAGACCATCTTGAAAATGCAAAAAGTTTTTTATCAAATCAAAGGGAAGGTTATTCAAAAGTAAAAAAAATGTAAACTTACCACGTCCTTTAACGGCTTTGCAGTGTACAGTCTCGAGTCCTATTCCTCTTGCAATTTTGGTTAAATAACTCTCATAAGCTTCGATACCAATCTCAGGCCAATCGAACATCACCCAGAAAGATATTCCTGCGATGGCTTGGTGCTGATCATCTTTCGTTTGGTTATATAACGCTGTTCCACATGAAAAAAAACCAGCAATTGTTTGTTCAGATGAAAATTTTTCTTCCAAAAGTTGCCTTGCCTGCCAAACTTCCATATTTGATGGTGTTGGTAGCATTACTCTAACGGCTGCTGCCTGATAGTAACGAGACACATGCTGAACAACGAATGATTTTAACGCACATTTAACCAGCGAGCATCGAAGTTCCTTTTTTGGATTAATAATGTCTTGTTCCTCTTGTTGTTGAGAAGCATTCTCAACGTGTCTCTGTTCCATGTTTTCAACCACAGTTGTGTTTAGAAAGGAACAAATTTTCTCTTTTATGGTTAAAGAATATAAACATTAACATTAACATTAACATTAACATTACCAAAACCTAGCATTTAATGCATTACCTCAAGCAAAAATTTGGCATTTTTTTTACGTCATCATAACTATTCTTATAAAGTATATTCTTATAAAAGCGTGTATTCTAAAGTCTGTTCCAAAGAAATTGACAGTCCGTAATTTTTCAAACATCTCTCTTGAGGCAAAAAATATACAACCAAAAGTAATACCTCGTTATAGAGTGATATTTTTGAGCGGTTCCAGGTAAGCTTTATAGAATTTTCTAATTTGAAAATGGAGAATGAAGATTTTTTAAAGAAGACCAAAAACTGAAACTTTGAACCCCGCTGATTGCAAATGTGTATTCAGATCTTTTATATCTCTTTCGGATGAAAATTTTAAACCCACCGGAGTTCCAAATGGGCGATGGATTGCTAAAATGGTTCAATTGAACCTTTAAGCAGCTATAACGTTTGACCCAAAAAAGAAATGAAAAATCTGAATACATAGTTGAAATACTTTAATCGTAGAAATTTTAGCGAGACTAATTATAGCGTACATTAGCGATTCAGGAAAATTTTGATTTTTTTTTGGATTCATTTTAGCGAATCACGATTTCAAAAAATTTTGCGTGGATAAATTTTAGCGAATACTCGTATTACATTATTGATAGAATTCGTTTTCTAGCATTTCTTTGCATTAAAACCCCCGGGGGGGGGGGGGGCACTGGGTTTGCGGACTGACGGTATGTGCGGGCCAAAAATTGGCTTTTAAAATTGCACCCTTACAGTGCAGCAAAAATCATACCCTTAGAGTGCATTTTCCCCCAAATTTTCGATCCCTTTCGTGCAAAAAATGGTCAAAATTCTAGCATTTTTGGTTAAAATATCTAGATTTTTCAAGAATTTTCTGAAATTTCTACCCTTACAGTGCATCTCTAGTTTTTCCGACCCTTACAGTGCATTTTAAACATATTGGAAAAGGTACCCTTAGGACCCGCACATACCCGTCGGTCCTTTTGCCCAGCTGCCCCCCCCCCCCGGGTTAAAACCCTTCCCATTGATAAAAATGTATCAGAAATCATGTAACCAGAAATTTCGCGTAGATAAATTTTAGCGATCTGGCGATTCGGCGTGTTTTAGCGAGATATATTTTAGCGAAAATAGGGAAAACTCGCTAAAACGCTAAAATTAATCTCGCTAAAATTTCTACGATTAAAGTAGCTAAATTTTGTTAAAATCAGCGGGTTTTAAAGTTTCATAAGAGTATAAAAGGTGGGACAATTGAATTTATTGTTCTACGGGAAGAACTCCAGAAAAATGTGTCGGTTGGTCGGGGGTTGGTCGGTATAATAAATATTAAAATCTAGGGTATTCTAATCTATCTAAGGCAACACACTTTTTCTTTTTTATCGATGAACAACTTTTAGTGCCATTTTCAAATTTTTCTAAGTTCTGGGATGAATTTTCACTTTTTCAACTTGTTCGGTTAAAAATATCTGCAAAAACTTAAGTAAAGTCCAACTTCCTACTTTGCAAATAGTCATATCGATTTTGGAAAATCGAAAAAGGTCTTTGGTCTCGCCAAACAAAGTTTTTTTCAGATTAAGAAAAATTTTAACCATTTTATTCTCCATCTTCATTTTCAAATTACCTTTCCAGCGAGGTATTACTTTCAGTTATATCTTCTTTTCCTCAAGAGTAATGTTTAATAAAGCACGGACTGACTATTTTTTACTTCAGATCTTAATTTGTTCTGGGATTTTGCCCAAATTTCAAACCTGTTATGCACAGATATGTAATTTGGAGCTGCACAAATATATAATTAAATTTCTGCGCAGATATGTAAAACCCGATCTTTTTTGAAATATTCTATTTAAAAATCGACTCGATTTCAACATTAATTGTTCAAAGTATTCAGTCGTAATGTTTTTGACTGTGCCAAGGGTTTGGTAATTTTTGTTTTTCTTGTAAGCATCATCTTTATAGGAAACAAATCAAAGTCTGTTTATCAAAGTGGGATTGGCTTTCAGCGATTGGTTCTATCAAAGCAAACAGGGGTCTGTGCTGAATTAGGAAAAGGAAAGTATTGTTTTTCTTATAAGAATCATATTTATAAGAAACAAATCAATATTTTTTTTATGAAAGTGCAAATGGCTTTCGACATCGGTTCTATCAAAGCAAACAGGGGGCTGTACTTAAATTCAGTAATTTTCATTCTTCTTATAATTTCTCTAATGGTTATTAGGTCCTGAGTCGTTAGGTATAAATAAATATTTCCACAAATCCATCTTTGCTTTGAAAGAACCGATCACCGAAAGCTAAAACTTTTTAGTTAAAGATTTATAGATTGTTTTCTTATAAAGTTAATGTTTACAAAAAAAAATCCATTTTAAAAGTTTGCTTTAAAAGAACCAATCACCGAAAGCTAAAACTTATTGGTTGAACAGTTATAGAATGTTTTCTTGTAAAGTTGATGCTTATAATGTCTAAAAATTTAGCAAAAACATCTCAATACAATGAATACTTCTTGTATTTGATAGATATTAGCTAAAATACCGAAAGTCCAAATAAGGTAAAAGTAATGGTAAAAAATTATCAAGCCCGAAGTGCTGGACTCGAGACTCCTGGATGGGAATGAAACCACTTATTTCCCATTCAGAACGCCCACGCTTGTTTTTTAATGAAAAGTCTAACTTACTCACATATGCTAAACCCAAGCGACAAATGATGCGTCTGGACTAGACTCAAATTCTAGGAACTTTCTTTTTAAACCTTGTTATTGTAACGGAAATTATTATTAGAAAATAAACTCGATTGGGTGAATTTCATCATATTACAATATAAACAGAAAAGTTGCAGCGTTTTTGACTAAAGATTACTTTATACACCGAAGTTTGCGTGTACCCTATCCACGATCCTTTTTTACAGTTTCGAGAGCACACTCAAGGAACATATCTCCAGAATTTCAGAAAAAAATCCAGTAAGAGTTGAACTTACAAAAATCAAGTTATTTTTTCCTGGGATAAAACCCGAATTGAATCTTGAATGTAAAACTTGACGGTATTGTAGCCGCGTGAACGTTTTGCCCTTAAGGGCTCTGACCATAGTCAGAAAATCGATTTTAGTATCTGAACATAAAAGTTATGTTTTAGATTCTTTAACACTTTTAACAAAGAATTGCCTTTATAAATTGCTTTTTAATCAAACCCCTTAAGAGTAATTAAGAACTTAATTGCAAAAGTGATGTTATGAACTTCAAAAAGACGTTAATAATATGTTGCATTACCTTCTTTTATAAAAAGTGCTATAAATAAGTTCAAAATGTTTTTTCTTCGCCGAAACTAAGCTCTTCAAAGTTGAAATACTCTTCCTCGCAAAAGTCTTCATTTTCTTCCTCATCAATTTTTTCAATGCAATTTTTGAATTTTCAGATTCACGAATAGTTTGTCTAACAGAAAATGTATAACATGCCATAGTTTTGTTGGTTACATCAGTCAGAAAACACATTTTAAACATGGCAATTATAAAAAATTGACTATGGTCAGAGCCCTTAAGTAGACAAATCTTTGGTTTTGAACACTCTTACTGGAATAACACAACACTGTATTTGTGGGCTTTAAATCGACAGCCGACATGTTTCGGAAAGAGAGTGGATATAGAATATTGAAAGCTTTCCTCGACAGATTAGCAAAGATTAAAAGAGGAAAAAATTGGGTCAAGTCCTTTCCTTTATTGATAATATCTTTAAAAATGAAAGGATATGAAAACAATAAAACATAGCAACTACTTAAGGCGGAGTAAAATCCAGACGAAAGAATAATATCGAAATATGCCTCCAATCAAGCTCTAGAAAGGTCAAAATTATTAATGCACCAAAGATTTTTTAAGTATTATATTGAAGGGAATTTTTTTGTCAAGTCCAAAGTTTTGCATTCAGATTTTGTGCTATCACGCCACTATTAAATTATGATAGGTTGATTTATGACGTTTTTTTTAATGAAAATCTATCAAAAGAAATTTGTCTATCCTAAACCAGGATATTCATTTTATCATATTTACTTTAACAATTCGAAAAACAATAGAACTACAATTTGTCCCCAATAAACTTATTGTTCATTGCAATAACAGTATTTTTGGAATCCTGACTTTATGCATTTTCCTTGTCTTCCATATAGGTTCAATCGACTGACGGCGCCGTCAGGAATGGAAAAACTGTCTTTATTTTTCGTTACCAGGCCTTCGAAAAGCCCGCCACCCGGTGTTGCCCTTATAAGAACTTTGTAGAGAACCTCGTCGCCATTTTCGTTCATCAAAGTCACCTGTCTAATCGAATCTAGCTTTAAAGTCGCGCATTTCACATTAAGTTTTCGTTTAGAAAGCATTAAATTAATATGCTGCACCATTATGTCAGCTAATTTCTTGGAGAGTGGCGTGTCTATAACTGTTTCTTTTGGTTTATTATAACAAGGACAGTATAGCTGAGGTATCCCAGCCGTTGTGCAGGTTCTGTTCCAAGGTATTTCATCGAAAAGACTGATTCCTCGTTGAGTTTTATATTTCAGTTGACCTCCTCGATAGTTTCCCTCCAAAATATCTTTTAAAGTTTGATGAACATCGAAAGGCGTGGCCAGCCGCTTCTGATTAACTTTCATCTTATTAGTGAGATTGGGGTATTTAGTGTGAAACCAAGGAGGAGTCACAACTGATAAAAATGTTAATCGTTCCTCGAAATAACCATTACGTGTAAGTCGAACGTCTCCGTAACGAGGTCCGTGATCACCCATCAAGAAAATTAGAGTTCTGTTGAATGAGTTTTTCGAGAAGAGTTTACGTAGAGAGTCCGCGATGAGATCGTCCGCGCGTTCGATATCATTCTCATCCCCGTGACCAGGTTCAGTGAGAATGTTAACAACAAATAATTTTTGTTTGTTACCATACCAATCAAACAAGTTATGAGCTAACTTCATTTGAGTTGAAACAAAGGGCTCGTTCCCAAAACAATACTTAGTGCTGTGTTTCGAAAGCACCTTATGTTGCAGAAAGTAAGGACGGTAAAAATAATCAAACGGTTTAGCGCTTTTGAAACCAACTTTTTTACCGTAACCGAACGTCGAGAGTTTGACAGCGTTTTCGAAGAAAGCTGTTGTATAATTCTTCCGAGAAAAAGATTTCCATATAAAATCTTCTACCTCATCAAACGAGTTGATTTTCCGGTATTTCCGGTGAAATTCATCTTTCATATTCATCATCCCGTTATTCGCGCGTAATCCAGTCAACATAGGAACGAGATTGACGTACGTATTATCAGCCACTTTAGTATAACCATCAAAAAAGAAAGTTTGTCTCTCTTTCAAAAGCTTATCGATCGATTTCATATGTCTTTTAAAACGTGCTGTGGCCATACTTTCGAAGATTAACATGTAAACTGACAATTCATCCTCGGTAGGCTTTTGTAAAGGCTCTTTAATAGGTTGCGTTTGGACATGAACGTTAAAATAAACGTGTTTACGTTTCCCTTTCTTTCCTACAAAACACTCAACCTGAACCATACCAGAAGACGGGAATTTGATCGGTTCGGCTGCCGTCAATTTAGCCAGTTTCGTATTTTTAATGCCATTCTTGTGACCCTCTTTCTTGAACAAGTATTTCCAAAAACATTTGATGCGTCGCTTTGTCTTTTTCTTGTAGTTCTCAAATACAGTCTTATTCAAATAGATTAGTTCTCTCTCAATGTAAGAGAACTCTTCTTGAATTTTCTTACATTCGAATCTTCGTGGGTGCTTTATGAACGGGAGAACTTCTTTATCGAAAGGATCGATTTTTGGTAGTTTACAAGTCATCTGCCCTTCAAATGAATCTTTTGCTTTACCAGGGCTTTGGATTCCGGGGTCATTCAATTTGACTGCGATATTTCTCAAAGAATCGACTTCTTTGTCCGGAATAGTGTGAAATCGGAGGGAGTCTCTTTCTCTGGGAGGAGAGGTCGATTCCTGAAAAGGACCAGGTACAGCTTTCACTTTGGATCGATTGAAATAATTATTTGAGCTTTTGTGTTGCTTTATGGCCACGTATCTCATCATTCGTCCTCGGACGGTTATTGCTAAACACAAAAAAGTAGGATTGAATACTGCTTAAATCAATGCTTGACTTTAGAGGCGTTTCAGATTATGAAGTATATCAAAATCAGAAACTCTGGGGGCCGATCGTTTATTCACCGGTACAGTTATCATATCAATAAGAGTAAACCAGTCACTAACAAGAAAACAAGGTTGGTGTAGAAATTTAAATAGCGTCCGCAAAAATAATTAGTGGCACTGAAATGAACGACTTTGTGGTATCAGTGAATAAGATACAAAAAAAACTAAAACTGTAACCTACCAGGCATTCGAAGATGATTGTTGACCCAAGTGAACGTGAAAATTATTGTGAAAATGCATAGCAAGATGGAAAAGAGTTTCTTGAAAACACCCATGTCTGTATTCAGTAGCTACTCAAAACAATATATCGTATAGACTTCTCTCCTTACATTACTATACCGACAAGATTGATAAATTTGTAATTTTGAAAAACACAAAGCTAATAAGCGGTTTTAATTGCTTTTCATTTTTACACAATTAATTGATTCAGCTGCAGCAATATTATTTTTCTAAACGACACATAATCATGATGTGCAGTAGAAAATTGATATCATTGGAAATGCTTTCTTCCAGTTTGACTTTAGTATGAGGAAGTTCAGCTTAACGTGGCCTATCTATCGTTTAGCCATGACCAAACTAACTAGGGAGGAGGGTGTCAAATCAATCATTTACCCTAATTATGGATATAACGTCTTCCTACACGTTCATTCTATTTCAATCCACTTGTTACCTAGCTGCCAAGTAACTCGATGTGATGTTTTAAATTTTCACATATAGTCTTTAAACTTGTTAGAAAATGAAAAGAGAAAAACTAACAAATTTCTGGGATAAACATTGAAATTGTTTGTTATATCTTTGTATGTTAATTCAGTCTTATTTAATCCACACCAATGAACTTTCCTACATGAGCAAGTTTGAAAAAAAATAAACTGTGAGGCTTTTTAAATGTATAAAGATCTAAGAGAGCTAACTTAAAATAATATTCTTACCAACCTTGTGGTCCGAAATAATGAAGCCAGTTGAAGTTGCACATTGCATGGATAAAGTCGCAGTTCCATTGATCACCAGGCTGGTTCCAACCCAACTATTATGTACGATTGAATTCTTCATCGTGTTAAACAAATCATTCCATTTAATTCATAATTTCAATTTTTAGAATATTTACTATTTTAAAGCTGAAATGAGAACAACACATACAAAATTTAAACAAATTTTGGGACTAAATGTTTTCACTCCCTGTCAGTAACGCGGATAATATTCGCCAATATAAAAATTATTTTTTACAGAGGGTGGTAAAGTGGATTGAATTAAGTATGAATTGGGAATTTGAAAGATATCACACAGTGTTTACCATGCAAAATAAATCATTTTTAGGACAGATGTGACAAAAATAGTGAATAGTTGATATCTTAATATTTCTACTTTTTGATAAAATAAATAACCAATATTAAATAACAAATATTTGTAAATAGATTTGGTAAATTACATATTTACACATCACGGAGGAGCTATTCCAGCTGATCAATAACACCATAATAATGAGATCAAGATACAGCGGAGGGCACAAATTCCTTATATTTGAAAGAATAGTTATAAAATCATCAAATGATGCAATTCCCCATATAAATTGTACAATTTCGAGTGTATAGTGTGTTTTTGAGAAATATTTTGAGAACATTTTTTAAGCCTCTAACCCTGTTCAGAATTTCTCCCTGTGACGACTTAAAAAATTTATTTCACTCAAAGTTTCATGCACCCAGAAAGCATCAGCTAATGGTCCAGAGCACTTTGTGTTAACTTGCTCATTTATAATAATAAATACTGTAAGTGGTTTGGGATGTAAAAAAATAGAACATCAAAATGTCAGCCCTTTTTGCTCATTAAAAATAAATTCAATCTTAATGAAATTGAGATACGTATTACACAATCATTGATCATAATCTTAAGGTTTTGAGGAGAAAATCAAAGCAAGGCACTCGTTCGTCTGGAAAACGAATCCAATTTTCTGTTATTTTGCAATAAAATATCAAAAACATATCAAAAACATATGCGAATCGCAGCAGCTGGATAGGAGAAATCAAAACTCCATAGGTTATCAAGTTAAGGACTTGTAAGACCAACAAAAATACAGAGTGAAAACTACGTCAGCCACCCCTAAGTACGGAAGCCCATAAGTGCCATTGAGATTTTCCTTTAATTTTTTAACGACGAAACTAAAAAAATTGACGACCAAACTAAAAAATTGACGACCAAACTAAAAAATTGACGACCAAACTGAAAAATTGACGACATTGAAAATGGTGGCCCTGGTGGTTGAAAAATGGAAATATCATTGATTATGGTGGATTCTGAAGATTGATTTGATAGTTCTGTCGAATACAATGCTGGCGAAGATGGTTCTTGTGAATAAAATAAGATGCTGGCAATGATGAATCTGAATAAGGATGTGATGGTTGAAGATTGTTGAAATCACCGGGGTGTCAATGGAATCATCGATGATTTTCCAGGCTGTACGGTCAAATCTACAGACCAGATTCGAGGTCATAAGTCATAATCCGATTACCCGAAAAAAAAAACCAGCACTGTAAACCGGCAACTTTTTCGATTGGTTTGTAAGTTACAATCGAGTTCTGAGCCGACCCAATATCTTTTAAACTGGCCATCAGCTTTTAAACTGAATGAAATTGTTTGCAAAAAAGCGAATCGACTTTTAAACTGCCCAACCTTTTAAAATTGACCTAATCACATTTCAAACTGACCCAGTCGTGCTTTAAACCAACCCAATCGATTTTAAAACTGATCACCTTTCAAACCGACCCTAACACTACTTTAGCCATCCCGGTCACCTTTTAAACCAACCATAAAAGGGGTAGAGGTCATTATAAAGTGATTTTGGGGTTGGAAAATCGAAAAAATGGAAAAAAACCCTACAATTAAGCAACGAAGAGTAATCACACAAACACCAGTAAATTTAGAAGAAGCCTATACCGCAACATTGGCAAAAGAATCAGCCTTCATATCCACAGTCGAAGGGAAGAGTCCAGTGAAGTAGAAAAGTTGATACCAATCCTTAGTTCTCTAGCAAAGAATTTAGCAGAAAGCAAGTCTGACAGTCAAAAACTGAACTTTGCAAAGAACATGGCTCCGAATGGGGTTCTAGGTCCCCCCAACAAATTTAGGTCCCCCCACTTTTCAGTAAGGTTCAGGTCCCAGTTGAAATATAAAGGTTCAGGTCCCTGCAAAAATTGCTTTCAAGGTTCAGGTCCCAGCAAAAAAAGCTACTGTCATTTCTGGTAGTATTATTACTAGTTTTTTTTACGTATCAACATGGGACGTCAACCAACTGAGGAATAGAAGAAAGAATTCATGTACATCATAAAAATGCGGGGTTAAAAAAAATTGGGGGTCCAAATTGAAAATTTAAATAAATGTTGCCCACCATGGTTGGGCAACGAGAAATTTTTGGAATTTTAAGGGTAGAAATCTGCCATTTTAGCCTACATTTTGATAGAATGTAAGAGATAATAAATTCAATAGAAAAATCCTTAACTTATTAACCAAAACATTAGTGAGGGGGTATTTTACAGTTTCCTAATTAGCCCCCCCAGAACTTTAGTGTAGCCCTTCAGCTCCCCCCACTTTTTTAGGTCCCCCCTGAATTTAAAAAATGAGACAGCTCCCACCCACTTTTAAGCCAATTTGAGATTTACACCCCCCCCCCAAATAAGTGGGGGGGGGGGGCGGAGCCATGAAGAAGGAACATACAAGAGAGATCCAAAAAGTGAAACAGATACTAAAAAGACTTGCATTCACAGATAATCGCCAACATGCAAAGACTTCAAAGGAAAGCGACTCCTCAACGACGAAATGATTGTTATGATTGCGGGAAACATGGCCAGTTTGCTAGGGATAGCAGAAGTATCCACAACGACAGGCAAGGGACAAATAACCAACAATACCAAAATCAAAGATGGCCTGGAATAACATCAGTTCAAGGACAAATACAGTTTCGACCTATGGGACAACAACCAACCAAGACTTAAAGTCACCAAAATTTCCCACCCTTCCAGCACCAGCACGTTTCCGCAACAGAAAATCAATCAACATGATGCACAGCAGGTAAAAGAATTTGCCGAAAGGAAAGCACCCCGTTCAAGAATCAACATTCGAAATGCTGTAATCAACTACGTTACCGAAAAACTTTAACGTAACTAAAAACCCAGAAGAGGAATTCACGTATTCGCAACTTTTATACATATAATTTAGCCAGTCATCAACAAAGTAGAATCCGTACACGGAAAACCCAAAAATATCAGCACTAGTCTCTTGTAAAATGTTCGATTCAATGAAGCAAACAATAGACAAAAACTCAAAAATGGCTGAAAATTCCAGCAAGTAGGTGTCAACATTTCGATGATGATGAATACAGGATAGCAAAGGACAGACTCATCAATTGATGGACCTTATGATCAATCCTCAGTACAACTGGCGTGAAAGATAAACACCTTTATGTGTTATGTCTAACATCCAAAAAAAATTATTTCCACTTTTTGTTGTAATGTAATGCAAATGTAATTATTTCTTTTGTTATTTTGTTAAAATAATATCTTATTAATTTCGCTTAGCGAAAGTATTACGATAGCCTTTCTGCGGCGGCGGTGTCATCGGAAAAAAAATTAGAAAACGAAAGTACTCGATACGGTGGACAAACCTACTAAATTTTATTTGTTTTCCTCGGTCACACTCACCATGCATAAATATTGTGGTCGTTTTTTTTTTGCAAAAAGAAAAATAATAAATGTAAAACGTACAATTTTGAAACAATTCAAATACCATTAATATTATTTGCTCATCTTCATTGTCCTTTAAACAAGCACTTTATTCTTTTAATATTTTTCTTATGAATGATCTACTTGACATGCGTAAATGAAAAACAGAGAGAGGTTATTATGCGTTTAAAATAAAGAGGATTTAGTTGAGAATCGTAGTCATCTACATCAGAATCTATTCAATAACTCTTGAAACACGGTGATATACCTTTCGGTAGTTAGTTCTTACAAAGTAAACAAGGGACAGTGCACAATATAAGAATGTTTACTTTTCTTATAAGCATCTACTTTATAAGATACTAATAAATAACTCTTGATAGACAGCCATATACCTTTCGGTAATTAGTTTTTAAAAAGTAAACAAGGGATGACGCACAATTTGAGTATATTTATTTTTCTTATAAGCATTTACTTTATAAGAATCTAATCAATAACTCTTAAAACACGGCGATATACCTTTCGGTAATTAGTTTTTACAAAGTAAACAAGGGATGACGCACAATTTGAGCACATTTATTTTTCTTATAAGCATATACTTTATAAAAATCAAATCAATAACTTTTGATAGCTGGGGATATACTTTTAGGTAATTAGTTTTTACAAAGTAGACAGGGGACTACTGGTTGGAGTAGTTTAAATATGGCTCAGCCTCGCTTATTCATCATAAAAAATGACCGTGTCCGAAGCAATTCTCATGACTCGACCTAAACTTTTTTTTCTAATCCACCTCGTAATTTTCTTAACAGCTTTTTCAGAGCCAGCATTATAGCATACTTTTTGCAAATATTTGGCGAAATTTTCGACTTCAAGTCGTCTTGTTCGATTTGAATTAGTTATGTAATTTTATTCAGTTAATATAATTATTTTAATTCATTCGACTTTTTATAAAAATATATGATTTTAATGATTTTAGTAGTTAGCTATTTATGAAAAATATACGTAAAAAAGGCATGAAATTAGACGTTTCACTCACTTTTAGTCCGCAATTTAACCATATCTTGCATTCTAGAGGTATATTTAACCTCATTAGAGGACTTGTTTCTTTAAAAGAGCGCTAAGGTTCCATCACAGTTATAGTGATAACTATTTCGCGCGCCTTTTATTTTTGTGCACATGACAGCTACCACACAAAACCAAAAAGCTGAATCTAAAGGAATTGACAAACTCCGAGAGTGGTCAATTTGATTCGTAATTCCCAATTTATTTATAGCGTTAAGCAATCCGCACGTGGAAAGAACGACGAGATATTGCTTCACTTCACAAAGTCCCTGGGTCTTGATATAAAAAATTCACGAAGAAAGAGAAAAAGAAGTCGGAAAAAGTAACCACGATTTAATGGCTTGGAGGAGGCTTGTAACATTTTTACATGAACCAATATGTTGGTCGACAGGATATAAGTATGTTATAATTTGCTTATAATTTATTCAATAAATTTATAGTTAAATTCATTATTATTTATAAAATGTACTTTTTTGTGCCAGAATTGAGGGTAGAGGAGACTTTAAAAAAAAACACCACAGAGTCGTCAGAACAATGCAGTTTCACGAGATCTGTTCCGAGGAATCTGTCAAAAAGTGTAACATGACTCCGCTAAGTAGCTTTCCCACGTCAACCACACTATGGAAAACCTCATAAAATGTCAACCATGACGACCTTCAAACAGTGCTTCAGAAAACTACACTTTTAAAACTCTAAACCACTATAAATAGATGGTGTTTGCGTCTTTCTGCACCGTTTATCCAAGATTTAAGTATATTCAAGCTTTACTGAACGATTGGATGATTATAACAACGATATCACTCATGTGTAAAACATAGCCGAACTCGAAAAATAGCGTTAAAATACTCTTCATCAAAAAATGTCTACAAAAGACACGTTCAAAACGCTGAGGAATAAATAAATCCGGCATTTGCTGGTAATACTTCATCGAATTCTAATTTTATTCCGAATTAGCAAGATAAATCTTTTTTATTTTAGATTAATATGTATGTATGAGTCGAAAGCAACTCTTTGTACGCGGCTTGAAATCAGAACAAAGATGGATTCTGCTCAACAGTCAGTCACATGTACAATTAGAACTTTATTGATAAAAATTATTTGAATTAAACCCAGCTAATTTTGCACGGAATGATGGTTTGTTGATAAATCCATGTCTTACCACTTTTCTGTATTATATATCAACCTACATATCAATTGCGGAAATATCACATGATTGTTTTATAAAAATGAAAAGGCACTCGATTTGTTTATAGAAGACTTTGCACCGACTGATTTGTGTTACACATCTTACACTTAAACTGAGGAAATTCTATCTATATTTTTGTTGGCCTGGAAGGAATATGTGCTTGTTATGCTTTGATTGGAATGATGTTTTGCAACGGCGTGTATAAAGGCATAGGAGGAAGTGTGACTTGATGGATTCTTCAAGCGGATGGAAAAGGAGAAACGAGTGAATATCGTACATAAGCCAAAGAAGAACTTTGCGTGAAAAAACAACAACAAGATAACCAGTTCCCTAAAACATAAACGAAGATATGGTGCTACATCTCAAAAATGAAGTGGACATGATCATGATCAAAAAATTTATTTGCAACAAGAAGGCTTACACATACAATTGGTACAACCAAATCTGATGATGAGGAGTTCGAGAAACTTAACGAAATGGCTAAGGAGTCTGGTGATTATAACGACCCAGCTATCATTCAACGTTTAGAGTTTTTAATTGAGGGATTGTTACCTACACATTCTATTAGATGGTTTATTATTGGAGCTTTTGGTCCCGAAGGGACGTGTGACATTCATGATAGACATTGTAAAGTGGTTGGTACTTGTGACATTCCCAACAAGAAATTGAGAATTGATTTAGAGCTTATGTCTCCTTCACAACAGATCTTTGAAGAGACAGTTGCCGACGTTGTGCAATCGCCCGTAGTTACACCTCAACAAGTTCGTCCTGTACCCGTTTTCAATGCACCCGAGAAGGTAACTGACGCAGAGGAAACAGAAACCTATCCACATTCTGCTACCCGTTCTTGTACTGCCGGTTCGTTAGAAGGAGTAGTCCCAAAACGAAGACGTTTATGTTTTTCCGATAGTTCGGACGATGAACCTGAGCCGATTAAGACACCATTGGACGATATAGACAAACAGTTGGTAAACAAACCCGATGTTATCAATTTGTTCCCAGAAGATGACAACCTATTCGTTGAGGTACCGGATTCACTTTTATCTGTCCCTCCTCGTTTCGTTGATTTCGTTACCGATGCCCCTCCACAAGACAAGTGGTTTAATTTGGTGGAAACTATACGCCATAAGCTAGAACATTGCAACGACGTCACTTCCGCGGCATTACGCAACTGTAGAGATTTACCCTTGCCGAGTTTTCAAGCAAATGCAGATAAACATTTGGACATTCGTTCACTTCGAGTTTTAATGAATTTGATCGAAAATAAAAACTTATTCTTTCGAGATATGGAATCAATAGGATTTACAGCTCCCGACAAAGATCCAATGGTCGCTGTCAGTGTAAAGTATAACGGAAGTCCGTTCGATTATCCTGCCTGGGTAAAACATGAGAAAATTATAATAGGTGACCATCATTCATTTTCAGACGATTCAAGAGGAAAGACTGTTGTGGGATGTAAGGACAAAGCATGGCACACCCATGAGGTCATCCTACAGCCTGCCGCAGCTAAGAACTCCGTCCAGCTCAAGCAAAGAGAACGACACACCCGAAAGATATACTGGCAACACATGGTCAAAAATTTCAAAAAAACAGACACTGTCAAGGATGCTGCATTCGCGTTCAGGTCTCTATACGGATTCCATGTACGATGTCCTGTGTGCGACGACGGCATCCTTCACTGGAAAAAGGAACGCCCTGAGGAAATTTTTGCAACAATCCGCTATGTCACCGCCAGAAGATTGCACGGACAAGAGCAGCACGAAAAGCTCTTCTCCAGACCCGTCGCTGGAACGGCCCTCAGCAAGAAGCTCGCAAAGTTGGGCTATCAAGTGGAATCCCCTTGCGGCATCTCAACCATTAAAGCGATCCAGAGGGGTATCACACACGCTGGCGTACAAGCAATATTTCCGGACACAAAATATTAAGAATTGCAAACATTACGATTATCTTATTGCAACTGACACTGAATTACAACGATTGGAAAACTTAGTTCCATCAAACCAAATAGAAACAATTAAAAAACAAATGTTTAACCAGCATGTTGCTGACGAATTTGTACCCTATTCTGATATGATTAGTAAAGTAGAAGATTATGACGAAACAGAAGGAAAAGTATTTTCTAAATTTTGGACTTCTTTTTTAACCACGGTTGCGTCTCAAAATGGAATGACTATAGAAGATATGATTTCCGAAATGTTTTCTATTTTGTCTTTGGAAAAACCTAAAAAGTCTACAATATTTTTGTTGGGTGCTAGTGATTCGGGAAAATCATTTTTGGCTAGATTGCTAACGTCTGTTTGGCCGAAATACGACGTGGGTGTAATTGCTACAACATGTGGTAGACCTTCCGACTTTTGGCTCCAAGATTGCCTCAATAAGCAAGTATACAGGTCTGAAGAAGTTAGATTTGGCGATCAGGACGTGTTCCAACGGTGGAAACAACTTATGGAAGGGAACGATATGTTGGAGACGCAAATTAAATACGGATCGTCGAAATTTATACCGAGAAGACCTGGTGTTTACACTGCCAATGCCGAATACAAGGAACAAATAACTGAACTTTTTGATCAGGAGTTTCAAACCGTACAAAATCGTTGTCTATTACTTATGTTAAATCAGAATTTAACGACTATCATACCACCTTTTGTATTAGAATATGTAAGCAAACGGAATGCAAAAGCAATGAAATATTTGTCGCGAGTCAGTCGGCACGCAACGGAACAGTCGGCTGGTACGAGTACAATATACGCCCTTATGAGCATCCAACCACCACCACCCCAATGCAAACCCAAACCCAAACCCAAACCCACAACAACAACAAAAAGAAATTCAACCAAGTCAAGAGAGCGAGATCGACAGTTTTTTCGAGGAAAACATCAGCTACATATCACTGATGACAGACGATGATTTGTTTCCCAGCTTACAACAAGAGGAAGCGGTGGAAGAAGAAGCGAAAACGGACAATGAAGAAAGTTCTCTGCCTGGTGCCCCCCCAACGAAAAAGAGAAGAACAGTCAACCAAGCGGTGCGGATGCTAAAAAGGGAGCTCCATAATTCCTTCTCCCAGCACGAGTTGGCGACACACCGTTTCACAGCGGTGAATCGTACCTTCAAAGGTCAAGAAATCATTTGCGATGCGCTGTCGCCGACTCGGCTGAATAGGGCAATTGCCAAAGTCGACCAAAAACAACCTTTGAATATGGCTGACATTAGAGCAAGAAATGAATTGGGCGAAACCGTAAACCAAAAATGTAGGGCAGCCGTGAGAGCCACGAAAAAGCTACTTTAATCGTAGAAATTTTAGCGAGACTAAATTTAGCGTTTTAGCGAGTTTTCCCTATTTTCGCTAAAATAAATCTCGCTAAAACACGCTGAATTGACAGATCGCTAAAATTTACCCGCGCGAAATTTCTGGTTATATTGCCTTGATACATTTTTATCAAGTGGAAATAATGTTTTAGTACAAAGAAACGCAAGAAAACAAGTTCAGTCAATAATGTAATACGAGTATTCTGACTCGCTAATATACGCTAAAATTAGTCCCGCTAAAATTTCTACGATTAAAGTATAAATTTTATAACATCATTGTTCTACACGCTTTTTTTATAAGAATACACTTTACATGACCATTCATCATGAAAATGGCTAAAAATTTAAGAAATATGCTAAAAATATCACCATCATGGAATTTGGAAACTGAAGCTAATATTAATGCCATTTGTAGAGCATTTTCAATTATAACCTAAGAATGTAAGAACATTTTTGAATGATTTTCCCAAAAAAGTTACAAAAAGAATACCCATGATGATACACCATTCTTATAAAAAAACGTTTAGTAGGGGGCATTTTCAAATTTCGACACACTTCACGTTTTTTTATTAGAACGCAGTTTATAAGAACAATTAGTCTGAAATTGGTTTAAAAAATGAGAACATCTTAAAACATTTTCAGCCTGGGCAAAGAGAGGTAAAAAAATTGAGACATAATCTATCAAATTAAAAAGAGTTTTTCAAAAGAAAAGTTGGAAAATGCTAAGTAAAAACAAAGTAAGAAATAAGAACATTTGAGGCTGAAATTCGAAGAAAAAATAAGCGCATTTAGACGCAGCCAAAATTAAGATATTCTAAATAAAAAAAGTGTAATGGTAGGTAATTTATAATTTTCTTTTCTTAAAAATATGCACTGCATTCTTTTTTTTACTTGAAATCGTTCATATTCAAGAGTCGGAGCAAAAAACTATCCTCAAAAAAATTCAAGTAATTTTCAGAAATTAGTTCATTAATTGATCTTATGAAAACATGGTTTTATTAGCCAACATCTTTTTTGCTAAAATTGTTCCATCTACACTATGATCCTACTTTCCTGCCAATCAGAAAAAATTTGATCCAACTTTCACAAAGTCAAAAAAACAATTTAGTTTTTTTGGCCCAAATTTGCCAAAATTAATTTTCCAAACATCCTCAGTCGCATCATTTAGTTTGCATTTTTGCAAAAAATCGTAAAGATGAAAGAGCCATCTCAAAAGCAATCCTAAGTTGATAATGTGCTTATAAAAAAATACAAATTTGGCCGTTTTCTTATAAAAACACGCCAAGCAACCAAATTTCATGTCGAAAAACATATTCTTTAAAAGTAAGCCCTCCTGAGAAAAAAACCATTGTCCATAAAAAAATTGAGTTTGAAAGAACGATTTTGCTTTTAAAGTGATTTCTAAGCATAAACGGCGTTTTGAGCCAACAAAATTTTTTGCAAAATTCTGCTTAAGTAATTTTCTACGATGGACCCTACTTTTATGCCGGAAAAACAGAGCTTAAAATTAACGACCTTAATTTTCCTCCAAAAACCCTTTTTAGCTCTTTTTTGCAAATTTGCCCAAAAAATTTGTTTTAAATCGGGTCCGTCCCAGTAGGGTTTATAGTATAATCTATGTGCGAAAATCAGTAAATAATACGGCCTCGATCGTGGAACTTCAAGAATTGCGGACGAACGAAAATTAATTATCGAATTCACCGATTAAAAACGGAATCAATCTAATTTAAATCGTTGAAAGCAAGGGAACATTCTCGAATCGATACTCGAAATTCGATTATTAGAAGATCCTACTAAGAAATGAAAATCTAAGATTCTCGATGGTCCAAGGAAAAAATCAAGAGTGCCTAGATTGATACTGTGGAAATTATGGAGATGACACATGCTGTTGTTGGTATTCCCAGCAAAAAACAGTTGTTCAGGTAAACATATGATATGAAAGAATCACTAATTGATGTACTTCACAACGTACACAATAATATTTCTGTATTTAGATTCAAGAAGAAAGAATGTTGATAGAAGAAAGCATTTTACATGGTGACAAGATAAAAGTCTTCGTGGAGACATCCTCCATCCTGACAGAAAACCTGCCGATGCTAATAAGCGTTGATCAGCAATACCAATTTATACAGAACTCATCAACGGTAGCTGCAGCAGCCATCTCAACAGCAACATTATCAACATTAACACATGCCATGAAAAAAACAAACAAAGGAAACAGTAGCGTAGACAGGAGGGCGCAAAATCTGTGTAAAAATCTGCTCTCCAACACAAATTTTCTCTCCTACACAAACGAAAGACCCGGTACATAGTGGGCACCCCCCCCCTTTAAAAAATTTAATGAATTTAAAAGAAGGGGGGCTTTTGAAATTTTCAAATAAAAGGGGTGGCTTGGACAAAAAGAAGGGGGTTAATTTTTTAAGGGGGGGGGGCTTGGATGATTTGGCAATTTGCAAAAGAGTGTTTTCCATTCATTTTTAAATTTTTTTATTAATTTTTATTATTATTATTTAATTATTATATTTCCATTCATTTGAATGATTTTAAAATACTTGCAATTTTTTTCGCTCGTTTCGCTCGCAACACAGTTTAATTGGTAGTTTTTTTGCAATCTAGCTAATTTACAAGTTTTCTTGTGTACAATATAGTATTATTAAATGAAAATCTAACGGCGCCCAATTTGCTGCTGACAATATTGCATACAACACAATTACATTGTTTCTTAAGCTAGCAAGTGTCAAATTTATCTTTTTTTAATTACGTGATTTAGAGTATAGAGTTGATTTTTTTTTCTAGTACCTTTTCTTCCTTTTCCCACAAAAATATTTCCTTCCTCATTATGTCTAGGCAAATGAATTAGTAAAAGTTTAAAAACTGGTGGGTGTTGGCACCACTTTGGAAAAAAAATGACTTTGGCCCCTCCAGAAAAACTTTCCCACAACGCCACTGATAAGAGACTTGGATTTTTCTTTTATCAGCTTTGCTGCTATTCCCGAAGAAGTTCCAAAAGGATGTGACATCAATGCTGAGAATTTTGATAAAGGAAAATTGACAATTTCAATTAGCAACTCTGGACAAAAGTTACTCAAGCAATTTCATAGAATCTATTGCGAATTTTGCCAGACCAACATTTTCCCAAATCTCATTGAGTCACATAAAACATCCCTTGGAGAGAACAAAAACTTTCAAAATTTAATCGACAAATGGGATGTTTTAAAAATTACAAAGGTGCGAAAAGATGTTGTTGGATGTTTCCTTCCAGAAATTGAAAATCATGTTGCTGGCCCAAATGCTAGAAGATTCATACTACGTCGGTGTGATCACACATCTTCAGCACACGCGTTTACCCAATCGTCAACTGCATCCACCACAAGAGCTAAAAAGCAAGTCAACCGACTCAATACCACCTTGAAGAAAGACTTTACACCAGTCAAAAAAGTGGTAGCCATCGAAAAATCTCCTTCTCAAGTATCAAAAGGAAAAACAGTTACACTCACTGGGAAATACAACAACAAAATTAAACCAGAAAATTGGAATCCATGAAGAATCCCAAGATGACTTGGACAAATTTTCCAAAGGATTTTGTTTTTCAATCATCCATGTTGGTATCAACAAATGCTTATCAACCAATGCAATCATAGATAACTACCAGAAAGCTATCGAAGGTAAATTTATGGAATATATATTCAACTTATTTTACCTATAGATAATCTAGCCAAATCCTCAAGCAGATCTGTAAATTAGGAGGCCAAACATCAATTGGGAGTCTTTACACCATACATCTTGTTACAGTTATTCTTAGGCTTTCTTAACAACCAAAATCTTCTATTGTTTTAAAGGTATGCGATGTTATCAAAAGATTGTGACACATTCTGCATCATCAGGAGTTTCAGCTAAAGAACTTGCACCTCCGCCTGAAGTGACACTAAACAAACACATTGGTGAGATGGAAAGAGCAATCCTCGATACATACAGATACCATAATACAGCCTCTCTCTATAAACAAATGAAAGAATCTCCTTTCTGGAGTATAATACACGATGGAATGTCCAAGTTTTCAGTTGAGTTCAATCGTTCAATGGAGTTCTCATACGAGGAATAAATGAAACAAACGACCCATTCGAAGTTCCACATTGTCTTTCCAAAATGAAAGGTGGAGTCAATGCCTTTGATCTTTGATGTAAGTCTAAATTTTGTTTTGATAAGTGCTCACTCACTCAAGATATTTTTGAATGGTTTTAAAGAAATCTTTGAAAAATCTATACCGTTGTTGTATAAACTTTAAGTCAATGATAATGCTGTGTGTATGTTCATCAATAATCGTATTGAAAAGGAAACAAATATTTTTCTCTCAGCGGAAGAAAACATATCCAACGTTGCTGACATAATATCTGTCAAGGGGTCTGCTTATGACGACATTAACAAAAAACTGGAAGCAACACCAATAGAATGGCTTCATTTCGCTTTGGAGCGAAACGTTACCGTCAAGTGCAAACATGGTCTAAGCAACCTTTGGAATTTGATAATACCAACTACTACTCATGGGTATTTCATCAAAGAAACATTCATTGATGTACTTCACAACGTATACAAGAAAACATCCTGATAAGAAACCTGTCTTAGAATCATCATAGCGAAGTCAGATTTGAAAAATTATGATGTTGCTGTTGTTGAACTCAGAGAACTTCAAAGCGGCAAGTCACTTCTTTTATTTTTTGAAGAATGGCTGAATCTGTACTGCCGGCTTTTGGAAAAAATATTCAATGATGTGCCTGAATTATTTAATGATGTCACTGATCGTGACTGTTCCGTTTCACTCCGAAACGGAATGAAGCCATTCTATTGGTTAGAAGTGACGTAACACTTGAATGTAACCAATAGAATTGCTTCATTTCGCTTTGGGGCGAAACGTTACCGTCAAGTGCAAACATGGTCTAAGCAACCTTCGGAATTCGAGGATACCAACTACTACTCATGGGTATTTCATCAAAGAAACATTCATTGATGTACTTCACAACGTACACAATGAAACATCCTGATAAGAAACCTGTCTTAGAATGGATTACACTAAAAGGCTAAAAGGACGCCATTTTTTATCAACTGAAACCAACACATTGAACACAGTGAAGTTGAAGCTAAATGTTGTTTGTAACTTTTTAGAAATGTTTGTTTATAGGATGGTTTGGGTTGACCATCAAACAAATGAAGAAGGTTACTTATTTGCTCGTAGTCTTATTTTCGTGTGCAAGCCAAATATATTATTTTAATTTATAGTTTAATTTGAGGTCCTAAAAACGTCAATCTCATTCGTCATGAAAAAATATATGGAAATTTGCAAGAGAACACAGGCGAAGTGGAAAATGTTTTTGTGGAGACGAGTTTCAAAAGTGCCAAGAATGAATTGGCTGGTGTCCACTTAAAGCTTCTCATTATAATAGTTGTGTTGAAAGAAAGCAGAAGAAATCGACTGTTCAAATAAATTGAAGACGAACCTTTTGTCCATCTACCCACAAGTTGAACTAAAATTTATTTTTCGAACATCCTTATGAGTCTTATGGCGATCTGTTTAAATATAAAGATGTTATACCAAAAAGGTTTGAAGCTTATGATCCTCACTATATCGGGAAAACGAAACGTCATACGAGACAAGATTAAAAGAACACCTCGACGTAAAGAGGCCGATCGCAGTTACTGATCATGTAGTGCGTTGTGACAGGTGGAAAGACTGATGAGGAGCGACTCATTAAAGTGTAACAACTGAATCGCACAGTGAAATCATATTCTATAGAGCTTTCTTGAATTACTGCTGGTGATCATGGTGATGTCACGTTGTTTTAAATCAATTAAAGATACGTGCAAGCTGTTATATATCTTTTGGCAAATGATGCAATTAACATGCAAAAGAGATTAACGCAAAGGTTGATGGGATTGGAACTCGTACAAACGTTAAGTTAATGAGTAATGATTACGTCAAAAATTAAATCTATTTTTAGATTCAGCGCGGTGCACTATTACCCAGATTCGGCAATATTTGTTTCGGAAGTTAAGACAGCCAGATTATTCTTCAAGCAACAATTATGCAAAGAAAGACGTCATTGACCTGATGATGAAAACTTTTTTCAACATGAATACAGTTGAGCTCTATGATCTTCAGGGTAAACGAATCATTGAGCAAAAAAAGGTATTTAGCACAATCAAAACCGCAAAGATTCAAGAGTTGAACAAAGTAGAGTGCAGTGAGACGTACTAAAGCTCTCTAGCACTCCTAGCACTTTACAACTCTTATTGTTTTAAAAATATCTTTGACAAAGCCACGTTTCGTGGATGTCTTTCTCTGTTCCCCCTTATTTAAGCATCATCTTAATAAAAATGAGACGGGGTTATCGAAAAAAACGTTAATGTTTTGAAACAGAAAAATTGTTTCCACCGCTTTCCAGACATGGTACTAAGTTAGTTGGACTACGATCACTTTCAGCCAGGGGGGGGGGTCGGTAGTAAAATCTCAGACATAATGACGTTTACTACGGTGGTGGTGTGACAAGAAATCGAAAAAAAATTTTACTACCCAGGGTAGTTAAATACTAAAATGGGTGGTATCTATGTGTTAAATGTTGAAAAAATTTTACTACCTGGGTAGTTAAAACTGGTAAAATTAGCAAATTTTAGCTATTTTTTGTAATTCTTTTAATTTTCTGGATGACTTTTCTGAAAAAATCTGAAAATTTTTATAATTTGAAAAATTTTCTGTTGGAAAGTTGTTTGCTGCAAACAAAAAATTCTCGAAATTTTTTGTCAATATAAAAAGACTTTAATTCTAAGGGAAAAACATTAATTTTTGCACTACGTGAAAAATGTGTCACAGAAATAATCATTTTTTAGCTTTTTTTGCAAAATCAGTCCGAAAAGCAACCAAAAAATAGGTGGTCTCCATGACAAATTGTCCCAAAAGCTTTTACTACCAGGGTAGTAAAATACCTCTTCCAAGAGTCTGGGTGGTGGTATGTAAAAATTCATAAAAATCCTTTTACTACTCATATATGTCTGAGATTTTACTACCGACCCCCCCCCCTGTTTCAGCAGCTATGGCCATAATTTATTATTTAGACTCGGTTTAGACTCCGTAGTTCACACCACTTTTTCTTTTTCTAAGGCAGAGAGCTCAAATAAATACCCTATACCGGGTGACCCACGAAAAAGTTCGGACCTTTCTAAGCGTCTTGAGGCCGAACAAATGTCCCAAAGTGCTCGGAATTTTGGTATTTAAAAAGTAGATATCCTAACTTAAAATTTGAGCTATCACTTTTTAAATTTGACCAACTAGTTCTCTACTTATGACCTTTTAAACTCAAAATTCACTTTTCGGAAAGTGTAAAAAACACGTAAAAAAGAGGTATTAAATTAATGCAATCAATTAGAAAATCTCTTATAAATTGACTCATTTAACGAGTTTCATGACATTAATAATTATTAAAAACACTTTTGAAAGTAGTTTTTGTTTAAAACAAGACTAGTTTTTATCAAAATTGGCACTTTCAAAGAATTTTTTCAAAAACTGTATATCAAAAACGTCTAAAATACCTAATTTGATACCCCTTTTTTACCTGTTTTTTACACTTTCCGAAAAGTGAATTTTGAGTTTAAAAGCTCATAACTAGGGAACTTGTGCGTCAAATTTAAAAAGTAATGGCTCGGATTTTAAGTTAGGATATCTACTTTCTAAATAATAAAACTCCAAGCACTTTGGGACATTTTTTCGGCCTCAAGACGCCGAGAAACGTCCGAACTTTTTCGTGGGTCACCCGGTACTTTTTGACAGACCTTCGAAAAAGTTTTTTATGAATACCATTTAGAACCGTTAGTACGATTTTTTTGATCGATACTTTCCTCACAAAGACAATGGGCTTTTCCAGAAAAAAAACGTATACCCCCTGTTGAGGAGGTCCATTTCCGTTCCAAGGGGGTAAGGTTTGATATGTGGCGGAATTCCATAGGGAGATACAAAAATCTGTCAAAAATAACTAGAATTCCATAGGGGTAGCATTTTAAATCCTACTAAAATTCAGAATTCCAGAGGGTTTTAAGCCTGAAATTGCCTGGAATTCCAGGGGGTTGCAGCATTTCCAGCCAGAAAATGATGGACCTCCTCAACAGGGGGTATACGGTTTTTTTCTGGAAAAGCCCAATGAAAGATACAAAACACACAGAAATATAGTGAAGTCATATGCACCGAAAAAATACAACCTAGAGACTAACCATGACAATCTGTTATTCAAAAAGCCAAAAATACATTGTGAAAGAAAAATACCTTAAAGGAAGAAATTTTGGCGGATTTGGCGGATTTAGCCAAATTCCGCCAAATTAAGTTCCCGCTAAAATTTATTTTTTCCTCCATCTAGACTGGAGTCGTTTATAATGCGTGTAATACTAATAATACCAATACTAATAATAATAATAATACGGGATTTAGTTTGTATAGACGACTGGAAGAATCCGGTGTTCCAGCCTTATAGATACAGGGGCTAGCTACGCAGAAACTTGCGTAGCGAGAAAACAATTTATCAAGCAACAACAAACTCTCAAAACGAAATCAACTCAAATGAAAAACTTTCAATACACAAATCCACACATATTTTTTTCTCAAGAATTATTTTGAGCAGGAAAAAGTTATAATTGCAATATTTTGGAGTTAGTGCACAAAGGTTTCTAGACGACTAAAATTGTTACATTCATTACTTTTTGCTTTATTTCTACTATGTTTAAATTAGTCGTCTAGCTTGCTAGACTACCTCCATCCGCCAAATTAAATTCCCGCCAAATTTAATTTATTTCACGCATTCCCCAAATTCATGCTATTTCAAGCCTTAAAACAGTTTTTTTTTGCTTATTTAATAACGCTTTTGGCCAAAAATATCCTGCAACCGCCAAATTTAATTCCCGTCAAATTTAATTTATCCAGCTATCCGCCAAATTAAATTCCCTCTGAAAAAACTTTTTCGGTCATCCGCCAAATTAAATTCCCGCCAAAATTTCTTCCTTTAAGGTATTAAAAAAACAACAAAAAAAAACAAATGAAAACATGACAAAAAATAACAAAAGTACAGAGAATAAATGACAAAAGGAATGCACAAGACACAAAAGGAAGCGATAAGATGAAGACTGAAGTCTATGATCAGGTGCGGTACCTTGAGTAAACATCTCCTGCCACTCTTGAGCCACCCGTCAACAAGAAGAAATAAATTAAAACATAGACACAAAGTTAAAAGGCATTCTCGCTATAGAAAAAGGAAAGCTATCACTCTTGTCATACGAGGTATTGAAAGATCTAATGATGAAAGATCCCTAATGTATAAGTCATAGTATGTAACTGTGTTCCTTTTAAAGTTCTAATTCAGAAGTGTAGATATCTTTAAAACATCGCCCAATTCACCATCATCATTAATAGCTAGAAGAAAATTTATTCTTCAATTTACTTCCATAATAAGGTTCTTGGATTCATACAATAGAAAAATATCTTAAGCCTAGTAGTGTCATACATAAACTTTAGTAGTAGTACATGATCAGAATCTGACCATGCAAAATCAGAAAGAAGAAAAAAGAATAGGCCCAAGATCATGGTCATATTTTGACTGGTTATCTTCGTATAATAGAAAATCGACATCGACGGAAAGTTCATCGGGATGCGTTTTTTTTTTCTATTAACGGGTATCAGAGTTGTTTTTAACCACCGAATATTTTTGGCTGACAAAATTAATGTAAATTTGACCGGCGAATATTTCTATTAAAAATTATTTACACTTAGAACGTAATTTTCACTTTTCTTACACTATAAATAAAACATGCCTCTGACAATGAGAGTCATTTTGAGATTGAAAATGAAAATCTAGATAACGATGATATAGATCTCACTGACGAGCAGTCGGAGAAAATACCAGTAACCAAGAAAAAAGCGAGGGAGAGGAGCGAGGTCCCCCCAGCCTGATAAAATTTTAGGTCCCAGTATAGGGGGGAAAATTTTATGGCATTCACAAAGCTCTATTTACATGTGTCTGTGTGTGCACTTTTAGAGAATGAAATAGAATGTCTTCATTTTTGCATTTTAAGGATCAGATCACACTTTGCATGAAAACAAAGGTTTAGAGAAATTAAAAACCAACAGTAAAGAAAAATATTTAGGAAGTGTTATTAGCCCCCAGAGTTACATAAACTAATGCAGGTCCCCCCCCAAAGATAGAGCTCCCCCCGCCTGTCGGGAAAAACAAGTAGCTCTCACCTCTTATATGGCAAATTTTAGGTGTAGCTCCCCCTGCTCAGGCGGGGGGGGTGCGAGCCATGAGGCGCGCAAATTAGTAATCGTTCTGAACGTGTAGAAATCTCGTCTTAAGGCTCTTTAAAAAAAATTGAGACCTCGATGCATGTTAAATATGCCTCTGGGATGCAAAATCCAGCTTAAATACAAACTTAAAGTGAGTGAAACTCCTGATTTCACAGGTGTTTTTGCCCCCTTATAATCATCATAAAAACACCAGAAAATATCCCAGAAAATGCAAGATGTGCGAAAATTGAATTAAAGGGTGCGCGAATATCATTACGAGTTGCGCAAAAAATAAAGGCACGTGAAAATCAATGGAATGAGGTATTTTTCACTGTTTAATTGCTTTGCTTTGATTTCTTCCATTTGTTATTTAGATTTCCAAACTTTTAAGACGAACCAAACTCTTGCACAACCTAAGAACCATATAATATCAGATAATATGAACAAATTTCAAACCAATGTCTGATGTATCCAATGTATTGCTCATCATCTGAAACCATTTCTTTTCTTTCTATGCAGGTCTTCAAACTTGTGTTGGATGTCTCTCATTCTTGTGTCTTCTCCATCCTGAAAGAGGTAGAGATAAAAACACATAGAAAGAGATAAAGATAACTTATAAACTGGAATTGTTAATTAATATACAATCATTCGAGCACTATTACTCACTTCTCCCTACCAAGGTTTTCCAATAGAAATTGATTTTTGTAGGGTGACGAGAACATAACACTTTGCACAATTGTAGTTTAGGGGTCAAAAATGTTTGAAAAATGACGTAATTGCTGACGTCAGCAAAAACTCGAGGACCACCCAAACGCGTTTTTTTTAGTGAAATTCAATAATGGATACTACTATACTATTAGTTAGATCAGATTCAAACTTATTTTACAATAGCTTTTCGAGTATGGTTAGAGTGGGAAATTTTGCCTTAGAAGTGCTTATTGTGGGCATGCCCAATGCAACCCATTTAGCCCAAGGCTTTTGAATAGTCATAAAAACGCGATATTCAATGTCAAGTAACTCTAACTCTCAACAAAATTTTATTTAATTTTATATAAACTCTTTAGGTGGTCCTTGAATTTTTGCTGACGTCAGCAATTACCTCATTTTTCAAACAACCTTCCGCAATAACTTTTATTGGCTTCATTTTCAGATATAGGTTGTTTTTCTAAACGAAAATGCTTTCTAACGGTATGTAACATGACATACTTTGGAGAAAAAAAAATTCATTTTACCTGGGAACCTGTTCTGGTCTGTAAAGTACTCAAACAGGAGGTGCCAATATTTTGGGCCTGAGATTTAAATACATTTTTCACCTCTAAACTACAATTGTGCAAAGTTTCATGCTTTTACGTCTTTGTGCACAATGTTAATGACTTTTGGCATATCTAGACTGCACTAGTACCTCAGCCCTGCATTATTGAGATTTTTTGGATTGCCTGGGTTGGTAACAATAGGTTCAATGGATAAATATAAAGTTCTTACAATCAATTTTTGATATTCAAGTACAGCACTTTGTCTTGGATGGTGGTCCACAAGGTTGTTGCTTTCTTCAGTGGTCGAGAACAGTGACTAAAAAGGAAAACCATTAAAACAGCTACAATTTTCTACAAACTACAAATATTGCATCTATGCAGCATGTTGGATCTTCAAGTTACAACACCAAATTAGCAAAGTAAAAAGTTAAAATTTCATCGTATCTAAATTTGCTTACCTTAACTCCTCCATCCTTTCTCTGTTGCCTATTCAAAACATTCTGATGAGAAGGAAAGAAAGAAAGAGTGATCAATTAGCTTATTAACCTATCAGTCCCTTTTCTTGCCATACATGAAATTAAGAATTTTTTGTTAAGATTTTCCTTGTTCATGGAAGATTTTTACTCTGATGAGATTAACTTATAGAACAAGAGCCATAGAAAGTCTGGCTGAAATACAATAAAACAGGGGTGAACGTAGAAAAGGATTCCGCTTAAACTTTCTTGGTACCGTTGGAAGCGGAATTTTATGTAGATCATCTTACTCAGAGCTGCTCAGAGCCGCATGATGAGGCCCTTGGAGAAAATTTTTGGTAAAATCAAGCCTGAAGTGTACGTTTTTGAACACTGTACTGGTCATCGGCTACACTAAAAACCTATCAAAGCTATTCTAGTCTTTGAAAGTCAGCGCTATCACCATGTGCTTTCGCCCAAGGGCTTTCGCCGTGCACTTGACCCATTTCATATAATTTATGACACTGTTTTAATTGATTGTGGTTTCCAGAAATGTTTGTTGGGAAATCCCCCCCCCCCGATTTTTGAGACAGGGGTATACATTGAGTGAAAAGGCACCTACCAATGCAAGATTTTGTAGCGAAGATGGGTCCTTAATGTTTTATTTCACCAATATCTTTCTCAAAGAACCTCAACATGAGGCTCTGAGTATGTTAAACCGCATAGAATTCCGCTTCCAACGGTACCAAGAAAGCTTACGCGGAATTTTTTTCAAGGTCAAATTTTATTTCTGCCAGACTATAAGAACAAGAGTTAGACCTTGTATCTGGATTCAATGTTCTTGCGCTTTTGTTTTTCCTCGAGATACAACTCATCTTTTTCTCTGAAATTAAAAGAGAAAAAATTCTTATACTAATGTCCTACAAAAATTGATCTTCTTCGATTGGCTATGTTGGGAAGGGCACAGAGACTCACTGACACGTTTGAAACTTTATGAGATATTTAAACAGGTAGCCAGTAAATAAAGCCAAAAAGAATTTCAAGTAAGTTAGATTTACCGTATTGTCTCGTTATGCTCTTCGATTATAGTAGACAACTCGTTCTGCAGCTCTGATACTTGTTCAACAAAACTTTCCAGCTTTGAGGCCTGAAAATTAAAATGAATGAGCCTTTTAGATTTTTATTCCACTAAAATATTTGGCAACTTTCTAGTCATTTCTTTAACAGTAAAACACAAGATTCACAAACAATAGACAAAAGGGTCAAGGCTTACTTGTTCATGATTTTTCTTCATATAGATTTGCTTTTCTGCTTTTAGATCTTTCACCCGCTGGCTGAGCTCCTGTTAAGGAAATTTACACAAAATATAAAACACAAAATGGAAAAGCCGAAAAATCAACCAACAAACACTGACAAGCTTAGAAACAAAGTTTTAGCCCAGTTTTTAAATAACTCCAACTGCTGTTTCCAACATGGAAATAAAACGTCTTTACTAATTTCACGTAATGTACACAAAAACATACATCCATAAAGGAAAGCCTGTGATCGAATTCTTCTTTTTTCTTTGCAAAGTCCTCCCTCATTATTGCCATTGTTTTCCTGATCTAAATGATTTAAAAAATTAATGATTTTTGAAATTATTCATCACGAAGAAAGTTGGATAATCAGAGTGAATAATTAGGTGGTTTTTATGTCCAAAATAACATGTTTTTAATTATATTCTGATTTTAACAGTGTTTAACTTAACTTTATGATATCAAGTATGAATTTAACAAGTAACATGCTAAATGGACCTACCTGATGATGAGAATCAGATAAAAATATGACAAATAGCAGAGTAAAAAAGTGTAGTGACCAGCTTAAATAGATTACCGTGAATATCACAGCTCAAATTAATATCGACCTGTGAAATATAGTTAAAGCCGTATGACTTATAGTCGTAGATACTGGGGTGAATAAATATTTTAGCGTGACTGACGATACTTTTCCCCAAATCCGAAAAAAACCCATGTTAGGCACTTTTTGCCCCAAATTTGCCCAAAAAATTATTTTTTGAAATCGGGCTTCATCAGATTACAAAAATTACCATTTTAAATTACTGTGCAAAAAATCAGAAAAAAATATAAAGTCAATCGCTCTTTTTTCATAAAAATGGGAATTTCCCCAAATAAGAAAATCCGCTTTTCACGGCCAAAAAAAAAATTCCGAAAAAAACTGCTTGAGCCACATTTTAGAGAACATTGCCCCTTATCTATGCAAAGAACTCAGAAAAAACTAAAGCAATTTCACACAAAGTCCAAAAAAAACCATTTTTAGGCACTTTTTGGCCTAAATTTGGCCAATAAATTGTTTTTTCGAAAATCAGGCTCCGTCACTTTTTGGAAATCACCATTTTGCATCACTGTGCAAAAAATCTGAGAAAACTAATGAGGCAATCCCGAAAAAAGCTGGTAACAGACGAACGAACATCAGTTAATTTAAAGGACCTCCGCGTGGTGGGTCCAGAAAAGATCACAGAAGTCTACAATACAATAGAAAAGGGTACGTGGGAAAAGGTCTTAAGATAGGGCTCATGGATTTCTTACTTTTGACAGTTCCGTCTTGTGAGTTTCTTTTAATAACATTTCTTGTTTTTCCTTCTCCTCTCTTATGCTCGTGATATAATTTTCTCTGTAAGATGGAATTACAAAGATTAAAGATAAGCATAAATAAGTCACAGCTGAAAAAACTCCACTTCTTACAAATAAATTGGCGGCCAGATGAAAAATAACAGGAATGGTAGAGTACATACGGTGGAACTACACCTTGAGAAATAAAATATATTATCCTTTCACTCTGTTTCACTTTGCAACCGAATCAGTTTTATGAGATACTGAGCAATACGACATGCTCAGGAAGCGTTTCAGTGTTGATTTCTATCCTAATGTCCTCCTGGGTCAGCTCCTTCTCACCAGGAAAAAATAGTTGCAGGGTTATGAGCCCTCCCCCCCATGAAAATAAAAAATTTTAAATTATATTTTTTAAGTCTTTTTTTAGAAATGCCTGCGACTGCAAAGAAAAAATAAATTCCAAATCACAAAATTGCGCAGGGAAGTATTACATTTATACGCAGCTCGAAAATCACAAAACTGCGCAAAGGATATTACAAATTGGCGCAATTATTACAAATCTACGCACAACACATTTGATTGACTTTGAAGACTTTGAAAATTGTTGAAAATTTTTCTCGTAAAAATTGAAAATGAATTCCTAGTCTAACTGCTTCCATAACCTGAGAAATAGTTAAAGCGCTTCTAAAATCCTTTGAAATACCACAAATTTAAAATGATAACGGATCACTCAAAACTCAATGTGGAGGAATGCGTAAGTAAGTTTTCCGCAACCGATTGTTAAGATCTATAAAAGCCTCGGACACTAATCAGGGGGCAAGAATTACCAATATCATCTGTGTTCAGGCTAAGAATGTTGATGCAAATCTAAAACATATCCCTGGAAATAGATATACAGAAATGTAAAATTGCTAGCGAAAATCAAAACGCTACAAGAAAGGTTTCAGACACGTTTGGGTATAATTATATAGATAAGCTTACTTTGATTGGGAGACATTATTGATAAGCTCCTCTTTAGATTGTAATTGCTTTTCCAAGTCCTTTTTATCGGTTGACAATGCACAAATCCTTTTCTTTTCTTCCAAAATATTTTTCTCCAAGATATTAATCTTGAAAAGAATTAAATACATACAAAGAAATACATCATACACACCATCATGAATACAGTAGACTCTCTCTGTGCGATATTCAAGGGACCAAAAATTTCATTTTCTGTCATTAAAAACAAGCTAGATGCTGAATGGACCTATCATTAGATAGCAATAAGCAGAAGAATGAAAGCAATCAGTCATACGATATAGCGGTTAGCGAAAATGCAAAACTTAAATTTCATAATTGATTGTTGAGAGAGGAAGGTGAGTATGCAAAAAGAAATAGAAAGTTCCGGTTGCAAAAATCAGTTTTATTGATGACAATTGAATCATGCTTGATGGTGGGCATTGTTATCAATAATGTTTTTGTGTGAAAAATCAAAGAAATATTAGGAAAAAGTCCAATGAAAATCTGCAAAAACGGCAATTTCCGGCATATTTCTGGCATTTTTGACCGTAAAAATCTTTTGTTTGAAAATCGGGCTCGGTGACATTTTGGGTACTGCCATTTTGCATCATTGTGCAAAAAATCAGAAAAAAACTAATGAGCCAATGCCTAGGAAAGCTGGTAACAGACGACAAACGAACGAACAGAAAAGTTAACATAAAATCAATTTAAAAAAAGCCATACAGTAGGGGGAACACAACAGATCTTTGATAAAGCACTTACTTTACTACAATAGTCATTTTCCACTTGGTCTAGATTTTTGGCCATTCCATCAAGATCTTTAGCCATTCCTTTGATATTTTTTATGTGTAATTCCCTAAAATTATAAATATATTAAGTCTATTATTACATAGTTGGAGTAAATGCATGATTTTGTAGGTAATTGGTAGAAAGCAAATCAGTCTTAAAACTTTCCCTGTAATCCAAATAGAGTAAGAACTCAAAATAAATTAGTACCTTTCACTTGTTAATGTTTGAATTTCAAAATCTTTCTTCCCAAGTGCTTCTTGTACTTCTTCAAGCTCACTTTGTAGTTGTTTATTTGATGTTAGCAGCTGTTTAAGCGTTTCACTGACATTGTTTCGTTCGTTGTGGTTTGACTTGAGATTTGACTTCAATTTCTCTACTTCTCGCTTCAGTTTATTTTCAGATGATTTGAATTCATTTGTTTGTTTAATATGGTCTTCTTTCAGAGAGATATGGTCTGCATCCAGTTTCTTGTATCTAGAGAGCAGTTCTTGAAGAACTTCTTCTTTCTGGGGAATAAAGATGAAAACTTCTTTAACTAAGTCAGTATGTTTTAAATGAACTTTAAACGTTTTTTTAGCTTTGCAACCGCAGTAGAGGGTGACGAGATGGCTCCCTTTTCCTTGTCTGTCTAATCAAAGGTAGGGAAGAGCGCTTATCCATGACCCTTCTTTTTAGCAGCTGAGAATCAAGCAGAAAAGCATCAAGTACCAGTTTTTTATATTTGTTATTCGAACCCACAAAAATCGCGCTCCGTTCAATTGCTCTCATACAAACACCAAAAATAATCATTTCAGGAAACATGCAACTTAGTTGAAAAATAGTTAAAGCGGTAAAACAGACCTTTTCAAAGTCAGCTTTCAAGGATCTGAATTCACTTTCCTTTCTTTGCAGTTTTTCTTCAAAATCTTTATAAATAGCAACCTCTTTCTTCAGGTAAGAAATGCTTTGTGTGAGTTCTTTGTTAGTGTCATCGTTCTGAGCCTAATGTGTGAAAAGTATTTTGAAAAAATACCTTGCATTGCCAAATATGTACCAAATCGTTTTTTAAAATCAGTTTACTTAATACGTGCAGTATATGTTTTTAAAATGCATATAACAAATCAAATATTTGCTCTCTTCAACAAACCAGTCAGATTACATGATGAAACATGAAGTGCATTATAGCTTTAGCTTACCAGACATGTTTGAAGTTCATGATTCTTGTCCTTGAGTTGCTTAACATTGGTTTGCAATATACCTCTTTCATATGCAAGCTGTTTTTTCTCTTGAATCATATCTGTCATCTTCTTTTTCACCAAACTTGAAGATTCTTGTTCAATGTTCATCCATGATAATTTTTCTTTTTGTTGCAAGTTTGCATTTTCTAGTTCAGCTATTTTCTGGGTTTGTGATTCAAAACGGTTTGAAAGTGTTCTATTTTCATTTAGTATTGATTCAAACTTCTCAGTCATTGTGTTTCGATCGTGTTCCAGTCCAGACAATTTTTTCATTAGGTCTTCCTTCATTTTCTTTTCTGAAGACAACATTGATTCCAAATAATTGCTTTTTGAAATCTGAAAAAACAAAATAACGTTGCCAACTATAAATTAATCTAAGTTCATAGGAGATGTTTCAGCATTGCAACCATCTCTAATAATTATTCAACTTCAACTTTGACAAAATAATATCTCATGAAAAGCAGACAGATTTACGTTTTTAAGTAAATGGGTTTTATACAGCTACTTAACAGAACGGAGGCATGCAATTCAATTTCTGAATCAAATTTAAAAGTCAATCAATCCCACACCATCATCAGTGTAGGTTCAGTGTATAGCAAAACTCCTTAGCTAAAGTATACCTTAGCTAAACACCTGGTACATACCTGATTTTGCTCAAACATTTTCATTTTGAATTCATCTTCGTTTACTTTGATCATTAGATTGTTAATTTGATTTTTAAATGATAGTTTTTGGTTTTCAGCATCTTCGACTTTCTTTTTCCAAATCTCAAGCTGAGCATTGCAGTTGTCTTTCAATGTTTCAAGTAATTTCTTTTGTTGTTCAAGTTCCATGTCATGTTGGACTTGTTTTTCATTACTGGCATCTTTCTTTTCTTTCATCAATGCATTCTTGTCTGTCACTGTAACTTTGAGAGCTTCTTTCAACTTTCTACTTTCCACACTAGAAACATCAACAGTTCTCTAAAGAAAGAGTCATTACTATGGCTGTCATGTTTCATTACTGTATTTTGTCGCAGCAAAATAAAAAAGCTTTAAGTCCTTTTTTTGGAAAATTGAACTATGACCATCATAACGATGCTTTACACCCCCTTCTTTTATCGATTTTTTGGCTTAAATCGATCAAAAACCAACCAAGTTTACTTTAGTTTCAGGGTAAAAAAGCCTTAAGTCATATCAGTTTAGGGCAAATAACCCTTAAGGCCAGCATGAAAACAATGATGTCAATTTTGAAGTTTTTTGAAATTTCCTGAAAATTTAAAACATTTTGAAATTTTACTGAGGGTAATTTATCCAGACTTTCACGAAAACAAGCAACATGCTGAATGGACCTACCTGGTGATGAGAATCAGCTAAAAATAGGACAAATAGCAAGAGAGTAAGAAAGTGTAGTGAGCAGTACAAACTAATGAAGAAATTTCACACAAAGTCCAAAAACCTCATTTTAGGGACTTTTTGGCACAAATTGGCCCAAAAAAAATATTTTTTGAAAATCGGGCTTCATCAGATTTTAAATATTACCATTTTACATCACTGTGCAAAAAATCAGAAAAAACTAATGAGATAATCCCAAGAAAAGCTGGTAACAGACGAATGAACAAACGTCGGTTAATTTAAAGGACCTCCACCCACCAGGGTAGGTCCAACAAGCATGGGATTCCTGGTTACCTTAAGGGAAGAAATTTTCGCGAGAAGAAATTTTCGCAGAATTTAATTTCGCGAATCAAAGTTTCAAAATGGCAAAATTTGCGGAATTTAATTTCGCGAATGAGCTGATTTCAAAAGTTTCACGGAATCTAATTTCGCGATTGAGAAATTTCAAAAGAATCTTTTTTACAGAGAAAATGTTTTTTATATTTTTCATCGATTTCAAGACATATTTCAGTTACATTAACAAACTTTAACAACAAAATAATAACGTCAAATATGAATGTTTCTATGATAAGTCATGATTAAACTTCATCGCCGTCTTCTTCCTCCAAAGCCATTTTGGTGTGTTTTGAAATTTCGCGAATTATGCCCAAATTCGCGAAATTAAATTCCGCGAAAATTTCTTCCCCTAAAATTTCTTCTCGCGAAAATTTTTTCCCTTAAGGTAATCTCATGGTTCGGATTGAAATTCTGAAAGATGTCAATTTGACACTGGAAATCAATCTGACACTTTAAAAAGAGGTCTCAAAAAATTTGAATCGAGTTTTAATTGGATAGTATTCCATTAAGCCTTCGAAGTTAGTAAGAAATCTGAAAAAGGTGATGCATCTCCAAAGCCAAAGGATGAAAATTTTACTTTAGAAGGAAATTACAAAAGCTTGGAGGAAAATTACAAGTTTGCGGGACAATAAAAATTAACGTAAGCAAAAACGTCAATTGAATTCCAATCAAAAATCGACTTAAAGCTTTTTTATTTTGATGAGACGATTTTGAATCATACCTTCATACTTTCACGAAAACAATCGAGTTCGAGGGTGGACAATTCTATTAGGGACACTTTTCTCCTGTTTCCATAAATAAGGTAACTTGTTTACCCTCAAGGTTTCATTTTTGGATTCCAATTCAGTGATCAATTGTACATGGGATAAACTTGATTTGGTCAATCCATCATTTTGGATCATTAGCTCCCTGATTTTTTGATTAGATAGTTCTTAAAATGAAAAGTAGAAAACATAGTTTGGTATGTGGCAGAGAGAAAAAATGTAAAGAATCCAAGATTACCCAAATTTCAATTTTCTGGCTGGTCGTGAAAATGCGAATATTTTCCAACAAAAAGCATTTGTTAAATAACATTTATAATTTTAGAGACCTGATTCTAGCACCTAAAACATCATCACAAGCATAGCAGTCAAATCTTATCAAAAAGTCGTCAATAAAAAATCAAACAAAAGAAGAATACCATAGTCAGCTTCATGTACAGCTAAAAGATTTTCCAGCCTGATACGATCATTAAATTCTTTTTCAAACTCTTGCCTTGCCAGTAATGCATCCTGCTTCAAGGTTGCGCTTTCTTTATTTAGGTTCACAATCTTTATGCGTTCAGTTTCAACGATGCTTTCAAGTTCTTCTATTTTCCTCAAAAGTTTTGAATGATTCTCTACTTGCTGTTTTTCTGTATTTTCGTGTTTGTTTGCATCTTTTGAAAGCTAAATAAACCATGATGACTTTTATAATAGAGCTCTTCTTGTGATATAACCTAAAACCTTTTTGCTTCGTCTTATTTTCTAGTGTAGGGGAAGTATCTTTGGGGAGGCTCAGGCCCCTTACAGCTTGAAGGATTGGCTTTTTCAATGAGTGACATTTTGTTTCTGAAGGTTGATATCTTAATAAAGAGACCAGCAATAAAAAACCTTTTGATCCCATAAGTGCTGGGTATTTTGCAGACCGTTTTATAGTGAGCAGGCCACCTCAAGAACTCAGGAACTACTAAAAAGCTTTAATTTTCACCAGTGAAATAGATATTGACCATCCAAGACATAGTGTGCAACATTCCAGCTGTTGGTATTTAAAGACTGATTTGTAGCATAGTTTTGACTGCAAGGTTTATTATCAATACCTAGCACTGATAAAAACGTCATTAATAATGCTTAGGTACCTTGAATTGAATCCTTAGAAACCTTAGGCTGTTTTAGACATAAAAGTGAATTTTGGGATGATCTGCAAAATAAAAGAAACTGTCAGGTGGCAAAAAATGGACCATATACCTTTAAGACCAGGTACAGCTTGCAGGCTACTTCTGACCCATACTTGATTTCCGATTTTCTAATTTTGAAAAATCTAATCGTTGAAAACTTTCCAGAATTTGAGCTCTCTGCAGCTCTTCCTTATTTTGGTGAGGTGAAATTGGCTACATATTAAAGGCATTATTCAAGGGTGATGTATTTCCTGACAATCTACTTCTATTCTAAAAAGGGGGTGGGGGCTGGTGGGGGTCCCTTTTTACTCAAAAAAAGGTTACACATTTTTTAAGTAAGGTTACATATTTTTCAAGTCAATGGGATAAAGAAAAGTATCTTAGGTACTTTCGTTAAATATTTTGACTGATACTTTTGCGTTTTGGAGACAATGTTTTAACACTATGCTAAAGATGACAATTACCAAGCCTGACCAAGCAGGGTCTAAAATATCAGCTAAAAAGCCATTTTAATTGTTTTCAATGTATCATCTTACTGTATCAGGCAATTTAATATATTTTTAGTCACTCTGATATATGTACGACTCAAATCATTGTTTTCTAACTCCAATAGGAAGCTAGCTTTTGAAGGTGACCTTGGAACAACTTGTTACAGAAATAGAGAAAGTAAGCTGAAGATGAAAGTAAGCTGAAGATGAAAACAATTCAATAAAAGTGATCTTAGAAATTCACTCTAAAAGTTATGAAGAAAGCTATTGAGTAAAAATGAAATCAAGAACACTCTTGAATGTTACAAAGAGGCAATTAGAAAATAATAGACTAAGAAGCAGGGGTGTATAGAAGATTTGTGCTCAAAAAAGTTACTGTAATGGTATTGTTCCCTTATCATGACTGATACAAAAAGTTTTCAGTCAGTCAGTCAAATGACTTTTTCAGTCTGACATTGACCAATGACCAGCGCTTATTTGCAACCCTACTGTATGAAGAGTCAACAAGACACTACTTTAATGGGATAATCTTTCACGGGGATTAAATTTTGCGGTTTGGCTTATTAGTAGAGGCCACTATGTCTTCCCGTGTGCAGCAGCTTGTGCAAAGGGATTTTATGATTGAATATTGTTCCTTGAATGTAGAAGATCAAAATTTGAGAGGTGGGGCCGGGTGTGACTACCCATTGCCATGGAAACTGACGTCATTGGTTACTATGGCAACCAAAATAAAAAGTCGTCAAAATTGAAAATTTTTTGTTTCATTCGAAAGAGCATGAAAAACTGATAAAGAAAAAGGTCACGACCTATATCTGAAAATGAATATATCAGGAGATATTAAGGAAATAAGGCAAAATGATGTCATAAAACGATGACGTCATCGAAAAATAAAAATTTGCCAAAATTCGAAAATTTTGGTTTTTTGGAAAAAAGACCCTCCAGGGAACATAAAATATTATGACGAAAACGTTTGAAAATTCGTTAAAAAAAGTCTATTGGCCAGAATTGACAATTTCATTTTTTGCCTGTCGAAGGTTGGAGCTTGCCCAAGCACATTACAGGCAAAATTAAAAAATATCAATTTTGGCTCATAGACTTCTTAAAAAGGATTTTCAGACTTTTTCGTAATAATATTTTTTGTTCACTGGAAGGTATTCTTTCCAAAAAACCAAAAGTTTTTGAATTTTGGCAAATTTTTATTTTTCGATGACGTCATCGTTTTATGACGTCATTTTGTGACTTTAACAACTGTCAAATCATACATGTTGGTTGTTGAAATACACCTTTTTTGCACCTGTTTGAGGCCATTAAAATAGTATTTATTTGACATATTTTGAGTTTTGTTTAGAAATATTTCGCGGATCAGGCCCTTCCAAATTTCCAATGGGACTTAATTTCGCGGATGACACCCAAATCCGCGAAATTCCGCGAAATTTAATCCCCGCTAAAGTTTATCCCATTAAAGTAACCTGGAATAGCTTTTCATGGTATTTCCCAAGCTCAACATCTTGTGCTTTGAGTTTTTCAGAAAGCTGTCTTTGAGTGTCAATCTTTTTGTTTATTTCCTTTTTCAACTTATTGATTTGATTTTCCAGTGCTTTCTTTGCATCAACACAACATGAAGTAAAATCTGTTGTTTGTAATTCTTAACATCACATTTCAAATCTTTGATCTTTTGTTGATAAGATTCTTGTAACTGTTGGTTTTCATGCATGAGTTGGGCTTTGGTGGTTGAATCTTCAGATTTGATACTTGTTATACCTATCAGTTTAAAAAATATGTGATAGATTCAAAGTTATTCACCAAGACGGGTTGAAAACAAACTCTTTTTTCATATTGAACGTGCTAACCACACTGGGCTCAACTTCAGTATTTTTCAATCATTCGTAGGCCAAATTGTAAAATTGATAGGCTAGACCAATAAAAAAATCAGAGCATTCCAGTCAACTGAAATATTTCAACTTCATTTCAAGTGCAAAAATTGAGCCATTTTTATAGTTATCAGGAAATTTCAAATTATTATTGTAAATTGAAAAACTAGAATTCACCCAAAAGAAATTGTGCCAAATTTTAACCAAATCCGACAATTTTTGACCCAAAAATCAAAACTTTCAAAAAATAAAAAAACACCATATTAACCCAAGGAACAAGTGAGCCAAATTTGGAGCTTAAAAATGAAAAAGACCACCAGATATTCACTGAAGGCACAAGTGTGCCAAATTTCAGCCAAATCTGACCATTTTTGAAGTCTCTAGCCTGGCCCAAAGTTTAATGACTGACAGACAGACATTATCAGATTCTAGTTCAACTGAAGTTAAGAGCTACACTGAACTATGTAATTAGGTTTGATAAATTATTTTTTCAATTAGAGGAAATTTCTTAAATTTCCAACCTGCTTTTAATGATTGAATGGTACTTTCTGTTTGACATAGTCTGCTTATAATTGCAGAAAAATCTGTAATATCTTGATTTTGAATTCTTGACTGTTCATCATCAGGTTTTTCTGCTTGAAGCCTTAAAAAAAAGTAAAAATATAATAAAATTTTGTGTTTAAAAGATACCTACTTGATCTTCTTTGATTGCCTCCATTTTAATGCATAATGGTTGTTTGACAAGACAATAATTTTGACTTAACTTTTCTTTTCACACATTAGACATTATACTATCTGTCTCAGTAGCATTCATATTATTGACTGACTTTCTTTCAACAGGTATTACCAAAGCAAATACAAAATTATACCTCTGAAATCCATACTGGGAGAGCTGCTTTGATAGTTTTAAAGTCTCTTCTTCTGCATTACACAGCCTTTCTTTCAAAACTTCCAAGGTTTTTCCAACAGGTGATGTGCAGAGAAGTGGTGAAGCTGGAATAAAAATTTCTTGTTTTTCCATTCTAGAAAAAGATATTACAATAATGTCAAAAGAATAATATAAAGTATTAAAGTGTAACTTCTTATCAAATAATAGTTGTGATATATACAATTTAAATAATAAGGTTTGAGCTGTTCTAATCTTTATGGCCTTTTAAGCCTTGAGTTGTTCTTATTCATCTTATTTTTAGTTAAAATAGAGACTCTTTGAATTCTTAACCAAATTTTTACTATCTAATCCTTAAAAATTTCCTTGAAATTTAGCAATTTTAGGCTCAGGTGTTCTAATCTTTCTTATTTTAATGGGATAAATTTTCGTGAAGATTAAATTTTGCGGTTTTCTCAGATTTATGTGTCATCTGCGAAATTAATTTCCTGCAAAATCTCCATAGTTTGGACCCCCCTCCTGTCTTAAGGGGGGGATGACACCTTCCAAAAAAGTGAAGAAGGGGGGGGGATCAGAAATTTTCATTAAAAAGGGGGGATAGCAAGGAGGGGGGATCGTTTAAGGGGGGGGGCTTACAAATATTGTAGATTATTTTCCAGCACTGTCATGAAATTTGGTCTGCATGAAAGGAAGTTCTTTATTTTCACTAAAAAGTGGTATTATATTTGCCAGACTTAATTTTTCTTTACTGTTTCCCTTTCCTTTTTACCATAAAAAATTTTGCCCAAAACCCTTGGGGGATAGGCATTTTAAAAGGTTGGGAGGGATGCCAAGAAGGGGGGGGGATCATTTAAGAAGGGGGGATCAGACCCCTTTGCGCACTATGATCTCAAAAAATTTTAATCATTCTATCGTGGGCACAAAATAAGGCAGAAACTAAGTAGTGCCCTCGACACAAAAATTACTGCCTCAATTTTATTCTATTTCTATTTGGCTGAGTTGCAGGAGGCTTTGGAGGCCTATTCTCGCAACTATAGACGCTTACTAATGAGCATCCCGTCAGCACCTTGAACTGACAACCCAATTCCCCTCACATGGCATGGGTTGACCCGGGCGAAGGAACGTTCACTTGCCAAGTGAACTGCCGTGAGTAGGAATCGAACCCTGGCCGCCTGCACAGAAGCCAAGGCCGACTGCCACTATACCGGGTGTGCCAAAAAAAATAGGCCTAAAATTGAAACTTTGACGTAACTTTTTTCAGTTAGAATAGAAACTTGAAATTCTACATGCGTCTTAAGCAACCTATTTCGAAGCTTTCCTGAAAGTTTCATTCTTATAGCTTTAGTAGATTTAAAGATATGGAGATTTTCCTAAAGGATGTGAAAATGTGCTTGTTTATAGATTTGACGTCAGTTTTTTTTCTGAAGATAAATTTACTTTTTACAAAGCAGTACTTTTGATGATAAAACTAAAGACAAAAAATATAATGAGTAAATCCGATATTTGAGTTCACGAATAATGCATCTTAATTGAGGAACCATTACATTCACCAACAGTGCGAACACGACCAACAAATTGCTTCATAGATTTTCTGATTTCAGGTAGGTTTCTCGCGCATTCCTTCCAAACAGACTTGATCTTAGAAATGATTTCCTCCTCTGTTTCAAAAGGCTTCTTCAATCTTCCTCGGTACACCTTGCGTTTAACTTCGTTCCAAAAATAGTAATCTAAAGGATTACTGTCAGGACTCTTTGGAGGCCACTGATCTTTCCTAAGGTATCGTCTCGGTATGGTTTCCTGCAAAAAGTCTTGGACAATGTTGCTGGTGTGCGATGAAGCTCCGTCCTGAATGAAAATCCAGTCCCTTCTTGGATAGATTTTTTCGATTGCTGGAAAGAGTTCACGTTTCAGATGGTTCTTGTAGTTTTTGGCGTTGACTTTCAATCCTTTTCGTTTTACGAAAATCGGCCTCGTAACACCATGCCAGGTGAGTGCAGCTGACACCATAACTTTTACTGACTGGCGGTTGCTTTCATGGAAAAGGTTTTCATCAGGAACGTCTTTCTTTGTGCCTTTGTGGTAAACTCGATCGTTTTGGCTATTCAACGGTACCTGGAGTGGAAAATCACTTTCATCTTGAAAAATGGCGCGTTCAATCATCCTCGGGTTTTTTACAAACTTCTCATGAAGACTAACAGCTCGATCGACTCTACGATTGCGTGTTGCATCGTTCATCTGTGGTGTTTTTAGACGTTTGAATTGGTTGTAGCCTTTATCTTCAACGATTCGGCGTACAGAGGAATGAGAGATTTCAAGCTCTCTAGCGAGTTCTCTTGGTGAAGCGTGTGTCCCAGGTTCTTCTTCCTGCGAGCAGATCATTTCTTCAACAAAAGCTTCATTTTCAGCAGTTCTGGCACTTCTTGGTCTTCCAGACCCTTTCTTTCGCTCCATAGTACCATACTCTTTAAATTTCTTGACGGCACGTTTAACTTTTGAATAATGCCAGTTCATTTCTGGGTTCTGTTTCCATATCTCATAAGCTGTATACTCTTTCTCGATATAATGTCTGATAATCACCTTGTCTTCGTCAGAAAGAGGTGCCATTCTTCAATCTGTCTTGTGGCGATTTTTCTTCAGTAATGGTTAGAAATGCCTGTTGTCTTGAACGTTGGTAAGTGAAACCATTTTGCAATAGAACGTCATCTTTTAAAATAACACTGCAATGGCATCTTTCTGATTCCAAAACAAAAACTGAAATAAACAAACGCAACTCCGGTTCGGATACTAAACGCTAGGGAACTGTGGTTGACAATTTTTTTGTTTTGACGTCAAGTCTATAAACAAACACATTTTCATATCCTTTAGGTAAATCTCCATATCTTTGAAACTACTAAAGCTATAAGAATGAAACTTTCAGGAAAGCTTCGAAATAGGTTGCTTAAGACGCATGTAAAATTTCAAGTTTCTATTTTAACTGAAAAAAGTTACGTCAAAGTTTCAATTTTAGGCCTATTTTTTTTGGCACACCCGGTACTATAGCACCTTCTCCGCGCGAGAGCGAGAGCTAATCATTTTTTTCTTGCGTGCTAAGGGGGGAAATGATAGATATTATTGGAGCTAATCTTTAGCTAAGGTTAATTCCCAGTCGACTGAGTTACATCGGGTTGCGGAAAAGGTTAGGATTAGGTATTTCTCGGCTGCCGGTTATCTGAGTTCCCGTATATATATTCCAAGGGTGTGTTTGCCCTGAGCTTATCTCTTCATCTGCAAGTTAAGCTTCAGTAAAGTAAAAATTTTACCATGGAATCTGACCAAATCAGTCTTGAACAACTCTTACCTATCTTTCCTGTTAACACTCAAAATAATGACGTCCAGTCCACAATTACTACTGTTACTGATCAAAGTACGCAACTTTTATCATTGGTCAATTCATTAGTCGACAGCCGCCTGAACTCATTTTTTGCTTCATCACAATCATCTTCAAGCCAACTGGCCAGCCCTGTCCTGCCCAGTACATCACAGGACAACGTTCTTCTCTCGACCATTGCGACGTCGTCAAGCCTGTCAAGTCAACAAGATTCAACTCCCACCACCAACACGCCACCCATGAATAGTTCTTCCGCCCTTATCAACGCCCTTCTCACGGCTAATAATGGTACCCTCGCTATGGGCAATCAAAACATCACGCTTTCCTCGCAACCACACCTTGCTGGTCAAAATCAAAACACTTTCAACTTTGTCAACAATTGCAACAACGAGCTCCCTGCGATACCTGCAAAAATATTGAAACAAATTAAGAGTGGTGAGTTTGTTGATTTTGATTTTCTTCTACCTTCCAACATTGGCCGGCCTCTTAATTCTGCTGTATCTCTGGCATTCGATTCGGAGGGCAACATCTCTTTACAAAAAAACGATACTGCCATTCAACAATTTTCAAAGAAAGCCAAGGTTATTGACCTAAACTCCTGGTTAATGGCATGGTCCAGATTTTTCCAAGCTTCATTAGTCTTTAGACCCAACCTGGCCAATCAGATGATTGCATATCAGATTTATATTGCCCATTTGGCTAATGACTATTCCTTCTCTGGCTGGTACTCCTACGACAAGGCTTTTAGAACATTTTTGACCAACAACCCGGTAGCTAGATGGGATACGTCCAACCAAAATCTTTTTAACTTGCACCTCTTGGGTCACAAGCAGCCGAGCCAGTGTTATATCTGCCAGAGCAAGGACCATCTCGCCCCCCGCTGCCCCTCTTCTGCCCCCTCCACCTCTTTTGCCCGCCCTTCTTCAGTTTCTCAGACAGCGCACCATTTTCCTGCCCCACGGATGCCTTCTCAGCCTGGACCCCGCCCTCGCCCCCCATCTTTTCCCCGTGCTCAGTACTACCAGCCCTACCCTAACCTTCGTCAGCCCTTTCCTGCCCCCCAGCAAGCTGCCTCTGCCGCCAAACCTGCCAACTTCTGCCACAACTTTAACTCCAACATCCAGTGTCGACCCTCCTGTCGATATCTCCACAGTTGCCTCATCTGCAACTATCCCCATCCTGTCATGCAATGTCCCTACCGCCCCCAGTGATCACCAAATTCTTCTCAACCTCCCAATAGGTTCCTCTCTCCCTTCTTCCTTCAAGCCAGCTTCCCCTGTTAAACCCCTTGTCTTGTTTGAGTTCCTCGACGGGTATGACCCTGAGATCGTTGAGTTTCTTGTGTCTGGGTTCCTTACAGGTTTTCACATTGGCTTCCAAGGTCCACCACCAGTTGGCCCTGAACGTAACAACCTTTCAGCAGATTCCAACTGCGAGGCTGTCTCTACAGCCATCCTGAAGGAATTGAAGCGTGGGCATACTGCTGGCCCTTTTGACACCCACCCCCTCCCCTCTTTTTTTTGTTCCCCCCTCGGTGCTGCCCCCAAAAAAGATGGAACAAAACGGATCATCCTCGACTTGTCCTTCCCCCCTGGTTCATCTGTCAATGATGGCATCCCTGTAGAACTGACCCATGTCCAGTATACCCCCTTCGACGAAGCCCTTGACATGATCCGTTTGATGGGCCCTGGCTGCTACATGGGAAAAATCGACATCAAGCACGCCTTTCGCCTCTGCCCAGTCCACCCCGACGATTGGCCCCTCCTGGGATATTGCTGGCAGGGTAAGTACTTCTTCGATCTTTGCCTTCCTTTTGGTAGTCGCTCCTCTCCTTGCATTTTCAATATGTTTGCTGATGCCTTGCAATGGATCCTTGTCCGGAAATGCCTTATCACTGCTATCTCTCACTATCTTGACGATTTTATCCTTTGTGCTCCTTCCTTTAACGAAGCCCAGCTTAAGATGGATGTCGTTCAAGCTCTCTTCAAGGATGTTGGTGTGCCCGTTGCCTTGGACAAGTTGGAGGGCCCCAGCCAGGTGATGACGTATTTGGGCATCGAGATTGATTCTGTTTCCTCTTCTATTCGTCTGCCTACCAGTAAGCTTGTGGAATTGAAAGGTATGGTTTCTGCTTGGCGTTCAAAGAGGAAGTGTACTAAACGTGAGTTGTTGTCTCTGATTGGTTCTTTGTCATTTGCTTGTAAAGTCATCCGTCCAGGTCGTATCTTTTTGCGTCGTCTCATTGACTTGTCTTCTTCGGTTGTTCGCCTTAACCATCATATTGACTTAACTTCTGATGTTCGCCTTGACTTAGAGATGTGGTCTGAGTTTCTCAATTCTTGGAACGGTTCTTCCTTTATTCCTACACCTATTTCTCTTCAAGCTCCTTTTGAGATTTCAACTGATGCGTCCTTTCTTGGTTTTGGTTGTTTTTTCCAGGGTCTTTGGATTTCTGAGGCTTGGCCGTTTGACGTTTCTCTTCTCACTCACATCTCCTTCCTTGAGTTTTTTGCTATTTTTGCATCTCTTAATACCTGGCTTAAGTCTTTCAGCAATTGCCGCATCGTTGTCTCCACAGACAACGAGCCCACCGTCTCGGTCTGGTCATCTTCCTCTTCCAAGGATAAGTCTATGATGGTTCTCATTCGCAAGATTTTCTTCCTAACTGCTCGAAACAACATCCACCTTTCATTTCGTCATGTCCCTGGCTCTGAGAATGTTTTTGCTGATCTTTTATCTCGTTTGCAGGTCGAAGAATTCAAATCAGTCTGTCCAGGGTGTTGTCCCTTCCCGTCAACTGTTCCCAACTCTGTAATGGATCTCTTGGCCACGATCTTGTTGGGCTCCTGAAGGATTCTCTTGCACCATCTACTCAAGCTACATACATGAGTGGTATCCGTTCTTACATCAACTTTTGCGACTCACATGGCTTAATACCTTTCCCTAGTTCTGAAGCTTTGTTGTGTTCTTTTCCGTGTTTTCTTTTAACCGTGGCATTGCTTGCAAAACAATAAAAGTTTATATCACTGGAGTACTACACCAAAATTCAATGCTTGGCTCAAATTTGCCCCTTGCCCTTATGCCCATACTTCACCGTGTCATTCGAGGCATTCGTAGACGCCAAGGAAATTCACTTACCCGCAGACCACGTAAACCCATCACCACTTCCCATCTTCGAGTCATTTCAAGATTCTTATTACTTTGCAGCCATCCCACTCAAGACAAGTACATGCTTTTAGCCGCATGCCTAACCGCCTTTTTTGGCCTTCTTCGTGTGTCCGAGTTTTCCTGTCCCTCTCAAAGTCGATATGACCCGTCAATTCACCTCATGAAGTCTGATGTTACCTTCAACCTCAACCACTCCCTAATGACCATCCGTATTAAAGGAAGCAAAACCGATCCGTTCCGCCAAGGTGTTAATATTAGGATTGCTGCTACTTCCAACAATATTTGCCCAGTGGGCGCTATGAGAAACTACCTAGCCCTTCGAAGTTCAAAACCGGGCCCCCTCTTTCAATTTCATGATGGTAAACTCCTCACCCGCCGAACACTATACGCCTTACTCGAGCAATCCCTCCCGTCTGTTTCCGACTTGAACACCCATAGTTTTCGTATTGGTGGTGCTTCTGCCGCCTTGAGCGCAGGTGCCTCCGACTCAATGATTCGCATTATGGGCAGGTGGTCCAGTGACTGTTACCTTCGTTATCTTCGTGTTTCGGATTTTGATATTCAAAAATTCACTGCTAATATGGCCAAGATATCTCATGTGTCGTCTACTTGGGACCCCGACAAGTGGTAATTTGTCTACAATGTCATGTATTTTTTATGGTACTTGTTTGTTCTACCCGGTCTTTTTAGTTCACACCATGCTATTATTTTTGCTGAGTGCACTATCAATATATTGCTCGTATTAATTTTGATTGTCTTCACAATATCGCTTGCTTTATTTTATTAATAGTAATAATAAATATAAAAACATTTCAATACGCTCTTTAGCTACCGAAATAATACTAATATGCTATTACTTTTAATAATAATTATAAAAACATTTCAATACGCTTTTGCTACCGAAATAATACTAATACGCTATTACTTTTAATCATAAGGTTTTGTTTTCTGCCTTTCTCGTCTCACTCCCTACCTTGTGCTTTGCCCTAGATAGCCCCCCCTTTCCCTTTTTCTTCTCTGCGGTTTTTGGGTGATGTTGGGGTGTTGGGTTACTACGTAACCTCTGGCAAGTTATTAGTCAGTTATCCAGATACTTATTCTAAGGTCAGGCATCCGTCGTCTACACGGACTTAGGGCGTACCGTCATCTACACGGGCTTAGGTGCTACCCGTCATCTACACGGGCATAGGTCGTACCGTCATCTACACGGGTTAGGCGTTAAGTTTAGTCACAGCTTATCTTGATGCATCCCCAATGTCATCCCAAATTCCGTTTTGTACAATTTTTAATTTGCACTTTCATTCACCTTTCGAAATATAATTTTCTCTTTCGGCACTCCTTATGTCTCCTGTTTCTTTCACCCCTTTTGATTTGACCCCTTTGCCTCGTTAGCTTCTCATTTCGATCTATTACTTATTCTTGGAGACGCGGGAATTAATTGGAGCTAATCTTTAGCTAAGGTTAATTCCCAGTCGACTGAGTTACATCGGGTTGCGGAAAAAGGTTAGGATTAGGTATTTCTCGGCTGCCGGTTATCTGAGTTCCCGTATATATATTCCAAGGGTGTGTTTGCCCTGAGCTTATCTCTTCATCTGCAAGTTAAGCTTCCCCTCCCTTCCCTGCCCCTTTTTATCTTTGTTTTGTTTGTGGTTCTGCCTTTCTCTCCTTTCTTTTCAGATCTTATCCTGCTATCAAGGCGTGGTCATCGCAGCTGCAGCGTTGGATCCTAATCTCACGGTTTTTCCCTAGGCAAGGTTTTTCGACCAGAGAGATTAGGCCATTTGGGATGCATCGAGATACCAATTAGTTTCCGGTTACCACGTAACCTTTGGCAAGTTTTTTGTGTTAGTTTATCCAGCTACTTGTTTATAAGTCAATTACCCGTCATCTACACGGGCCTAAGCTGCTCCCGTCATCTACACGGGCTAAGTTCGCTCCCGTCATCTACACGGGCTAAGTTCGATCCCGTCGTCTACACGGGTTAAGTTTTGCTCCCGTCGTCTACACGGGCTATGGTCTCACACCCGTCATCTACACGGGTTAAGTTCGTTCCCGTCATCTACACGGGCTAAGTTCGCTCCCGTCATCTACACGGGCTAAGGTCGATCCCGTCGTCTACACGGGTTAAGTTTTGCTCCCGTCGTCTACACGGGCTATGGTCTCACACCCGTCATCTACACGGGTTAAGTTCGTTCCCGTCATCTACACGGGCTAAGTTCGATCCCGTCGTCTACACGGGTTAAGTTTTGCTCCCGTCGTCTACACGGGCTATGGTCTCACACCCGTCATCTACACGGGTTAAGTTCGCTCCCGTGAGCTCACGGGCTAAGCTTGCTCCCGTCATCTACACGGGTTAGGCGTTCAGTTAGTTTAGGGGTGTTGGGTTACTACGTAACCTCTGGCAAGTTATTAGTCAGTTATCCAGATACTTATTCTAAGGTCAGGCATCCGTCGTCTACACGGACTTAGGGCGTACCGTCATCTACACGGGCTTAGGTGCTACCCGTCATCTACACGGGCATAGGTCGTACCCGTCATCTACACGGGTTAGGCGTTAAGTTTAGTCACAGCTTATCTTGATGCATCCCCAATGTCATCCCAAATTCCGTTTTGTACAATTTTTAATTTGCACTTTCATTCACCTTTCGAAATATAATTTTCTCTTTCGGCACTCCTTATGTCTCCTGTTTCTTTCACCCCTTTTGATTTGACCCCTTTGCCTCGTTAGCTTCTCATTTCGATCTATTACTTATTCTTGGAGACGCGGGAATTAATGATCGATATTCTTCCAGGAAAAACGTCTGCTAAATCCCATTGACCAAAAGATGTATTTTGTTGTTGAGAAGTCGATCATGTGAAGATGAAAAAATTTCTGCAATGCGTTTGCTTCTTCTTTAAGGTATATAAAGAGGTTGCAAGATTTTTGGATTAGCAAGGCAAAAATTGCTAAAAAGCTGGTAAATTTTTAATCCTTTTTAATTGAAGTTACGGCCGCACTGATATGCAGTCTAGCACTTTGACAACAAAATTTGAAAAAAAATTAACATTTTTATATAAAACTATTTGACCTATGTTCTTAGCAAAGAAAAACTACTTGTGGTGATTTTTCAGAAACTCATGATTTCAGAAGCTCGTGATTTTTTACTTTAAGCAAGCTTGGAGAAAAGTCCTGTAAGGTTTTTTACGGTAAATAAGAATTTATTAGAAAAAATTGATTCTGCCATTTTTTATAACGCATTATATATACCCTTTATCTTTCCAGAAAAAAATCAGAAAAATCAGAAAATCTACCGGGTGCACCACAAAAAAGTTTCTCCCTTTAAAAGTAATTTTCTCGAAATCTAAAAATTTTAAAAGAACCATTCCTATTTTATTGGAAAGAAGAAAGATAAACTTAAATTGTTATGGGTCATTTATTGAATTCGATTCAATAGATCAAAAGTTATGCTCAACTGAATAAAAAAGTTACTTTTGGAAAGTGCTCAAAAACGTTAAAAATCGACCTATCAAATTATTCAGAAGCATAATTACATGATATATCAGTATTTTTGTTTCAGTTTAAAAATGATAATTAGCTGTCTGAATGACCTTTTGTTATTTAAAGGAAGGTTGAATTTCAATGAAAGGAACAAAATTAGTTGAAAAAGGCCAAAAAATCTGGTAGAATTATAAAAATACATTAAATATGGGTTTTGAGGTAGATCTAGCCTTTCATAGACTTAATCCAGTCTAGAACCAAAAATCTGAGGAAAATTTCGGTAAAACTAAATCAAATTAATTTTGATGAAAATTTATGTGTTTATAGTTATAATGAAAAAATGCTCTTAATCATGTAAAGGCTTATTGCGATTGCCAAATTTAAAGTAAAAATTTGATAGGTTGATTTTTAACGTTTTCGAGCACTTTCAGAAAGTAACATTTTTATTCAATTGTCCAAATAATCCAAATAACTTTTTATCTAATGAATCGAATTTAATGAATGACCCATCAAAATTTAAGTCTGTCTTTCTTCTTTTCAATGAATGGAATGGTTCTTTTAAAATTTTTAGATTTCAAGAAAATTAGTTTCAAAACTTTTTTGTGGCACACCCGGTATCTAATGAACTACAGTTACTGTTCTAACTTACTCTTAGGTGCCAAATAAACGGCCCCCCGCTTGTTAATTTTTCGAAAATTTTCCAATCCCCGGACCTTATTAGGACCCCCCCATTTATTAATTTTTAAGAATATTTTCAGTTGGCAGAAGAAGTCCCCTCATTTTGCTCCAAAAAGCCTGATTTTAGCCTATATTTAACTTATTTTTGGGTTTTCAGAAGTACATTTCCACCCCCCCCCGGCAGTTAGGTGCCCCCGTTTATTAAAATTCTCTTTGACAACAAATTTGTTTTGATAACTCCACCAAGTTTATCAATCATACTTCTTTTTTCCTCTTTTAGAGTGCACAGACACAGTGTTTCCCTAAGGATTTGTTTTCATATTTCGATTTAATAAAAGCCTACTTGGAGCGAAAGAGAAATCCTGTATTTTTTAATACGCTGTTCATTGACTCAAATCAAATGACTTTGGAGGTTCGGTGAAATCCCGGGTGAAATGGTGTCCAAATTTTTCAGATAGTCCCAAGTTAGAGCAGTTGACGGTAATTTTGCACTAAGTCCAAAAAACCCTATTTTTGGTGGCTTTTGGACTAAATTTGCCAAAATTTCTTTTTTAATCACGGGCTCCGTCATAGACTAACGAACAAACGAACAAAGGTTGCAGAAACAAAAGGTTCTGCAGCTTCCAACCTTGCAGGGTGTTTTTTGGTTGAACTTATCCTCTTTTCTATCTTTCCTAAACCTCTGCCTGGTCTGAATCTTTGATTTTTGTATCACCTGCGTTTTTTCCTTAAGGTCATAAGGTGGAAAACACAGAGGTTAACCTTCCTAATTTTCAAACTCAAAAAGTATTCACAATTACCAGACATAAATGTAGGGTCTAATAGCTGAAAAATAACAAACAGAAAAGGCATAGAGATAAAGAGCCTGAACTGTGAGCTGCGTCTTCGTTGTTGGCATGTTTCTTTTTCAGTGTCTGGAGAAGAATGGATTTGAAAAAGTGCAGCGTGAAAGACTCCCAAGAGGTCCCAGGCCTCGGAAAATCGGGCTCGATTGAGTGAATTCTATTGGTCGTTGACTGAAAGTCAGGTAACATTTTGAAATCGGAACCAAATATCCCGTTTCGGTTTCAAGTAAACAAAAATTACTGATATAAAAACGGGGTTTGCAGTTTGAAACAGTTTGAAAGTGCATTTTCATATTTTCATCATTCATGCTTTTTTTGGTCAATTTTTATTTCTTTTACCACCATTTACTTTAATTATATCTCAATCCTTCAATTTTATATAGCAAAAATTAAATACAAGTGCCGATGATGATAAGGAAGGTATCAATATTTTGTTGTTTTTTATATTTGATTGGTTTTGGCTATTCACTTCCCATTTTGAAAAATGCAACAAGAGAAGAAATCAAAAGGAAAGATCTTCTTCCACCTGATCATATTGCTGGTGCACATATGGAACAAGATGGACACATAAATAAGGATTATCATCGGGAAGTATTCTTAGGTAAATGATTTTTAGAGTTTTTTTTATCCCACCTAAATCATCATTTCAGTATTTTGAATGCTAAAATCGATCACAATATTCCAACAAAAAGACGTTGACTCAGCAAAATCCAGCTGCAGTTAACCTGAGATCAGATTGTGGTTGTTTTCTGCACACCACGCTGAAGCTTTAATTTTCAAGCGCCTTTAGAGGTTTACCGTGCGCGTAAGAAAATTACGAACATCTGTTATCAGGTTAGCTGCAGTAGGCATTATTTTCAAACAAGTGGCTAGATGCACAGATTGCTCAGCATGCCTTGTGCGTGGTGTGCCACAGGATACCTTGGGACTACAGTGTACAGTATCTGACAAAACATGGGACAGCAATTCATCGACAGCTTAAAAAATCTGTGTGTCAATTTCAAGAAATTTTGCGCAAGTCATCAATGACAATGATGCAAGAAATCTACAAAAGAAACCAGTAAAAGATCAAAGAGAAAAGATGTAATTGGGAAAAAATGATTGTTCACCAATCTTGGAGATTTCCCAAACTCAAGATTAAGTTGGTGGGTTTCACGAGTTTTCCTGTGGCATATATATGAAGACTCCCTGGATTGGTGAACATGAAGAAATAAAATAAAAAATAAAAATTCACCTCCCTGGAAAATATTTAGATTGTTTTATTTTGTTCAATCCCAAATGCTTATGAAAGCGCCAAATATTTTACCATCCAATCACGGCAATATAGATTGTTTTATTTTGTACAATCAAAATATTGCTGTACGATTGTTTAACAAGAAGTATCCGATCAAATGGAGGTAAAGCACTTTTATCCAATTAGAAAGGATTCTTAGAAAAAATTAAAATCTTTGCATCAAATTCCCGCTCTCGTTTGAGAATTAAAGTTAAGAAAAAATTCATCCCTTAGAATCAATAGTGACAGTGCTGAATTATTGAAAGTGACAATATTCAAAGCTCCTAATGTTTCACACAGATTTCGCATTAAGCAAGGTTAAAAGCCTTGAACATATATCATTCATAGTCGCATTTTAACCATCTAGAGCCTTACAACGTCCTAACAGACCACCAACACAAATAAAAGAAAGCGTTAATAAAAACTGTAAATGATCTTGTGAAAACCCCAAATGATAAAGGGTTTAGGCAGTTGCAGTCTTACTCCAATTCAGCAAAGCTTTTGACAAAGTGTGTCGTCAGGGGGGGGGGTGTTAGAGATAACAAACTTAATTGCATTGAGGACTTCTTAAGAGAAAGATCACAAAAAGCTCTTGTCAGAGGATCTGAATCAACTGAAGGGAGTGTTTAAGGTTCAGAAGTACCACAGGGTTCGGTTTTGGGTCCATTATTGTTTTTTGGTTTATATCAATGATACTTCAGCAGCAACCACTTCATCAGAAATAGACTTATACACAGACAATGCCTTGCTCTACAAAAATGTCAAATCTATACAGGACAAGCACAATCTTCAAAAAGACCTAGATCATCTCATTGAGTGGAGCAAGCCTGGTTGATGCAGTTCAATGCAGAGAAAAGCAAAGTTGTACAATATATTATGCAATACGCTCACTACAAGAGGTCATATTCAGAGTAAAGAATCTAATAATAAACAAAATCTTTTAAAAACAAATTTTCAAGAATGACCAATAAAGTAGTGCTAAAAATAAAATTAAAAACAATGTAATAAAATGATATAGCAAAGATTTATCGCATTATTTTAAAATGTATTTTTAGCACTATTTTACTGGTCATTTTTGAAAATTTGTTTTTAAAAGATTTGTTTGTTATTAGATTTTTTTACTCTGAAGATGACCTCTTGTAGGAGCATCTAGTATATAGTTTTTAACAACATCAAAAACATGAATCTTCTGATTATTCTTTTTATCATTACATTAGTCGCCCAAGGAAACATTTTTCAAAGTTGTACGAATAACAAATAAACGAAAAATAACTGAAGGTACCTACTCAATCCATGGGAACAATATTATATTAAACTTATTAAAACTGCAAAATACATAATTCTCTTAATATACTTTTTATTTTTTTAATGGAAGATAACTTTTAAAATATTGATATATGGCACTGGTTCTTTACTAATCAAGCACTCTTATGGCATTGATTTACCACACTTGTTTTTATGCATAATTCTCGAAAAGAAGTTGACATCTAAGTAGCACATAACAACCAAAGCTGCTAAAGCACAAAACTTCCCACACTTAATCTCAACGTAACCTCCAAAAATGTTCAAAAGAGGTAAAGCTCCAAAATTACATTATTGTTGAGTATGCTTCTACAGTAGGGATCTAGTTGGAGATCAGTCTTTAATATACCAATTAGAAAGTATGCAGGGCAAAATTTTGCTGGCAATTTGTTTGGTGTAACCGGCAGTGTAATAAGAGTAGCTGGCAAATTACCAGCTGTCATAGGGTGGAAATAGTGCCGGCAAAAATTGTAAACAAGTTTTCTTTGCTAGTTGAAAATTGCCGGATTCTTTTCTTTGTTGCCAGCTGATTGCCAGCTAAAATCTCCCCTTAGGCCAAATCCTTTTCTGATAATAGAATTTACACAAATGTTGCTTGCAAACTGTCTACCGTAATTGATAGATTGCCGGATTCAACAGGTATGTAGTCAACAGGATGCCGATAGAGATTTTCTGATATCAAGCTGGAAGAAATTCTTTTTTGTACTTGTTTGTATTAAAATCGCTTTGAGATTCACAATTATGAGTCATGATGAATAATCAAAAACGTTAGCAAAAAAACGATAACAAACTGTACATAAATTGCGTATTAGATTTTTTTCTTATAGTTGTTTTGATGCTGGAGTCAGCTGTAGTTTTTAAGGTTACTTAGAACTTATGACATCATGATTAAGAAAAGGGCTTTTTGTAGGTCTTTGTTGTGAAAACTATTATATTATTGTTAAATCAACTTTTCATTTTTGACAAAAATTTATTGTTTTCACTAGTAGCAGAGTAATTCTCCTTTAGCATATCTCTACAATTTTCACAGGTAAGCTTGTTAAAGAAGGAGTTTTGGTATGGGAGAATATGGCTGGTTACAAGAAGTTGATCAAAGTCTTTGATGAAGTTGATAAAAGTAATGATAGACAAATTGATAAAGAGGAGATGAAGAATTGGATTCATGACAGGTATATTTGTCTTCTTATCCTTTTTCCATTTTCTGTACTTTTGGAGTTACTTTCATAACCCTTTGAGACCCATAACCCTTGTAGTTGAGCTACAGACTTGATTTTTGGAGTATGATCTACATTTTATATGCATATCATTATCCCGTTTACGGAATCTTCATAAGTAGGGACCACAATGATTTTTTCAAATTGTTTTTAGCGCATTGAAACCATGCTCATTGGAAAGAGCATCAAAAAAGAAAAAAAATGAGGGGTCATTCATCAAAATCGGCCAAGCCGTTCTCGAGATATGAAATTTTCTATCTCCTGAAAATGACCCTTTTTATGGAACGATTTTCGAGGATTTTTGGAAAAATCATGGTTAAATAGGTTTAAAAGTGAAAATCCGGGGGTTATGTCGAAAAATACATTTTTTGCAATAACTTTACTTCTATTAATGCTATAACATTGAAACTTGGCACGAAGGTTCTCAAGACAAAGTTTTAATTTTTTATCAATTTTTTTTTTCAAATTTTTCGTTTGCCGTACGAATGAATCGAAAATATCCTGTATGCCGGAGAGCTGGCAGATTGTCACTCTCCGTGGACTTTGAACTTTCGAATTGTAAACAAACACGCGCTCGACAATTCTGTAGAATTTCTCGAATACCAATAAACTTTGAGCCAAAAAAGACAGCAGAGCGCGGTTGAAAATGTTAATTTTTATTAACAAACAATATGTAAAAAAAGGTTGAAATTTCATATTATCTTTGTCTTAATGCCGGGGAGGACAGCTAAAGCCCTCAAAAGTGGCTTTTTCCCAGAAAAAACTGAATAATTTTTTGTAGGATTTGATTGGGTCAATGAGACAAAAAAAACAAACAGCGCTGATCTCTTCCAGTTCCAAAAATATATAACATCATGGGGGTTTGAGGACGCGCTCACCTGTCTAAATCCAATTTTCTGTTGGTAGGTCGTCTGCCATTCAAAATTTTACAAAATTGCTCATATTTTCATAAAAAATAAAGTTATGGCCACCAAACTTTTACAGGACATTTATTTAATGATAAGAATGTTTCTAAAACTTATCCCATGGTTATAGGTGGTCTAAAACCTAAAAACAACATTTTGGTCGATTCCAACCATTTTACCCCCGTCTTTCGCGGTCCCTATCATAAGTCTTGTCGTTCTCGGGATAATTTTTGGGCCTAATAATGGTCATAAGGGTAATTTCAGGTTTGTGAAATTATTTACAAGAAACTTTTTTAAGGGGTTTTTCTGGGATTAATTGGTGGATTTCATTCTTCTGACAGGATAAACAGACAGACAGACAGACAGACGTCACTAACGAAAAAGTTTTTATTGAAAAAGAAAATATGTTCAGTACATATCAACATAATGTTATTTCAAGGTTTTTAAATCATCTGGTTGGAAAGTTATCGAGCCTCTAATATCCGGGTAACCAGAGAAGACCCATTGGGTTTGAAAGGGATAATGGTGGGGCAACTTTCATAGCAAACAAACTTTAGCTTAGCTTTAAAATCAGAAAGTCTTAACATATAACGTTACGTTATAAATAACGTACAGCTTTCAGACCAGAAGACTGCTGTTTTGAAGTTAAGAAAGTAGCGCCCTGCTTATGAAAGTAACTCTGATGACAGCAGAGCATTTAAAAAGGGGAAACTTCCCCTAATTTCCTTTCAACTTTATGACTGTGTGTAAACAAAGTCCTGGTAAGTAGGGAAGCTTGAATCGGTTGAGGGTTCTTAACTTCATCAAAAGATATGAAATGAAATAAATAAAGGTTGTTAAGTTTTTTGTATTTCTTCTATCTTTTTCAATCATTTTTACACAAACAAGAGAAAAATAAATAAAAAATTCAAAAAATATAATTGCTCCGGCCTAGGAGCCTTTAATTCTCTCTTCCGACAACAACGACGTTCAAGGTCAAGACATTTTTTTTTGTTTATCTAATCCGATGATCTATTCCGATTTAATAAAAACGGATTATCTGGATTTCGATAATATTGCGAAAGTATTTAGAAAAAGATGGCTGCCGAAAGTGGGCTTAGCTGCAAATCTCAGTGAAAGATAGTGATCATTTTCATCACTATTCATGATGTTTTGGACATGATTTATGAGAAGTTTGATGCATACTGGTCTATGACAATGTAGAAAGACTTTGGAGAAATTTTGGCCATGAATCGTCAGCTGCTCGAGTGCTTAAATCTTGCATGCATATGGCTATAAACTTCTATGCTAGTTTTATGGACGCACAAAACCATAAAACTCTGTAACTTGACAATGGAATGAAACTTTCAAACACACATCTATTGGAATTCGAAAGAGAATACTAAAATTACAACATTACGGTGCAAATTTGAAAACGATCTGAGCAGTTTTTGTGGTGTTATGTGTACCGGTATGGCTGAAAATGATCCTGTTTTGTATTCATCATTTTTTGACTGGGCGACCGTTCCTTTTGATTTTTCAAACCTGACACAGATATTTTACAAACATATCACTATATGAGAATTCAATAAAGGATACTAAAACACAATTCCTGTGTAAATTTGAACAAGATTGGAGAAATTTTCACAGTGTAATGGCTGAAAATGATCGTTTTTGGACTTTGTCGTAATTTCATCGCGGCTGGCGACCGTTCCTTTGATTTTTCAAACCCGACACAGATTTTTACAAACATATCACTATGAGAATTCAGTAAAGGATACTAAAACACAATTCCTGTGTCAATTTGAACAAGATCGGAGAAGTTTTCACAGTATTATGGCTGAAAATGATCGTTTTCGAACTTTGTATCGTACCGTCAACTGCTCCAACTTGGGACGAGTGTACGCAACATGGGACTTGTTGATATCTGGTCTGTATTTTCACTTACTGTAAAATCGAAAGAGAAATCGTGTATTTTTTAATACGCGGTTCATTAAACTCAAATCTAATGACTTTTGAGGTTCGGTGAAACGTCGGTGGAATGACCCTCCCATGTTGCGTAAGATAGTCCCAAGTTGGAGCAGTTGACGGTAATTTCATCGCGGCTGGCAACCGTTCCTTTTGATTTTTCAAACCCGACACAGATATTTTACAAACATATCACTATGAGAATTCAATAAAGGATACTAAAACACAATTCCTGTGTAAATTTGAACAAGATTGGAGAAATTTTCACAGTGTTATGGCTGAAAATGATCGTTCTTGGACTTTGTCGTAATTTCATCGCGGCTGGCGACCGTTCATATGATTTTTCAAACCCGACACAGATTTTTTACAAACATATCACTATGAGAATTTAGTAAAGGATACTAAAACACAATTCCTGTGTAAATTTGAACAAGATCAGAGAAATTTTCACAGTGTTATAACTGAAAATTATATTTTTTGGACTTTGTCGTAATTTCATTGGCTGGGGCGACTGTTCCTTTTGAAGATTTTTCAAACCCGAAACAGGTTTTATCCAAATATACCACTATTTATTACATACACACTATTGTACCATTTTATTTGGTTTATCCTTACTACTCTCCTCCAAGTATTATCCCAACAGAAAAAATAATGCTTAGCTAAAAGCCCATGGCCTCTAATTTAGGCTATTTTTCTCCCCGAAATTTTATCTGGACAATCAAATCAAGAAATTGGAAATATTGACTTCTAAATGTTTATCTCATTTAGCTCCAATTTTGAACTTTTTAGTCGAGGATGGGTGGGCGGGGGGTGGGGTTGGTTCTTTAGGCAAGAAAGTGCATGTGTAATCACTTAGAAGAGCTAAACTTCCAGCTGGTTTATTTATTCGTTAAGATTATTTCTCATACTCGCTCTGCAATAAAATTATTACTTTGCTTTCTGATCTGTTCTGATTAGCAGTTTGTGGTCAACGTTCTAACTCAACAAGCTCATCTTTCACATCTTTTAATCTCTTAAGCCGGAGCTTCCAGCGCAGCTGGTTTATTCATGTTTAAAGCTCTGTTTTTCTCCAGTCTCTTTCTCTTCAATTTATAGTTCTTGGGACTTTTAAACCCAATGTGGTTGGGGTTCGAAGATTTTACAAATTTAGGTGTCGGTTGCTGAGTAAGGTGGGGAATGTGCTGATAAGAGATTTCAGGTGGGGGTAACCCTTTTTAGGTGGGTTGGAGTGTTGCTCGCTATGGAATTTATTATTATGATATTCAGAAGTACTATATCCAACTCCTTTTATAATTATATATTAATTCCCTAAACTACTAATTACTTTTTTCATGATTGTGTGAATTATATTGTAGAATCATGGAGCATTATAATGCAGCAACAGAAGAAAGCAATAAGATTTTTGGAAAGGTAGATCATGATCAAAATGGATTAGTGGCATGGCCAGAATACAAAGCACAAATTCTTGGTCTGAACCCTAAAGATTATGAAAAAGACAATCTGACAGGTAAAAAAAGTCTAATTTTTCTTGATTTTGTTTTAAAAAATCTTTGCAACTCTTTTGTAAATAAGTAATAGTTATCGGACAGTTGCGAGTACAATATGAAAAATATTTTACGAGTTCCAAGATTTTTCCGTACAATATTTTCCGAGCCTTTAGGCGAGGAAAATATACGGAAAATCCGGAACGAGTAAAATATTTCCATATTGTACGAGCAAATGTCTGATAACTGGTTTATCGGTGACCCAAAAAATGCACTTTTTGTGTTGGAGGACACTTTTGTAGCAAAGTGACGTTAGATTGCTTCTACCGCTACAATGCAACAACATCTTTTCGTCAATTTATATTTTTACATGTAAAATACAAGATATATTGTACTCTTTTTAACCAATCAGATTGCTGATATTTTTTGGATCGCCGATAACGTATATTATAAGTCCACTTGTTTTTTGTTTAGTTTAGAAAATGTCATAAATTCTACATTATGTTGTATTATCTTACAAAGTTATTCTCCTTTTAGAAATAGTTACATGCATTTACTCAGAGTAAATTTCATACTGATTATTTGTTTTTTAGTGATTGAAGACAAGTCTGGTCAATTTGAAAAAGAAATTCAGCATTGGTTAAAGGCTGATTTTAATGGAGATAAAGTGCTGGACAAGAATGAGTTTTTGGCCTTTTATCATCCGGAACATAACAAGAAAACAATTGAACTAATGGTTAAAGAAATGCTCTCATCCTTTGATAAAGATAACGACCATGTAAGGACACTGTTAGTCTGGAACCATACAAATTTTTACTCCATTTCACAAAGCTTACATGAGATAAAAATTAGTATGGTAGAATTGGAGATTTTGAATTTGCCACCAGAAAAAAACCGTTTGAAAACTGGCCAATCAGAATTTTGTTGCATAAATTTTTCGGGAAAACAATAGACATAATCGACCAATCAGAAGCGTTTCTACAAAAAATTGTAGAAATTTTCGTCCAAAACTACCCGTCTACTATCGAGTTCATAAAAAATCATGATTAGACGGGGCCCCATCTAGGACACTGTTCTCATTAAAATTCTCAAATGTTTTTTTTTTGTTTTAACAGCCAACACAAATCAAAGACATATACTTTTTCGATCTATCTAGCGATAAAAAATAATAGAGCAATTAAAATCAACAAAATAAACTAAGTTTGCCTTTCTTCTCTTTTTTTGCTAGAATGTTCGTTCTGCTAGCAATCTTTTGAAATGGAGCTTCGTTCCGTTCCATTGTTCCGAATTCCAACTTGAAATAACGTAAAATGGAACAAAACCTTTTAATGTTCTTTAATTTTCATATCTCTAGATCATAACATTAGAAGAATTCACAGCATTACCCCCTGGGGAAGTCGACCCTGAAGAAGCTGATGAAGATAAGTTGTACCAAGAAGAGTAAGTTTTTTTAAAATAGAATTCATGAATTATCTCCTAACGTTTTCTAACTTTAGTGTTAGGTTTCCTCTATCGAATAATTGGAAGTGGTTTTGCTCGAGTATACTGATAGTTCTACTTCATCATTTTATTGGAGTACCTACTGCCTCGCTAAAATAAGTTCCTCGCCAAACTTAATTTTGGATTTTTGCTGCTCGCTGCTAAAATTGTTACTTCCTAACTTATTAAATCTCAATTAAAACGTGTCTATCAGACTTTTTTTTTTGAAGGAATAAATTTCAAAGATGAAGTTAATCATTCTAGCATTTTAGCTCGCTTATGCTTCTTGCTCGATGTCTTTAGAGGGTATCCTGAGTAAAATACCCTGAACATTGCCATAGGTAGAAAAGAATATGTGTGTATCACGGAATCTTACAAGATGGCTCAGAGTCAAAAATTTCGCCTTTTGTGCACAATTATTCATTTATGAACAACATTTATAAATGAAATAAACTGGGGAGCACTTGGATTGAAGAGTGTCGGGTACATGCAACCAAGCCTGTGAAAACTGGCCCTTAGAGAGACCAAAAATTCACGCGGCAATGTTAACCTTTGAGTATCAAGGCGAAAAAGTTACCCATAGAGAGACTTTGAGGGATTTCTTTTAATTTATGTGGTAGTTTTTTTTTTATTTCGTACCCTTAAAGAGACCTGAAGAGGGGAAATCCTGACCCCCGAAGGGAGACTTTTGCCTTTTTTGTGCAACAGAGACTTGGGAAGGTAAAAAAAAAACAGAAAATAGAACAGAATCATAAAAAAGCTTTATTTACAAAAAGTCAAAAATAGTAAAAGATTCTGATAAGAGCAGAAAAATTAGCAAAATTATCTTGTAATATACTGTTCTTTGGAATAGATTGAAAATGGCTAGGTCGTAAAAAAGATGTCACGGGACCCCAGGCTTGGCCCCCTACTATACACAAAGTATTTTTCAACGGTTTCTGCGGTCTGACATAGTCTGCCACAGTACAATTTTTCAGGACACCCTGTGTAATAATGATCTGGCGTGAAGCTTCGCATTTATTGGCAGGAAGCCTGTTTGATTTACTGCATTGTATCCTCATTATAGACATTTTATTTTTTCTTCAGGAAAGCTAAAGAATTCAAAAGAGACATGGACTTGAATAGCGATGGAAAGGTTGGCAAAGAAGAGCTTATGCAATATTTAGATCCTCGAAACAAAGAACACGCTGTAAAGGAGGCAGAATTCCTTATAAGATCTTCAGATAGAAATAGAGATGGTAAAATCAGTGAACATGAAATGCTAATGAGCTATAGTATCTTTACTGGTAGTAGTTTAACGAATTTCGCTCAAGTGCTACATGATGAGTTTTAAAAAAGTGTAGTCTTGCATTTTTGCTCTCGTGGTGAATCAAACTGTCTCGATGCAGGATATCCGCTTCTCCAATGGATTCTGATATTACTTATCGTTGTCAACATTTGATTGGCTGCAAATGACGTATGGGATAGAAGTGGTGCATAAATCATGAATGAGACTAATTATCTTTATTATAATAATGAATTTCTTTAAAGGTTAAAAACCTTTTGACAACGTCACCGAGAATTCATTTTAAATCTTATCTATGTTGATTGTTGTTATTTTTAGAAAATTTAAGAACGAATATAATGATAACAGCTTTATTTTTGTACAATTTAACTTTTGCGAAAAATCTCATTATATTACTATTCTTTAAGATATATCCATGGTATATCTAAGCTTTGAATTTCCATAAATAAGTGGCGATACCCTAACTTTGCATCTTAATTATCCGAATAACCATGCATTTATTTAACATGTACCTGAGTGTTAGTAGGGGGTCAACCTTTATGATCCGTAACATTTTTCGTGGGACTCAACCGCATGCGATTGATTAGTAGATAGGATTATGAAAGTTTTTTGAGAAATGAAAAATGACAAAAGTAAGTTGATTTTTTGACCATAAAAACTTGGCGGATTTCAGTCAAATCCGCCAAATCCGCCAAATTTTCTTTCCGCCAAAATTTCTTCCTTTAAGGTATTTCGTCCTGAAGCTGAAATTTTACTTTGATTTATGAATAGGTGTTAGGTCTGGTGTAGACGATATTTTATTTAATTAGTTTTGACTGGAATTTCAGCGTGTTTAACAATAAGTGCTTTTTGGTTACGGCTTATGTTATTTATTTTATTTTATGGGTTTATAGGGTAAATTAGTTTTTATGTTTCAACGTTGTATAAATTGATTGTATTGAAACTAAATGAAGGTTAACTTTTTTATACTTTTTGAGAATATTTTGTGAATTTTTTTATGTAACATTTGTATCATTAATTGAAGATTTACTAAAGTTGGAATTATACGCATGCGTCAAGATAAATATAATGCTTACCTACTTCCCTTGAATGGCTTATGTTTATGTTATGTTTATGTTTCTTTTCTTTAAAGTTGATGCAAAGTAGTACAATGTGTACTTAGCTCGAGGCTAATCAATATCAACTATAAATTACAAATCTATCTAGAAGGTTGATACTCAAGATCAACTATTATTTACAAATTAATTTAAATTCAATCAATGAAACCAACACCATGGATAAAAGTGCGACAGTTTCGGCAAGGACAAGTAGTGGGCCTCCATTGCTTGATTTCTTTTTTAAATTCATCTAGGTTTTTAAGTTTTTTAAAGTCATCGGGAAGGGTAGCCCAGATTTTAGGTCCCAAGAAAGCTAAAGACGATTTTCCATTCATTTCACTTTCAACTACTCTACTACGAAAGGAATTCCTTTTTCTCGTTTTGATCTTACATTGGTTTTTGAGAAATATTTTACTTTCTGATTCATTGAGTTTTGATTTAAATAGCTCTGTGGATAAGGATTGAATTGCTCGTTGATGGAAGGTGGAACCGTTGTCAAGTTTCAACAGATCATCGAATGATGAGTTGTAGTCTGAGTAAACGATTCTCAAGCATCTTTTATGTAGATTGTTGATTTTATCCTCTAGAGCTCTGCTATGAAACATCCATATGAGAGGACAGTAATTGAAGTGGCATTTAATGAAAGCATTCATCAAGCGTTTCTTTTTTTCTAAAGTGAGATATGTGCTCATTCTGGCTAAGGCGGTTATTTTCAAACTAGCTTTCTTGCAAAGATTTTCTATATGCGATTCAAACGTCAAAAGATTATCGAAGGTTACTCCAAGAATCTTTGACGTTTTGGTATTGGAAACAGTTTCTTCTCTAATATTTAGATAGAGCGAGTCGTCAATGATGTTAACTATTAGCTGACATTTGTCAGCATTACCAACCATTTGATTAATCGAAAGCCATGTGAAGATTTTTTCTGCTACAGAGCTTAGTTTACAACTTACTTCAATCCAGGTAGGAGCACAAACATAGGGTGTCGTATCGTCCGCATAATTCGCAACCTTAGTATCCTCAATGATGAAAAAGAGGTCACAGATATAAATATTGAAAAACAGAGGGCCAAGGATTGATCCCTGGGGAACACCATCCTTGATCTTGATCCAGTTACTCAGTTCGTTGCCTACTTTTGTCCTTTGTTGCCTATTTTCTAGATAACTCTTGACTAACCCAGTGGAAAGGTCATCGAACCCGTATGCACTGATCTTTGCTACAAGTAATTTGTGGCACATGCAGTCAAAGGCCTTAGAAAGGTCGATGAGCAGTGCCCCAAAAATATCTTTTTTGTCATTGGCTAGCTTCCAGAGCTCTTCCATTGGGAGAAGAGAGGTTTGAGTGGAATATCCTTTCCTGAAACCACATTGTTGTTCATCAAAGTAGTGCTCAAAGTATTCTGATATTTGATTGTGATATACTCTTTCGTAAATTTTGGATATTACCGGCAGTATACTTATTGGTCTATAGTTACTTTTATCGTTTTTAGAATTTTTCTTGTAGACTGGGGTGACTGTCGCGAACTTGGAAATGTTGGGAAAAATACCTGAGCTGAAGGAGTCATTTATGCTTATAGAGAAGCAGCTTGCAAATAAGTGAGAGTATTTTTTAATTATTTTCGCTGGTATATCATTTTCCGCTTGAGACTTAGTTGTCTTAAGGTTACTAATTATCTTCTCTACTTCGTCTTCGGTGGTGTTTCTAAACTTGAAGGAGTTTTCATTGTTTGATACCTTTTCTTTTATTTTGAGTATACTAGGGTGGTTTCTAAAAAGCATTATTTCATTTTGAAGAATATTACCAGAAAGTTCATTGAGAGGCACTGGTTCTGTTGGTGGTTGATTGAGATCTAATTTTTCAGTGATATTTATGAAGAACTCATTAAACATTTTTCCAATTTCTTTATCATCTTTAATCAGTTCATCATTTTCGACTAAGGTTATTTTCTCACTTATTGGTCCTTTATTAGAGAAAAAAGGGCGCACAGTTTTCCAAAATCTTTTATTGTCAGTGATTTGCTTTTCATCCAGAGATTCATAAAATCTTCTTTTAGTGTTTCTCAGGAGATAAAAGCATCGGTTTCGCTGTTGGTTGTAATTATATTTGTTGATGTTAGAGGGGTCTTTTCGTTTAATGTTATTAAGTCGAGATCGATGCATCATGACCTTTCGTAGTGATTTTGTCCTGAAAGGTTTATCATTACCTCTTAGTATTTTAGTTTTTATCGGTGCTTCAGCGTTTAGAAGATTTACTACACTTTTCATTTTATGTTCAAAGTTGCGATTCGACTCTAGTACTTGTGTTAAATGATTTTTGAAAAGATCTTCGTTAAGATTTTTGTAGCATCTATATTTAATGGCTTTAGGTGGACACTTTTCAAAAGTGGTTTTTAAGACGCTTATTGTGATGTTGTGAAAGTCCGATAGGCTATTAGATACAGAGGAAGAGCCCTGAAAACTTCTTTGGTAATTTGTTAGCATCAGATCAATGCATTTCGGATTTTCTGCGTTTTTGAAGCACGTAGGTTCCTTTATCAAGCTAGAAAGCTCCCTGCTAGCAAGAAACTCAGGCATTTTATGTTTGTCGATTTCACAATTGAAATCCCCCAGTAGTAAAAGTCGGTCATGATCTCCTATAGAATCAAGGCTATTTTGTAAAAGCTCTAAATGTGAATTTATATTGTCTACATGCGGATTATAAGAGCAACCCAGTAGCCATTTTTGCTTCTTCAGATTGACCTCGATGAATATAGCTTCATAATTCTTGTCTTTTAATACGAGTTTAGAAGGAATGCCCTGACGTACGTAGAGTAGAAGACCTCCTCCCTGTTTGTCCCTGTCCAAGCGATATGGACGCGAGTAGTTTTCAATAATGAAATTATTTTCAGGGAATGATTCGTCAATCTTAGTTTCAGATACCAAAAAAATGTCTACGTTATCTTTGATAACTAATTTGAGACCTTCAAATTTGTATCTTATCGAGTTGATATTAAGATGTCCTATGATGACGTTTGCGACGTTATTAATACGGATTTTTCTCAGAGCCTTTTCTTCGAATTCATAAGACTTTTCCGTTGGTTTGTCAAGCAATGGGGGACCATCTACATACCTTTCACTGTCACCTTTTTCTTTGTTGTTGGATTCATCGTTGTCTGTACTGTTTTTGTCGTTTTCATTGGTTTTGCTGGTGATTTTTATGTTTGTGTTTTTTCTTGGTATTTCTTTAAGGTTCGTTGTGTAGGGTGTTAATGTTGGTTTTCTCTTCGACGAAACTTCCTGAGGCCGTAACCGTTTTTTGAGTTTCCCCGAACGCGATGTACCCATTCACTATCGTCTAGGTTCAGATTATTTGCTTTATCCAGCCATTCCTTTAGAACTGCTCTTTCAGTTCGAGTTAGGTCTTCCGTAATGCTTATTCCTTTATAGTCGTCATTTCCTTTGAGGGCTGATAGGCTGTGAAGGAGGGACAACTTTTCTTTTTCTGAACCAAGGACAAGTTTTATTGGTCTCTTTTTGTTGGTTTCCTACCGATTCTCGATACGTTCTTTATAGTTGGAGGTGGAATTTTTACCGTCTTGATGAGGCTTTCAATATACCTTTTATCACAGTCGTTTTTATCTTCACCAGTCCATTCAGCAACTCCATAGATGACGACATTTCTTTGCCGCTGGTCATGGTCTTTTTTTTCTTTAATCTCTTCGTAGCGAGCCTCTTTTATAATGGACTTTAAACCGCTTGTTGTTACTTGAGACGTAATTTTAGTTGCGTCAGCGTAGGACGTGTTGGCTTTGGTTACTTGATCCTCAACCTTGGTCAAGGATGACTGGATTTCTTCTAGAATTGAAGATTTAATTGTCTCCCCAAAAGTTTTAAATTGCTCTTGAATCTTCCTGTCAAGAGCTTTGACGGTGTGTTCTTCGACTTTGTTTGTTCTTTGTGTGTTATATTTAACTTTCCAATGATTTAACTCTTTATCTTTCTGTTCAATAGATTTCTTCAGTTCTTCTTCTTTTCCCTGGCATAGTAAGACTATATCTTTGGATACTTCCACACAGTTGAAACAGATGAAAGTAGACTTTGCTGTGGAGCGAGTTGTTTTATTTCTCTGGCTATTTAGATGAGCTTGCACTTGGTACGCAGGGAGTTGCGAGCACTTGAAGTGCACATGGCGAGAGCATTTTACGACGGAGCATTGTAGAGTATTGGTTTCTTCGGTGATGAGACAGTTTGTCGGTGAACAGCTTGGTACGGTGACTGATTCTGATAAATTGATCGAGGAGATGTCACTCGGCGTGTCCTCTTCCATTTTGGTTATTTTGAGGTTGATGATGTGATTGAGTTGGTTTTGGTGAGCTTATTTTAGTAAAAAATACTGAGATTTCATAGATTTTTGAGAATTTTTGTAGATTTTGTTGTATTTTTACTAAAGCTCTTCCAAAAAAGTATTTGACGTCTGATCTCCTTGACCAAAGGAGATCAGACGTTGAAGATGAAGATGTTCTTTTATTAATCTCCTCTTGTCTTGAGGGCTGGGATTATGGCCTTCGGTATCTGATTTTGCCTGATACTAGGGCGACTAGCATAAGCTACACATCATTTATATGTATGATGTTTAGGGAAATTCCTAGCATCTGATGGTATTTTTGTCTCGACCATCCATCTAGAAATGATTTTTTTGAAGATGTTCTTGTTCAAACCACGTTTTTAAAAGTAATTTTTCATGCTGATTCGGAATTCGAAATAAGTTTTTCAGTAAACAAAAGATTTGACCTTTACGAATAAGATGTGAACGCTTTGCATGTGCACAATTTCTAGTCTGAATCGCAGACCTCTATAGATATACTTCCTATGTAGAAACTTTAAGAAACTACATAAGAAACTTTTTTGCTAGAGGATGAGCAGAAGCCTACCCAATTTCAAGATGATAATACTAAAAATGTGTATTTTACATACCAGAGTATGAAAATTTCGTGAAAAAATTAGTCCGAGTTTGAAAATTTAAGCCGAAAACACTTCAATCAGTTTGAAAAACACTTCAATTTCAAGAATAGGGTCGACAACATATAAGAAAAGCCGAATCGCAAAAAAAATTCACTGAACAAAGAAAAGGAGCCATTTAGCGTATTTTTTTCGGCACACCCTGTATATCAACGTGAATTCGTTTTATTTTGAACCGTTTGGAAATTTAAGTACATTGTTACAACATTTTATTCAAGCTGTTTCAAACCTACGCCAAAGAAACAAAGGTTCAAAAAATCGCTAAATCTTTTGTATCTTGTACACATTTTCTAATCCACTAAATACATGGTCAAGGGCATGTATGAGAAAACAAAAGAGCGAGGATAAGCGGATCAGGAAATGCAAAAGATTTTTCAGTTTTCTCCTGTGTTGCTGTGGGAAACGTGTAACCATCTCTTTTCATCCACAACTTATATGAATAGTTTTGGGCTACACAGCGTTTTATTACACGTTTTGTTAATCATGTCAGCTTAAGCCACCAGTGGAAAACACCCCCTAAGTGAAAGTACTAAAAGTCACTTAGTATTAAAAAGTAGCTGAAACTTAACTCGAATTAAAATTATGATTTTGCGCTCGTTAAAAAGACATGTTTATGATTAATTACTATACCTAGGTGAATTGAGATTGGGCTTTTCCAGAAAAAATCTGAATATGGGGGGGTGGAGGATATAGCATTTTTTAGAAATTTACCCCCCGGACATTGCAAACTTTAACCCCGGACAACAGGTCTGACCCCTCAGACAATTCAAAATAATCCTCAAACCAAGCAAAATTACCCCCCAACAGAGCAAATTTTGTTAGAATTTTCACCACCCCCCGGATACTATATATACCTCCATCCCCATGTACGGACATTTTCTGGAAGAGCCCATTGAATGTAACTTGAGATAGAAAGGAAAAAAAATCACAAAAAAAAGACGAAATTGGTCAAGATCCATATTGTATATATATAGTAATTATTGATAACAGTATTTGTGAAGGAAAACTGATCTTCTAGCCAAGTATGTCAATGCTAGTGCCAAGCAAAGAACAGATATCAGTGGATAAAAAACTTTGCTAACTCCGAATAGAGTTGACGCTGTAAAATATCCTAAACACAAGGCAATTTTGATAGCTACCATTCTAAGTCCAATAACAGAGCACATTGAATGCGCTGGAACAACCATAGAAAGAAGTACTGTTGTAAAGGCTGTTATGCCATATCCAACTACAAGATTTAAATTTAATGTTATGAGCAGCAATATGGATCTTAGAATAAAGCTTTTGATATCACAGTTCGCCAGAATGGTAAGAATATTCATACTTATGCTATTCCCAATAGCGCTGACTATGATAAGAAAGTAAATGTCGACACCGGTATTCAGACGTTGTATTCCCTTCATGATGGCAACTGCAATGAAGACGGTGATAACAGGAAAAACACTCAGACGTTCGATGGACCAATGAAAGACGTTCACTGCAATCATGTTCACCACTAAATCGCCTTGAGTGTAGATGAAATCAATGATCAGAATTGTAACCAAGACTAGCACGATGTCTGGGTTTGTTAGCATTTCCCATGAGCTAAGCATCCTATCTGTCCCTGTTGAGTTGTTTACACTTTTCATGTTGGTTGTTTTAATGAATATCTCATACCCTTCTTCTTTAGTTAAGTCACATAACAGAAAACTAGCCATGATCAAGTACAAGGAGGTTGCGAAAATTAGGACAACAGCAACAAAATTATACTGGTTGAAAGAGAGGCCGAACAACTTGAAATTAACCCCTCCAAATAATACAGGGGAAGCAGGTGCTAATGCATGCGCAATGATGCCATAGATATCTAATCGTATAGCAAGAGGTGCAAGTTCATCTGAAGTGTATGTTCGACTGATTTCACCTGAAAGGGAAGGTAAAAAAAAGTGCTTCAAAACAACGACTTTGATATTAATCGTAGTTTAGACAAAACAGGTAAGGATCCTCTAAAGTCTTCCAAATATTGAAAGTTAATATTCGGACCCCAGCGGTGGAGCGGGACGTCCCTGTAAACCCCAGTTTGATAGTTCAATAAGCGATTTGTGAAAGACATACCTACATATGCTGGTCGTACACCATCAGCAATCCCACATAAAAATCTTCCGAAGATAGGTAGCCAATTCATGAATGGTAACACGTATAATAAGTTGCCTGCTATATTGAACAATCCGACAACAAAAGATGTTTGTCTTAAGTTTCGATGACGATCGACGTGTCGGCCAACCATAGCCGATGAAAACATGGAGGATAAAGCGAGCGCTCCGGTTGCCAATGAATAGTACAGCTTTGGATCCCTAACTTTCAAAACGTTTTGAAAATAGTAGAGAGCTGATATAGAGATGGCCGATCCCTCAAAAGCATACAAACACTTCATCACGATAAAGACCGATAGATTGTACTTCCGCTTTCGGTACCATGATCGCAATAACTTCCCTTCTTCTAGTGTCATTTCAACTTCTTCTCTGACCATTTCAATCTTGATATTAAAAATTTGATCTTTACATAGTAGGGAAAATATTTTGATTAAATATCAAAAGACATGAAGAAAAATGGCATATCATGCGGTGTAGAGTACCAAAAATCAAACCACTCTCTGAAAATTTTAGAATAACAAAATCGATTTTTTCCCAACATTTTCAGAAAACTTGGAACATGGAAGTGATAGCAAGGAGTATTTCGGGTCCCATATCTTACAAAGGCCTTTTACGTTTGCCTTGGAAATTTGACTAACTTCTTGACCTAAGGTTGAACTACTACTGGTGTAAAAATGAACGTTATAGCAGAAGTAGAAAAAAAGCTCAATTTTTGCAATCGCAAATTAAACTGCTAAAAATCACGAATATTTCAACAAAAAATACATTCAAATATAGCACTTTTGAATTCTCTAAAACAAGCAAAAAAAATTTGCAATTATATCGGACTATCAAAAGTTACAGGCATTCTTGTTTCCACTGTCAATTATATCTGGATACACTTTAGTTCGGCTTTATATTTTGAACGAATTACAAAAAGAAATCCAAAAAGAAGATTTAGGCTTATATCGCGTTGACGGCCACTTCATAGTAAAACACGGAAATGGGCACATTTCAGAAAGGATTAAAAAGAAGCTTATCCAAATTTTCAAAGACATTGGATTGAACATCGATATCGGAGTCATGCTAAAAATTGTTGATTTTCTTGATGTCACTTTCAATCTGCTAGAAAACTCGTACAGACCTTACAAAAAGCCTAATGATAAACTGCTTTAGTCGAACCATCCACCATCTTAAAACATATACCAATTAATATAAACAAAAGACTAAACCAAAACTCTTCAAACAAAAAGATTTTCGACGATGCAGTAATGACATTATTGTTCACCCTCCTTCCACCATTAAAAGATTTTTTCGTAGCATTTTAATTGCATTTCTCATCAAAATACATTTATCCAATTCCGAAATGAGACTTTAAGTTCTCCTCCGAGATTCAAAATCATCTAGTTAATTACTAAATATACGTCGTTATGACGTTTTAAATTTCGAGAAAGATGCAAAAACATGCTATGTATAAGAAATTGAATACTTTAATCGTATAAATTTTAGCGAGACTAATTTTAGCGTTTTAGTTTTCCCTATCTTCGCTAAAATAAATCTCGCTAAAACACGCCGAATCGCCAGATCGCTAAAATTTATCCGCGCGAAATTTCTGGTTGTATTGCCTTGATACATTTTTATCAATGGGAAGGGTTTCAGCGGGTTTCAGTGCAAAAAAATGCTAGAAAACGAATTCAATCAATAATGTAAAACGAGTATTCACTAAAATTTATCCACGCAAAATTTTTTGAAATCGTGATTCGCTAAAATAAATTCAAAAAAAATCAAGATTTTCCTGACAAAAAAATATAAACAAATGAAAATGAAAACACAGGTTCATTTCTAAATAAAATGGCTGCTGGAAAGGAGCCATTATAAATGTGGCTGATGTTTCAATGCAGTTTGAGGTAGTTTTGAAAGTTTTTAGCGTTTGTAAAAGAGGTTTTATGGTAAGTAGTTATGTCTGTATGCCTGGGTTTCCAAAGTTTTGATAGTCTATCAACAGGGGTTCACTCATAGGCAGCATCAAACAAACTGTACCAGACTTTTTTAGTTGCACCAGAGTCTAAAATTTTAGAAACTTTGTATGTTGAGGTAAGAGTTTTTTATATACGCTATAATATACGCTAAAATTAGTCCCGCTAAAATTTTTAGGATTAAGACAGCAGAATTTTTTAAACTTTAACCTCAAAAAATCCACCGTGCCACCAAAAGATTTTCATATACCTCAATTTCAGCTCTTCTCGGTGAGATATTGGAAAACTATTCCCAATTCAAAATTTCGTGTCATTATAAGCATTTTGTTTGATTTTACTCGTCTGATGATGTTTTTCTCACACCAGATTTCATAAATGTATTTGGTTGGTATTCTAGTATTTATTTCAAAACTTATAGCCAGCAAAAGTACGATCAGAAAAAGTTAGAGAATATTTTATAGAAATAAGAGTATTAATCATTTTTCAAAATCAGAGTCCTTCGAGCCGCCATGACAGTTGTCCTGTGTGTAAGGGTGCAATTACAAAACTGCGCAGAAATAACAAAAGTGCGCAAAGAACTTACAAAACTGCGCATAACACCATAGTACATGTGATAACACACGTCCAAATTTAGCGTAACTTTTTATCCCCGTTTCCACTTGTCAAATCATATCACTTCATACATCAAAAGAAGCGTAATTGGAGTGAAGATCACTGGACTGGCTCTGTCATAATTAATTTTTACACCAAAAAAATATAATATTAGGAAAAAATTGCCTTAATTTGCCCGAGCAAATGTTCCCATATTAATGTCTAGCAGAATGTCAGTTCACGCTTTTTTCTTTATAAGAATACACTTTATAAGAATGTCCATGATCAAAATGGCTAAAAAATTAAGAATATGCTACTCAAGCTAAGAATACCATATCTCGATTATAAATTGTCAATTACCCCCGAGTAAGGCTCACTTCTTTCACAAAAATGCCATTTTTCGTCGGATTGTTATATTTTCACCCATTCCTTTAGAGCATCAGCATGGTGGGCAAAAAACAATCACAATCTGATCTCAGGTTATTAGAATCTGTTGGTACACGAAAAGCTTCTTCTCTGAAAAAACCTTCTGCCTTGTCCTACAGTCAAACGTAAGAAAAATGTGAACAATAAAGTTGAATTGTAAAAAAGTTGTTATACTTTGGTACTGTTTTCTTTGTGATAACTTTCTAATATTTCGTGTTAAAAAGAATTTTTTTGTCATTACATTCTTTTTATGATTGTATCATATAAAAAAGTAGTATTTGCTATTATTACAAGATTTATTGATAAATAGTTGGACACCATTAATAAACCATTGAGGTATAAAGAAACAGGAGAAGTATGCTATTGTAACCAAGCTCGCTCTACGATTAAAAAAGTTACGATGTATGCATGCTCATAATCTCATATATCGTGCATTTTTAATGAGCTCTTTTATCCATAGGTGAAATCTTATTGGCTCATTTAAGCTTTAGAAATTAGATGAGACGAGATTCATTGTTTCTGACATCAGTGTAAGAAAGTATTTGGACTAAAAAAAGGCCTGTAAACTTGGCAATCCTTCATCAAATGATAAGATTTTTCAATCAATGTTTTCTTTAAGGTAAACTCTATTGCTTGATACTTTCCTCCAAAATTCTCCAGCGTTTTATGAGTCGTTTATCTTCCAGTATCTTTGATAAATTCTTGGTTTTATGATTTTATTGTGAAACATGACATAAAACCAAGCTGAAATCGCTTAAAACTCAAATATTTGAGATGCTGATACTTACCCAATCGTTTTCAAATTTGATTGCACGTGATAGGTATTAGATTTAACAAATTTTTCGCATCCTAAAAATTCAAAAAAAATTGGAAAATGATGACGTCACCATAACCATTACCGTAAAGAAACGCCTTCTGTTTTTCAGAATCTAAATACCTTAAAGCAAGAAATTTTGGCGGAAAGAAAATTTGGCAGACTTGCGGATTTGGCTAGAATCCGCTAAATTAAGTTCCCGCCAAAATTTCTTTTTTCTGCCATCCGCCAAATTAAATCTTTTGAAAATATGATCTCTTTTAAGGTGTTTTTGCATTTTTTTGCTGTTTTTACGCCATTTTGAAGATAAATTTTTCAGCAAACGCCTAGTCTGAATCGCATACCTCTACAAAATCCCAGGTAGTGTAAGGAGCACGAATCCGTTAGTGGATGCCAGCAGCCTAGCAAACGCCAAATTAAATTCTCTCTAAATTTTTTTTCGGCCATCCGCCAAATTAAATTCCCGCCAAAATTTCTTCCTTTAAGGTAATCTTTATCGGTTTGACTGTGAAAGACATTTTCGTAAATCATAGATCTTGGCTTTTTCCGACAGGTGGAAATTTTGTGATGATGTCATCAATTTTGTGTCATAATGGAGAACATCTGTACAAGTTTTCATGGTCATAGTCTATTTTCGACAAAGTTCTACAGGACTATAGCTCATCTAGTTTAAAAATAATCGAGGGTGGTAGATTCTACCCCTACCCTTGGGCTACAAAAAGCAAAAACGCTTGGGGTTAATAGGTTTAAGATTCTGTCAACAAGGGTTCACTCTCATTCTACTTTAATGGGATTAACTTTCGCGGGGATTAAATTTCGCGGTTGGGCCTATCCGCGGAATTCAAAAATTTCGCAGGGACTTAATTTCGCGGGTGGCACTATTTTCACAATTTTGTGACTTTTACTGTCAAATCATGCATGTTGGTTGTTGAAGTAGACATTATTTGCACTTCTTTGATGCAAGTAACCATTCAAATAGTATTTATTTGACATATTTTGAGTTTTGCCACGAAATACGCAAAATTTAATCCCCGCGAAAGTTTATCCCATTAAAGTATGTCATTCAAACTGCACCAGACTTTTTTTGTTGCGCCAGACTCAGAATTTTAGAAATTTTTATGTGCCCTGTAGTATGATTTAAAGTGTATCCAGATATAATTAATTGGCAGTAGAAACAAGAATGCCTGTAACTTTTGATAGTCAAATATAATTGTGAAAATTTTTTTTACTCGTTTTAGAGAATCAAAAGTGCTATATTTGAATGTATTTTTGGTTGAAACAAGGACACTTGTATAGCTACGCTATACAAGTGTCCTTGGTTGAAAAATTCACGGTTTTTAGCGGTCTAATTTGCGATTGCAAAAAATGAGCTTTTCTTCTTCCTATGCTACAACGTTCATTTTCACACCAGTGGTAGTTCAACCTTAGGTTAAGAAGGATACCAAATACATGATTCCGGAATTTCACGAAGGGCCAAAATTCGACTGTCGAAACAAAAGTGTAGAGAAAAGAACTGGTAAAGAGAGTGGGATTGTCGCTTGCTCCAAACGTTGTTTCCGTTGATGAAAGACACCCATTTTCGGGTTCACACAAGGCTCGACATTTCAGGAATGAAAGCTTAATGTGTCTTAAGTGTGCTTGTCGTCAAATAATAAATAATATTAGAGGGACGCTTCATCGATGGGACAAGCTGGAGTTTTTACAAGCTCTTATTTGATTTGGTTGGTCGTTAAGATGTAATAAAAGAATCTTATTACTTTTTCTAAAGAACACGTCATCTCTATCACTTTAAATGACCAATTAGTGAAGTATCTTGTAAAAACTCCAAGGCATCTCTCATCGATACGTCATTGCAAGGAACCTGGTTACTGAAGTTTATCCAAATTAAAATCATTGGTATTTACCAGACCAGATAACATGAATATGTTGTTAGTAGTTTTCTCTTTTCACTTCACTCCTGTCCATATTAAGAGACAAACAGTGTATCACTCTTAAGAGGGCAATGCTAAATAGAGGAAATACGTTGCGTTAGTCCACGAAAATCGTAAATGTTGTTCTTTTGGACGCAAGAAAAAGTTGAACTACAGTTGAATTACATAAATTAATATATCATTTTCAATACAAACTAATACTTTTTGAAATACAAGCTTTGACTAACTACACATTAAATTCATAAAACATGGTTTCTAATACACAAAAGAAAATTAAAAAAAAGCAGCACCCTCGACTTAAAAACCCAATGGAAAATACTGTGAGTTGACTCCCTATAATGTTATAAATGGGCTATTCCAGAAAAATTTGTACCCCCAGTGTTTAGAGGTCTTTTTTGGGAAGCGTGAACCCCTGGATTATTTTTTTAAAAATTTTAGGACCCCCCTGGATTTTCTACCTAACTTTACCGACCACCCTTGACCTACCGTTATCCGGTAGCAGAAAACGCCTGGAAATATGCCTGGCCGTGGGTCCAAAAGAAATTCATGTGGGTTCGTGGATCATTAATGCTCGTGGGTTCGTGGGTCTTAATTTTCCCGTAGGTCCGAAATTGTTAATGATTTCTGCTTTTTGCCACAAACCCACGAGACATTTTAACACGGACCCACGAACCCACGACACGCACGTAACCCACGTAATTTAGCACACTTAATTTGAAGAGATGCTGAGAAAAAATTGCGCAAAATTATAGAAGGAATATGATTACTTATCATCTACAAGATTAGCACTCAACATTTATCATAATCGCTAAAAAAATTAAAAAGATAACTGCCGTACTTTCAAAAATTTACTCAACATCAATTCGTTTTTGAGCACTACTTGCCAATTTGATACTTGATTAGTGCGATTAATTTGAAAGTTGAGCAATCTTTTGGAAAGTTAGCCGTTAATACGGAACATTCTTAATTCAATTAAAGTCAACCTCAAAAAAGAATTAGCTTTATAAAGCTAATCCATACATATAACATACGAGGCTCTTTCTAAACAAAAGCTAAAATAAAAATATTCATAATCATCAGAAATCCCCTGTTTGCCTACTTACCCACCCCCCCCCCCCCCCCACGGTATGAAAGTATGCACGTTGTAACGCCTAAGATACTGATAAAGATATTCATCGCAAAACCCACCGATTTATTTGTTACCAGATCTTGAAATAAAATAAAAGTTATTATAAAATATCCAAATTTGGTTTGACCTTCGGAAAATTTTTCACATAATGTAATAGTCATCACACGGTACAGAGTAGAATTAGTTGGGTCGTTCAGCATAATTTACGGGAAAACAATATGATCTAGCTGAAACTTTCTCCAGACCTTCTCTATAGGATGGTTATACCTCAGGAAAAATTCCCCTAAAATCCCACTGGTGGAACATCCCTTTTTTGGGACATTTCTATTTTCCCCAGGCAAAATCCTAAGGGCGAGATTTTTTGAACATTTCAAACTTATTTCCAGACAATATCATGTATACCATTCGAAAGCTCTCGAAAAACTATATAGAAGACTTTTAAACGGTTATAGCAGATTTCCCTACCTAACTCGAGATATTTCATGCGCAAGTTCCACTTTTCGCCACACTTTGGTCAAAATTGACCATAAATAGCATCTTCCGCGTGAATTATCTTGACTTAGGTAATGAAATCGGCTATACCCGTTTAAAAGTCTTTTATATAGTTTTTCGAGAGCTTTCGAATGGTATACTTGAAAATGTCTGAAAATGAGTTTGAAATTTTCAAAAAATTTCGCCCTTAGGGTTTTGCCTGGGGAAAAAAGAAATGTCCCAAAAAAGGGATGTTCCACCAGTGGGATTTTAGGGGAATTTTTCCTGAGGTATAAGCATCCTATAGAGAAGGTCTGGAGAAAGTTTCAGCTAGATCTTATTTTTTTCCTACAAACAGCCTGTATTTTTGTAACACGACCACACTAAATATGGGATATATTTTTCGAGTTCAGATTTTTCGTCATATTTATAGAAAAATAGAAAATATAGAAAACTCTTATATTATTATAAATTATATCCAATATTGTACGGGTAAAGTGTGATAACTAGTTTATTGTCAACTTGAAAAATATTAACAAACTTTAGCCTCTCCATTTGTGTCTCTTTTTTTCTTTTTTTTTTTCACTTCCTATATTTCAGTGTATTTTGGTGAAATCAACATTCGACTCTTCAGAAATGATTCGAATGGTCATTAAAATATCAAAACATTCTATTGACAACTTTTGTGAGTATTGAGAGGAAAAAAGAAAACATTCTTGAGAATAAATTTTGGGATAAGATGCAAAAGTAAGTACAAAATATGATCTCTCGCTTACCAGACCCCTTTTTCGAACGCGGTCTTGTATTTGTACGGTACAATATGAAATACAGCATTTATGTACGCGTTTTTAGCCAGTCAGATTGCTCATATTTTTCATGTTGACAATAAATGTATCTAAAATTTAATCGTCAATAATCTCAAATCAAAGGTTTATTTTCATCTGGGTCGACTACCGAATTGGCAATCTGTCGTTTTTGCCGAAACTGATTGACTTCAGTGATAAATTGTCTCATTAGGAGAACAGCGGCAATGACGTCACAAGCAATCAACATATAGAAGACGTCATCCCACGAGTGTGCTGAAATGACACCTGCCATTAACGGTCCTACAGCAGCGCCTAGTGACCCAGTAGCATCAATAATAGAGGTTACAACAGCCATTGCTTTCGTATTTCCTCGTAAGCATTCGTGTGTGCCAAGGCTTGCCGACACAGCGGTAGTTATCAAAGCATAAGGACCATTAACAAAAAAGCCAGATAAAATCATGTAGAAAATAAACAAAGATAATTTTGATTCACCATGGAATTTAAACAAGAATAAGCAAGGAGCTGCCAAAACCAACATACTAACATTGATAATACCTGGGGCTTTAGTTCGGTCAACTAAAAACCCAGCAGTGATCCCTCCTAAAGCGCCTCCAACATCGAAAAGGATGGCCCAGTCTGCAGCCTTAGCATCATCATACTGTACCCCTCCAATAGTGATATTGGTAATGTAAAGGGGCAACCAAAATAAGAAAGTATAGCTTACCAGTTTGGCGAAAAATAGGCATAAGGAGTACTCAATGACTCCAGGAATACGTAAAGCACCCCAGAGTCCGATAGGTTGTGGCTCGTGTGCTGTCAGGTCGTCTTCATCGATAGAAGACCAAGGATTCGGACTGACCAGATTCGACCGCTCATGTTTACGTTTAAAGTTTGCAGAACCAGATTGTGACAAATCATCATCTTTTTTGTTCTCATCCTCCATGTCTACAAAAGAAGGCTCGGGCACCAAGAAAACAATATTCAACACACCCATGACCGCTATCATTGCTCCTGGGATGATGAATGATAATCCCCAGGCGCTTTTGACGAAAGAGGCGGCGATTGCAGACCCTATAATATTGCCGACGGATACGTGTGTATTCCATATTCCCATGACAAAACCTCTGCGACCCTCGGGAAACCACGATCCCACAGCTTCAACGACACATGGCCAACCTGTAGAGTGAAAAAGTGATTTAATTTTATTATCATACCTAATTTAAAATACCAATTTAGTCTAATAAAGTATAGATTTATTGGGTTTGTTTCATGGTCATCACAAAATTCTAAAGAGAATAAGAATATTTAATGAGTATGGATGCTACTGTGAGTACCACAGTTCAGCTTTCTTTGAAATTAAACCTGTGTAAACGCACAGTAAGAATTTTATCGAGTATGCCACAATCAATCAAATTTCCTCTCTATATACGATAAAGAGCAGATTATCCTCATGTTAAGCTTATTTTGCACGTTAAGCATAAATATAGCTAGTTTTTTATGATTATTCTGAGATTAGAAATATCTGTGAATAAGTTGAAATGAGTTTCCTGCAAAAAAATCATTATTACTCTTACTCTTATTGGGATTTGTACTTTTTATCTAAATCAGCTCTAGTTTACTTTATTTGGGAATTGGAAAATGCTTTTTGATGCTAGTTGATCAGACCTAGTGTCCAAATGTCGACATGTCAACAAGCACACCCTAGCTTTGTTTGACAGCAAACATTAAAATGACGTAATTTTTATCAATTAATGTTAATGTATGTGTTAATTTTAATGTATATATAAATTCTTTAAAGTCGAAAAATGTGTACAAATCTGTACTAGCTTTAAAGCTAATAGAGTTCGACTGCCTATTTGAAAAATGAATCATTCATCATCATCTGTTAGTGCCCAATCGATGACGATTTCTTCTGTAGAGTATTTTGGTTTATAATTTGAAGATATTTTTGTTTGGTTTTGCAATTTTTTAACAAGGCGTAGTTTTGTTCTTGGGCTTCCTCTTACGCGCCAATTGAATCCTTGGAAAAAATTCCACAAAACCGGAAGTACCCAGGCAGTCCCCCATCCAAGCACTATCCTGACCAGACAATGCTTAACATTCATGACCTTATGAAGTTAGGTGCTTTTACCATAGTATGTTTCTTTTTTCATTTTGTCAATCAAATTACTTGGAATCAAAGCGCGCGAAATCTGTGTCCAGTCATAGAGGTTGTTTTCACATTTTCAGAATGATAACACTCAAATCACTTTTTAGAGTCCTGACCCGCTTTGTGGATGAAAACTTAAAAAAGGATAACGTGTTTAAACTAGACTACCCCTTTCAAACATCGTTACAAAAAAATTTACCTGGCTTATATAAGAGCGAAATAAAAAACAAATATATTACCTGTTGATTGTGTGATTCCAGTAAGAATTTGAACCAAAAAGAAGTAAGAGAGCTGATGAATCTGCCAGTAAAATGCCATTCCGAACATGCAAGTAAACAAACCAGTCGTAATCATGCCAGAAGCTAAATAAATTCTCATATTTGTATGCTCAGCAATGTAGCCACTGACAAACATAGATAATGCATAGGACATCAAGAAAGCGCAGTCTAACAGTCCAAATATTTCTTTACTATTCGGTGTATCAAAAGGCTTCCATGCATTGCAAGTTTTATTTGGATCTGGATATTTAGTACAATTTGGTGCTAATTCACCTTTCACCACACTAACAGGACGTTTAGCACAATGGTAACATGTGTATGTAATATAGGTTAAAATCAATACAACACCTTGATAGAATAATCGTTTGTTTTTGGGCAACCATTTTTTGAGTAGTTTTTTGTAGACAGGGACGAAAGGGGCTGCTCCATTATCTCCACACATAATTTTAACCCATAAAAGTATTCCTTAAATTCTTTTTCTTTAAGCACTAAAATAAAAGAAGGACTATTAAGGACTGGGTTGAGAAAAGGCACCTAAAGCCTTTAAATGGATAACGGTATCAAAAGTTATATTATTATTGAAAGTCAAAAAGTATCAATTTTTTTATTGAGCTATTCAGCAAAAGAACGCCAAGATGGTGGAAAACATCCCCTGATAAGAATAGGGTTACAGTAACAGAATCCTACCTAAAGTTAAGTCTCAGGTTACAAGTGAGTGTCCCAAAAAAGGTCTTCAGCCTTATATAGACCTTTTCGCCTTTGCGTCCGCCATATTGAATTGTATGCAAAAAAAGAGGAACGAAAATGCCGTGGTTGGATTTAGTTGGAATGTATGTAAAACATATGCAAGTTTACACAAAGATTAAAAAGACAACAAAGCATCTTATAAATAAATATTATAATCATTAGAACAATAAAAGATGGAATTTCTTAATCCAAAAGGAAATATTTACAGAACAACAAAAGCCTTTTAGGAATTTGTTCTTAAAGACATTGCATATTCTGTTTTCATGCCATTAAGAAATTCCACGAAGACGGAGTACACACATCAAACTTTCAAAACACGCAAACTGAAAGCAGTAATTATGACGTCAAACTTTATCAATGTTTTGATTTGATCATTTGGCGGCTCTATTCCCAGGAGAATAATTTGCCGTCAGCCGAATAAGGATTGTTTTTTACCTTTCTTTGCGGGTGATTTTTCAGTTTGAGATTCTGTCTAATGTTATGGTCTTTTGAAGTGCTTGTTCTAAGAGATGAGTGAATATAATTGTTTTTAGTTTTCAAGAGAAGCAAATTTAATCTTTCTTCTACAAGATTACACTTTAATATAATGCCAATTATGCATGTCAGTACGGTCAAGTATCGCTTTTTTTTGTATTACGGAAAACGCTACGCTTTCGTGTTTTCACTTTCGATTTCGCCTAATTTCATAGCAAACCCATAGCAACGAGGTGCACAGGCATAGTTACGAGTGACTGCGCAAAAATCCCAACATAAGATTGATTTTAAAACTGTTTCATTAGATAAAGCATTTAAAAATACACCTTCTCTATGCTGGATTTTTTTCTCGAGTTAATAAATCTCAAGATATTGTTCAAAAGATTTCCCCTTATTTCACAGATAAGAAAAAGTAAAGCTTACTATACTAACGCGAGCGCTCAAAATGAAGAATCACGTGACATTTTACTCTGTAATTAGATTGTGCGTAATACGTCAATAATAAAATAAGAAGTCCGTGAGGAATTACTGGCTGATTGGAATAATTTCACAGTTTATAATTCATTAAAAGCTAAAATGACATAATCAAAGAAATTGTGCATATTAATATATTTAAATCTTTTAGGAAACAGAACACAAAATTAGAATGTGTTCGTAGCTTTAGCGAAAAAGCAATTATAAAATACAACCTTGTTACCCCAAGAGAATCGACAAACTATGTTATGATTTCAACAATGATAGCAAGACTACTAATGTTAGCGGAACTCTCTAGGGAGTCTTGTTGTGATGTAACAATAATTGTCTATGGAAAATATCATTGAAAACTAATGGTAATGTACTGATTGAAAAAATGCAGAAAATGTCATATCTAGATCAATTTTTGGGTGTGTTAGAATGTGTTGAACATTATAATCGAATTATTTAAAGACGTTTTTCGTTGGTTGATGGAATAGCTGTTTGCGATTAGGTAAGTACCAAATGTTGATTTTTAACACCAAGAAACGCGGTCTACGTCGTCGTACGAGGGGTAAATCGATTGAGAATAGGGTCACCTGATTTTTTTACATGCTTCAGCTTTTTTCACATGTACGTAAAATTCTACTGAAAGTATTACAAAACACCTCTGGTAGAGTTTTTCCTCGTTGTCAAAGAAGATGTACGTTTAGTTTACGTAACTTAAGAGAATGAATGAACATCAAATTTTAATCTTGGCTTTTTACGTAAACACTTACGTTTTCTTCGAAATATTTTTCCATCTTTTTATTATTTTTGACATTTCAAAAAATGGACACGTGAATTGACTTGACTTTACCCCTCGGAGATCGTTATATTTGTTAGCCAGGAAACACTGTCTAACCTTTTTCTATTTTCCTGCAACATCCAAAAGAGAAAATGCTGAACAAGGAATTCGAGTGTTTCGAAATTTCCGCCGTGAAGCGATAGACAGGATTCCGGTCTATATATTTGTCTGTTACGGAAATATAAATGGGACAGAAATATACTGTCCAAAACTAAAAATTCAGTTTGAATGGTTTTGAAGTGCAATTTCTGATATTGAATTTTGAATGGGGACGAAATGAAAGTGAAAATGAGGCTGGAATTGTAAGGCTTTTATGCTAAAGGGGACGAAACTTTTATTAAGCTTTCCAGTGTGTCCACCGGGTCTGTCACACAGGGGTGTATAATTATTTGCCATCTGGTTTGTGTATGACTAATATCATAATGAATGTACAAAACATCAAGATGAATATAACACCCCTGTGTCACAGACCCGGTGGACCCCCCACCCCGGTGGAAAATAGGCCAAAAAATCGTCCCCGGTGGGAAAAATATCCTACAATTTCAACCCCACTGCGAAATTGCTCTATGATTTTATCCCCATTGAAAACTGAATGTAAAAAATTGCACTCCAAAACCATCCCCACTGGAATTTTCGAGCTGGAAACAATAGATTTTCTATCCCCATTGGCATTTTGATAGAAATTTTCATCCCCACTGTGGGAAAATGTTAGGGAAAAAGTTCTACCGGGGCACTGAGACAGGGGTGTAACATACAAATTTTTGCTTTTAGTTGAATCATGGCTGATAGTTGTGGGTACAAACAGAATTCTACGGTTGGAAAGACCGTGTCTAAAGCATCAACTTCTAAAAGTATGACTATTGTTTAATTTCATTCTTGTACTTATTTTTAGCAAGAAACTTTGTAAACATTTCATACGAGAGACATTTCTCTGAGTCTCTATGGTAGAACGCGAACTATTTTTATTAACATTCGAATAGTTCAACTAGTCGACTACTTTTTAGCTCTTGAATGTAGGGGTATTTTCACAGATTTCTGTAAAGGCCGAAGGGCTAGACGTCATGCTTTAACCTCTTCCAAGAAAAAAATATGAATATCGCAAAAAATATTGCTGCTAAAACCCGCGAAGCTTTTTATTGGTCAAGCACCTGATTTGGATTTAGCGGCCCAAGCCCTGGTTTAGCGGCCCAAGACCTGAATTACCGGCCCAAGACCTGGGAAACTTTGCGATTTTTGAGACTATAAAAATAAAATTGACGAAATTGCGAAATTGGGTTACGGTTATAAGGGAATTAAATTCACATTAAACGTGTTTTTACCACGCCCTCCAAGAAAGAAAACGTAGACAGAATCGATATATTAAAAAACTCATTACAAAAAGTTAAAGTCCTGGTTACATTTGCTGAAAAGAATTTACTTTTAATAAATATACCTTGCCAGAAAAATTAAATCATAATAAATATTACGTGTTTTGTTTGCATAATTAACGGCTCTTAACAAATTTCAACAATTTTCGGATGGCTGCACTGAATCTGTTGTCGGGTCTCAAGGGAGTAACGCTTCGTTACCATTTTGTTAAATGTCAAGTGAAGAGAAATTGCGTGCTGACAGTATATGGTTTGACTTTGATGTGAAGTGGTATTCTGAAAAGAGAAATAACAACAAAGGTAAGCTAGCCGTCGCTTTTCCTAATACAAAATATTTTTAAACTTGACTTCACTGCATGTAAGTTTTTATTTAATACTTTCTTTTTGCATATGTTTTGCATACTTTCTAAGGAAATTTCACCACGGCAATTCGGCAACCATAATTTTTGCATACAATTCAATATGGCGGACGCAAAGGCGAAAAGGTCTATTGTGGCTCCTGCTGAGCTCCAACGTTTGCCCTAACTGATAATAACTGAACCCTTGTTGTAATTGTGATTTGTAGGTCCGCCACAGATTGAAAAATATCACTTGCTGCATACTTTGGTCTGGTGGTGGATGATAATTAATATTGCTAGCTAATCACAAAGAATCTTTTCCAGTAAGTAGAAAAGTATTGGAAATTACAGATTTTTCACAAAAATATTTCCAGGCATATATTCAAGAAAGCTTTTATGTATGTAGACAGACAAACAGACTGACACCAGCAGTGTCACATGACCGAGCATGTCAGTTAGTCACACTAGGAAATCTAGCTTTCAGAAAAAACAACATCAGTCATCTACAGGATATATTTCAACAACAAGGATGAGAGTTACCTGAATCAAGTTCGCAAGACAATATAAATTAAAACTTGAAAGTTGGAAACAAAATAAAACGTGCAGCAGCCAAAATCAACCAACCAAAGTTTGTCATTCAATTCCCGAGACAGCGCTTCGATTTTTAAGGCCTTGTTTATACGCTAAAATAAAAACAATTACGCACATGTAAATGGGTCATTGTTTGTGGTCCGGCAAAATTTCCGGGAGATAGCCTATCCGGCAGTGCGCGGATCTAGGTGGGTTCCGCCTCCCCCGTAGATCTTTTTCTTGGGAAGTTGATCTTCAAATTAGTTTTCAATGTTGGCTTGGCTCAAATTTTTTCATCTATGGCTCATATTTTAGGCAATTTCTCAAAGTTTTTGAAAATGTTAATTTCATTAAAAAGCGCCGGGTTATTTTTTCATGAATCCCTTTAGAAGTTTTGCGGTGCATTTTTTTGCTTGAGAGTCAAGTAAACGATATAGCGCATTCGCAGCATTAATCTTTGATACGCATTTTGGCGGGACGCTAGTGTGGCTAACTGCATGTGAGATGATACGAGATGATAATCACATGATGACAAAAACTGACATATCAACACAGTTTTTTAAAGTGACTGCTTCAAAAAAGGAGTCTATATTCAATGTCCTGAACATCCTTAACTGTTCTTATTTTTATTTATTGACAACAATCTGAACAATAACATCAGGATGTATGTAGGTACCAATCTATCTGCAATGACATTGTTTTTAAAATTTTTTGACAGGCGGGCCGGGCGCTAAATTGAGAGACGTCGGTCAATCTCGAGATGACAGTTGTTTTTTCTAACATCGCCCGTCTCCAGTGATCGGCGGATGGCGTGTCTCGATGGAAGAAAATGGCACAACTGTTTTTTATTTATAAAATATTCTCCCGGCATCCGAAAATCTCTGCATAATAATTCTCGGGTGAATTGCTTGAGATAAAATAACTTCGGTACCGGTATAAACTTACGATAATTAGAAATTAGAAATTAGAAAATGGCCGACGAGATCTTTGAGCGGTTGAACCAGAGGAATGTAAAGGGATGGAAAAATAGCTTCTTGAAAACAATGGAAAAACAGCTCGTCATATACCAGGTCTCTTGCCCTTAAGGGAGTTTATGTCGAGTAAATAGGTTTCTTTTGTTGTCGCTATAAAAAATCTGCATAATTAGCGTGGTTGTGACAAAATTCTTTTGTGTCCAAGGCAAGGCAAGCCTGATTATGCGCAAACTTTTAGACCTTTTATTTTGGGTACACCTCTCCTATACGAAAAGGTACCTATATCTTCTTGCTCAGAATTTCCCAGCAATTCTACTTATATAACCGCATCATGACCGCACCATAATATGGAAAGCTAGAGCTCGAGAAAATAGACCTTTTTTCAAAGAGGCCACCCTGTTGAATAATTATGTAGTCCAGCAGAAAAACAATGATAAAACCATGCAAAATCATTACAATATGCATGATACAGTAATTATGCATGGCTCTATCATTGTTTTTATGGCTGGACTACATAATTATTCAACAGGACGTCCTCTTTGAAAAAAGGTCTATTATAACTTCTTCTTGATTTCAGTCTGGGAAATCCTCTCAATTACACACTTATGTTCTGAGGGCGTAAGCGCGTAACTGCATGGTTATAATTTACGCCCGCTCCCGCCCCGGTTGAAATTGCTTAGGGATACGATAAATTTCCCAGACTGGATTTTACTCGACTTCTGACAGTTTTACAAGAACCAATTTAATATCAATGCGGTAAGAATTTCTTTTGCTATACATTGGTAAAAATATTGCTCCTTATTCTTAAAAATTGAACTAGTAGTCGGCAAAAAAGGAAAAACAAATTTTCATTTTTATCGTCAAATCATGTAGCTATGGCGAGCCTTCTTTTCTGGACTTTCATTTAATGACCAAATCAGCGTTTTTACAATAGAATTTTCAATTCAAGTGATCGGTGAACTTTGAGTAATCAGAAAAGCTGTTTTTCCATCTCTTTACATTCCTCTGGTTGAACCTTTTCAACGGGGACGAGCCACTTGATGAGTTTCTGAAAAACGAAGCGTTTTAAGTATTCTAAAGAAAGTTTGGTTTTTTGCTACAAGAGCTTCGAAAGTTTAAAGTGTGTCAAAATAAAAATAATGTTTGGAATTAGTAAAGGCAAAAAGTAGTCGAGCTCCAGCTCCTGGGGACTAGACTGGCTGGCTCCAGCTGATTTTTTTCCCGTCAGCGGATGCAGACCTGCGCTGCGATGCGATGCAAATTAGCGGTTGCAGACCTGATTTAGCAGCAGAAGACCTGAATTAAAAACCGAAGATTTGATGCAGTGGTCAAATAGAATACCGTGAGATCAGGTAACTTGCATTTTTAAGTTTAAGTTCTCTTTTGCTTTTTGTAGTACTATTTACAGTGAATAAAAACCTGAGAGTGAAAAGAGCTCATAAATGGGAGCTTTCTACGCCACTCATCAGTATAAAATCCTTTAAAAATATTACAGGAAACTTTTAAAATATTACGGAACGTTTTCGTAATAATAATAAACTAAAGGAATGACTGCCTCTGGGGCAGAATAACTTTTACACGCACAAATGAAAAGTCTAAAGCAGCAATAAAAAAAAATTTAAGATAAAGTAGCTCAAGTTATATAACAAACCAAATAAAACATATACACAATCGATAATCAATGTTTTACTGTGTTCTATATAGCCTATCTTTAAGGTGACTACAGAGGGAATGCGAAGATAATTCAGCAATGTTGTGACAATCAAGTTGATGCCACACTAGAGGGGCGTGGTACATGACCGGGCAATCAGCTTTATTAGAGTGAATAACAAAGACGCTGTTTTTGTCATTATGTTACGGTTGGCTGGGTTGTCGATGTCATATGGACGAGGATGGCAAGTGAATAGATCGGTTAATGATTTGGTTAAATCTTTTTTTTTAAATTTATGTACAAGTTTACAAGCTTCAAGTTTAAATAAACTGTTTATGTTTAGTGGTTTGAATTCGACATTCAAAATAGGTTTTCAACCTTTGTTGTTAATGAAGGCATGAGATTTAGCCATGATTTTGTTAATTTGGTTCAGCCCAGGGGTTTCTGGGCTTCCCCATGAAGTTATGCAGTATGTTAAGTGGGATTGAATTAGGGCATAGTAGACAGGCAGCTGAGGTCACAAAAAAATTGGACGGGGTGCGAACAATCCCAAACCACTTTTAATTGAAAATATACAACCTAAATATCTAGAAACCATCAACCGGAGTTGTTGAAATTACTTACCGGACGTGTCCGGTAATATTTTAGGACCTGGTGACGTCATGCGTGCCCATAGGCTAACTGAAAGTTTTTTGAGAACCAACATAGATATATTATATACCGATCGAAGCGTTTTTTAATGTAGATTAAGAAAATGGTCAGTAACCATATCTGAATATTTTGCTATAAAAAGTTAGAACGCTTTTCCTTTATGTCCGTAACGTCAATTTTACCTGTCCAAGACGAAAAAAAAAATCAAAAATTCAAACTTATCAAAATTGAAATCTAAGACCGCCATTCGAAAGCTCTTAAAAATCGATATAGAAGACTTTTAAGTGGATATATATGATTTCTCAACCTAACTCGAGAAAATCGATCCTAGAGAAAGTGTAAATATGACGTCATCAAAACTTCGGGAGCTTTTAACTTTTTATTATCAAATTTTCAGACATAGTTACTGACCTTTTTCTTAATCTACGTCAAAAAAACGCGTCAATTGGTATATAATATGTTTATGCTTTTTTTCATAAAAATTTTCATTTTGCTTGTGACGTCATCAAATACGAAAATATTTTCGGACGCGTCCGGTAAATATTTTCAAACTGTCCGGTTGATGATTTTGTGTTCAGAAAGGTCATATCTATTGAAAACAACTGTTTAAAGTTTGCTCGCAAACTTTGTAGCTACTGCACTTTTTTATGTGACCTCAGCTGCCTGACTATAGTACAAAGACATTAGATTTCTTTTTGAGATGTCATCATTAAGTGGAGGCAAACACGCATAGCCCTCAAATCCAGAACCCAATCAATCAAACTTGTCGAACAATCGAAACTCCATCGAACGATAAAAGTTTGATTAAAAAATCAGTCGAACCTAATCGAACACTCACAATTTTTAAAGCAATAGCAGTTAGATTAGTTTGGTCAGTAAAAAGTTTGTTTAGGCGGTCATCGAAAAAATGCTCTGTTCGCGACGGGTGTTAAAAATGCATGCGGGCGGACGGGCGGTAAAAAACATTCCCAGGTTTTTTTTTAATCACGCCAGTAACTCAGGGGCGGGTGGTAACGCGAGCAAAACAATTTTTCGATGGTCGTCAGAGCAATTGAGAAGAAAGCTACACTTTAAAAGAACAAATTGCTTTTCCCAGATTTTTTTCCGCATCTTCGCATCGGAAAATCAGCGGAAAATTTGATGCGTGTGGGTGACGCAAATAGACAATTTTTCGATGAGCGCCTTAGTTCTATGATATGAAATCCTCATATCTTCCCTAGCTTTAAAAAACTTTGTCCTGGCACTCGATTGCCATTTTGACAGTTCCTGGACTTAACAGCTTGACATTTATTGTACCCGGATATTTGTCTATCCGGAATAAAGTCTGTAGCCCCTCTGTTGCAATTTTGCGCGCGGCCGAGTGGCGGAATACTAAGCCCCAACAAACCGCCTCTGGCGCTAAAAGGATACAGGAAAAGTGTGTAATCCGCTATCGGAAGTAATTTCCCGATTTACATTCCAAATAATTTGGTTTTGAAAAGAAGCTAATATACGGTGGTGGAGCAGCACAAACTTGTCGAACAAAATTGGTTTATCTAACTGATCAAACCGAAACCCATTGACAGTTAGTCACACTAGGAAATCTAGCTACATCAGTCATCTACAGGATGTATTTGCACGGCAAGGATGAGATTTACCTGAATCAAGTTTGCAAGACAATTAATTAAAACTTGAAAATAAAACGTGCAGCAGCCAAATATCAACCAACCAAATTTTGTCATTCAATTCCCGAGACAGCGCTTCGATTTTTAAGGCCTTGTTTATACGCTAAAGTAAAAATAATTCCGAACATGTAAATGGGTCATCTAGGTGGGTTCCGCCTCCCCCCTAGATCTTTTTCTTGTGAAGTTGATCTTCAAATTAGTTTTCAAGGTTGGCTTGGCTCAAATTTTTTCATCTATGGCTCAAATTTTAGGCAATTTCTCAAAGTTTTTGAAAATGTTAATTTCGGTAATTTCATTTAAAAGCGCCAGGTTATTTTTTCATGAATCTCTTTAGAAGTTTTGGGCTGCATTTTTTTGCTCGAGAGTCAAGTAAACGCTTTCGCAGCATTAATCTTTGATATGCATTTTGGCAGGACGCTAGTGTGTCTAACTGATTGATCGAACTTAATCGAACACTCGCAATCTTAAAAAAAATTTTAATTAATAAGTTTCTTAATCGAACTTTAATCGTTCAATGAAGTTTGATTAGTTCGATTGTTTGGTTGGTTCGATAGGTTCGATTGATCAGGTCTGGTCAAATGAATGACCTGTCTGGTCATTAAAATACAACTACACAGCTCCGTTGCCATTTTTGTTTTGATTTAACTTTGTATTTTAATGACCAGCCAGGTCTTTCATTTGAGGGCTATGCATGTTGGCCTCCACTGATGCAAGTTACCCAATTAGTTAAAAGATTTTAAACTAAAAAGAACGAAAATTAATGCCAATAACTTGTCTCGAACTACACCATCTTTCGTCTTCGATACCACTGCACTAATCTAACCACTAGACCATCGCAACTGATTCCATGAACATGATGCCGAGTGGTTCAAGCTAGTTTAACTGACCCTAACTTATCTATCAGGTATTCGGCCGTTGACTTGCTAAATCAGGTCTTCGGCTGTTGATTCAGGTCTTCGGCCGTTAAATCAGATCTTTGACAGCTAAATCAGGTCTTCGGCCAATAAATCAGGTCTTCTGCCGCTAAATGACAGAAAAAAATTTGCGCAAACACCTTCAAATGTTGGGAGGGGGGTCTTCTCAAAAGTGTATGCTTGCGTACAAGGGGAGGGGAGGGGTGAAAGGAAAATGTATGTACGCAGAGAAAAACTTTTCAGAGCCCTTTTTTTTGCTTTTTTGTCGACTTTTACACTTGTTAGACACATCAACAAGGAAAAGAAAAAGTTTCTTGATAAACATTGAGTTTCGTTCACGTGAAATAAAGGACCGAATCAAACGATTTGAATTTGAAACAAAATTTTCTTCAACCAAGGAGGAGGGGGTTAAATGAAAAAGTACATACTTCCCAGCTGGGGGTATAGCCATTTGCGTACGCTTGCGTACAGGGGGGGGGTGGTACTCGATTCTCAACATTTTAGTGCGTACATACTATGTGGACGGCCCATTCTCTGCGTTGGATCTTTTTTGTCCTTCTGAATTTCGATTTTGAAGGAAACTTTTATAACTTTTAACTTTGATCAAAAAAGTGGCAAGACGAAAGATTGGATACCATGGATTTCAAAGGAAAGTGAGTGTTTGTTTGAGAGTTTGAGAAATGCCAGAATAAGTCTAGGTAGGAGGTAAAAAGTTGTTTTTTTGTGCAAGATATCATTTAGATTTTCTCCCGATTTTCTGCTCTTTTCGGACTTTCGCACAAGAGTTTTTCTTTTTGGTAAATCTCTTTTCCTGCTAATACAAAGACAGCATACATGAGTTATTTTTAAAATAAGCCGGTATTATTTTAATTTTTTTTTCTTTTTATCATTTACTTTTCATTAAAAATGTTCAAATTTTTTCTGGTTATTGCTAAAGTCATTCCTAATATGTGCAATTTCAAACTTGACGTTAATTCTTTAGAATAAGGAGGTACTCAAATTTTCAAGACAAAAAAGCATAGATGAAATGAATTACAACTTATAGACATCAATACATCATTTTTTGGCATTTTTCATCCTCTTTAACATGATTTATTTGTATAGTTCATTTCTGGTTCCAGTATTTTCTACTGGCCTTTTCTATTGGCAACATCAATTTTTTTTAAGCTAAAATCTTTTTTTGTCTTTTCGACTGGAGGAATCTTTGAGCCTAGCTGGCATGGTGAAAATCCTTTACAACCTATCATATCAATATTTATACATCGTTGGAAAGAGCTAGAACTGATCTTTCTTTCTATATATTTGTATAATTAAAAGGCAGATTTCTCTTACCTCTTTAAACCCTGAAAGTTTGTCAATTTTCGTTAAACATGGGGAAAAACTTGTCTTTTTACAGAATACTGAATCTTTTTATCAAGAATCAATTCACAGACAAATTTAGTATTGCCAGAGAGAAGAAAGATCAGACAGTTCAAATATACATAATTTAGCATGTAAAACTTTCAAAAATCTCTAAATAATTCGAGCAACATGTGATGAAAACAGCTAAAAAATTCAAAATTCTCTTTTATTGACGTCAAAAAAGTGACGTCAAACCCCCAGATTTGATAAACGTCAAAACGTTCGACTTTCGACGTTCAAATCACCGGTTGCATTACTTGGTGGTTCGAAAAAAAATATTTTGCATTTTGTGACAGTTCGTGAAAAATAAAAATAAAGAAATAGACAAGGGTATAAATACTGGGTGTGCCACAAATAAGTTACCCTCTTTGATTTGATATTGCAGGCAGTAGCAGAAAGATTTTTCCAAGATTGTGAGTATGAAGATTGTTTCGGAATCATTCAAAGGAAAGCCTAACTTAAAATTTGGTGTATTGCTTTTTAATTCTACCTCAATGGTTCAAAATTTACGAGAGAAACGACTTCTTTTTTACCAAAACATTATAGTGCAACGTCTTGCTCCTTGTAACACTATTTATGTTTTCTTTATTTCTATTGTTTTTTTTTTTACTTCTGTTTTTCCCTTGGGCATAAACAAGATGCCGAATGGGTCAAACCCCACAAAATTTTCAACTTCTTCCCAAGAGTTTCCAAAAGTTTTTCTTTGTATGCATCATGTTGAGAAAGGTGAACGTTTTGAGAAAAATGCTTTGTTTGAACTGTTGCAGCTGATCTCGATTCATAGATGATGAAATATATTTACGAGTTGCATAATCTTGTAAATAAGTGTGCTTTTTACATAATGGAAATACATTTTCTGATGCCTAAAATTGTTTTGTGCCTCTATTTATTACAACCAATTTTGATACTCTTATTTTTGGCCTTTTTCTGTCATTTTTTAAAATTGACATTTTAGGTTTTTGAACATAACTTTTGAACTAATGAAGTAAAATTAAAAAGTATTACACTAAATTTTAAGTTAGGCTTTCCCAGGCTTTCCTCTGAATGATTCCGAAACAAAAATCTCTTTTCTACTGCCTACAATATCAAATCAAAGAGGGTAACTTATTTGTGGCACACTGGATATATAAACAATATTTTACTATGTATAGCAATGTGCCCTCCCGGTTATTACCATAATGGCTTTATGGCAACTCCTGAACTTGGGCACAGGATGTACAATATTTTAAATGTCCCCTTTTTTTAACGTTTTTTGCCTAGACAATATAGCAAACATAGTAATTATAAGCAGACTGTATCTTTAATTGGCTCTAAAAGTTTTCTGTGCCGGTAGAAATTTCTCCAACTTTCAACAATGATAGAACAAACCTATATTTAAACAAAATTAACCAGCACATTTCTTTTCTTTTTCCTTCTTCATCTTCAATAAAAAGCACTCAAAGTCGAACAGTATTTTTTAAGCACCATAGGATATTGTTATAACCATGAAATGATGTTTGCGCTTTCTCTAAGGTGGAGTGCATGTCGTAACTTGTGCGGTAACAAACTCGCCTTCTGTTGGCTGATTATTTTGGGCGTTTTGGCGTTACCACCCTTGAAGCAGCTAGCTCCTTTATCATCCCGCAAATCCGTCCATCATTTTAAATTTAATTGAGTTAACAATAGATCCAAAAGGGCGCTCTCATCAAGGAAGATAATTTGCTTTGGTCTCCAGCTTTGGGAAGTAGTAGTAATGTTTTCGGTTGTTTTTGATAAAAAATGGTAAGAAACTTAAGTTTACAAGTGTTATTTAGTTTTTGCTGGCTGATAAAATGGCAGAATCCTGGATGGCTTCCCTAAGTATGTTGGTTTCGTTTTATACTTGGGGTTGAACTGGTGTGATTTCTAACTCTTTGTCTTTGCTGGTCTTTGGTATTGGCTTGAGGAAACATTGATTGCAAAGGGGGGGGGGTTGTACTTTTACGGTGTGACGGGATTGGTCCTTTTTTAGTTCGGTATTACGGGATTTGACGAAAAAAAAGACGTGAAAACGGTATTTTAAAATCAGACGGTGACGGTATTTGGCCTTATTTTTTGTGATTATGCCGGTATTTGAACCTGTACAAACCGGTGTGACGGTGTTATTATTTTTTTCAATTTTCGGGATTCCGAGATTCAGCAAAAATTTTGACGGGAAAACGGTATTTCGAACTCCTACAAACCCCCCCTGCAAAGGGTCTACAACTCGGTATTGGGGTTTTGGTAGGCATTTTGCAACAAAACTGGTGTTGTCCCATTTTCTCGGTTTGGTGCCATGCTGGTTTTGGATTTGAACTGATTCACCTATGGTCAATGGTTGAAGTGGCTGGAGATCTGTACGGTAGGTTCATAGATTTCTTTGCTGTCGATTCTTCCCGTCTGTCGGCAAGCTGTTGCCATCCTTCGTGAGGGGGGTAGGTCTTTTAGTTGTAAGTGATCTTATATCATGGTCTCCCGTAGAGTGCAATTGCAAGAGACATCTCATGTTGTTGACTTGGTGTGTTTCGGTGGGTTAACAATGCTTTAACTGCTATTTCTTTTTCGAGTTAAAAAAACTGTTTTCTGTATCCAATCAAAGATTCCTGTTGCTTAGTCGCAATAACCTCTAAATGTTTAGACCAATCAAAAGTCATGGACAAGGTAAATATTTATAGCATATTTTTGAGAGCTAAGAAATGACAAGAAGGCAAGTTAGCCCTCCTAGGGCTTGCATTGATTAATCTGCACATTTTTATGATATGGCGAATCACAAATTCTTGAAATTCTTTCTTAGATAAAAATATTTAAAATGACTGCAGACCATCCAGCCGAAAAACATGAGGAAATGGATGTTATTGACCGAGCTGACCTAGACGACCATCCAAGTGACCATTCAAGTGCAGGAAGCCCTGCCCCTTCAATTAGTACTGAAGATGGAAACAAAAAGGCACGCCCAAAGGCCAAACGTAAGCGTCTATTGAAAGATGTCAATGCTCCTAAAGCGCCACTAACAGGTTATGTTAGGTTCTTGAACGAAAAACGCGAGAAATTTCGTGAAGACCATCCTGACATGCCATTCCATGAGATCACCAAAGCCCTGGGACAAAAATGGTCGAGTATGACGCAAGAAGAAAAGCAAGATTATTTGGATCAAGCAGAAAAAGAGAAAGAAAGATATGTGAAAGAACTCGAAGGTTTGTGATGTTTGATCTGGTTTGTTTTATGTTTGTTTTATGCATCTTTGAAGAAATGTTTTCGTTTGTACAGCCATCGTGTAAACTCAACCACAATTAAAGATGGCCTCTACACGTGTTATCGAATATTGAATCTTAGAACACGTTAATTGTTTGAACAATCAATGGAGACAAGGGGGAGCCTCTAATCTACGAATAGCGGTGTCTGAAATACCTTGTCTACCCATATTTATATCTCATCTCATCAATAACGTCATGTCCCCTCTTACCAGTAAACGATTTTTCATAAGATTTTTCATTGGGACCAGGAAGTGCTCAAGCGGCTTTTTTATTTTTTTCGAGATTTCCAGGTTTAAATGCTCTTAAAATGTTCGCAATCTGCTTACTTCATACTTTTTGAGTCAAATTTGTCAAAATTGCTTCATTGGATTTTGAGGTGTTATCTTTACAGGAAAAAAAGAATTGTTTATGTTTATGCCCAAAACTTACTATGGTTTGAATTCTAAAAAATCACTATTTTATAATGAGCTCCTTTACTTCTACCATATCGGAAATCCAGCGTTCAAGAGCAGTGATCTGTGTTTGAAAAAGTATACGATTTAAAAAGTTGAGATAATCAATTAAGATGTTGGGCAAAATTGAGGCAGAAAATTTTTTTTCAGTTAACATCTTCATATTCATATTTATCATTTGTAATAGTACCTTGAACTAATTTTCATATGTTTTAGAGCTGTATCATTCCAGAAACTTGATTTTGTAATTTTTCAGTCTAAAAAGCCTTCAAATTCAAGTTTTTAGTCCCAAAAAAACAAGCCACAGCCATATCCCTTTGAAAACACAGAATCCTGTTTTTTTTTAGCTATCAAAATTCCAAGACAAGCCAATAAGTGATCTAGAAAACTCATTTGGGGCATATTTCCTGGATTAAGCAGTCCACGATTTAATTTTGGTTACGGAATGACGGAAAAATTTTAAATGCCCTATGATTTTAAGGAAGCCTTTTTGGAATGAAATACTTGGCATGTTTCTACCTCTTACTTAGTTCTTTGAAACCAAGCAGAAGTTTATTGCCAGTGAAGGAAGAATGATATTTAATTAAGAAATCGATTTTGGTTATGGAATGACGGAAAAATACCTCACGTTACTAAAATAAGAATTATAAATTTTTGCCTCAACCAAATTATTTCAAACTTTTTTAAAGCTGGTACCATAACTTTATAAGTAAACCTAAACATTTGATCAATCTTGAAAACCTTTCTATTGACTTTAAATAGGGTTCTTAAGTTGAATAATATCTTTAAAGCTGATTCTGTTTCATTTCATGGGTATTGCATTCAAGAAAAATAAAAAAGTCTGTTGATCTTTTCCAAAAATCTCCTTTGATTTATGCCTAGATATTTATACATTGTGAAATATTTTAAAAGCATTCAAATGGGAAAGGCTATTTAAAAAAAAAATGTCTCCTACTTCAATTCTGAAGCTAGGGACCGCAATGATTTTTTCAAATTGTTTTTAGCGCATTGAAACCATGCTCATTGGAAAGAGCATCAAAAAAGAAAAAAAAATGAGGGGTCATTCATCAAAATCGGCCAAGCCGTTCTCGAGATATGAAATTTTCTATCTCCTGAAAATGACCCTTTTTTTGGAACGATTTTCGAGGATTTTTGTAAAAATCATAGTTAAATAGGTTTAAAAGTGAAAATCCGGGGGTTATGTCGAAAAATACATTTTTTGCAATAACTTTACTTCTATTAATGCTATAACATTGAAACTTGGCACGAAGGTTCTCAAGACAAAGTTTTAATTTTTTATCAATTTTCTTTTTCAAAATTCTCGTTTGCCGTACGAATGAATCGAAAATATCCTGTATGCCGGAGAGCTGGCAGATTGTCACTCTCCGTGGACTTTGAACTTTCGAATTGTAAACAAACACGCGCTCGACAATTCTGTAGAATTTCTCGAATACCAATAAACTTTGAGCCAAAAAAGACAGCAGAGCGCGGTTGAAAATGTTAATTTTATTAACAAAGAATATGTAAAAAAGGTTGAAATTTCATATTATCTTTGTCTTAATGCCGGGGAGGACAGCTAAAGCCCTCAAAAGTGGCTTTTCCCAGAAAAAACTGAATAATTTTTTGTAGGATTTGATTGGGTCAATGAGACAAAAAAAACAAACAGCGCTGATCTCTTCCAGTTCCAAAAATGTATAACATCATGGGGGTTTGAGGACGCGCTCACCTGTCTAAATCCAATTTTCTGTTGGTAGGTCGTCTGCCATTCAAAATTTTACAAAATTGCTCATATTTTCATAAAAAATAAAGTTATGGCCACCAAACTTTTACAGGACATTTATTTAATGATAAGAATGCTTCTAAAACTTATCCCATGGTTATAGGTGGTCTAAAACCTAAAAACAACATTTTGGTCGATTCCAACCATTTTACCCCCGTCTTTCGCGGTCCCTACTGAAGCAAGCGATGCTCATGCTTATGGTCAGTTTAGAAAATTCAGTTCTGCAATCCAAACATATAATGTTCCTGTATTTTTTATCTTATCTGGTCGTCGTGCGCGATTCTTGATATTTTTTTCCTCAAAATTTTATCTTCCTCTCGTTTTGGCGGCATTTTTGTACACAGTTAATTCTAGATTTCGCGGTGAAATTCTTTCTCAACCCTTTTCAATTTATCCTTAAATATTTCTGTTTGTGTGCAGGGATTACTAACGGTAACTCCCTCATACTTCCACAAATTTTCATCCCATTTCTCCAGGATCTTTCGTTCATTTTTTTCCAACGTACTTTAGTTTAGAATCTACCCCAAACATTTATTGAGTCCTCTTCTTAAACACTGTTCTTAAACAATCTTTCCTGAAGCAAAAATCATTATACTTTATTTCATTTTAAGCTTTTTTCACATGTACGTAAAATTTTACTTAAGACCTTGAAGGGTGGGAATTCCCCTAAGCTTATGTAGTGTTTTAATCTGAAAAAGCTAATTAAAATTCAGAAAACGCGTGTCAAAAACATTCAAACTGAGTGAGAAATCATTTTACGATAGACAAACAATAAATATAAATCTACAAATTTAGCGGAGAGAAAACCGGTAAGTGAATTTAAAGAAAGTTGAGAAATAAATGGAGTGCGGATAGATGAAGACCAAAGTCTGGCATCAGGTGTGGCCATGAGTAAGCTTGCTCTGCTACTCTAGAGTCACCCGTCATCTAACCAAAGGTTAGAAAGTGTTGATCAAGCACAATCTAGAAAAGAAAAGATTTAGAAAGAAAGACGCATAATCGAAAAGTTTGAAAAGTTGGCCGAGGGCCCGGCTCGGCGTGCCGTATCCGAGTGGCCGTACGGTAGAAAAAGAAGAAGGAAATAAGGCCTTGAACGTTTTGAACGGAAGGAAAACCCACGTAAGACCCTCTTATTCAATTGAAACTGTACGTAATGGCGGGGAATTTCCCAAAAGACAGCTTTACGAATGATTTCCTGTAAGGTCTTAAGTAAGATTTTACGTACATGTGAAAAGAGCTTTAAAGGAGGTAAAAGGTTGAAATTCAGCCTTTATTTTTGAATTCCTAAAGTACATTTCAAATAAGCTGGCAGTAAATTTTCAATTGGTTGCGTATTACTTTTGATAGATTTTGAATTAGATAGCGATTTCATAATTTTGGAAAGGCAATCCGGAGTGGAATATTATGCGTATAAAATGAAGATGAAAAACGAGAAAGAAAAAAATTAGCTTTTTATCTAGCAATGCTATAACCACCATTATTGGAATTGAGAAACTTCAATCTTTGCCCATTTCAGCTGTGAATTTTTTTTCTCGAAAAAAACAATTCAGTCGAAAGATATTGGACACGAAAGGAGGCTAGGTAGGCTTTTCACCACAAAGTAAATTTTCTGTTTCTTTGAAAAATCTGGGGGCAAGTAAATTTCTGATAGTGTAAGGTAATTAACATATCGCTACCTTAATTCAAAAGGGACGATAACTCGGGATACATCCTAAATCAGCTTTGCAACCAAAAAGTAGCTTTAATAACGTTTTAAAAACGTTTTTGATTTACTTATCCAGTTTTTTTCTTACAAGAACCAGTATAACAAAGTATTTAATGCTAGCACAACGGTGGAGAGATTAAACGTTTCAGAAACGTTTTTGATTACTCCTTCCCGTTTTTATAAGAATTTGTGAACCCATTTTTTCTAAAATAGATTATAAATAAACACCAGTTCATGAGAACATTCAGGCTTAGATTTGGAAGAAAAATAAAAATATCATAAAAACATGAACAGCTTGAGAAATGAAGAGATCAGTCGAATGTGCAGCCTTGGACCGTCATTTCATTACGAAAGTATTTTCTGTATGTACTTTGCTACAATTTGCAAACCGCAATCTCATTGTGAAAGTCTTGCGAGACTGTTCCCATTTCGTTTTAGTCTTTCTGCCATTCGAAGTCTGTTTTTTTAGCAGATTAATCGTGGATTTTGAAACCAAAATACTTTTTAATAACTAATTTCATAAAAGATGATATGACGATCGGTCAGTAAAAGTTGTTTTTGTAAAGTAAATGTTAGTTTAGAGTCTTATCATATTTCTACCTCAGCAACCAGATCGCAGAAAGGCAAGCGAGATGTCAGTTCTCCGTGTCATCTTTTGTATTTTACTCTGTACGATTTGGGCAGCTATATGTGAAACTGATGAAATCAGAGCATCTCACCAGTTGCAGGATAGGGAGAAGACATCCTTGAAACCTGTTCTCTTGGAGCTCTTTTATACAAGCATCGATGCTGGGTGTGTAGATATCATTAAGGAGCAGATATTCCCAACCTACTTGTCTCTTTATTCTACTGGAATTCTTCGGATCAATTTGTACCCATATGGATTGACAAGTGAAAAGCGATTATCCAACGGCACATGGTTGTTTACTTGTCCTCACGGTGAACACCAATGTCAAATGAATTTGGTAGAAACATGTGCAATCCATCAATTGCGTCGCAAGGCGAAGTTCGTACACTTTATCTACTGTTTAGAGCAGATGGGAGCCAGTATCGCCAATGCTCGCTCCTGCTCTGGTATTCTGGGTATTGACTTCCAAAAAATAATGTTATGTGCGAATAGTCGCCTTGGAAATCGACTTCAACACAAAATGGCAGTCAAGACAGATTCTCTGAATCCCAGTTTGGATTATATGCCCTGGATTTTAATTAATGGAAAACCATCAGAAGAAATTCGACTTCGCGCATCACATGATTTAATTGGACTTATCTGTGATACGTACTCGGGTCAAAAGCCAGACGTTTGTGGAGAACGTAGCATTATATTCAGTTGATTAGTTTTGAAGATTTGTATGTGAACTTGCACATGATTTGAGAACTTATCCATGAACATTAAAGCAAGGGAGGAACAAATTAAAAACTAAGACAACAGGCTGAAAAATTTCGAATGAACATAAACAAAGAAAGATTAAGCAAGAATGTTGACTGTTTAGTCCTAGAATATTTAATTTTAGATTATAGCTGATTATAGTTATAGAAATCTTAAAATTTATCAAAAATTTTGAAAGGTTATTAATAAATAGTGTTAATTTTGATTTCCTTGCTAACGGAATTTTCCTGGGAAGATTGGCTAATGAGAGCTACTATGTTGTGAAAACATCCTTTGTGTGCACAGACTTGTTATAAGCAAACTAAGTTTTTTAAATGATCAATTAGGCCATAGTTTTAGGTCCATAAGATCACAAAAACGAATGGCGAGAATGGTTGATCATTATAAAAATTTAGTTTGCTTCTAACATGACTGTACACGAAGAACCTTGTTGCTCTCACTAGACGATGTTTTTAATCAAAATTCTCTATATCTGATGATTAAGTAATTTCTATTAACAACTGTCATTATATGCTATCGTTTGATATGACTAGACAAATCAATGTAAACATAGATCAAGGTAATTCGACTCCCTAGCCTTTTTTAAAGCAGATTTGATATCTGTGATAGATAGAAAAGTCTTACAGTTCCTTTGGTACCAAATACAAAAATGATTAGGTGTCCGCATGAGTTGACGTCCAAACTTTACAGTTTTAATGAAAGAAGCATTGCTGTGGACTCTTTATAGGAGAGGAAGTGTCAGACAAGCACGTGACAAATACGTGTTTCCTCGTGTCTCAAGTCCACGTCCGAAAACTATGTAATAAGAAATAGAATAAGCACAACTTTAGCTTTATATAAATTATTTTTTGGAACTCACTGAAGGTCCTTTAAATCAACCATTAGGTAAGCTTTTGAGAGCCTGATTATGCTTCGCAAAAATACTTTTTCCTTAACATGCTTATATAATGCTTATTTTGAACATTTTGCATTCTTTTTTTGTAGACAGTTTTGAAATTTTATAAGGCTAAGCTTGTTTCCCCTGGATTATGCCTTGTTTATCCTTAAAAACATTATGCTTATAAACAAGTTTAGTGTAGAACACGCTTTTGTAAGAAGCAGTTAAGTAGTTAAGGGCTCTGACCATAGTCCAAAAATTGATTTTGGTATTTGAACATAAAAGTTATATTTCAGGTTCCTTAACACTTTTAACAAAGAATTGCCTTTATAAATTGCTTTTTAATCGAATACCTTAAGAGTAATTAAGAATTTAATTGCAAAAATGACGTTATGAACTTTAAAAAGATGTTAATAATATGTTGCATCACCCTCTTTTAGAAAAAGTGCTTAGTTTTAATGGGTAATTAACTTTTTTGTTTTTAAACACTGTCCGCAAAGAATTGAACTATTTTAAATTTTGCGGAAAATTTTTCTAAAAAGATGTGTCAAAAGTTATTACTGTTTTTTTAAGCAAAATCCAGATGAAAAATTGAAGAAAAACCACTATTTTGAAGATTTCGAGACAAAGAAGCATTTAAAAAAATTTTCCGCAAAAATTTTTATTGTTCGGTAAAATATACACCATCTACTGCGAAAAAATTTTCAAAATGTTTTTTCTTCGCCGAAACTAAGCTCTTCAAAGTTGAAATACTCTTCCTCCAAAAAGTCTTCATTTTCTTCTTCATCAAATTTTTTCAATGCAATTTTTGAATTTTCAAATTCAGGAATAGTTTGTCTAAGAGAAAATGTATAACATGCCATAGTTTTGTTGGTTACATCAGTCAAAAAACACATTTTAAACACGGCAATTATGAAAAATATACTATGGTCAGAGCCCTTAAGGTAGAATATAAGGTGCTTTTATCGGCGAGTGCAAAGCGCCGACTACCTACTACTGAATACTTACTAAAAATAGCTCAAAACGGCTCGAAATTACCTTTAAAATATTCAGCATGTTTAAAATAACAAAATCTGTGGTAAAAAAAGTTAAAAGTTTTTCTTTTATCGTACTTTGAAAACTTAAAAATATTTTTTCTATTTTATTTTGTTTTTGGACCTACCCAGGTGGGGTGGAGGTCCTATAAATTAACCTTCGTTCGTTCGTTCGTTCGTTCGTTCGTTCGTTCGTTCGTTCGTTCGTTCGTTCGTTCGTTCGTTCGTTCGTTCGTTCGTTCGTTCGTTCGTTCGTTCGTTCGTTAGCTTTCCTCGTGATTGGCTCATTGGTTTTTTCTGATTTTTTGCACAAAGATGTGTAACTATAAACCCTCTAATGTGACGGAGCCCGATTTTCGAAAAAAACATTTTTTGGGAAAATTTGGGCCAAAAAACGACTAAAAAACGGGTTTTTTGGACTTTGTGAAAAATTGGATCGTTATTTTTTTCTGATTTTTTGCATGAAAGTAGGGTACCATCATAGGTAAAAGATGGCTCAAGCAGATTTTTTCAAAAAACGCATGTTTATCTATAAGAATCACTTTTAATGAGATTGATGATTTTGTGCTCATGAGGGCTTACTTTTGAAGAGTATGTGTGTCTAGACATGAAATTTTGGTTGCTTGGCGTGTTTTATAGAAAAACTGGCCAAATTCGATATTTATTTATAAGCACATTATCAATTACCTAGGTATTAGCTTTTCTCGAGATTTCCTCTTTGATTCTTTATGATTTTTTGCACAAAGATGCATAATTATAAACCCTCGAATGTGAGGGAGCCTGACTTTCAAACAAAAATTTTTTTGGGCAAATTTGGGCCAAAAAACGGTTAAAGAACGGGCTTTTTGGACTTTGTGAAAAATCGAATCATTAACTTTTTCTGATTTTTTGCATGAAAGTAGGGTACCATCATAGGTAAAAGATGGCTCAAGTAGATTTTTACAAAAAATTTTGTTGGCTCAAAAAACGCATGTTTATCTATAAGAATCACTATTGATAAGCATACATCAATGTTCTTAGCCAAATTACTCAATTTTTTAATGAGATAGATGTTTTTTTGCTCACAAAGTCTTGCGAATGAATGAAAAGAATGGCAACAATCGATGAAAAATCCACTGAAAATGCTGAAAAATGTGGATCCTGTACCGCCAATAAATGCTTCACGAATGAAATAATAAAGGATAATGATATGTTACAATGTAGGAAATGCCAGAGATTCGTTCATTATGCTTGTTCGGAGCTTCCCGCATACCAAATTCAGCTTTGTCTGCAATACAAAAGTCGACGCTTCGAATGTAAAAAATGTGTTACAGTCACGCCAATACTTTTGGAAAAAATCAAAACAAGTAAGCAAAGAGTCAGAAGTAACCAAATAACGCAAACAATAACGGAAGCAGAATGTCAAGATGGAGGTCAGCAAATATTTGAATCTGTTTTCAACACTAGATTGCATAATCTAGAGAAGAAAATGGAGGAACTTATAGCTATGAACAAAGAAGACGTCGCTAAAGAACCAAAACGGGCAACATATGCAGATATCACAAAGGAAGAGGTGAAGAAACAGGAGGTTATCATCAAGAAATTTATCAAAAATGAAAAAGAAGAAAGAGAAGAAGATCGCTGGAAGAACTTAACTAGATGTAACATCATTGTCCATCATTTAGGTGAAAATAAAGATGAGAACAAAGAGGAACAGCGGGCCGGTGACAAAGATTACGTGGAGGAAGTTGTAGGAAATCGTATGGGATTAAAGATAAATGTTGTCACTGCAGAACGAATCGGTGCTCGAAAGGATGATATGTTCAAGACGAAAAGATGGCGGCCATTGAAAGTAACGTTGGCCAATGAAGAAGACAAGAAAAGAATTATGGCCTCAGTCCATAAACTAAACGAAGATAATTTCAGTGTAACAGATGACTTATCCAAGAAAGAACGCGAAACCATTAAAGAATGGCATGAAAAAGCTAAAGAGAAAACGAAGAATGAGAAGGATGAATGCTGCGTATGGAAAGAGGTAGCCCTCGGGCTAAGCTCTACTTTAAGAAAATATGTAAAAAGACCGTTATTGATGAACTGTAAATTTGAATTAGATTGTTTCATAGAGGTCAATAGACCTGCGAAATATACTCCTATAATAAAAATAATAAAAAGTCTTGAATATGAAAGAATATTTCAAGAGCATGAAATTTTGGTTTTTAAACGTGTTTTTTATAAGAAACAAACGACTTATTTTAATAGATCGTCACTATTTGTATTCTGAATGATTGTTTAATGGTCACGTTCACGTAGATATCAATTATATATGTGTTAAATGCATAACTAGGTAGGTCCCTAAAAGTATCACTTGTTATAACTTTTTCCCGTGCTTTTTACAAAGTTTACAGACTGCATTTTTCAGACACACTTCTTCGTAGAAGAGGAAAATATTTTTTATTCATTTCTGTTTTATTTATAAGAAATGATCAATCTGAAAAGTTGAAATACTTTGAGTAACCCCTTGTTTCACTGGAGCTCTTGCTGGAATAGAGGTGGCTGAGAATCGTTTGACACGTCTTCACATTTTATTGACAAAATGACCCCTTTGTCAATAGTTCGGTGACATGGTCATTAAATTAAATATGACTCTTGTAAACTTCATTATTGCAAAAATTCTTATTGTCCTGAATAAGATACTTTCAGTATAGCCAGATTAGAAATTTTCAGTAGACTATTGTCATGGTATTGACAAAATGACATTTTTGATAAAAATATTTACACAGTTATTGAATATAAAGCTTCCCAAACCAATTCCAAGAAGTATTTTGGCACCATTCAACATGATGCAGTTGCTTTTATTTTTATCGCGATTTTTAGTCTAAAATGATTCTGTAAAGATCTCGACATGCTTTCCTTCCTGATATGACTTATTGATTTACAATCAGCGTGTCAAGACCATTTTGGAAATCTCAAGCCAGGAATATTTTAATCTGCTCTCATTGGTTTAAACCAATGCAATATTAAGCCTGGTGTTGTTATGTTAATGTTCTTATAAAAACACGATAAGAGCATTGAATGCATTATGGTGTACGAATGATGCACCTAAAAAGTGTTGTTTTTAAACAAAACTTTTTTTCTCTTTATCAATTTACTTGATAAAATACGTTGCAAAGGATCGGATATACTCCCATATACTGACCTACAAGTCCCTTAAAATTAAGAGAATTTTTGGACCTACCAGGAGGTCCTCTATAAATTAACCTTTGTCCGTTCGTCTGTTACCAGCTTTTCTCGAGATTGGCTCATTAGTTGTTAATTTCTGATTTTTGGCACAAAGGTGCAAAATAGTGATGCCTAAAATGTCACGGAGCCCGATTTTTGAAAAAGAAGTTCAAAAAAAAAATTCAAAAGAAGCTCAAAAAATGTCAAATACACCCAACATGCATTATCAGACAGTAAAAGGCACAAGATCCTAAAAATATTGTCACCCAATAGTGCCATCCGCGGAAAAAGTCCCTGCGAAATCTTAAAATTTCGCGGATAAGCTCAACCGCGAAATTTAATCCCCGCGAAAATAAAAAACTTTTCTTTGGGTTTCATATTAATGATGTTCTAAGATAAATCACTCGTTTGAAAATGATTAGTATTCCACTCCTGTTTATCTTTTCAACAAGCACAAAACCACTATTTCTTTCGAATTCTATCAAAAGTTATTGCCGTTTTTGTGTCTGCTGTACATTAGAAATTCACATTTCCGACTACCATTTAAGACATTCATTCATGATAAAGTTTTTCTCGTTCACTTTCAGGATACCAACAAACACCAGCATACAAAGAATTTCAAGAGTTAAAGAAACGTAAAGAAGCGGAATATCAGCATTCTGAAGAACAAGATCCTCGCCATTTACCACCAAAAATTAAACATGATTACCCTTACACAAATTCACCTAAGACAAACGGTGTCCCGCTACCAGCTCCAGCTCCTGGCCCCAAACTAACCGCTGAAAACGGAACTCAAATTCCCATTTTCTCGGAACAGTTTCTAGAATATTCCCGAAAACGTGAATCAGATTTACGACAGTTAAGAAAAGGAAATGCTGTTTTCGAGGAACAAAACGCCATTTTGAACAAACAAATAGACCACATGAAGAATGTAATGGACAGAGTTAAAAAAGAAATTATCCAACAGGAGAACGAAAATATTTCTGTACAAAGCTACCTCGATCAGATACGCAAGATCCTTGTTTCACGGTTTGGGAAGATCAATTTTCCAGAACATTTATCAGCAACATTGAACAGTGAAAATGTTGATAATAAACTAGCGCAGTTGGCAGAGTTTTTAAATGGCTCACGTAGTACTGAGTATGGGGATCTGAAAAAGCGAGTCCGTGACGTAATTTCTAAACTCGATTTTCCTAATATAAAAGAGTGATTATGCACTAAAACAGAGACAGATACCCAGGACATTTTTTAACAGTTTTTAAAGGTGCGAGCCCGATTTTTTACGGATGTAAGTATACAGATCATATTTAGCAATAATTAGGAATGTTATTACAGTAAGTTATTACTTAAACGAGGGACGAGAATTTCAACTTAAGTAAGGATGTGAAGGTCTGTAGCAAACTATGTCGTCATTAGCTTTAATGATTGACAATTGCAAGATTATAAAATGCCAATCCTCATTGAGACGGTTACCTAGCTCTAATACTCCTGTTTAAACACTGGTTACTTTTTGTTCTTCGTTTTAGTAACAACTTTCATTACATAGTGTCGTAGGAAGTATTTTGATATCTGGGGCGGGCGGGGGGTTAGTGAAAAATTTAGAAAATTTGTGAAAAGCTGCAATATTAAGTAGGGTTCTACATTGCTGGAAAATACACAAATATCAATTACATTTATTGGAAAAGAATTAGTTAAAATATTTTGAAAACCAGCTTTAAGAAATTATTAGGACAAAGCCCCTCCCCTCCCCCGGTTGCTAAGGCACTGTTGTATGTTGTATACAGGATGTTGTTTTTGATAGTGTTTGATATAACGGTAAGAAAGTGTTTTTTAATACGATATTTATTACTGGTGTCGTGTCGTTCTAAGTGTTTTGAAATCGCTCCATAAAAAGTAAACAAATTTTAGAGAAGGCTACAGATATGTATGTCTCTCAAGTAAATTCACGCACTTTGCAAAGAGATTTTATATGGTGAAAAGTCGAAATCGGGTGTTTTAGAGTCCTCAAGGCATAAGAATATTCTGAACTTGTTCTTATTTTGGCCATCGAAGCCTTATGTTGTTTGTTTTTACCTTATTTGTATTAAATTTCGTGGGTCATGTTTCAAGTGTATTAAATTTCGCGATTGCCAGTTTTTGGAAATTTTCGTGTGTATTAAATTTTTGTAAGAAATAATTACCGAAATGTATATCACCGTCCAACCTACTCTCATCCGTTAAAACAACGAGTACCCTGTTTTGTGCAAAACCACTAAAACAACAATTATCTCAGTTTTTGCGGCGGTGGTTCTAGCGTATAGCTTTCCATTTCAAAAAGGTATACTGGATAGTGCACCTTCCACAAGGCTTTGTTGTTGGTACACCTTTGATGTTCCATTTCTGCTTGCTTCTGCTAACTGCATTGTAATCATGACCCTTGACAACCCCAGGATAACCCCCCAGAAATTTCCGGGGTGAACCGGGGGTGACAAACTCAACCTATTGTCCATAAACACCCCGGAAAATATCACCCCCGCCCCCGAATAATGGCCCCCAAAAAGCTCTGCTCTGATATGATATTGCTCATGGAATGTCTCCCGCCCCGGGAACCTTGGTGCCCGGACAACCCCAAATCCATCGAATGGGATCTAACTTACTATAGCAACCCCCGGATGGATTCTCCGGAGATTTCCAGGGCCAGGTAGGGTAGGGGATATTCCTGCGGCGACGGGGTGATTTGGGGGCCAGTCTGGAATTAGTGCACGCAGTACAGTACGCCAAATATATTTGACGTGAGAATGTCTTCAGATCTGTTTTCACCACCAAAACATATCTGCAGTGTGGCTTTTGCAGGAACTCCATACTGGTCTCTTATAACCCCAGAAACCCGGAAATTATTTAAAACCCCCGGAAGCCCCCGAATACCTCCGATTGCTCCCGGAAGGTCAGTCGGGTCAACTAGATCAAAAACGCATACCTTCAATAGAGAACGTCAATGATTAAATATTAAATGCTGCTCAAAACGATTGATTTTTTACTCAATTATTACAAAATCATTCAAAATCATTAGCGCTCTTGTTATACAGCTTTAGAACAATCGAACCCAAAAGTTTAGTTGCAATTTATTATAAAACAACGTTGCGGTTTTTAATCGTTCTTTCACTCATGAGGTGAAATTTTTCAGTGATTATTTTAAGGCTAAATAAAATAAAGAATTTCCTGTGGTTCTTCAGAAATCAATACTTTAATGGGATAAACTTTCGTGGGGATTAAATTTCGCTGGTTTTGCGGATTTGGGTGTCATCAGCGAAAATCCGCGAAATTAAATCCCAATGGAAATTTGGAGGGCCTCATCCGCGAAATTAAGTATCTACTTTCTTCGATCCACGAAAATTTTATCAAAATATTATCATCGTTTTTTCGTCCCGCAAAAGTAAATAGGACACTATCATTGTTTTCCTGTGAATACTTTTGAATTTTTATCCTTGTCTATCGAACAATGTATGATGCTTCAAAACAGGACAGAAGCAGTATTCTGTTGCAAAATTTGGAATCACTTTAGAAAAATTAGATTTAATCCTGATCCGAGAAATTACGCGAAAAATCGGGATGAGCTGGAGTTTTTACAAGATACTTCACTAATTGGTCATTTAAAGTGATAGAGATGACGCGTTCTTTAGAAAAAGTAATAAGATTCTTTTATTACATCTTAACGACCAACCAAATCAAATAAGCGCTTGTAAAAACTCCAGCTTGTCCCGAAAAATCAAGAAACTCCTCATCCGCGAAATTAAGTTCTGCTAAATTTTTGAATTTCGCCGATGGGCCCAACCGCGAAAGTTTATCCCATCAAAGTAATAAGATGATAACATACATTTTCACTTCTAAGATGAAGTGCAAGTTACTTATGTTGTAATTTACTTTGCGATCGAGTGCAACTTTATGGTTCTATTGTTTTAGATAAATTACCATGGTAACGACACATGGATTCCCGCGAGTATAGTTTTGAAGCAAATATTCACTTGTTTGTGTTTTACAAATTATGTGATATGCTACTCATACAGTTAGGGAAACCATCCAGGATCCTACCATTCTATAAGCCAGCAAAAACTAAATGACACTTGTAAACTGAAGTTTCTTACCATTTTCCATCGAAAACAACCAAAAACATCGCTACTTCCCAAAGCCCAAATTTTGGAGACCAAAACAAATTATCTACCAAGATTATGACGCCCTTTTGGATCTATTGTTAAGGCCATCTAAAATGGTGGAAAGAGTTGTGGACAGACAAAGGCGCCCGCTGCTTCTAGGGTGGTAACGCCAAAACGCCCAATATGATCTTCCAACAGAATGCAAGTTAGTTGCCGCGCGAGTTACGTCATGCACTCCACCACAGCGCATAACGAAGCGTGCTTCAATGAATATGACTGTCCAGACGATGTAAGTCAAATCATCGAACAATAGAACTAATCGAGAACGATAGCTGTTTGATTACTAAACCGCGTCAAACAGTTATCGAACAAAGAAATCCCGGTAAAGTTCGATTGTGTTCGATTTCAAATCTGTACGTAGACCGTCAATGACCTCGATCACCTCTCGTTCTCAGGGACAGTGACAAATGCACCATCAGGCTGGGGCAGAATTCCAAGAAGTAGTTCATGGCGCCCGCCCTGTAAAACAAACAGTGTTATTTAAGATCTTTAAACTAAAGTCTGTCCAGATATAATTGGCAGTGGAAACAAGAATGCCTGTAACTTTTGATAGTAAAATATAATTATGGAAATTTTTTTTGCTTGTTTTAGAGAATCAAAAGCGCTATATTTGAATGTATTTTTGGTTGAAAAATTCGCGATTTTTAGCGGTTAAATTTGCAATTGCAAAAATTGAGCTTTTTTTCTATTTATGCTATAACGTTCATTTTTACACCAGTGGTAGTTCAACCTTAGGTTAAGAAGTTTGTTAAATTTCAAGGTGAACAGAAAAGTCCTTCGGAAGATATGGGACCCGAAATACCCCTTGGTAGCACTTTTCTGTGAAATATCAAATCTCCAACTTATTACTAAAAACGGGGGTAGTGATATGATTGATAAAACAGTTTTTCGATCATAACACATTTTACGATCTCTTTAATGACCTCATAGCCAAACTGTGTTTAGTGTTTTGGGAATTAGCAAAGTTCTTTAATGACTTAAAAATAACAAAGGCAATATAAGTTCATTCTTATCTTTTCAATAAAAACAATTACACTGTGATTTCACTTCGTTTCGAAATAATCAATGATACCAATAATACCAATGCACCAACACTTAACATTTTCTAACTTTTAATTGCACTGTTCAAAAAAGATAACATAGCCCCCGTTTTTAGTAATAAGTTGGAGATTTGATATTTCACAGAAAAGTGCTACCAAGGGGTATTTCGGGTCCCATATCTTCCGAAGGACTTTTCTGTTTGCCTTGAAATTTAACAAACTTCTTAACCTAAGGTTGAACTACGACTGGTGTAAAAATGAACGTTATAGCATAAGTAGAAAAAAAGCTCAATTTTTGCAATCGCAAATTTAACCGCTAAAAATCGCGAATTTTTCAACCAAAAATACATTCAAATATAGCGCTTTTGATTCTCTAAAACAAGCAAAAAGAATTTCCATAATTATATTTTACAATAAAAAATTACAGGCATTCTTGTTTCCACTGCCAATTATATCTGGACAGACTTTAATAGAACTCTTTTTGAACTCTAAACAGACTTAATCGAACAATTATTGTTATCGAACATAAATTTTCAACCCTCCTCCATCGGGCTAAACCATAGTTGACCCCCGCAGTGTCGCTAAGCCTTAGCCGATGTAATAAAGGACAGAAATCATATCGTAGAAGAGACATTTATATATTTAATGGGTCAAATTTTCATAAATTTATATTTATACTAAACAACTATAAGTAATAAACTAAATCAAAGTTAAATATATTGTATTTACATCAATTCAAGAAAACAAACTTTGAAAAATAATCCCCCTCATGCTAGTCCATGCAATTCAATGGTTACTCATATACTCACACGCTCCATCGCAAAGATTTAAAAAGCCGATACAATTTTGCATAATTCCATCAAAAAATATTTTGTCTACCAATTAGGAGTCTAATTGTTACACAATTATAAGCTGCAGATTTTTGGAATGCTATAAAATTCCTGCAAAACACTTTGTCATGGAAGAACTTTAAAATTGAGTTATTGGAATTATTAACAATATCAAGGGGGTTAACGACAATCTTTATTAGAAAAATATATTTATTATGTACAAAAAAAAGTATTAATTTTTTTACAGTAAATGTTTAAGTTTAAATATTACAAAGATAAATTTAACTAAATTTCTAACTTCGTTAAAAAAATTCCCAAACGGATATATCAGGGGATTTAAAAGTCGTAAAATTAAGTCAGAAATTTGAAAACAAACTTTATTGGACTTATTTCTTTGAACGTAATTTTGACTTAGTCTACGTAGGAAACAAAAATTGGAAACAAAACTCCGAAACCGAATAAATACATTCTTCAAGAGGTATAAAGAGTGATCGCTGGCCTCGTTTTCAAACTACCTTAGCTGATATTAACGAAATAATGATTCACTAATACAAAGGGCTAACTTCCCATAGGGGAATTTCAAGCCGAAAACTTCCACTTTGCAAATTCTATCTATGTTTAATCGAGTTGGAAGTTTGATTGTAAGAATATATTCAAAACGAGGCCTGCAACGATTCCATGCAATTCGAGACGAGTCAATCGATAAAGTATTAAAGATTTTTAATTACAAATCTTTCTGTTTGATTTTCTGCAAGTTGGTCCGGATACACCCACGAAGTAAAATTTGATATGTTGTTGTGGTATCGCCTCGGATGACCAGCTAAAAAATGAAGAACCCAGGCTATTATTGAAAGGCTATATAACAACGTATGTGAACAAACCTGTACCTAACTCATGTAAACTCGTACACAAAAAATGTAATGTAACGGCCACGTAAATGATCTCTGTACTTAGCCTCGTTCATTTTTAGCGCAACACGCCAATCCTTAAAAATCCAAGCATAATCGAGCCAAATTATGTAAGTATCAGCAAATACATTCAAACCCACATCCACATTGCCTTTTGCTTGAAAACGAAGGCGAAAGTGATGAGGCTCATGTTTATGTATTGCTTATGTATATGGTTGACAAGAATAGAATTTGCAACAAATGGAATTCAAAAGAAGTTTACCTGTACAGCTAACTTTAACATTTCACGAGGCTGAAATAAAGAAACATGTATTACTAAAACTATAGAAAAATCGGTCATCTGACCTCAGCACATTCGAAAAATAGGATTATTTTATCCTCTGAAAACTTTGGACAACAGCACAATTAATTATAAGCGTTTAAGGAAAAAGGACCTCTAATGTAATCTATTCAATATCTTAAACCTTGAAGTCATTTTCGAGGTAATAAAAATTAGAAATCTCGAATTCCATGAAATTGATATCTGAACTTTAAACAATGGTTCGATCATAAGTATTTAAAAGAAAATGTTCGATAATGCAATCCAATGAAAATGTCCAACTATAGTTAATACTTACATCAAAATTAGCAGGAGGGGTCCATCTGAAAGTGATAATCTTTTTCGCACCGATGTCAACTCCTCCCTAAAATGATAATTTCATATTCCAAGATGACGAGAACAGCAAAGTAAAATTAAACGCAATAGTGTTACCGATCAAATATTATGATCTAAAAAAAATCTAAAAGCTCCCAAATTTTCAAAAGTCGTGGTAATACAGCACCCAAGAAACTTATTGATGCCAGATCTAGGATCCTGGATAAAGCGATTTTAGGGGTCTCCATAACTCGAACCCGCACGAGGAACAAAAATTTATTCGAGTTAAGTAAATTTCGAGTTATGGAGTAAGGCTTATAAGGGATGAGAAAACTTGTTCGAGTTAAAAAGACTCTACTGCCCCACCAAAGGCCAGGCAACCAGTAAGACTAAACAGATATTTTTCTCCCAAATTTCCATTTTTGTTAGCTTCAAAAAGCGATAATAATATTATACCTTCATTGGTTCAATAGAGAATCCTTTCTCAAACGCTTCTTTTGTATTCTCAAACGTGAAATCACAAGACTGTAAAAATAGACGAAAAGATGGATTGCGTGGTTTGAACTAAATTTGTAAGTAACTTTTAAAACACCAAAAACTTTGAAAAAACCTCAGGAGTCATTATAATTTATGACTCGAGGTTATCCGATAAGGTTTCCGGAACTAAAATACATCTATCAAAAAGAAAACTACTATATGTCAAGTTCCATATCGTTACAAATCGAGAAGAAGCTATTTAGACCATGTTCACTCATAACGGTTCCGTTTCGCTCCGGAACAAAATGAAGTCATTCTATTGGTTAGACATGACGTGAAACTTTAATTTAACCAATAGAATAGATTTATTGAGTTGTAGAGCGTAACGATACCGTAGCGTGTGAACATGGTCTTAATTGACAAGTTTTGAGACTAACATTATTTCTAATCAATAAAGAGGTTTCTTTTCATTTCAGAAGAGATGTAGACGTATTGCGATATCAAGCTTACTTTGCGTGTTTGAATGTTAGACTTGATGCACCCGATCTCGATGCTGTGTTCTGAAGTAGAGAAAGTCGAGTCATCGAGGCAACTGAACATCGTCAAAAGACCTGTCTTGGTTGAAGATTTCTCTGAAAATGAAAAGAAATGTTTCATCATCAACGAGTCAACGGCCCAATTAAACCAAACTTGACCTTTATTCTCTTACAATCTAGTTAAATGTCGAGTATTTTCTTTTCGAAAAACAATGCCTAGCCATAGAGATAAAAGAATTCGTCCATTATGTCATATTAGACCAATGGTAATATAAGGTTCCCAGCTGGCACATAATGTTGTTTCAACGTCAATTTAACATTCACAAAGTCCAAATAACATAAGACGGACGTTGAAACAGGGCTGTGCGTTCCAATATCTACAGAAATTTCATTAAACGCGAGACACACTGATGTTGGCTGCAAGCTGAGTTACAAAAATGCTGAAAACTTTCCACTCTATCTTTGCAAAAGTAGAGACCGGTTATTACCCTGTTCTTTCTCCCTCTCCATTGAACAAGTGTTAGACATCAAAGTTTCTTCTTCGGGTGACAAACGATCGAACCCTTTAACATAAGTGATCGATGGCCATGATCGGCCCACCAAATGAAGCTTCAAAAATTCTCTCTATAAATAAAATACAGTAGTAATAGACCTTATTACGTCACCAACATCACTTGCCTCGTTTTGAAATTATTGCCATGGTGATTAACTCCCAACAGATTTTATCAAAACTACTTCCTATTCATAAAAAAATTATTTAATGTCTCAAGAGACATAATCACCATGGTAATTGTTTGAATAAGAGGCAAGTGATGTTCGAGTAAGCGTAGGGTGAATGAGCACTGCCCTTCTTGAATTATGTAAAATAATGGCAAAAACAGCCTTTTTTTTTAAGAAAAAGAAGCACACAAAGTGCCTTCAAGAATTCGGCCTGACTTAACTAAATCTACAGGCCTTGCAAAAGTGCTTTGTGAATGATTAAGTAGCTCTGGCTATCTTAATCAAATCGGTGTTTAGATCACCATGAATATATTTCTTTGAAAAAAAAAACAAGAATAATTTCATTCATTTGATCTACAACAATATGTATTCATTGTGACAAATTATTTCGATGTCTCAACTTGGCATCATCATCAGTTCTAAATGAAGTGACCTGATGATGCAAAGACATCTCAATATATTGCCAAGATAAATGCACATTGATCACCATGAATGTATCCTCGGACAAAATGAAAAACTTGAAGTGGTCAGAAATACATTGGTTAAAGCAAGGTTTTTCGTCTGAGACGGAATACGAATTTCACACACCAAAAAAGCAAATATTCTTGAAATTTTGATGAATTATACAGTATTTTGGGACGGAAAATCGTCTTGATATAATTCACTGAGACAGTAATCCGTTTGAGACGGAGAGAAGAGAATTTTAACACTGAGAATAATAAAACCCTACAATAACTTACCACACCGTTCACATCAAAGATGAGTTCATCACGAAACAACTGGCTCAAATGATCCGGTGAAAATGAAATGATTATTTCCTTGCTCTCTCCAGGTTCCATTGTACCATGCATTGGTTCACAACCGAACACGCAGATACCTGATTTGTTTGGTGGACCTGATAGTAGAGAAACAGAAACACTGAGTGTTTGTTTGTTTGTTTGAATCATCATCATTTCAACATGGGCAGTCGCTTTATTTTCTGTTTTATCAATTTTCTGCCTTCAAACTTTTAAATTTTCTAGACCATCATGCGATACGCCTGTCCTGGGAAAAGTTCAGTAACCAGTTGACCAGGGTTTGGGGTTCAGAAATCTATTGAAGATATTCAAAGTTGCAATGACTTACTCTTGTCTCCCGAATAGACGCCCCCCCCCCGCTAATTGTTGAGAGACAAAAAATCCACCCCCCCCCCGCTCTTATTAAGACCCCCCGCTCTTATTAAGACCCCCCGCTAACTAAATTCGAATAATTCAATATTTCATTACAGTGTAGATAGACCTTAAACTGATCAAAATTCTCCTTTTTGTTAGTATTGGTTCTTATTTTACGTGTTCATTTGTTAAAGTTTATTTTTTGTTGTTGAAATTGATACCAGTTAGAAAAAATTCTGTCTTCAAATTACCCCCCCCCTCATATTCAACTTTTCCTACCCCCCTGCTTATTCGGACCCCACCCCCCCCCGTCTATTGGGGGACAAGAATAACAATCTAAGGGTTATAGGTTCGATCAACGGTCACCGCCAACTCAGCGAATGAGTAGCTAAGATTGTGTAATCTGATCTAGGTGGTAATTTACTGGAATTTAGGTGTAGCATTCACCCTCCCCGGTCTAGCGCAAATAGAAAAGGGGATAGACTCCCTCACTCCCGGCTCCACCGACAGCCACCAAATGAATATACTTATTTACTTATGACTTTTCAAAGTTGGAAGAGTACTATCTTAAAGATAATTATTTTTCAGTCAATTTTTTAGATAGGAGGGGTGAGGGTAACATTAAGTTTTTTTTACCAATACGGAATTCATTGTCACCATCAATATGTTTAGTCACAACAACGCCGCCATTTTCATCATAAACCTCAATCTCATCATCACTATGGAAACAAGTTCCCTGTTGCTGTGGAGTAGACCAATGTAAGAATTGGGGCATGGTTTGCACACGATTGTGTTTATCGCTGATCAAGCTTCCCATCTTCAGATCGAACACCACTGACAGTTCAGATATGTTCGTCACCTTTCAAATTGAAAACAAAAATTAATAAAATTAGCCCTAAAATATACTCTAAGGTCACAAACAGTAGTGGGTACGAATCAAAATATAATAAAACGAGAGGGGGTTGGAAATAATTCATCTAAAACCCCTTAATAAGGTAAATAATGACCAGAGGATGACGTTCAGTCGGGAAAGAGTATTGGTAATTAGAATGTTCTCAAACAATTTAGCCGCTGAAGCCTTACGAGTGTTCTTATATACCTTATTGGTATATATTTTCGCGTGTTACAAATTTTCGCGAATCGCGAAATTTTTTCGAAAAAACGTGTTTCGCGTGTATTAAATTTCGCGATTGCCGACTTCTGGAACATTTTCGCGTGCATTAAATTTCGCGATTCACTAAATATAAAGCAAGAAAAAGACTGATTTTGCTTGAAACACAACGTTTTTGATGTAAAAATACTAACAAAATACTAAGGAAAATTTTTTCGCGTGTATTTAATTTCGCGATTTTGTAATTTTGAAAAATTTAAACAGTATTAAATTTCGCGAAAATTGACCAAAAAACTCGCGAAATTAAGTACCCGCGAAAATTTGTAACACGCGAAAATATATACCAATAAGGTACTTAGTTATTCTTATATAAAAGGTGTAGGACTAAGATGTTTTTACTTTTAAGGTTTGATGCATGGTATCATTAACGAGTGCATCACCAACATCGAGATATTGATCTGATGGTTCCAACGCCAGTTGTGGTCGAACACCTTGGCCAACCAAACGCACTTCAACTGTTGTGTCCATGGTGTAGATTTTTAACACCTCGTAAAACTGTGGGGATGAAATGATGGAGTCTCCATAACTCGAACATGTACGGGGTACACAAATTTGCACGAGTTATACAGTGAGGTTTATAAGACATTGTTAACTGGGAGGGCCATAAAACTTATTCCAGTTAAGGAGACATTCGAATTATAGAGGTTAAAGAGGTTAGTTTACTGTGGATGATAGGAGGCGGGGGTCAGTGTTCCATGTTTAAAAAATTATCAGTCGTAACAAAACTCAATGGGAATTCTTATCGACCTCTTCTGAGGCTTGATTGGAAATTTTAGCTAGTTTTACGTTTATTGAGGTCTTGAAAGTAAAAAATTAGGCAATACCTTGACCATGACTACGGCCTGAAAAAGTACGGCGGTAAGGCGTTAAACCCTGAGCACTCGATTTTAAACAATCATAGCGTTGAAACAACTCAAACCTTAGTATTATCAGTTGGCGTGAAAGATATCTTGAACGAATGAATGGCTTTCGGCTCCAAGTTTCGCAATGCATTCACCATTTCAAATGGACCAATGGGATCCAACAATGATGACGTCAGCTAAAAGTGCAAAACGGGTGATTGACTATTTAAAGGCGGATTAGTACAATTCCTAAAATCATAGTATGTCCCCGAGATTATTATAGGTTATATAAAAGAAAAAGTAAGTATTTCTTCAGTTTTTTACAGTGCTCGATACATAAGTAGAGCTATGTCAGTCAGGAAGAAAAGACACTTTTTTATACTGCTACTGGCAGTTTCATGCCACTTTGGTGACAATCTTCAGGCTAGAATATAAAAGAAAAAGGGACGACGTCGAGTTGAAAAACGTACTAACCTTGACCGTTTTATCGGAAATATTTTGCATTGAAATCACCTGTGTATGGCGTTGAGCTAAAAAGTCAAAAAAAAATTCGAAAAAAAATTAAAATTAAATGTTTGTGAAAACGCCAAGAGTTGGCAAGGTATACAAGTCTTTGGCCTAATTTGGTTTAAAACGAAAGGGCAACTAATAATACAGCAGAGTCTCTATAACTCGAATCAATTATATAACTGAATGTCTCCTTAACTTGAACAAGTTTTATGGTCCATTCAGTTAATAATATCTTATAAACTCCATAACTCGAAATTTCCTTTACTAAAACAAATTTGTGTTACCCGTGCGAGACTTCACTGTAGAGGGGTCAGCCTTTTTCAACATATGAAGTGACCTTATTTTTAGTTTTTAAATTAAAGAAAAATGTCAAATATTAGGAAACAAAAAGTCAAAAATAAAACATAAATACCCATCGGTACTTTCCCAAAATCTACGAGATTATCACCATTCTCTGAAGCCACAATGAGCGAGGGTTTGACCGATGGACAATGTACTTCCAAGTAAAGCGTGTTGTGAATACTGAGATGTTAAAAAAAGTGATGATAAAAAGGTCTTTGGTACTCGAAGTATATAAAAAGCGAAGTATCTGAAAAATCTAATGGGGGAGTGATGCAAATGGACGAAGATTCAATCTTAATCTTCCTCCAGTTGCGTCACTCCCCTATTAGATCTTTTCGAATCCAGGTCAACTACAGGAGAAGGAAAATGATGCTGCTTATGTCCAGAAAAACGAAATTTAGTAAAAATTCGGTCGCAATTTCGAAGTTTGCAAAAAATATTCAACATTTCCGAAATCTTTGAAGAAACTTTGAAAACTCGGAATCTTGGTGTTTTGTAAAGGCGGCCTGGCGGAATTAAAGGAAAAAATTGACAAAATGGTGGAGTCGGATACCCCCTAAAACCACTCCCTTAAATGGGTTTGTAAAAATTTAGTAAAAATTAATAGAATTTTGAGATCCATTAACATTGGACGTGTCTCAACACGACCAGGTCGATTTTCAGTGAGTTTGTAACTCCCGGGGGGGGTACTACCCTTGTCGACCGACGGGGGTGCTCCGCCGAGGTTCGAAAAATGGACCCTACGTGGGACTCGAAATTTGCGAAAAAAGTGACCCTGAATGGGACTGAAATTCCAAAATTTTCTCAAATTTTCTACTTTTTCCCTAAATTTTCCAAAAATAGGCACCCTACGAGGGACTGATTTTTCTATTTTGGTGTTTTTGCGACCCTACCAGGGACTCGTGGAGGTTAAAAAAGGTACCCTGACCAGCGGAGCATCCCCGTAACCCATTTTGCCCTAGTACCCCCCCCGGGTTGTAACTATTTAAATGAATTTCCTTTAACTTACTTATACTGGTCAGTGTCCAGACTTCCGCATTCTCCTTGCACCAAAAAACAAGGGATTTTGTAAATAGAGAAGACATTATGGAAGCTGTGCTGCAGAGCTATGGACGCTTTATTAATGTAGACTTGCTTGGCTTGGGAACTAAAAATAGATAAATAAGAATGACAGAGAAATGAGGGCCTTACAATTTTAATAATACTTGTTATCAATAAAATTACAAGAGTAAAATTAGACCTTTGGAGAATTTAACAACCCCTAAAATAACTTCCAATATAAAACAGACTGAAGTGAAATCTTACTTTATTTGTGTCTTTTGTTTTATTACTGTCGATGGTTGGGGCGTGACGCCTTTCTGACCTTTAGGACGTGTACCACCCCCACCACCATTTACTTTCGCTTTCAATTCTTTTGTGCTTTCCACAGCCTCTGGCTTTGAGGCATCAGAGACAAAACTTCGACTTTGAAGATCAGCTTGTTCCAGCTCTGACGCCTTACTCTCCAGGAGGTTTGGATCGAGTTTTGGTGCGAAAGTGACGTGGACCAGACATTTCTAAGAAAACAACGGGCTTAGAATTCAATTATTAAAAATCTTTCATAAGATTGACAAAACTGCTGAGTATCAGAATTTAAAGCGGATAAGACCTTAATCAATTTATGTGATATTTTGCACTAAAAGTGTATCTTTTGATAGGATTTAAGATAAAGGTTACTGTAAAACCTTGTTTTAGAATGAGCAATTATGTTTTTGTCAGTATGTCATTTCTTTTTGCTTTTAAAAACGTGGTCTGGTTTTTGCAGGAGAGAGGTTATTCAATACATAGGTCTATGAACCGAAGGGATATCTTCTAATTGATCTCAAATGTGTAAATCTTCACCAACTTTCGCAAGTTTTTTTACAAGAACCAGTAAATCTTGGCTCAGGCTCGGCTGTGCTTGAAATTTTCAGTCTTTGAATAAATATTCCTAAAACGTTCCTAATATGCTTAGATTTTTTACTTAAAAACTCAAAATGGGTTTAAAATGTGTTAAAAAATTTAGCAATTGTTTTAGCTTTTTACTGATCTTTTACACAAAAGAAACATCAAATTAAAAATCAAAAGATGCGATTTTATCACAAATGTGGTGAAATCGGGCTTTTTCAGAAATTTTCCGTCCCCGCCGCCTGTTGAGGATATCCATCTTTTGAGTTCTGAATGCCTGGCTTAAAAATAAAAGCCCTCTGGATATCCTGCCCAAGTGGATAGGAGGGATGAGGATATCAAGGTATTTTGTCCTGTACCCCCTGGATATCCTCTCCCTCTTAGATCCTACCCCCTGGATTTCCGGAAAGCGCAGTGAACCCCCTGGATGTCCAACATCCTCGACAGGGGGGGGGCACATTTCTGGTAAAGCCCATCGGAAATAGAAGGAGAACTGGGAAACATTATTAGAGGAAAGTATTTGCGAGGGATATGGCATATTTCGAAACTGTCACAGTGAAGAAAAAAAAACGGGTTTCCAGTCTACAAGAAACTCAACCAAAAAGGATATAAAGTAACTTTTTTTGTTTTTTGTTTATAAGCAATACTGGTCAAAGTATATTGGAAATTCCGAGTATTTCGTCGTCGTTTTTCAAAATTTGAAGTTCAAGAAATGTGATTTTTCTTTCAATCATTTTATTTCTTAGGACATTTCCATGGAGGGGTTTATTGACTTCCAGGCTACATCCTAAGTGTTTTAGACCATTTTTAAACTGTCATATATCTAATGTTAAAATACTACTTTTCAAAAAACACTTAGTTTTAAAATTGACTGAGAAACATTAGGACCAACGTTGCGTCTCATACCGATTTTGATAGATTAACTTCTCTATCAGTTAATTGAAAGTCAAAGATAATGGACAACAACGAAAAAAAAAAATAACAAAGAATTATAAGTTGGAAAATACCAGAGTTAAACGTTGACGATGGGAAAAAGCAAAAAAGTACAAAACTGACCTCTCCTGCATTGATTGTCCCGATAGCCGGTGAAAATGAGAGCGGTGCTCCTTCCGGTACTACGAAATGAAAGGACGTCGGACCGACGGGGAAAATATCCCCAGTCCCTACCCTGGGTACTGGGTGAGTGAATTGATTAGTACTTGTGTGGTCGTTAATGACGAAAAAGTTTGCGGATGAAATATCGTTGACGGCCGTAGCTTTGAATTGTATCAGTGAGTGTGACAGCTTCATGGGCGGGAGAACACCGACCGCCCGACATCGTAGAATAAACTCACGCCCAATGTGCGATTTACACGCTAAGTTGAAACGATATTCCTATAAAATAAAAGAAAATGATAACACAACATTCCAAATATATAATTTAAATGTATTTTTGATGTTTTTGTATTAGCTTTGTATTTAACATACCCCATGATAATCATGCACGATATAAAAACCTCAAATATTTGCTTTCTCCGAAAAGAAAAAAAAATTGAAATTCAACTTTAAGAAGATAGGTACAGTATTCAAGTTTTGTACTAAATAAATCAAAACTTACCTGCGCTTTATCAGGGCTGAAATAAACATGAAGGTCGATATTTTCGTGTGGTAAGATTGTTCCAAACCCATCATTTGGTTGGATTTGTATGGTCTGTAAAATAGAGGAAAAAACATCGTTCGAAAGCAGAATAGATTTTTTAGAGAAGGAATGCTCAGTAGGCCTAAAAGAGACCTAAAAAAGATCAAAGTTCACCAAAGTAGGATCACAAAAACTACAAAAGCCTTAACAAAAACTACAAAAGGTTACATAAGTATTTAATCGCCCACCATGTCCCCGGGTAGAGAAGCCAGAGTTGAAAACTGCTTACAACAATGTTTATTTCATGTTTGATTGAAATATGGTTAACGTTTTTGCTCATGTTAAAGGTTTTGTTTTTAAATAAGAGTCATATCGTTTTCTTACTGATCAATTTTTAATCACAAGCTTGTTGACATTGGATTGACACGAATGTGGAACAAGATTGGTCAGAAAGTGGAAAAGAAAAACATTTTTTTGCTTATATCAGCATAATGTAACAATAAGCAGACACTGTCCTGATATGAAATACGTGTCTGATATGAAACGGGGACACTTATGTAAAAATGAAACTTTTAATCTGAAATTTCCCTCTGTCATTTCCTCTTTCGAAAAGTTTTTTGTCGTTACATGAATTCGAAGGTTAATTCCCGTTTTTTCCTACTCTCATAAAAGATCATCCATTCTGCGCAAACCTAGCCAGTACCTTCCCACAAACCAATTTTTTTCTTTGTTTTATGGTCAGTTACACTTTGAAGCGTTTGTCGAAAGTTATCGCACTTTATTCGCGATAAAAAAGCGGTTTTCGTCTAACAGGCTAGCGCAAACCAGGCTCTGCTCTAAAGGGATGTGGCGTACGTCAGGATTTAACCAGACAAACCACGTTATTTTGACACGAAAGCTAAATAGACTGTGTTCTAATATTTATGTATATCCGTGGGGGGGGGGGTACTAGGATTGCAGGATGACGGGTATGTGCCGCCGGACTTTTGGCTGTCGGGCCCTTATAGGGGCCAAAACGGACCCGTAGAGGGACTTAAGTGGAGTAAAAAAACCCAAATTTTTCAGATTTAGGCTTTTAAGGGTCACAATATGGAACTTGAGCTTTTTTTCAACCCTTAGGGTGACTGGCATTAGATTATGTAAATTTTACGACCCTTAGTGGGATTTTGAATATCCAAAAAAGGGACCCTTAAGGGTGGCGCACATACCCATACCCTCCTTTGCCCTTTTTGCCCCCAGGATGTATATGTTGACATTCGATTTTGGAGCAATTGTTTGCTTTTGGATCAATTTCCTTCGTCTACGTTTTGAGATTTCAAGAGTATATTCGGGAAATTAATCCTGAATTGCCATCAAAAAAGATAGATCCAAATACAGGGGGGGGGGAAATTTTCGAGATTTTAATAAACAGGGGGACCTAATTCCCAGGGGTTAGAAATTATACTTATGAAAACCCAAAAATAAGGTAAATATAGGCTAAAATCAGGCTCCCTCTTTGAGCACCATGCACAATGTGACATTGTCATCAACAATAAAAGGTGCATCCCCTTTCTATAGCGTTACAAAGATATCTTTAAGAGATTTGGAGATCCCAATAAAAAATAAACCCCTGTTTTGTGACATTTTTACTGTCAGCTACTAAATTGACCATAACTTGGGAAAATTATGTGGCTTACACTTAGGATTGCTTTGGTGGTTAAGCTGACGAAATTATCTATCCATTACATTAAAGTGCGAATTTTTGTGGCTTACTTAAAGGGGAGATACAAGCAAATGAAGCGTGGGCAAAAAATGTTGCTTACTGGTCATGTGGCTGACCCTACCAAAAAATTTTGAAGGCTGAGTTTTCAATAATGGAAACAGTCAGAAATATACTTTCTTTTTAGCATTGACAGCAAAGGGCTGAATTTTTCATTAGCTGCACTGATTTGTGGCTTACAGTTTGTTAAGTGGGCAAAAATGTGGCTTACACAAGGGAAATAGAGGTGAATAGGTGAATATAGGTGAATAGGTGAAATATAGGTGAAATTTTATGTCTCACATTTTTTAAGTTTTTGGTACTCAATCATTAAAGTATAACACCTGTAGGTGTAAAAAATTACAAAGATTTTGTTGTAAGTACAATTTTGTGGCTTGCTTAAAGGGGAGATACAAGCAAATGAAGCGTGGGCAAAAAATGTTGCTTACTGGTCATGTGGCTGACCCTACCAAAAAATTTTGAAGGCTGAGTTTTCAATAATGGAAACAGTCAGAAATATACTTTCTTTTTAGCATTGACAGCAAAGGGCTGAATTTTTCATTAGCTGCACTGATTTGTGGCTTACAGTTTGTTAAGTGGGCAAAAATGTGGCTTACACAAGGGAAATAGAGGTGAATAGGTGAATATAGGTGAATAGGTGAAATATAGGTGAAATTTTATGTCTCACATTTTTTAAGTTTTTGGTACTCAATCATTAAAGTATAACACCTGTAGGTGTAAAAAATTACAAAGATTTTGTTGTAAGTACAATTTTGTGGCTTGCAAAGTCACATTAAAAATTATCGAAAAGTAAGCCACAAAAAACTACATTTAACAGCTAGAAAGTATGTACATTAAACATTTTCTGAAAAATCCAACCTTTCCTCTGCCAAGTTAAGAAAGTCCCATTCTAAGATCTCGTATCTAATTTGTGTGCTTACATTTCTAAAAAAGATACCAATTTTGAGTTGAAGCCACATTTTTAGCTCAATTTAACGAGAAAAAAAAATTTAATTCATAATGTCTAAGTATTTCCCACAACATTGTAAAATTTCAAGACTTATCAATTAGCTATGACAAAAAGTTGTTTTTGGGCATTTTTCAAAATGTCATATTATTTTTGATTGGAATCTGGAGCTGTTTGATAGTGTCTGATTTTTGATTTCGTAGTCAATAACTTTTAGCCGAAAGTAAGAACTGGTTTCTCTGTTATTATTAAACTAGCCGGTGCCCGGCGTCGCACGCCGGTTTAGCTGTTTGCTGAACGCAAGTCCTTTGGATGTTGGGAAGGTGGCTTAAACATGATGAAATCAAAATTAAAGAGAAAAATTATCTTCAAAGTTTGACTTTATCCCTCCCGGGTGACGTATCTTTTAACCATATTTTGAAAAAGATTTTTGTGGCAAAAATGATCAGAAAGCAGAAAAAGGGCGTCATTCCCAAATTACACCATACCGGCGACCAGCGACGTCCGAGACGGCTCTGCAATTAGATTTTTTTCTCGCTTCGCTCGCGTTACATTTGCCGTAGGGAATTCTTGATGTTTAGGAAAACTTTGATGTCAAGATAAGCGGAGTGAAATAATAGACATGGTACGAGATTCGTCGAAAAAAGGCAGCTCGGAGGGGGGGGGGGGGTACTTAGGCAAGAAAAGGGTATGGGTATGTGCCGGCCTTAAGGGTGCCTTTTTTGAAACATGACAGTTTGAAAAATCGGAAAATCAAACTTCAGTCCCACTAAGAATCGGAAAAGTAGGAAAATTTCAACTTTTTTCCCCCAGAAAGATAGAAATTAGTTCCAAAAAGTGAATTAAAATTCACACAATTTCCCTTGTTTCTTCTCCTCTTTATTCTACTAAGGGTCCGAGGGACAGGGCCGAAAGTCAGCTCGAAACCATAGTCCCCCTGGAAGGCAGCTAGGATACGCAGTTAAAAAAGTGTAAGCGCAATTTTATGTTGCTTTTTATAAAATAACTTCGTCATAACTTCGATAACTTTTCAAATTCAACAATGACTTAGATTTACAGCAAAATAATTATCGACATAGATGTTTTTAAAGGTCCCTTTTTACGAAGAAAGAACTCTAGTTTTTACCGCCTTTTGAATTTATTTTTAATGTTGCTGTTGTTCTAACAAACTTGTCTTGTGATTCTTATGTTTTATTTTATATTTGTTCTTTTCTTTAACAGATTCTGTTTAAAAGATTTTTGTTTTGAAAAGAATTCGAATGTCTCAAATCAATAAGGTCGTTAATCACATTCGAAAACATTAAACAAAAGAAAAGAGAGAAAAAAAAAGAAAAAGTCTAATCTATCAATCAAAACAAAGTCTTTATAAAAACGGCGCGAATCTGATTCAACACATTTGTGGAGCAAGAAGCAAAAGTCATCTTTTAAAAGAACAAAACATTGCTTGCGAAAACGAAAGTGACACACAAAAAACAAACCAACAAAAAACAAACCAACAACAAACTGACATACAGACTACGGCTATTAATATATAGATAATATTGGTCAATTTTACAAGCTTTATACCTTTTTCGAAGAAATATAAATTTGATAACTTTTCTGTTTACAAAAACCTACCCAACAAGTTTTTTTTACCAGTGACAAGTCAGTATTTTGGACATCCAATTAACGTCTATCTTCGTCGTTTACAAAACGAAAAAATCTTCATTTTGCTGGCAAATTTGAAGTACAAAAATGGATTGATGAGAGAATTTAGTCCTGCAGGAATAAACAGAAGTCTTTCGTTCTCACCAGAACGGGAAAAATCGAATTTCTTTTCCTCAGGTGCTGTGATAACGATAGAAGCGAATATTGCAAATGGCAACCAACAAAATACGAAGGCTAATACAAAAGCAACAGCCATCATGGCAAATTTCTTCTCTTTCCGATTTCTCACTTCAACAGATACGCTGGGTTGCGTACCCGTTGTTCCAGCTTGTAACCTCATTCTGCTCTTTCGCACCTTACACCAAATTAATAGGTAGGCGGTAAGAAGGAAGACAATTGTCGCGTACACTAAAATTGATATCACGGTATATTCAAGATCACCTTGTCTTTCTGAGCGAGTACCGTATATTCGGTTCTCATACTGCAAACCCTCTTTCCTACGTATCTGTGTGTGTCCATAAGATTCCATAACTTTGACCATTATGACGTCATAAAGATTGCTACCATTGAATTTTTTCAAGAATTCGGTCCCTGTTATATTTGGGCTGGAATAACCTCTTGTTTCTGTACGATCATAAAATCTTGATTCTCTTAATTCATGAACGGTTATGACGGCGTTGTTTTCCAGTGCTATTCCTTTAGGTCCATTATAATCCGTAGTGATTATCTCAAAATAGGGTTTATCCACTAACAGAAAGAATGCATTTATTGTACAAACAGTTATGCATATAACCCACATTGAGAGACAAACAAAAACAGCATGCTGTCTTTTCACACAGCGATATCTTGATGGGAAGACCACGCCCAAAACTCGATCGATCGTCAACGCCAATAGACTGAAAATTGACATTAGGAGCGTAATACGAAATCCTATATTTACCGTTGAATATTGTAATCGTACAAGCTGCCCTTCCGTGTTTGTTCCTTCCACATGTGAGCGATATATAATTGATGTTGCACCAATTATGATAACTGCAATTCCAAGCATCACATCTGATATTGACAGATTAAGGAGATAAATTTGTGATATATGATTTTTCTTCTTCATTGCTTTGATAATGAAAATGATCTCTACTATATTCAAAATGAAAATGATAACACCAAAAATCTCATAGACGACATCATACCCTCCTATGAGCATCGGAAGGTAATCGACTCTTGAGTAGCCCATGGTGTTGAAGGTATAACAGGAGTAGACTGTTCTTAGACTTAATTCAAAGACTTAAGCCAAACACCGTGTTCAGCCTCTTATACAAAGCTATATTTCTTTAAACAAAACGTTTGATTGGTGGTTTTATTGTATCGTACGTCTACACAGTTTAGTAGTGTCGACTGCGCACGCGTCCAAACAATTTTCCATTATTTTGATTTCAGCGATCGCGGGAAACTACGGGGGAGAGCGTAAAAAACGGTAGAAAAGAACTCCTTTTAATCATAACTTCTTTTCCTCTAGATGAGTTTTTGTGAAATTTTCAGGAGGGATCTATAAAATTATCATTGATATCTAAACCATTCTCTTTAAAGGAAAGAAAAAAATTCACATTGTTTACATTCCTCTAACCTTCCACAGTATTAAAGTGAGCATTTTTACCTACCGCCTCTGCGGTGGAGCACCGTGGAGATAGCGAGACTGCTAAACAGTGTATTTAACCCGCTTTCCTTATCTGAAAAGATTATCATCCATTGACGCTTTACTGTATTGAAACATTTGTTACAAATGATTTAATTCATAAGTTGGGGCTTTCCCTTAAGAAATCAAGTATATCTATACAATACATCTCAGAAGATCATAATCCACTAATAGTTATTTGGACTAACATGAGTTAGGGGACTTTTCTCAGGGGACTTTTCTCGAGGATTTTTTTTATTTTCGACTCATTTCGAATAGTGTAAAAAACACGTAAAAAAGAGGTATTTTGAGAATTTACACTATACTAATTTAAAAAGGCAAATCGTCAAGGGGGACGAGGTTATCAATTTGGTTCTACAAATAGGGAAAAATAAAATAGGGAATTTGAGATGTTTTCTAAACCCTTTGGGGACTGGAATTAGGTTATAAAGATCCAAAAAAGGGACCCTTAAGGGTGGCACATACCCGTACCCTCATTTTGCCTAGGTACCCTCACCACGGGTGTATATGATTGGCATTTGCTTATGGATAAATTTCCTTCAGCGAGGCTGCTAAACGGTGTATTTAAACCCGCTTTCCTTATGTGAAAAGATCGGATGGAAATTGTACTTATTAAAATCCAAAAATAAGGTAAATATAGGCTAAAATCAGGCTCCCTCTTTATTTTACACACTACTTATTTGTAAGAATCAAATTTGAATAAAGCTGAAAATTAATTCAAGAAATTGAAAAATTTAGAAAATCAAATATTCCATACACTAAGATTTTATCATGATCTTCATCAAAGATAAAAAAAGTGAATTTTTGAACCAGATATTTTTTGGAAAACATTTTCGGTACTTTACCAACCCTGATAAATGAAAAATTGATTCTTATTTTACCGACCAACCGACCCATATTTTGCTAACGATCTGCCCGTAGAACAACAAATTAAATTGGTCTCGCCTAAAAGGTGCACCTCCTTTCTATATCGTTAAAAAAGATATCTTCAAGTGATTTGGAGCTGCTTGACAGTGTTTGATTTTATAATTCGTAGTCAATAACTTTTAGCCGAAAGTAAAACCTGGTTTCTCTGTTATTATTAAATAATATTGGTCAATTTTACAATTACTATGCTTTATACCTTTTTCGAAGAAATATAAATTTAAAAACTTTTCTGTTTACAAAAACCTGCCTAACAAGTTTTTTCTACCAGTGACAAGTCAGTGTTTTGGACATCCAATTAACGTCTATCTTCGTCGTTTACAAAACGAAAAAATCTTCAATTTGCTGGCAAATTTGAAGTACAAAAATGGATTGATGAGAGAATTTAGTCCTGCAGGAATAAACAGAAATCTTTCGTTCTCACCAGAACGGGAAAAATCGAATTTCTTTTCCTCAGGTGCTGTGAGAACGATAGAAGCGAATATTGCAAATGGCAACCAACAAAATACGAAGGCTAATACAAAAGAAACAGCCATAATGGCAAATTTCTTCTCTTTCCGATTTCTCACTTCAACAGACAGGCTGGGTTGCGTACCCGTTGTTCCAGCTTGTAACCTCATTCTGCTCTTTCTCATCTTATACCAAATTAATAGGTAGGCGGTTAGAAGGAAGATAATTGTCGCGTACACTAAAATTGATATCACAGTATATTCAAGATCACCTTGTCTTTCTGAGCGAGTACCGTATATTCGGTTTTCATACTGCAAACCCTCTTTCGTACGTATCTGTGTGTGTCCATAAGATTTCATCACTTTCACCATTATGACGTCATAAAGATTGCTACCATTGAATTTTTTCAAGAATTCCGCCCCTGTTATATTTGGGCTGGAATAACTTCTTGTTTCTGTACGATCATAAAATCTGGATTCTCTTAACTCATGGACGGTTATGACGGCGTTGTTTTCCAGTGCTATTCCTTTAGGTCCATTATAATCCGTAGTGATTATCTCAAAATAGGGTTTATCCACTAACAGAAAGAATGCATTTATTGTACATACAGTTATACATATAACCCACATTGAGAGACAAACAAAAACAGCATGCAGTCTTTTCACACAGCGATATCTTGATGGGAAGACCACGCCCAAAACTCGATCGATCGTCAACGCCAATAGACTGAAAATTGACATTAGGAGCGTGATACGAAATGCAATATTTACCGTTGAATATTGTAATCGTACAAGCTGCCCTTCCGTGTTTGTTCCTTCCACATGTGAGCGATATATAATTGATGTTGCACCAATTATGATAACTGCAATTCCAAGCATCACATCTGATATTGACAGATTAAGGAGATAAATTTGTGATATATGATTTTTTTTCTTCATTGCTTTGATAATGAAAATGATCTCCACTATATTCAAAATGAAAATGATAACACCAAAAATCTCATAGACGACATCATACCCTCCTATTTCGAGAGGAAGGTAGTCGACTCTTGGGTAGTCCATGGTGTTGAAGATAAGACTGGGTTAGACTGTTTTTAAACTTACTTCAAGTCAAACACCGTGTTCAGCCTCTTCTACAAAGCTATATTTCTTTAAACAAAAAGTTTGATTGGGGGTTTTATTGTATCGTACGCCTACTGAATTTAATCCGCTTTCGTTATCTGAGAAGATCATCATCCACTGAAGTTTTATTGTATCGAAACATTTGTTAAAATCAATTCAATTCATAAGTTATCAAAATATCAATACAATACATCTGAGAAAATCATAACTCATCAACGCTTATTGGAATAAGATGAGTCAGGGGACTTTTCTCATGGAACTTTTCTCAATGAACTTTTTTTAGTTAGTTTTTATATACATCTTTGATATTTACGATATTTGTCACACACACTGAAATGTACTCTTCAATAATGTCCCACATATGATATGCTATGTCATTTGGGGAAAAAAACATGCGTATACAAAAAAGCTAAAAAATTACAGACTTCTTTTTTGTTAAAGGAGAAAAGTTCTCCCCCCAAAAAAATTCTTTTTCACCTTTCTTAACACTCTCCTGGATTTCCATTTTTCGTTTGACCCCCCCCCCCCACAAACCCTTTAAAAAAAAAAAAATCCCCCAAGCAGAAAGATGGGAGGAAACTATGAGGAGGCATGCCTCTTATGCTGAGAAAGCAGAATTGAAAAAAATTGATTTGTGGTCGTGCGGCGAAACAGACTTTTTCTTCCGTCAACGCACGAAGACCTTCAAAACTATAATAACTTGCATTTTTCCAGAGGCCGAAGACCTATGTTAACGGCCTAATACCTTTGAATTAAATGTGCGGTCGAATTCGAACGGCCGAAAACCTGCAAGACTTTAGCAAGAACCTCAACTAAAACCGGGATTTTTCATACTGCGTAAAGAAAAAGCCGTGACATCTAGTATAGGCTAGCAAGACTTGGACATTCAAGAATTTAAATGCAACTAAGCGAACAAATCACATTATTCAAACCGTAGTGCATATCAAAGTAAAAAACCTTATTTTAAGCAGATAAAGAATGACCCTTTTTCCAGTCTCGTACCCAGGGTCTGATTCGATTACAGATTATTTAGAACTTACACTATACTATATCTAAAAAGACAAATCGTCAAGGGGGACGAGGTTGTCAATTTGGTTCTTACAAATAGGGAAAATGAAATAGGGAATTTGAGATGTTTTCTAAACCCTTAGGGGACTGGAATTAGATTATGTGATTTATACGACTCTTAGTGGGATTTTGAATATTCTAATTCCGGCTAATTCCCGGGGGTTGGAAATTGTACTTATGAAAAACCAAAAATAAGGTAAATATAGGTTAAAAAAATCAAGCTCCCTCTTTGAACGCCATGCACCATGTGACATTGTCATCATTGTCTAGTTTTGATTGCTAATGCTAATTCTTAAAGCCAGTTAAGACGAAATTTCTTGAAACTAGGGTATATTGAATCAATCAAACATTCCTATTTTTTCATGACTAATTTTCAAGCAACTAATAAATGCTTGAGTTTATACAAATTTAATAAAAGGTGCATCTCCTTTCTATAGCGTTAAAAGAGATATATTGGTCAATTTTACAATTACTATGCTTTATACCATTTTCAGAGAAATATAATTATTTAATAACTTTTCTGTTTACAAAAACCTGCCCAACAAGTTTTTTCTACCAGTGACAAGTCAGTGTTTTGGACATCCAATTAACGTCTATCTTCGTCGTTTACAAAATGAAAAAATGTTCATTTTGCTGGCAAATTTGAAGTACAAAAATGGATTGATGAGAGAATTTAGTCCTGCAGGAATAAACAGAAATCTTTCGTTCTCACCAGAACGGGAAAAATCGAATTTCTTTTCCTCAGGTGCTGTGATAACAATAGAAGCGAATATTGCAAATGGCAACCAACAAAATACGAAGGCTAATACAAAAGCAACAGCCATCATAGCAAATTTCTTCTCTTTCCGATTTCTCACTTCAACAGACAGGCTGGGTTGCGCACCCGTTGTTCCAGCTTGTAACCTCATTCTGCTCTTTCTCACCTTACACCAAATTAATAGGTAGGCGGTTAGAAGGAAGATAATTGTCGCGTACACTAAAATTGATATCACAGTATATTCAAGATCACCTTGTCTTTCTGAGCGAGTACCGTATATTCGGTTCTCATACTGCAAGCCCTCTTTCCTACGTATCTGTGTGTGTCCATAAGATTCCATCACTTTGACCATTATGACGTCATTAAGATTGCTACCATTGAATTTTTTCAAGTATTCGACCCCTGTTATATTTGGGCTGGAATAACTTCTTGTTTCTGTACGATCATAAAATCTGGATTCTCTAAACTCATGAACGGTTATGACGGCGTTGTTTTCCAGTGCTATTCCTTTAGGTCCATTATAATCCGTAGTAATTATCTCAAAATAGGGTTTATCCACTAACAGAAAGAATGCATTTATTGTACATACAGTTATGCATATAACCCACATTGAGAGACAAACAAAAACAGCATGCTGTCTTTTCACACAGCGATATCTTGATGGGAAGACCACGCCCAAAACTCGATCGATCGTCAACGCCAATAGACTGAAAATTGACATTAGGAGCGTAATACGAAATCCTATATTTACCGTTGAATATTGTAATCGTACAAGCTGCCCTTCCGTGTTTGTTCCTTCCACATGTGAGCGATATATAATTGATGTTGCACCAATTATGATAACTGCAATTCCAAGCATCGCATCTGATATTGACAGATTAAGGAGATAAATTTGTGATATATGATTTTTCTTCTTTATTGCTTTGATAATGAAAATGATCTCCACTATATTCAAAATGAAAATGATAACACCAAAAATCTCATAGACGACATCATACCCTCCTATGAGCATAGGAAGGTAATCGACTCTTGAGTAGCCCATGGTGTTGAAGGTATAACAGGAGTAGACTGTTTTTAGACTTAATTAAAAGACTTAAGTCAAACACCGTGTTCAGCCTCTTATACAAAGCTATATTTCTTTAAACAAAAAGTTTGATTGGTGGTTTTATTGTATCGTACGTCACACAGTTTAGCAGTGTCGACTGCGCACGCGTCCAAACAATTTTCCATTGTTTCGATTTCAGCGATCGCGGGAAACTACGGGGGAGAGCGTAAAAAACGGTAGAAAAGAACTCCTTTTAATCATAACTTCTTTTCCTCTAGATGAGTTTTTGTGAAATTTTCAGGAGGGATCTATAAAATTATCATTGATATCTAAACCATTCTCTTTAAAGGAAAGAAAAAAATTGACATTGTTTACATTCCTCTAACCTTCCACAGTATTTAAGTGAGCATTTTTACCTACCGCCTCTGCGGTGGAGCACCATGGAGATAGTGAGACTGCTAAACAGTGTATTTAACCCGCTTTCCTTATCTGAAAAGGTTAATCATCCATTGACGCTTTACTCTATCGAAACATTTGTTACAAAGGATTTAATTCGTAAGTTGGGGCTTTCCCTTAAGAAATCAAGTATATCTATACAATACATCTGAGAAGATCATAATCCACTAATACTTATTTGGACTAACATGAGTTAGGGACTTTTCTCAGGGGACTTTTCTCAAGGAACTTTTTTATTTTCGACTCAAACCCTCCCAAGTCAAATTAAATGAAATGTACTCTTTAATAATGTCCCACATGTGCCCATGGTGTTGAAGGTATGATTTGGGGAAGAATAACACTCCTGGATTTCCATTTTTCGTTTGACCCCCCCCCCGCAAACCCTTTTGAAAAAAAAAACAACAAAAAATCCCCCAAGCAGAACGGTGGGAGGAAACTATGAGGAGGCATGCCTCTTATGTTGACAAAGCAGAATTTAAAAAAAAATTAATTCGTGGTCGTGCGGCGAAACCGATTTTTTTCTTCCGTCAACGGTTGGAGACCTTCTAAACTTTAATAACTTGCATTTTTCCAGCGGCCGAAGACCTATGTTAACGGCCGAATACCTTTGAATTAAATGTGCGGTCAAATTCGAACGGCCGAAAACCTGCAAGACTTTAAACCGTATTGGCTATCAAAGTAAAAAACCTTATTTTAAGCAGATAAAGAATGATCCTTTTTCCAGTCTCGTACCCAGGGCCTGATTCGATTACTGTTTTTTGAGAATTTACACTATACTATATCTAAAAAGGCAAATCGTCAAGGGTGCGAGGTTATCAATTTGGTTCTACAAATAGGGAAAAATAAAATACGGAATTTGAGATGTTTTCTAAACCCTTAGGGGACTGGAATTAGGTTATGTGATTTCTTCGACTCTTAGTGGGATTTTAAAGATCCAAATAAGGGACACTTAAGGGTGGCACATACCCGTACCCTCATTTTGCCTAGGTACCCTCATCCCGGGTGTATATGATTGGTGTTTGCTTATGGATAAATTTCCTTCAGCGAGACTGCTAAACGGTGTATTTAAACCCATTTTCCTTATGTGAAAAGATCGGATGGAAATTGTACTTATTAAAATCCAAAAATAAGGTAAATATAGGCTAAAATCAGGCTCCCTCTTTATTTTACACACTACTTATTTGTAAGAATCAAATTTGAATAAAGCTGAAAATTAATTCAAGAAATTGAAAAATTTAGAAAATCAAATATTCCATACACTAAGATTTTATCATGATCTTCATCAAAGATAAAAAAAGTGAATTTTTGAACCAGATATTTTTTGGAAAACATTTTCGGTACTTTACCAACCCTGATAAATGAAAAATTGATTCTTATTTTACCGACCAACCGACCCATATTTTGCTAACGATCTGCCCGTAGAACAACAAATTAAATTGGTCTCGCCTAAAAGGTGCACCTCCTTTCTATATCGTTAAAAAAGATATCTTCAAGTGATTTGGAGCTGCTTGACAGTGTTTGATTTTATAATTCGTAGTCAATAACTTTTAGCCGAAAGTAAAACCTGGTTTCTCTGTTATTATTAAATAATATTGGTCAATTTTACAATTACTATGCTTTATACCTTTTTCGAAGAAATATAAATTTAAAAACTTTTCTGTTTACAAAAACCTGCCTAACAAGTTTTTTCTACCAGTGACAAGTCAGTGTTTTGGACATCCAATTAACGTCTATCTTCGTCGTTTACAAAACGAAAAGATCTTCATTTTTCTGGCAAATTTGAAGTACAAAAAAGGATTGATGAGAGAATTTAGTCCTGCAGGAATAAACAGAAGTCTTTCGTTCTCACCAGAACGGGAAAAATCGAATTTCTTTTCCTCAGGTGCTGTGATAACGATAGAAGCAAATATTGCAAATGGCAACCAACAAAATACGAAGGCTAATACAAAAGCAACAGCCATCATGACAAACTTCTTCTCTTTCCGATTTCTCACTTCATCAGACAGGCTGGGTTGCGCGCCCGTTGCTTGTAACCTCATTCTGCTCTTTCTCACCTTATACCAAATTAGTAGGTAGGCGGTTAGAAGGAATATAATTGTTGCGTACACTAAAACTGATATCACGGTATATTCAAGATCACCTTGCCTTTCTGAGCGAGTACCGTATATTCGGTGTTCATACTGCAGACCCTCTTCCCTACGTATCTGTGTGTATCCATAATATTTCATCTCTCTGACCATTATGACGTCATTAGTACCGCTACCATTGATCTTTTTTAAGTATTCGGCCCATGTTATATTTGGGCTAGAATAACTTCTTATTTCTTCACGATCATAAAATCTGGAGTATCTTAACTTATGAACGGTTATGACGGCGTTGTTTTCCAGCACTTTTCTTTTAGGTCCATAATAATACGTAGCAATTATCTCAAAAGAGGGTTCATCTATTAACAGAAAGAATGCATTTATTGTACATACAGTTATGCATATAATCCACATCGAAAGACATACGAAAACAGCACGCAGTTTTTTCACACAGCGATATCTTGAAGCGAAGACCACGCCCAAAACTCGATCGATCGTCAACGCCAATAGACTGGAAATTGACATTAGGAGCGTGATACGAAATCCTATATTTACCGTCAAATGCTGCAATCGTACAAGCTGCCCTTCCGTGTTTGTTCCTTCCACATGTGAGTGATATATAATTGATGTTGCACCAATTATGATAACTGCAATTCCAAGCATCGCATCTGATATTGACAGATTAAGGAGATAAATTTGTGATATATGATTTTTCTTCTTCATTGCTTTGATAATGAAAATGATCTCTACTATATTCAAAATGAAAATGATAACACCAAAAATCTCATAGACGACATCATACCCTCCTATGTCCAGAGGGAAGTAATCGACTCTTGAGTAGCCCATGGTGTTGATGGTAAGACAGGGTTATACTGTTTTTAGACTTAAGTCCAACACCGTGACCAGCCTCTTCTGCAAAGCTATATTTCATTAATCAAAAAGTTTTATTGTTGGTTTTATTGTATCGTACGTCTATACAGTTTAGTAGTGTTGACTGCGCACGCGTCCAAACAATTTTCCATTGTTTTGATTTTAACGATCGCGGGAAAATACGGGGGAGAGCGTAAAAAAACGTTAGGTAAAGAACTCCTTTTAATCATAACTTCTTTTCCTCTAGATGAATTTTTGTGAAATTTTCAGGAGAGATCCATAAAATTATCATTGATATCATGTTCAAATATCTAAATCATTCTCTTTAAATGAAAGAAAAGAATTGACATTGTTTACATTCCTCTAACCTTCCACAGTACTACAGTGCGCATTTTTACTTACCGCCTCTGCGGTGGAGCACCGTGAGGGGCAATCTGCCACCACATAACACGGTTTGTTATTGTCTTTTTTAAACTCGATTACTTTTAGGGTGCATGGGGGAATTTCCAATCGAGGCCTCCGCCCGATCGAGATAATAATATCACATGACCTTTGACGGGGAAAAATAAAAACAAAGTTATATAATATTATGAGAACTGATCAGAGTGAGAGAGAAGGCACAGATTATCTTATAAGATTATCTTCCTTTTTTCAGAAAAAAAAGCAATCATTTTGTTTTAGCTGAAGGCTTCATATAAGATTTTTATAATTACTCTTCCAAAAAATAAGAGTAGAATTTCACTTATAAAATCTCCTAAAAAGGCAGCAAATACACGAATTAGAAAATAAAAAGACATAAAAAGCTTGAATTCATTAAAAAAATGAAAAATTGAACATAAAATTCTCAAGACCTTGGAAAAACTACCAACATTTTGAAAATTTGGCAGTTGGTAGAGCAATGAAAATAAAAATGGACTACTAAAATCAATTTTATTTTTACTTCAATTTTTGGAATTTCAGGGTCGGTCGGGCCCGTAAAACAACTAATCAAATTGCTGTCGCCTTAGTTATCTCAAATTATCTAAATCTCCATTGGCAGTAGTAATTTCAATATGATTTGATTTATAGGTAAAAAAGAAATGGGTTGAAAAACAAAGCACATGGGATAATTTGTATAAGTAGATATAAGATGTTATTTTTTATTGAAACATACAAATGAAATGTCTGAGATGTTTCAAGAAAATCTATGAAAATGTTAGATTATAAATCTAGAATGTTTAGTCCAAAAAAAGGTTTCTCAAAGCTTGTAATAATAACACCAAAAACAAAGGCTCTTTTGTCTTCTCTTTAGAATTATATGATTAAGGAAAGAAAATATTTACAAATTAAAATGTCTATGAATGTCTTTGACAGGTTTTGTCAAAACATGGAAACCTCGAAACGATGCTTTCTTGGACAACCTACCACATAAACACTACTGAAATTATATGAAATAAACACGAATTGTTGATAAACAAGCAATATGCTGAATGGACCTACCTGATGATTAAAGTTAGATAGCAATGCGAAAAGAAAAATGAAAAAAATCAGTCAGAAAATATAGCGTTAAGCGAAAATACACAACACAATAAATTCATCATTGATTGTTGATGGGGGGAGAGGGGAGGGTTGTAGGGAAATAATAAATAGGAAGTTCTGGTCGCAAAAATCAGTTTTATTGACAATTGAATCATGCTTGATAATGAGCATTGTTATGAATAATGGTTTGTGTGAAAAGCATAGAAATATAAGTAAACTAAACCGGAAAAAATTTTTTTCTCAAAAATACAACTCGGCCATGTTTTGAGCATTGCGAATACGCATCTTTCTGCAAAAAATCAGAAAAAAATAAAAATGAAAATTCGAGAAAATATCAAAAAACCGATTTTTCCGACATATTTCCGGCATTTTCGGCCGGAAAATTTTTTTTTTCGAAAATCGGGCTCTGTCACATTTTAGGTATTGTCATATTGCATCAGTGTGCAAAATTTCATAAACAAATATAAAGTACAGCTCGAGAAATTCAAGAAATACTGTCTTTCCGGCGAAAATAGGTTGTTCCGGCGACTTTTAAATTAGTTCCGGCTTCAAAAATCAATTTTATTGAAAATTGAAACATGCTTAATGGTGGGCATTGCTATTAATAATGTTTTTGAATGAAAAAATAACCAATTATATGGAAAAAGTCCAATGAAAATCCAGAAAAACGGCGATTTCCGGCATATTTCCGGCATTTTCGGCCGGAAAATATTTTTCTCAAGAGTCGGACTAGGTCATGTTTTGGGCATTGTTAATACGATTCTTTGAGCAAAAAATCAGAATAAACTAATGATAAAATCTCAAGAAAATGCCAAAAAAACAGTTTTTCCGGCATATTTGCGGCATTTTCGGCAGGAATTGAATTTTTTTTCGAAAATCGGGCTCTGTCACAATTTAGGTATTGACATTTTGCATCAGTGTGCAAAATTTCATGAAAAAATATAAAGTACAGCTCAAGAAATTCAAGAAAAACCGTTTTTCCGGCGAAAATCGGCTGTTCCGGCGATTTTTAGAAAGTTCCGGCTTCAAAAATCAATTTTATTGAAAATTGAAACATGCTTAATGGTGGGCATTGCTATAAATAATGTTTTTGAATGAAAAAAACAACCAATTATATGGAAAAAGTCCAATGAAAATCCAGAAAAACGGCGATTTCCGGCATATTTCCGGCATTTCCGGCCGGAAAAAATTTTTTCTCAAAAATCGGACTCGGCCAAGTTTTGGGCATTGCTAACACGCATCTTTGTGCAAAAAATCAGAAAAAACTAATGATGAAATCTTGAGAAAATGCCAAAAAACCGGGTTTTCCGGCATATTTCCGGCATTTTCGGCCGGAAATGATTTTTTTTCGAAAATCGGGCTCCGTCACATTTTGGCCATTGCCATTTTGCATCTTTGTGCAAAAAATCAGAAAAAACTAATGAGCCAATCTCGAGAAAAGCTGGTAACAGACGAACGAACGAACGAACGAACGAACGAACAGACAGAGGTTAATTCATAGGACCTCCACCGGGGCACCCGGAGGTAGGTCCAAAAATGAAATTAAAATAACCTATCTACGTTGGGGTTCTAGGAAAATTGCCCCCGAGAAAATTGCCCCCCGGAAAACTGCCCCCGGAAAATTGCCCCCCGGAAAATTGCCCCCTAGGAAAACTGCCCCCTAGGAAAATTGCCCCCCAGAAAATTGCCCCCCAGAAAATTGCCCCCTAGGAAAATTGCCCCCCGGAAAATTGCCCCCCCCCCGCCATCTTTTTTTCCACTTTTTTATAAAATCCAATGAAACTTCAAATGGCCATTGTAGCTGTAAAATTAAGTAGTTTTGAATTACTCTTAGGGTACCTAGTAAACGGGGGTCAGCGGGGGTGGATTGGAAAAAAGGCTAAAACAGCATAATCCGTACAAAAAAGAAGTTTCAGATTCCGAAAAATTGATAAGCGGAGGAGGGGTTGGATCAACAATGTCCTGGGTAGAAAATTTTCGAAAAATAGATTATTTTGGTGGGAACTTTTTTGGGGGAATACTGTAATTAATTTTTTAACTGTGGTTGGAATTAATTTTAGCGAATGACAGCGCAAATCTGTTCTATTTCATCTTATTTTGAGCAACTTTGTTGAATTTCAGGGGTTATTTAGCCAAGAAAACTGAAATTTTAATTTTGGTGGGAACTTATTTTGGCGAGTTAGTAAAAATTAGTTCCCTTAGCTTAAGATAGCACGGATAGGGCGCTTAGGGTTAAGAAATGGGGAAAGATTTTTTTGAAAGTGATTTTATTACTCGACTATCTTTCTCCACCTCATACAAAACTTGTAAAAGTCGTTTTTGAGGCGTCTTTTTTCTTTAAGAAAAAACTAAAAACTAAAACATGCAAAGCAGATCAATGGTCAGCGTGAGGAATATAGTAAGAATAAAGTTATCCATTCCATATGACCAAGAAATTTTGTAAAACCATAAAGAAAATACTTGAATAGCGAAAGAAATACAGTATAAAACACATTGAAATTGACTATCGCTAAACAGAGAAAACGCTTTCTCTGTATTCCATGGTTAAACCACATTATTCCTTATAAAAAGCGTCAACTTAATGAAAATTACGGCTGCAACCTGCAACCGTTGGACCAAAATATAGCCCCAAAATATTCTAGATCTCTTAATCCGTTAAGACGCGATCACGTAAAATTGCGTAATCCAAAATCTCCCGAATGTTGAAAATTGAGTTAGATTTAGTTTCGAAAAATGGAAAAATAGGGGGCAATTTTCCGGGGGGCAATTTCCTAGGGGGCAATTTTCTGGGGGGCAATTTTCTGGGGGGCAATTTTCCTAGGGGGCAATTTTCCGGGGGGCCGTTTTCCGGGGGGCAATTTTCCGGGGGGCAGTTTTCCGGGGGGCAGTTTTCTCGGGGGCAATTTTCCTGACACCCTACGTTGGAGCACTAAAAGATAACACCGCAAAAATCCGAACAAGAAATGATGTCAAAAACATCAAAAACATACTCCATGCCAAGATGCAATATGTTTTAAAACAAATACAAGTTCACAGTATTCAGGGAAAACAATCACAAATTCAAAGTGTCTTTAGTCAGGAAAACAATCCACAAGTTTCAAAAGTTTAGAAAATCCACAAAACCTCTGACCTCATGAATGCAAGAACCAAGCATTAAAGACTTTGTTTTGGGGTCACTGGGTAATATAACTTGTTCCAGAGGTGTTGTCCATATAAGATATGAGAGTTTGTATTCCAAATCAAATATTTCTCGTACTGCCCATCTTTCTCATCAATTCTTCAACTTGAACCAGTTTCACATCTCAATAGAATGTTAATACCATTTTGCCAATCATTTAATGTCCAAAGTTATGGGGATGTAGTGTTTTCTTCATGTCAAACAAATGTCTCTAAAATCTTTATGTAGGTTGGTTTAGTTTTGTGGGCAAGGTAAACCATGGATATCTTTGTAATCAGTGATGAAAAGCTCTTGAAATTACTGATGACTGCAGTTGAAGTGTTAGCCTCACATTTCATGTAATTATTGGTCGCCAATTAGATGAAAATTGTATATTTCTTGTTCGTCAGAAAAGAATGATAACTTTTAAAAAGCCAAGAGGGAATTCTCGTCCATCTTGTATTTTGATCTGAAGATAGCTCAATTATTCGTGTCTTGATTACTCGAAAACGTGAGCGTAACATCAAGGTAAGTCCGTGCAATTTTGTCTGAATAACTAAGGCAAATGAAAACAAAAACGAACTGCGCGTTGTGGTGGCAGATTTCCACTTTAACCCGCTTTCCTTATCTGAAAAGATAATCATCCATTGACGCTTTATTCAAAACAAAAATCATAAAAAAGAAATTAGTTTATACCTAAACTAATTACTGTCCTTTCAAAGAGACAAATACCTCATAATTAAATTCAACAATAGTGTTCAGCCCCTTTGAACTACAGTCAACTCTGGCTTATTAGAACTTCGAATATTTAAATTTTTCTATAATTTCGAACTTGTTTCCAGTGTCCGTCAAGGAGAAACCCTCTTTAAAATGCTTTCTATAACTTGAATCTCTCTGTTATTCGATCAAATAAGATTCCCTGTTCAAGTTCGAATTAGCGAAAGTAACCTGTATAAAGGAGGGAGAATGTTGATTTAGCATCAAGCTTAGAGATTGATCTTGTAAATGTAAGATTTCAGGTGGATAACAGAGAAAACCGTTTCGGAGCGTTATTATTCTTCAAATTACAGATAGTTCTGGAGAAAAATCTTATTGAAGTGTTCCTTATCAGTTCAAGAGTGCTCTTTTTAAAGAACATTTTGAAGATTCAAACACATCAAAACCTCGAAAAACATTGTATAAGAACATATCTCTATTAGGTTGACGAAGCCTTTAACCCTTTAAGTGCCGATGTCGTATATATACGACATGGGCTATATAGGAGGGCGAAGCCCTCCTGTAATGCCCAGTTTGAGTTAGAAATCGTTATTTTTGGTCGAACTCGTAGGAATTAGATTGTCATTTATGGTCAAGCAAAAAAAAATTCAAAAGTGAGTCTTTCCAGCGAAATTTTAAGCAAAAAAGTCAAAAAAATGCAAAAAATTGACAAAAATTCACTTTTTTGAGATTCTGACCGTTTTTTGACTATTTTTGGTCAACGAGTGATCCAAGAACCTCCAAATTTGGCCCTGTTTTACTTTATTCTGTCTTCTAGTGAATTGATTTGAAATTTTACAACTGGGCACCTTTTCATCAGTTCAGTCAGGTCCGCGCAGCGGGCCTGACTGCTTTAATTCCCTAACCTACCCCCCTCCCTTGGCCGCCGCCCACCACGCCCTTCCTAAATCGGGCGGCGCCGAAGGCGCCCAAAAGAAAGAAGAGACTCTAAGCTATCCAACGAGCTATATACGAGCTTCTAATTCCTTCTAGATCAGGAGATATAAGCCCTTAAAGTTTGAACTAGCGATTTTTTAAAAAAAACTTAGAAAAAAGGACCCTGGCACTCAAAGGGTTAAACACATCAAAACCTCAAAAAACATTTTATAAGAACATATCTCTGGTAGGTTGACGAAGATTTTAAACACATCAAAACCTTGAAAAAATATTGTATAAGAACATATCTCTGGTAGGTTAACGAAGATTCAAACACATCAAAACCTCGAAAAACATTTTATACGAACATATCTCTGGTAGGTTGACGAAGATTTTAAACACATCAAAACCTCGAAAAACATTTTATACGAACATATCTCTGGTAGGTTGACGAAGCCTTTAAACACGTCAAAACCTCAAAAAACATTTTATACGAACATATCTCTGGTAGGTTGACGAAGATTTTAAACACATCAAAACCTCAAAAAACATTGTATAAGAACATATCTCTATTAGGTTGACGAAGCCTTTAAACACATCAAAACCTCAAAAAACATTTTATAAGAACATATCTCTGGTAGGTTGACGAAGATTTTAAACACATCAAAACCTTGAAAAAATATTGTATAAGAACATATCTCTGGTAGGTTAACGAAGATTCAAACACATCAAAACCTCGAAAAACATTGTATAAGAACATATCTCTATTAGGTTGACGAAGCCTTTAAACACATCAAAACCTCAAAAAACATTTTATAAGAACATATCTCTGGTAGGTTGACGAAGATTTTAAACACATCAAAACCTTGAAAAAATATTGTATAAGAACATATCTCTGGTAGGTTAACGAAGATTCAAACACATCAAAACCTCGAAAAACATTTTATACGAACATATCTCTGGTAGGTTGACGAAGATTTTAAACACATCAAAACCTCGAAAAACATTTTATACGAACATATCTCTGGTAGGTTGACGAAGCCTTTAAACACGTCAAAACCTCAAAAAACATTTTATACGAACATATCTCTGGTAGGTTGACGAAGATTTTAAACACATCAAAACCTCAAAAAGCATTTTATACGAACATATCTCTGGTAGGTTGACGAAGCCTTTAAACACATCAAAACCTCAAGAAACATTTAATAAGAACATATCTCTAGTAGGTTGACGAAGCCTTTAAACACATCAAAACCTTGAAAAAACATTTCATACGAACATATCTCTGGTAGGTTAACGAAGATTTTAAACACGTCAAAACCTCAAAAAATATTTTATAAGAACATATCTCTGGTAGGTTGACGAAGCCTTTAAACACATCAAAACCTCGAAAAACATTTTATAAGAACATATCTCTGGTAGATTGACGAAGCCTTTAAACACGTCAAAACCTCAAGAAACATTTAATAAGAACATATCTCTAGTAGGTTGACGAAGATTTTAAACACATCAAAACCTCAAAAAACATTTTATAAGAACATATATCTGGTAGGTTGACGAAGCCTTTAAACACATCAAAACCTCGAAAAACATTTTATACGAACATATCTCTGGTAGGTTGACGAAGATTTTAAACACATCAAAACCTCAAAAAGCATTTTATACGAACATATCTCTGGTAGGTTGACGAAGCCTTTAAACACATCAAAACCTCAAGAAACATTTAATAAGAACATATCTCTAGTAGGTTGACGAAGCCTTTAAACACATCAAAACCTTGAAAAAACATTTCATACGAACATATCTCTGGTAGGTTAACGAAGATTTTAAACACGTCAAAACCTCAAAAAATATTTTATAAGAACATATCTCTGGTAGGTTGACGAAGCCTTTAAACACATCAAAACCTCGAAAAACATTTTATAAGAACATATCTCTGGTAGATTGACGAAGCCTTTAAACACGTCAAAACCTCAAGAAACATTTAATAAGAACATATCTCTAGTAGGTTGACGAAGCCTTTAAACACATCAAAACCTTGAAAAAACATTTTATACGAACATATCTCTGGTAGGTTGACGAAGATTTTAAACACATCAAAACCTCGAAAAACATTTTATACGAACATATCTCTGGTAGGTTGACAAAGATTTTAAACACATCAAAACCGCAAAAAACATTTTATAAGAACCTATCTCTGGTAGGTTGACGAAGCCTTTAAACACGTCAAAACCTCAAAAAACATTTTATAAGAACATATCTCTGGTAGGTTGACGAAGCCTTTAAACACGTTAAAACCTCAAAAAACATATTATAAGAACATATCTCTGGTAGGTTGACGAAGCCTTTAAACACATCAAAACCTCAAAAAACATTTTATAAGAACATATCTCTGGTAGGTTGACGAAGCCTTTAAACACGTCAAAACCTCAAAAAACATATTATAAGAACATATCTCTGGTAGGTTGACGAAGCCTTTAAACACATCAAAACCTCAAAAAATATTTTATAAGAACATATCTCTGGTAGGTTGACGAAGCCTTTAAACACGTCAAAACCTTAAAAAACATTGTATAAGAACATATCTCTGGTAGGTTGACGAAGACTTTAAACACGTCAAAACCTCAAAAACATTTTATAAGAACATATCTCTAGTAGGTTGACAAAGCCTTTAAACACGTCAAAACCTCAAAAAACATTTTATAAGAACATATCTCTGGTAGGTTGACGAGGCCTTTAAACAGGTCAAAACCTCAAAAAACATTTTATAAGAACATATCTCTGGTAGGTTGACGAAGCCTTTAAACACGTCAAAACCTCAAAAACATTTTATAAGAACATATCTCTAGTAGGTTGACGAAGCCTTTAAACACATCAAAACCTTGAAAAAACATTTTATACGAACATATCTGTGGTAGGTTGACGAAGATTTTAAACACATCAAAACCTCGAAAAACATTTTATAAGAACATATCTCAGGTAGGTTGACGAAGCCTTTAAACAGGTCAAAACCTCAAAAAACATTTTATAAGAACATATCTCTGGTAGGTTGACGAAGACTTTAAACACGTCAAAACCTCAAAAACATTTTATAAGAACATATCTCTGGTAGGTTGACGAGGCCTTTAAACAGGTCAAAACCTCAAAAAACATTTTATAAGAACATATCTCTGGTAGGTTGACGAAGCCTTTAAACACGTCAAAACCTCAAAAACATTTTATAAGGAGCATATCTCTGGTAGGTTGACGAAGCCTTTAAACACATCAAAACCTCAAAAAACATTTTATAAGAACATATCTCTGGTAGGTTGACGAAGCCTTTAAACACGTCAAAACCTCAAAAAACATATTATAAGAACATATCTCTGGTAGGTTGACGAAGCCTTTAAACACATCAAAACCTCAAAAAATATTTTATAAGAACATATCTCTGGTAGGTTGACGAAGCCTTTAAACACGTCAAAACCTTAAAAAACATTGTATAAGAACATATCTCTGGTAGGTTGACGAAGCCTTTAAACACGTCAAAACCTCAAAAAACATATTATAAGAACATATCTCTGGTAGGTTGACGAAGCCTTTAAACACATCAAAACCTCAAAAAATATTTTATAAGAACATATCTCTGGTAGGTTGACGAAGCCTTTAAACACGTCAAAACCTTAAAAAACATTGTATAAGAACATATCTCTGGTAGGTTGACGAAGACTTTAAACACGTCAAAACCTCAAAAACATTTTATAAGAACATATCTCTAGTAGGTTGACAAAGCCTTTAAACACGTCAAAACCTCAAAAAACATTTTATAAGAACATATCTCTGGTAGGTTGACGAGGCCTTTAAACAGGTCAAAACCTCAAAAAACATTTTATAAGAACATATCTCTGGTAGGTTGACGAAGCCTTTAAACACGTCAAAACCTCAAAAACATTTTATAAGAACATATCTCTAGTAGGTTGACGAAGCCTTTAAACACATCAAAACCTTGAAAAAACATTTTATACGAACATATCTGTGGTAGGTTGACGAAGATTTTAAACACATCAAAACCTCGAAAAACATTTTATAAGAACATATCTCAGGTAGGTTGACGAAGCCTTTAAACAGGTCAAAACCTCAAAAAACATTTTATAAGAACATATCTCTGGTAGGTTGACGAAGACTTTAAACACGTCAAAACCTCAAAAACATTTTATAAGAACATATCTCTAGTAGGTTGACGAAGCCTTTAAACACGTCAAAACCTCAAAAAACATTTTATAAGAACATATCTCTGGTAGGTTGACGAGGCCTTTAAACAGGTCAAAACCTCAAAAAACATTTTATAAGAACATATCTCTGGTAGGTTGACGAAGCCTTTAAACACGTCAAAACCTCAAAAACATTTTATAAGGAGCATATCTCTGGTAGGTTGACGAAGCCTTTAAACACATCAAAACCTTGAAAAAACATTTTATACGAACATATTTCTGGTAGGTTGACGAAGATTTTAAACACATCAAAACCTCGAAAAACATTTTATAAGAACATATCTCTGGTAGGTTGACGAAGCCTTTAAACACATCAAAACAAAAAACATTTTATGAGAACATTACTCTGGTAGGTTGACAAAGCCTTTAAACACGTCAAAACCTCAAGAAACATTGAATAAGAACATATCTCTAGTAGGTTGACGAAGCCCTTTAAACACATCAAAACCTTGAAAAAACATTTTATACGAACATATCTCTGGTAGGTTGACGAAGCCTTTAAACACATCAAAACCTTGAAAAAACATTTTATACGAACATATCTCTGGTAGGTTAACGAAGATTTTAAACACGTCAAAACCTCAAAAAATATTTTATAAGAACATATCTCTGGTAGGTTGACGAAGCCTTTAAACACATCAAAACCTCGAAAAACATTTTATAAGAACATATCTCTGGTAGATTGACGAAGCCTTTAAACACGTTAAAACCTCAAGAAACATTTAATAAGAACATATCTCTAGTAGGTTGACGAAGCCTTTAAACACATCAAAACCTTGAAAAAACATTTTATACGAACATATCTCTGGTAGGTTGACGAAGATTTTAAACACATCAAAACCTCGAAAAACATTTTATACGAACATATCTCTGGTAGGTTGACGAAGCCTTTAAACACGTCAAAATCTCAAAAAATATTTTATAAGAACATATCTCTGGTAGGTTGACGAAGCCTTTAAACACATCAAAACAAAAAACATTTTATGAGAACATTACTCTGGTAGGTTGACAAAGCCTTTAAACACGTCAAAACCTCAAGAAACATTTAATAAGGACATATCTCTAGTAGGTTGACGAAGCCCTTTAAACACATCAAAACCTTGAAAAAACATTTTATACGAACATATCTCTGGTAGGTTGACGAAGCCTTTAAACACATCAAAACCTCAAAAAACATTTTATAAGAACATATCTCTGGTAGGTTGACGAAGCCTTTAAACACGTCAAAACCTCAAAAAATATATTATAAGAACATATCTCTGGTAGGTTGACGAAGCCTTCAAACACATCAAAACCTCAAAAAATATTTTATAAGAACATATCTCTGGTAGGTTGACGAAGCCTTTAAACACGTCAAAACCTTAAAAAACATTGTATAAGAACATATCTCTGGTAGGTTGACGAAGCCTTTAAACACGTCAAAACCTCAAAAAAGATTTCATAAGAACATATCTCTGTTAGGTTGACGAAGCCTTTAAACACATCAAAACCTTAAAAAACATTTTATAAGAACATATATCTGGTAGGTTGACGAAGCCTTTAAACACATCAAAACCTCAAAAAACATTTTATAAGAGCATATCTCTGGTAGGTTGACGAAGCCTTTAAACACATCAAAACCTCAAAAAAGATTTCATAAGAACATATCTCTGTTAGGTTGACGAAGCCTTTAAACACATCAAAACCTCAAAAAAGATTTCATAAGAACATATCTCTGTTAGGTTGACGAAGCCTTTAAACACATCAAAACCTTAAAAAACATTTTATAAGAACATATATCTGATAGGTTGACGAAGCCTTTAAACACATCAAAACCTCAAAAAACATTTTATAAGAACATATCTCTGGTAGGTTGACGAAGACTTTAAACACATCAAAACCTCAAAAAACATTTTATAAGAACATACCTCTGGTAGGTTGACGAAGCCATATTGTTGTGGTAAAACCGATTTGTTCGATAATTGAATACTGTGGTGGACCGTCTCGTACACACTGCAGTGTCCGAAATTGATCTCGTCACTGGCGAATTCAAAATCGGACGAAGTCACACGAGCTTTGACAACAAACGGTACCGGTTGAGTCTGTAGAGAAAAATTGTAAAGTTCAAAATATATTGGAAATTTGGGTATTTGGGTATACGTTTCTCGGAACTTAAAGTTCGGGCGAGGATTGCAATTTCAGTACCTCCACTTTATTTAATTGTGAATATTTTGATTATGGTGGATTGTGGCCAATATTCTCTGCTTTATTATCCTGAGAACTTAAGCAGGGAATTCCCATATTTATCAAATATTATGACTTTGACTGCAACACACTATGACTCAAATGCAAATGATAAAATCGCGAAAGGCAAATTCACAATAATGATTATTCATATCTTTGACTTAGGTAAATAAAGAGGGCGAGAATCTAATAACGCCAAAGACAAAATAATGTCCTAATGTTTTTCAATGATATTACCTACCATGTTAATTGGCGTTACTAAAATGACAAGTCATTTTTGTACAATGGGCTATTCCAAAAAAATTTGTTACCCACTATGCTGAGCTCTTTTTTTAAAAAGGTGACCCCCTTGGATTTTTTCCCCATTTCTTTAGGCCACCCTGGATTTTCGACCTAGTTATACTGACCACCCTGGATTTTTTATTTTCCAGACCACCCTGGACGTCACACCTCCTCAACATAGGGGGTACAGACTATTTCTGGATTAGCCCAATACACAAACACGAATCACCGCAAAACAATGGAAAAGGTTCTCCAGTATTCGGCTCAATGCACTCTTTTTGTATAAGAATCAGTTGTTGTTGAGATTGTACTTATTTTTTTAGCACTTTTAGCCTAATATTGTTCTCATCTTTTTCTTATTTCTAGGGCAAAATTGAGGTTATTGTAGGCTTTCTATCTATTTTGCTTAGATTGCTTGAAATTTAGCAATTTCAAACTCAGTATTTTTCTAAAATCGTTCGTACTTTTCAACGATTTCGAGCTTCATAGTTCTTATAAAGAAAGTGTATTCGGCCTCGGGGGAACTTTCTCAACCCCTGTTGCGAGAAAGTGAAAGAGTTTAAGTATCAAAATTAACTTCTCACCTGATCTGCTACGATAATAGTAATTGGGATTTCAACTACTCCGTCCGGATCTTTAATGAAAGACGTCGCATCATTTGTTAACGTTTTACGTGGTAGGAATTTCAATTGAGCTGAGAATTGGGATTCTGCTTGAACGTAAGCCGTGCGTGGTAAAATGTCCAAATGGTTACGAAATTCTTTTGGGATTTCAAACCGTATTCGTAAAGCCGCTGTTGCCCTAGAAAGTGAGAGAAATGGAATGCCGAGTCGTAAAATTTATTGACAGTGAGTTGACGGTAATCTTTGCTTTTGAGAATGAAAGAATTAATTTCTACACACCCATGATGATTCAAACACTCAAATGTTTAACTTAGTCTATTTAAAAAGCACTTGTACGTATTCCAATCAATGAATTACAAAAAATGATCACTAATTCCATGAAATAGTACAAAGATAACCGAGTTTTTGGGAAATAATACAAAATATTTAATATTGTATGTAATTTGAGCAATCTTCTAATATTTTCGGAAAGGGTTACAGCAACAAGATACTATATAAAGGGAAAAATCCATTTCAGTTCCAAGGGGGTAAGATTTAAAATATGTTGGTATTCCATAGGGATATACAAAAATCTATCAACAATAACTAGAATTTCATGGGGGATGATTTTTAAAACTTCTAACACTTGAAAGTCCCTGGAATTGTCATTCATTAAAGGTTTGGCCTTCTTAACTTGATTTATATAGTTTTCTTTCTGGAAAAGTTTATTAGATAATTGGGGTATGAGGTTCGGACGAAAAGCTCTTTATCGAAACGTCCTCACTCTAGGGATGGGTAGGATATAACTGAGTCCATGGTTAATAAAGGTCAGTGAGTCCCCCCCCCCACCACAGTAAAAGATTACGTCATCAAAACAAGAAGAATGAGCGGGGGATATAACAGTAACGTATCATAACTTGAAATAAAAATAATATCATTGATATGTTAAAAAAAATAATGAAAAAGAATCATTTGAAGTTAGTAGTGATAGGATGTTTTTCTTTTAATGAAAAAAAGAACTAAAGCGAGTCTTTAATTTACACCATTATATTAGGTTAAAGGACAAGTAACGAAATCTTTTCATCGCTGTTTTTAACCAAGTTTGCGATTATTTTCGATATTTCGAAACAAAAATTAAATAATTCAAGTGAAGTGGTGTGTGTGGGGAAAAATAGTATTGAAACAAAAATAGTTATTTGAAGAGGCCATTGCTTAATATTAATGTTACAGGAGAAAATAGATAAGCATTAACATTGATTTTTGGATGAGAAAAAAACCTGACGCAAACAACTGCTCTACTGTCCGTAGAGAGAAAAGGTAGTTCACAATAAAGCAATAAAAATAATAGTGTATAAACAAAGAGACGTTCTGAAAAAGCGAGAAAGTGGCAGCAAGCAGAACATCACCAGGCATCAGAGAGAAACAGTAAAGACTAATGTAAGGGAAACTGAAGTCGAGGAAAAACTCTCAAAAATCAATTACAAAACCAGTTCAACCGTTTTAAAGGTCAATAAATCCTTCAATCTCAACAACCATATACCAACCGGCCGAGATGAATGCAACCTCGGTGTTCAGTAGCCGAGACCTGTTAACATCTGACGAAGCATTAGCATTGCAGATCACTGGTATTATCATCTTAATCATCAATATTTGTCTTAGTTCACTGACTCTATTCATCATCATCATCACCAGACAACGTACATCAACCACGTCCAATCGTATCATGTTTTATTTGAATGTGACAGATCTGGCAACCGCTGGTTACCGTTTCCTTACCATCCTCTTAGTCTTCGATTACCAGAAAACTTTCTTCAACGTTCAGTTCGAGATTGGAGTTCAATTTATCACATGTCAAGTAGCTTATTTCTCGGCATACATCGTCCTGTTATTAGCGTTAGACCGTTATTTACACGTACGCTACCTAACCGAAATCCACTCCAAATTTACTAATCGCAAGGTAGATATTTTAGCTTCAGGGGCGTTCATTATAAGCGCCCTCTTTGCAACCGCCCTGACTATTGAAACAATATGGAAGAGGTTCGGTGCACTTCGTTTCTTACGCTATGTAATAAACATCGTACTCTTGATTCTAACAATTGTTTTCTACTTTTTGACAATGTATACTATGAAACAATACAAACGAAAAGCCATACACAAAAAGAACCTTCAGAAACTTAATAAGACTGTTACAATGGCGTCTTCATTATGTATGTTTTCAATCGCCCTTTTCTACGCCCCAATCTGTATATTATTAACCTTGAGAGCTCTCCTAGATAATAATATTTGGAAAAGATACCATTTTGAGTTGTATTTTCACATCACCATCATGTTCGCCCAGCTGAACACTATTTTCAATGCTACAATGTACTTGGTGGTTAATCGAAAAGCAAAGAAGGCTATCCTGGCATTGTTTAATAGAGAGAAGTGGGAAGTCAACTGAGGACGGGCAGTGTTAGAACACGGTACAAGACAAATACTAACTTTAATACAGTGGTGGGGTTTTTTTATTTTTGTTAACTAAAAAATTGTAAGATGTTTTGAAATTTTGAAAGCACTTTTTCGAGTTATCCACAGAATCCCAGTTAATTCCCTCTGGATAACTGAAAAAATAAAGAGAGAAATACTGTAATATGTCTGATTATGTTCTGTTCTGCCCCTTTCTGACAACAAGAAGTAACCCACATTTTTAGGAATTTTAATAACTCGAACACGCAAGGAAAAACTTAAACTTTTGCACGAGGTGTTCTTTATCATTACTTTAACATTATCTTCATCAAGTAAATCATTACTTGAAATTTAATTCACATACCTATTACTAACAACAATAGCATCTTGGTATAATCGGTCGAACATGCAGATTCTCAAATCGATAACCTAAAAAAAGAAAATTTTAGCATCAGTCAATAAAATTCTTGCGGTGAACCCAAGCTTCAATAAAACAGATTCGAATCAGTTCTCTTTTGTCGAAAGTGACTAATAATTTTTGAAAGAGCAGACAAAAGGCCAAACTGTAACCATAAAAATACATCTATCAAATCTTAACGACGCGGTCAGCTTTTGAGGCGACTGGTAATGCAAATAGAAGGAAAATTCTTATCAACGACGGTATCAATAATTTGTTTTAGTTGTAGCCTAAAAATACAAATCTTCCTTGTAAATTCATAACCAGTCCCCTAGCACCACTAAGTGCTGGTAATGAATGTAAACTAACCATTAAATTGTACGAAGAGCAATTATATTATCTTGCTAAAAAAAATCATTCTATTTTATATCTCAAAATCTTCAAAACAAACCTCTCGCTCAACCCATATTGGTAGATCAATAGCCGTTCCTTTAGCTTTGATATAAATGTCTGAAAGTGTTTCGTCGCTGAATTTGATACAAAAGTTATTGGTAACACTGCTAGCTTTGATAGGTGAGAAAATGACATCCAATTGAACGAACGAGAAAGCTGGCACCGTCCCCGTATTAACCTGGAATATAAAAGAATGTCCTTGGATAATAAATCTCCGGGGATCGAACCAACAACCCATGGAGTGTAAGGTGAATGCTCTCCCGACTGAGCTACCCGACCACAAATAATATCGTTGAATAGTATCGTATGTCAAAGTCCACCTACCCTTCGTTGTACAAGGTATTTGATAGAAAGAGACTTAATGAAATAAGTTTTCATCCAATGTGGACAGAAGTTCATGAAGTTGTCAAAAATAAACAGTGCTTAGTATTCTAGATGTTAAAGGTTTTGTTTTCAAAAAAGAGTGATATCGTTTGCTTACTCAACAATTTTGATTTACAAGCTTTTTGATATTGAATTGACACGGCTGCGGAGCAAGATTGGTCAGAAAGAGGAAAAGAAAAACCTTTTTTGCTTATATCAGCATGATATAACAATAGGCAGACACTGTCCTGATATGAAATATGTGTCTGATATGAAACGGGAACATTTATGTAAAAATAAAACCTTTAACTATACATTCTGATAAATAACGAGATTGCTCACGAGAATTTTTAACCCGCGTGAGCAAACCCGCACTTGTCAATCATTTTTTAGACCTGTCAATCATTTTTCAGCTGCTTTTCTTTTCACTTGTGGTTCTGAATAAAAGTGATAATAATAAAAAAAGACGAAAGTCGATTTTTATGCATTTTTTTTTAGTTGTTTTAGTTGTTTAGTTTTGGAATACTGGATTTTCAAGAGAAGGGGAAGTCACGACTCTTGACTCTTGACTCTCCACCCGCTAAACCAACCTGATCTATTTTGCCTATTTTGAAATACTGTACTTGAGTCAAACTGCACTGAGGTGACACCACTTAGAAAATTTTTGTTTCTTAAAAGAATAACGGGAATTTTCAAAAATATCAATAAGAGCTCATTAAACCAGAAAAAGTTTGGTCAATGCGTAAACGTGAACAATGATAAAAACTATGATATCTTTATTTGCCATGACCTGTATAATTTTATTTACCCTGTCAAGGTATTAATTTCTTAAACAAATGATTTTAGATCATTTCCAACATGCGGGTTGACAATTCTCAGGGGATTTACAGGACTCACAGGACTCCAGAGGACTCTTTAGTGGGACTGCTGCAAACGGGCTGTAAACAACCCTGCTATCTGCTGCTATTGCCTGTAAAATTAGAATTTCAATCTGGGGGACACTCTCCAATCTCCTTAAAGTCTCAAAAGACTGAGGAGAGGAGCTTTTTCTTGCATACAGTACCAACCATATAGACAGCAGCAGACAAAATTCACAGAGCGTACACGCGCGGGCGATTAATCACGATCGCGCGGAATGCGGGTCAAAAAATTCCCGTGAGCAATCTCGTTATTTATCAAAAAGTTTAACTATATGTATACAGTAAGCGAACTAGGTAAAATGGTAATTAAAGGTCTTATTTTTACATAAGTGTTCTCGTTTCATATCAGGAAAGTGTCTCCCTATTGTTACATTGTACTGAATAAACAAAAAATTGTTCTTTTCCTCTTTTTGACCAATCATGCTCCACATCCGTGTCAATTTAATGTGAAAAGGCTTGACGAGTGAGCAAACGATATCGCTCTTATTTAAAAACAAAACCTTTAAATAATAAAAACTATAAAATGAAATATACTTTTCCGATTCGCATGATATTTTCTTCGTCCTCTTCGTCATCATTGTTGTCTAGGCAACCAAAAAAAAACTTCAAAGAATTGATTAAGACTACACCAAAAAATATCCCGGCGTACATACACTACCTTCATGCAGACCCGGTAGGATTTTTTCAGCCAGTGGGGATAAAAATAACTAACTGATACTCGATGGGGATTTTCATATTTTTTATGAATGGGGATTTCAATTTTTTTGTTTTCTAGTCAGAAAATTCAGTAGGAATGGGAAAAAGTAAATATTTTGCAGTGAGGATTGGTTTATTTGATTATTTTCAGTGGGGAAAAAAATTGGGGGATAATTTTCCACCAGGGACGATATTTTGGTCAATTTTCAGTGGGAAGGGGTTCCAGTGGGTCTGTGAGAAGGGGGTGTACCTTCTTTCCAGACTTTCCAGTTATCAAGATTCAGGTATAGAGACACACAAATCAAAGATTTTACACCATTTTCCTAAGAAATAGGGTGTTTTTGAGTCCAAAGCCTCAAAATGTTCTTAACTTGTTCTTAACATTTTAGCCAGCGAAGCCTTAAAATATTCGCAAAATGTTCAAAATAAGAACATGTTAAGAACATTTTTAGGCTTAAAACTCAAAAGTTAAGAACATCTGAAAGGCTTCAAAAATATTGAATGTTCTTAAAAAACGTGTGTTTATCTAAACGTATTTTAAGTATAGAACGCGCCGTTGGCAATTACAAAAAAAATCTCCGATTGAGAAAGGAAGCATCGCGCTGCTGGTCATGACAAAAGAAATTCTTGGGAGCCCACGATAGATATCTTGAAAAGGCTTACCGTTATCGTTGGTAGAGATTACCCGTGGCGCTAAAACGGTAAAAACAATTATAAACTTGTATCAACATCAAATTGCAGAGAATATGTAGTAGGTGATAGTTTCAACTTTAGTGACTACTTTTCTCTTGTAATGACTACTTAAAAAAAAATTGAAAGCACTTATTAAAATTTTTTTTGAACACGAAAACTATTTTCAGTTGAGCTACAGTTGAGCTAGGCAGCACGCATCCCCTCTGATATGATTTGATATAGTGGATGCGTATCGTCTAAAATATTTCTGTCCCAACTTCCTACAGTTGAGCTAAAGTCGCAAAATGTTTATTTATGTGTTTGTTTGCTTGTTTGTTCGTTTGGTTGTCTGCTTTTGCTTCAAATTTTGGGGAAGCGTAGAAGGTGGAATAAACCTATCAACCCCTAACGTCGCGTTCGGCTTTTAAAGAGACTAAGGAATTTGTTTTCAGTGCATGGCACTTTTTGAGCCTGTAAAACATCTATTATTCTACCTTGCTACGCTTTCGTTAAAAGTTGCAAACAAAAACAGACAAACACACAACTGAAGTTGTGAGAAAAATAGGTTTTAGATCCAAAAAAATTGTTTTCGGATTTCAATAAAGATTTCGAGCTTTTTAAAAAATATTTCGGGTTTTTATAAAAAATATTTCGGATTGTTTAAATAGGTTCCTTAAAAAGGATTCCCGGTTTCCATAAAAAAGGCATGTTAGCGATATGAGTAAATACCCCTGAGACTTGATAAAAATACGTAAGGTTACCTGCTATTTGTAAAATAGTTCCAGAATTCTAAACGAAATAAGAAATGAAGATTGATTTTATTAGATAAGAAACCACAGGCATGTCTTGAATGTCCATGGAGGAGTAGTAGCTGGAAGGAATATTCTTCAGTGATATCGTAAAAAATAATGAGGCCCCTAGGAAGCAAAAAATCGGAAAGCACCAAGGATAAATCGTTGAAAAGAAAGGGGGCCGATTTCTTAAAAGGAAAGGGTTGTTGTGGTGAGGAAAACAGAATGGCATAATTATAGTTATAAATATTATCATACAGGACATCCCTTTCTCACAGCCCCGGTACGATTTTTCGATGTTCTTACTACATAAAAAGACTCACCACATGTTCATTAAGATTGTGATTATCCAAAGAAACTTCTTGGACTTCCTCATTCATGGTATCGTCTTCATCGTGTACTGCTGCTATCAATGAGAAATAAAATAAGTTGCATGCTGATTGGACCTTTCCACTGACCTTTATAAAAAAAAGCCATAGTCGCCATCTTTGATCGGAGTTTTTAGAAAAGTGGTACCCTAATGGTATTCATGATATTCATGACGTAATGTTTTCTACGGAAAGACCCCGGTCTTTGGCAAAGTAGTGGCAAACTTTTGTCTAGTTTAAAAGTTGCCACTAATGGCAAAAACCGGGGTCTTTCCGTAGAAAACATTACGTCATGAATATCATGAATTCGATGTAGGTCAATTTATAATTCAACAAAATTTACAATGAAAGGATAATCAGTCCTGTCTGGATCCCTCTGTCCCTTGCCTATATATATGTTCGAATGCGGAATCAGGGAGCTTCAAATGCTTTCTTGAAGAAGCAAGTTGTCAAATGTTTTTCAAGGTTTCCGGACTGTTTTAGGAAGTATGGGAAAACAGTCGAAGAATTTTTATATATTTTCAAATTGTAAATCTTTTTTTATCATTATTATTATGTCTGAGGAATGAGCATCGGAGTTATTCGTTTTCTGCTTTTCTTTTTCCCCGTGCGGTCGTCCCGTCGCGGCACGCCGAATCGAGTTCTCGTCCAACTTCTGATTATGTGTTTGACAGTTTTTTGTGTTTTTTTTTTCAATTTTTATGTGATTTTTTCAATTTTTGTGTGAGATGTTGTTTGCTACAAATGTTTGTTTCACCTGTAGTATATGTGGGATAGTTGTTAAAGTGTGTCTTTTTGCCCCTTTATACTGTATTTTGTTGCAGTGTCTGTTTGTTGTTCGTTATTTGTTTAGAAGCTGCTGGTCGGTTCCTTTTTCTGTTATGTTTTCTGAAGGCGACTGAGTATGATATTTCATACTTCAGCCCTGAATACTAATGTATCAACTACTAACGAACAAAACTTGATTTACAAGCGGGAATAAATAATCAAACGACGTTTGATAGCTTGAATGGTCAACTTGATTTTTTTATGATGAATCATACAGATGAACCCATAGCCTGCGACCGGGTGAGAAAAACTTTTTTTTTTCACCCGGCCGGTTTCCGGAAACACTACATTTTATTTTCGTCTTACGTTGAGAAATTGGTTTGTTTTGCTCGCTTTTTGATCATGTGATTAAATCTTAAACCAATCCCAAGAGGAGTATATGGTAACGTGATCAAAAACGTGATCATTTTTATCTTTTGATACTAACAAAGGAAAAAGATAACAAAAAGTTAAAACAATAAGCTTCCAGACCAGGGTTTTTCATACGGACTATTGTCAGAAGTTTTTGCAGTTCAATGTTTCTCCACTATAACTTTTCTTCTATCATCTTCATTTGGATTAGGTTTTTCTTTCACATACCACTATCTAAATTCCCTTTGACTTTTTGCTAAATTTCCGACTGTTTCTGAATGATTTAAAATCAAAAAATTAAAAAATTCCAAAAAAAATCGTAAATATAAATACATAATTAACAAAAATACTCTTCACTTTTTTCGTCTTTATCAGTTTGAGTTATTTATATATCAATACTTTTCTTTTTCTACAATGACAGATAATACATATCTTCACTATATATAACTTAAAATAATATAAATGTATTTGGCTTCTTGTTCACATGAACTGCTTTATCCCAATTATCTCGTACAACTTTAAAATATGCCTGAGAACTGAAGAATAGTTTTGGCTCAATGTATCATCTGTCATGCAGCGAAACTGACGTGCTTCTCGCGCGGGCCACGCAAATTCTGACCATAGTCGAAAGATTGATTTTAGTATTTGAACATAAAAGTTATGGTTTGGGTTCTTTAACACTTCTAACACTCTAACAAAAAATTGCCTTTATAAATTGCTTTTTAATCAAATCCCTTAAGAGTAATTAAGAATTTCATTGCAAGAATGAAGCTATGAACTTTAAAAAGACGTCAATAATATGTTGCATTACCTTCTTTTATAAAAAGTGCTGGGTAATTATAACCTTTTTGTTTCGAAGTTTTTTCATACTGTCCACAAAGAATTGAACTGTTTTAAATTTTTCGGAACAATGTTCTAAATTAATGCATCAAAAGTTATGGCTGTTTTTCTATGAAAAATTGGGATGAAAAATTGGTCAAAAAGCACTATTTTCAAGATTTTGAGACAAATAAGCTTTTAGAAAAATTTTCCGAAAATCTTTTTTTAGTTCGGTAAAAGATACACCATCTACTGCAAAAAATTTTTCGAAATGTTTTTCCTTCGCCGAAAACAAGCTCTTCAAAGTTGAAATACTCTTCTTCGCAAAAGTCTTCATTTTCTTCTTCATCAAATTATTTCTTTGCGATTCTTAAATTTTCAGACTCAAGGATAAAAAATCAATTTTATTGAAAATTGAAACATGCTTGATGGTGGGCATTGCTATCAATAATGTTTTTGAACGAAAAAACAACCAATTATAACTTATAAGGAAAAAGTCCAATGAAAATCCAGACAAACGTCGATTTCCGGCATATTTCCGGCCAAAAATCTTTCTCAAAAATCGGACTCGGCCATGTTTTGGGCATTGTTAATACGCATCTTTGAGCAAAAAATCAGAAAAAACTAATTATAAATTCTCGAGAAAATGCCAAAAAAACAGTTTTTCCGGCATATTTCCGACATTTTCGGCCGGAAATTTTTTTTTTCGAAAATCGGGCTCCATTTTGCATCTTTGTGCCAAAAATCAGAAAAAACTAATGAGCCAATCCTGAAAAAAGCTGGTAACAGACGGACGAAAGGGCGGACGGACATCGGTTAATTTGTACTACCTACTCCGAGGTAGGTCCAAAAATTCACTATGGTCAGAGCCCTTAAGTGGCCCTTAGCGGCTTCAAGTCGAATTTACGGTTTACCGTATTAGGCGAGACCAAATTAATTTATTGAAACAATAATATTCAATTTGCAAAGCAGGAAAATGGACTTTTTGAAAGTCTTTTGCATATAAATATCTTTTAATTGAAAAAATTGAAAATTTGTAAATTCATCCAAGTTACTTGAATCAGAGATTTGGGAAAAGAGGATAAGAAACGCCGCTGCCGCTCGCTGTTTTCCTATTCTTTCCCTTTGAATTCGGCACCCTTTGAAGAAGCAAGGCTGTAGAATAGTTGAGCAAGAAGGAAGGCCGAAACAAAATGGCGTTACGTACAGGTTAACCAATGTTCAAGAAAAAAGTCCTTGAATAAAGCTTTCCAGTGAGTTCTTTGTGAAAAAGAGACTGGGGTGTGAATCTTTGATCTTCTGGGGGTTTCCCCTGAGAAAATCGAGGAAAATCATTCTATATTCTGGGAGTAAAGATGGCGGACATGAGGCATGCTTGAAATTTTGAAAAATTGGGACCAATTTCTTTCTGGCTTGTATTGCTCTGAATGAATTTTTTGTGTTGCAGACATAATTTTTATGGGTAGTAGGAAGGTTGATTGTGCCCACCTATGCCTTAGTTTTCCTGGGCACTCTCTAAAACTTATCGGCATTTTGATTTAAGATGGGCAAAATCGATTGATAATTTTTTTTTTTTTTCAACTTTTAGATGAAAAAAAATAGTGTAATCTTAGAAAAACTTCCTCCATGGTAATGGACTTGAGATTCAGTAAGTATAATTTCCTCTGTGGTACTTTTAGCTTTATCTAGGGAAAACATTGACTTTTGGGTTGGAAATTTAAAGTTTCGGCTAACAAAAACATTGTAAAGTTCAAATAACTTCGACATGTTATATTTATAAAGTCTGACTATTGATGGGCCGTGATTTTGACCGGTCAGTGGATTGACTCACAAGGCTTGGACAACTTTGCAGCCAAAACATAATTTCATCGGTGGACTTTACAGTCTGTGTTAGGGTAATTCATACAGATTATTGCTTATACAAAAACAAAAAAGCCCTCTAGTTTTACAGTAGATTTTCATTTTATATATTTTCAGGGCTAGTTATCGTCATTTTCTCTATGAAATACTGTTTATAACAACACTACCCAGAAAAACCATTCCACAGAAAGTTAAGTATGGGCCATCCAAGCACTGGTGCAATGAAGCAAAGATTGACTCAGGATGGCTCAACATTTTTGCATTTTGACCGTCACGTTAAGGCATGGCAAAGTCTGCTAAAAAATGAAATTAAACCTGCAGAAACTATATTACGTGCATTATTTAGCTTGACCAAAACAGAATGGAATAATATAAATATATGCAGAGGATGTTAATATTTTGCAAATGTTTTCTGGACAACCGTGGTTATGAACAGTTGAACCTGGTTGAGCACCGCCTACATATCCTTTGAAATTGGACATATACTTGGAAAATGTTCTCTGGAAAAAGTGGATTTCCATATACGTATTATATAAATTTGATCAGTCTGGAGAATTTTTATCGAATCTGTATTTATTTGGATGTTTGTTTTGTATCCAGGTTGTCCCTGGAAAGATGGTCCAAACAAGTCATCAGAGCCAGGAAACATGTGGGCCAAAATTACCAAATGTAAACAAACTAGGAGACCCCAAAAGTGCTTCTATTTAAATTCTACAGTTCTACTTGAACACATATTTTCACTTGTTGTTATGTAACAAGTTTTTCTGAGCACAGGCTGATATTATTTTTCCAACATTTTTTCCAAATGTAAATGTATTTAATTTTTTAGCAATGAGTTACACATCTGTTGAATTTAGTCCTCTATGGAGCAATGATATAATTTTCTAGTCCAGCTTTCAAGTTATACAATCCGAATCAATGTACTAATTAAAAATCAGTTGGAAAGTTTTAGTCTTTTTTTATAGTCTTCTCAATTTTATTTCAATGGAAAGTCATGAGTGATATTGATTTTTTTTCATGCAATACATCTTTATTTTCCCAGGTGTTATAAATGAAGGTGAATCATAAAAAACCCTTTTGGGTTTAATCTTTTTTAGAAAAATTTCAAACCATTTTTAGCAGCATTTAAAAATTAAAAGAGTTGCATAAATGTTTTCTACTATACTGTTTTATTTGCTAGATAGATATTTCATTATATCAAGGGAAATCCCTAGATGGAGCTGTTTTGTATAACTATTGTATTTTTTCAATAATGTTTTTGGATTATTTTATGCTTTATTGTTTCGAGTTCATATAAAGCTCTTAAAAGAAAGATTTCATGATATTTGTGATCTTCTAGCATTGATATCATGAATTATCATCACTTCTTTTTTTCTTTCTTTCTTTTGAGCTCTATTTTTGTCCTGTTTTCAATTTGTTCTAATACCCAACATCACTACCCGGCTGAAGAGGCCTCCATGATATTGTTTCTTAGAAACTCTAGTCCAAGAAATAACCAAAAATTATCCTAGTTTTACAAGCTTATCATTTTTGGTTTTATAATGTGAATTTCAATTCTTTTAGCCACAGTATGTATAAATTGATTCGATCATTCTATAAAGAAAATATTTTGGTCAAAGCTGGTAAATTCTTCCCTTCAAGCACAACGACGAAGGCTTGAGAAACACTGCGTTCAAATTGAAAAGTGCTTATAAAAAATATCAAAATCCGCGATTTAAAAAAAATATTATTTCACTTTCGATATCAATCACGGCTGCCATTTTTTGTTTGTACTTCTAGTCTTGTGCGCATAATGAATCAAGCGCTCTGATTGGTCCAGAATAAAAACAATCGATCGGCCGCAGACATTTCAATAGAAACAAAAGATTCTACAGCCTAGCTTCAAATAGATGAATAGCGCATTTCTTATCCTCTTTTCCCAAATCTCTGCTTGAATCATCATTCATGAATTTAAAATAACACGATGAAATGGCACGAATATACTTTAGTCTAAGACGAGTTTCATCTAAGAGGAACAAACGTGAAGACGGGAACTTTTTGACTCTAACCACCGCGAAACGTATTACGTTTTGTAATATACAAACTATGTTATATCATAATAATATATTATACGGACGATAGCATCGTCTACACGAAAGTTCATTGATAAAGAAGAAAAAGTCTACTGCTTCAAAACGTCACAATTTCTTTTTAGATCTTGACCATCCGACCCTATTTATTTTTACCATACCGACCGACCGACCGTCCAATCATATTTTCTGAAGGTCCAATAGAACAATAATTTGTATAAAATTAGATTTGTCACCTTTCTTCGAATAAATGCCCCTTCTAAGAGGAACGCTTAATTGAAACGAGTTGCTGTAAGGAAGTATAATATGCAGGAAAACTTAGATATTTTGATAATTGTATTTTTTTTTAGCTTTTGATCCGATTTTGACCAGTTTTCTACATCCCTATCTATAAAATGATAGCCGTACGTGTGTGAAACCTTTCTCTGAAGGATTTGATTTTCGCTAGCAATTTTAGATTCCGTAAATCTTTTTCCGGGGGATAGGTTTGAAATTTGCATCAACATTTTTAAGCGTTAACACAGACGGTATTTGTAATTCTTTCCCTGATTAATGTGCATGACTTTTATGGATTTTAACAATAGGCTTCTGAAAACTTACGCATTACTCCACCTTGAAATTTGAGTGATCCGTCATCTTTCTAAATTTGTGGTATTTTAAAGACTTTCAGAAGCGCCTCTACTATCTCTCTAAACTATGTTATAGCTTCTACATCCCTATCTATAAAATGATAGCCGTACGTGCCTGAAGCCTTTCTCCGAAGGGTTTTGATTTTCGCTAGCGATTTAAACTGCCTATTTTATTCAAAATACGAATAGACATAACCCCCTGTTGAAGATAATGAACATGGCACAAAATTAATTGCAAAATAGAGAAAATATAACATCACACCATGTACTTTAGACGTACAAACTTTCACCAGCAAAAGCTTTCGTGAGGTCGAAAAATCGCGAAATCTACGACATTTACTTTCGCGAATTTAACAAAAAAAAACTTTTAGCGAGTATAAACTTTCGCGAATGAGATATATTTTTAGTAGAAAATTCAAGTTTTCGGTGCATAAAACTAGTGCTTTGATCGTTCAAATATATTCAAACCACAATTGATGGACAAATTTTATCATTGTTATCATCAAAGAGGAAAATTTGAGTAAATTTCCTTTTCAGATTTTTTTTCGCGAGCATAAACTTTCGCGAATTACCCTCTCAAGAATTTTCAAAGACATTTACTTTTGCGGAAAGGGCTAAGTTTCTGCTCGCAAAATTTTGTACGCCTAAAGTACATATTATCAGTCATCAATGTACAATGAATTCTACGATAAAAGATACTTGAATTTTGCAGACAGAATTCTTTTTTGATTCTAATGACCACAAATTTAATTTAATAATTTAATAATAATGTAGGTATTGTGGTTATACGGTTACACGGTTATATTCCAAAATATTTCCATACAGGGGGGTGGACGAACCTTTTCAAGTCATAAAAAATTTCTGAGAAACGTGTGGATACCCCCTGGAAAATAGCAAAGTTTGCAAAAATGACACAGGGAAAAATTATTTTCATCTCTTAAAGTGAGGGTGGACGAACTAATATTAGTCGTTTACCCCGTGGAAGTTTAAGAATAGCTTTTTACCCCCTGGAAAAATAAAAAAACACTTCCTTAGACCTCCTGGAAATTCTTCTCAGTTTACCCCCTGGAAAAGTTCGTCCAACCCCCCATTGTATGGTTATAAAATGGAATAGCCCATTCAACGCTAAATAAATGTCTCGTTTATTTTAACAAGGGAACATTGAGGAACGAACAATTTTTATCGAAATGATTTTTGCAATTTTGTTATCAATACCCGGATTGGTTTTACTATGGATTTTAATCACTTATGTGGATCAACTAATTAGTTTGAGGAAATATCCATCGGGTCCATTTCCTTTACCGTTGATTGGAAATCTTTTGGTATTGAGTGAGAAACCGTACTTGGATTTCATCGAACTTGGTAAAGTATATCGGGATGTGTTTAGTGTTAGCTTCGGTAAGTTCAATCGCAGAAAAGATGGATAGATGGATAGAGTTGACATTTTACGTGCTGGATAGCCCAGTAATCTATAGGCTACGTCATAAAAATCTTCCTCCGTTTCGAGCGTAAAGTAAGGCCTAAAAGCCTGGAACTATCTATTGTGTAGACTAGGACTTTTAGACGGCCTTTCGATTGTTTTCAAGGGGTTCACTGTCAGCCGGTTCGGCTATCTAGGTACTTAAGTGAACATAGAAAGACGCGTGGAATCGAACTGCGAACCCCTGGTTAAGAAAACTGCGGTAAATAACGGATTCGTGTTCTTAAAAAAAACGAGGTGAAAAAACCAACATTTTTGAAGGGACGACATTATTTTTCTCGTATAAGACAATCATTTTTCTCTATTTTGATAAATTTTACTAAATTCTGTTTATTATGCTTTTTCAGCATAAGGAGGTGCACCTCTTTTCACTATCGTAAGAAAGAATAGATTATCTTTGGGTCATTTTGACTCTAGTCTTGAAATCTCATTTTTATAATGTTTTACTTTCAGGTATGAATCGAGTTGTTGTCCTGAATTCGTATGACGTCATCAAAGAGGCTTTAATCACACGAGGATCGGATTTTGCAGGCAGACCTTCGACCAGTACTCAAAGCAGAATAACAAGTAAAAATTTCCAAAGTTTAGGTCACAAGGACTTTTCAAAAAGCTGGACATTCTTGAGGAAACTTTCACATCGAAGTTTAAATATCCATGGTGTGAAGAAGCTTGAAGATATCATCACAGAAGATGTAGACCAAATGTGTTCAACACTTACTCGAGAAGTTGGCAACCCAATTTTGATCGACTCGTATATAGGTATAACAGCGAGGTTGAGAATCAAGTTATCTACACCGTGCCGTATCTATTAAGTAGACTATTTGCGAAGCTACGAAATAAAAGGCACGAAATTTATGTTATGACAAAAAACTGTCAAAAATCAGCGCGCAGGAATTCAGCAATTTAGCTTGCGCGATCCTTGCAGATCCAAAATCATTGCAGTGTCAAAAAATCTTCAACAGTGAAACCAAAGGTTTTTACTGTAGGGTACACGTTCAGTAAAGATGGTGGATTATTTTGCTTCACATGCCTTTGCTTGAAAAAGACAGGGTAGCTCTACCTAGTGTTTTTTTATAACATGTATAAAAAATAAAATGAATGAAAAAAAACAATTTTAATTTTTTTGCTCGTTTAAGGGAATTCGTTGGTCAACACGATATGCCGCCTTTGCTTCAGCAAGAAATACGATGTTGGCGACACGGAATTCGCTCAGATTTTGAATTTCTTTCATTTAATCAATGACGGATTAACACCAGGTCAACCAATTGCTATTTTTCCTTGGCTCCGATTTTTCCCTGATACAGAAAAATTCAAGAATCTGAAACTGGGATCCAAGCTAAGGCATGATTATACGCACAAGAGTTTCAATGAACATATCGAAACGTTCAATCCTGAGAGAATCAGGGATTTAACCGATAATTTGCTACATCTGTCGCAAAACAAAGAAATGTGGAAAGACGCTGGCTTTGAAAATGTCACACAAGAGCAACTAGAATATGTGGTGAATTCAATCTTTTTCGCAAGCGTTGAAACTCAAGCATCGACCTTCAAATGGTTAGTGCTTTACATGTTACACCATCTCCAATATCAAACAAAGATCTACGAAGAAATCAGATCGAAGATTGGGTTTAAACGTCAAATTACACCTCACGATAAGGAATTATTACCATTTACTAATGCCGTATTACTCGAAACCCAGCGATTAGGATCTGTTGGCCCACTGTGTCTACCTCACAAGACGACTACCAATACATCAGTTAGTGGCCTCACTATTCCCAAAGGAACGACAATTTTCATGAATCTTTACAATGTTCACCGCGACCCAACGTATTGGGATGAACCAGAGAATTTCAACCCACAACGTTGGTTAAATGCTGATGATGGAAGTTTAAAGAAAGAAAAACCGACGCACTATCTTCCTTTCTCAGCTGGACCACGTGTTTGCCTTGCAGAAAAGATGGCCAAAATGCAGTTATTTATGTTGGCAACGAATTTCTTCAAAAACTTTGAAGTTTCATTGGCTCCAGGAGAAAAGTTACCAAATCCCAAAGACGGCAAATATGGAGAAACATTAAATCCACCACAGTATAAAGTCGTTTTAACGCAAAGAAAACAGAACTAAAATGGATTAAAATACGCTTACAATGGGTTAATAGTACCGGTAGAAAATTGTAGAAACATTTCCCAGTCTCCTATGTACGTCGTTTGTAATAGCCTCTTGAATTCAGACAAGAGGCGTGTATAGATTAAATGTAAAATCTTTTTTGAATTTTTAGTTTTTATCTCGGCAGTTGTTATATTTGTAGTGAATAGTTTGTATAACAAAGTATATTTAGCAGGATGATATATTTCGTTTCGTCTTTTTCTGCTTTCCTCCAATTTTTTTTGTTAATTAAAGGTGAAGTATTTTCAGCCAATTGCAACAGGCTCTTTTCAAATTCAATGAAACATTCGAACTCCTGGCTAGAGGCAACTTAGTAAGCAAACTATTGAAAATTTTATGACCTACACGTTTTTTCTTTTATTAGAACCCAGTTTATAAGAACATTGAGACTGAAATTCGTCGAAAAATTAAGAACATCGTAAGAACAAGCCCAGCCTCAGTTTGGAAAAAAATTAAGAACATTTCAGGCTGAAAATTGCTAAAAAAATAAGCACATCTAGGCTCAGCCAAATTTTAGGTGTTCTAATAAAAAAAAACGTGTATAGAGTACAAAAATGGAAAATGTTTTCATTTGCTTATCATGCTTTAGATCTTTTCCTTTTTTTGATTGCTTCAAACCCGAGATTAAGGATATAAAATACCTTATAATACTAAAGGTTTTTGAGCCTATTTTAAGTAACTCGGCAAATATCTTTCAACAAAGGAAGTTTGAAAAAGTAAAAATACCTTTCTTGAAAGAGAATTCAGGACAGAAAATATCTTAGGCTTATAATATTAAAGGTTTTTGAACCTATTTTGAAGTAACTCGGCAAGTATTTTCAACAAAGGAAATTTTAATAAGTAAAAATACCTTTCTCGAAAGAGAATTCGGTGCTGAGCGCTCCAGTGTTCCTTACGGTTATACTCTTCTTGACCGTTTCCCCTGCTACTGTGTTTTCAAAACACACTTCTCGAGTGTCCACTTCGATCTATTAAGCATCAAGTAATAAAAAAGGTAACTGAAGCAGGAGTATATGAGTGGTAACCTTAAGGGCAGATACTAGTTGCTCCGTACAATTGGATTAACTCACTGTCGAACGTACTAACCGCACTGACTCAACTTCAATCATTAAAATCACTCGTAGGCTCAATTGCAAACACCAACTGAAAATTTTGATATAAGATAATTTTTCTCGTTTCGGCGAAAAAATCAAAATTTCAATCAAATCGAACCATTTTAGAAGTCTCCAGCCTGCCCCAAAGTTTTGAGGTGACATACAGACATACAGACAGGATATTCTCAGATTCTAGCTCATCTGAAGTTAATAAAAATATAAAAACAAGAAAGTCTGCCAACCATGCTCGATTTCAATAATTCAATAGAATTATCTTTTTCAACCAACCTGACAACGCTTTTTAAGGCATTTGACGGGGATGTGGAAAATTCCAGATGACGAGAGCATGTCTATTGAACCTTCGAAGTCTTCGTTGATCTAAGTTTTAAGAAATTTGAAATATAGCTGGAAAATAGAACATCTTAACTCGTTGAAATTCGCTTGCAAAAAATACCATCAAGAATGGCTGTGTTTGTCCTAGAATGGATACTATGCACATTTGAATCTCTCTAATTTGAGACTGGACAGAGTCAGAGAAACTTTTTTTTTTTTTCGAATTAGAGAAAGATTCGAATTTTAGGGAATATTATACAAAACTTTTCAGTTGAAGGGGCCGAAGTTTAGTTCGAAAGACTAAAATTACAGAGTCTCTTCGAATCAAATAACTCTTTAATCATCATATTTAAAGGCCATGGTAAAGCCTGCCCTCTGTGTTTTTCTCTCGGTGCTTCACCCCTGCAATACAAGGTTTTCAATGGAGAAAGAAACTTTAACAATCAAGGCAGAGAGAGCTTACCATGGGGGAAAACGTCGCATATAGGTCACAAGTCAATCCAGCAGACAGTGCTCCAGGTGGCGTAAAACTACAAAAGAAAGCAGCGAAACAGGTTACAGACAGGAAGGGAAGAGGGAGTTTATCTAAAGAATTCTACATTTACTAAAAATAGACAAAAAGAACGACAGATTTTATAAAGAACGACAATTTTCGCCGTCCACAACCCCGACCGAAAGTAACTGTAACACCCCTACGTATCCATTCCTTTTTGTTTATCACGAGAATTAACTACATAAAATGGTTAAAAGGACGAGAAATTACGCATGCGTGTTATAATGCAGGATTCTTTAGAGGAACAGGCTGTAATTAATAAGCCAAAGAACAGCACAAATCTTGGATGTTCCTCTTGTTTGGTTGACTGCAATATTTAAAAAAACATGCATAAAAATATAAGATCATCATGGAATATCCACCACCAAAACTGAAGTAATCGAATTTTAAAACCTACTTCGTACCTACTTGATCCACTTATTAGGCCATTCCATTTTATATCCATACAGGGGGTGGACAAACATTCCCAGGGGGGGGGGCAATCTGAGAAGTATTTCCAGGACGTCTAAAGGAGTATTTTTCATTTTTTCCAGGGGGTAAAAGACTGATTTTAGTTCGTCAGCACTAACTTTAACGTATGAAAAGAATTTTTTTCTATTTTCCAGAGGGGATATGGTGATATCCACACATTTCTAATAGTCTTTTTTGACTTGAAAAGGTTCGTCCACCCCCTGGAAAAAAATGGAACATCCTGTTAAATCAGCAGAGAATCTCTTACTTGATTTCGAGGAAGTCTTTGAGGTTATCTGATATGCCGACAAACTTGCACGACGATTGTGAATAAGAAACGTTGGTCAGCAGAATCTTCTTCTTGTAAGCCTTCCCAATGTCAAAGTCTTTAAAAACGACAATCCGCGGTTTACTGTAAAAGGCTGGTCCCTAAAATTTTAACACAAAAGTTTGTAGCATGTTCCCGGAGGGGGGGGGGTACTTAGGCAAAAATGGGTGCTGGGTATGTGCGGACGGTAAGGGTCAGTTTTTTCACCTTTCAAAGTCTCTCTAAGGGTCGGAAAAATCGGAGAGTTTTAAATTAGTCTCTCTAAAGGGTCACGATTTTTAGGGTTATTTTTTGTTTTCGAGAGAAAAAATTGTAAAAAAGTATCTTTAGGGTAGGACTTTAAAAAAAAAATGGAAGAAAATTTTTCCAAAAAGTCTCTCTAAGGATCAACTTTTCAGCTAAAATCAATCAGGGTTGGTTTTCGGAGGTCCTGTTCGCACATACTACTCATCCGCCAACCCTAGTACCCCCCCCCCGGAGCAGCTTTTAAGCTGTAGATCTGAAAATTGATTTAAAGAGTGTTTATTTCATTCGTTTTGGACGAGATGACACATCAAAATAAAACAGAAATTTTTTTTGATACATGCTTTTGACTTTATTAAACTGTGGCTTAAATCATAAACCCTAGGTTAAATGGCATAAAATTTCAAGGGTATCAAATTTCACGGATTACGATTCGAATTTAGATTCATGCAATTTAGTCACAATGAGAATTTAACAAGGTCATAATATCCGCAAAATATCTTGGAAAAAAAATCACCAAAATTGTCAATATACAATTTCAAAAGTTTATTCAAGTTCGATTTCGAACCCAGTCCACGCTAAAACATGCTTCCCGCGACGGTTACTTATCGACTAACTTTTAGATTTAGAAAGTCAAAAGGAACAATAAAGTTGAATAACACACTTGAGTCCAGCAGAAACGATACCTTAAATTCACGACCAGCAGCGATTTGTTGTTGCACGACATTCAACCGTTGCTTTGCCAGCGCTGTTTTCATCATCTCCTGGAAACAAAGGTGAAGAGAAGGGTTAGAAACTTTTTAGGAACCCTGCAAATATCGTTGACGCTCTTTAATTCGACACTCTCTAATTCGACGTTCTACTATACGATAAACTCAATTATTCGACCATATTTGAAGTCACCGTCAACAAGAAACTCTCATATAAATGACGCTCTACCATTCGATACGCTCCCTTATTCGATGAAAATCTAATCCCTCGTGAAAATCGAATTAGAGAGAGCGTCAACTGTTGATGCCAGCAAGATTTCTTGAGAATATTTGAAATCTGGCAATCCTTCAAATTTTTTTTTAAGAATTCGTGTCAACTTTAAGTAAATGAAGGGAAAATAACTAAGAATTTGTCGATTGACATGATAGGGTGTCCATCTAGAAAGAATTCATATTCGAATAGAGCTTTTCATAAACTAGTACTAGTAATCTCATGATTATGAGGGAAATTCGGGATAAATTTCCCGGGGTTAATTTTGAAATTTTTTGAAATTTCCCCAGTGCAACGAGGGAAATTTAAAACATTTCGAAATTTGACCGAGGGTAATTTATCCAGAATTTCACGAAAACAAGCATGGGATTCCTGGTTAATCTCTTGGTTTGGATTGAAATTCTAACAATTCTGAAAGAGGTCTCAAAAAAGTCATAGAAACGCGAATCGAGTTTTAATTGGATAGTATTCCATTTACTTAAGCCTTTTAAGTTAGTAAGAAATGAATTTCCAAACGATGAAAATTTCACTTTTGCGGGAAATTACAAAATCTAGCATGGAAATTACAAAAGCTACGATCTCCCTCGAAATATATTGAGATTTTAGTGTACTTTAACGTTTTTCGGAATTTAAAGTTTGGGCGAGAATTGCTATTTTAGCACTTCCACTTTCTTCCATTGAATATTTCGATTTTAGAGGGGTTTGGTGGCTTCTAGGCTATATTCCAAGCCTCATTCGAGCAAATTTGACATTTTAAATCCTGAGCTTCTAAGATCCTAAGTCTTAAGTCTCATGTTAAAACTCAGAGTTAAAATTCTACTTTCCAACTGTACTTTAAGGCGCTGAAAAATCAATTGTGGTGTTCAAAATTACACCAGGAACTCCCCTTTGTCTCAAATATTTAGTGGACGATTGCAGGAGGGAAATTACAAGTTGGCGGGAAATTACAAATTAACGTAAGCAAAAACATCAATCGAATTTCAATCAACCGTGAGATTACGTCACGAACATCACTTGCCTCATATTCAAACAATTACCGTGGTGATTATGTCCCTTTTTTATGAATAGAAAGTAGTTTTATAATAAAATCAACTTGGGAGTTAATCACCATGGCAATAATTTCTAAACGAGGGAAGTGATGTTCGGGACGTAATTTATAAAAAGGTTTATTGCCATGTAAACTCACCTGTTCGTATTTACTGTATTTATGGGGCCCAGATTTCCAAGCAGCCATTTTCTCAGATGCCATGCGCTGATTAGCACTACTTTCCCACAATGCTTTGAATTCAGGTTGCGCTAAATTCTCCTCCATGTCGTCTTGGTCATGAATTTCAATCTCATCCAAACTGTTGTCGTTTTCGTCCGTCGTCCTACGATGAATAATAGTGAGTTTATGTATTTGGACTTTTGAGGACGGCGGAGTAACTGAGAGATTTTAAATTGTCTTATCGCTAAAGCTCTAAAGAGGCGGGCCGATTTCCCATTAGAGAGGAATGATATCCCCAATCGAGTTCAATTAATAACCTTGCGCGTAAAGCTCAAAATATTTCGGTTGAGCCCGCCAATCCCCGAAAACAAAGGCTGGGTTACCAGACCTCCCGCTGCAAAATCCTTGACGCGGTCTCGCAAAATTCCGTAATGTAAAACCTTCCAGATGTTTAAAAATTTTCCGACCTTCAAAGCTTTAGCGTGTCGGATGAACTTTTCTGCATCTGGGTGCCAGATAAGATTTTAAACAACCCGCAGTTTTGAAGAGCTCAGTCAAATAGGATCTAGTCAAATCAAAAGCTAACCGTCTCCGTCACAGAAAAACACATATACCGGGTGTGCCACACAAAAGTTTCGCTCTTTGAAACTAGTTTTCTGGAAATCTAAAAACTTTAAAAGAACCATGCCTTTTTCATTGGAAAGAAGAAAAATAAACTTAAATCTTGATGGGTCATTTATTAAATTTGCTTCATTAGATCAAAAGTTACGCTCAATTGAATAAAAAAGTTACTTTCAGAAAGTGCTTTTTTGTGGCACACCCGGTACTTAAACTCGATAATGGGATAGAATGGCAAGAAAATTAAAGGTCACAACAAATTCTAAGTTTGAAACAGTGTGATAGTTGAAAAAGGCATTCTTTTCCATTTTTCAAAGAGGATTAGATTTTTTCGAAAATGGAGTTTATCGAAAAGCTGAACGTCCGTCGAATCAGAGAGTGTCAACTGTATATAAAAAAACAAAAAACGTAGAAAAAAATTAACTAACCTTTCATCGTCTCGAGTAGTGGCGCCGTACGGTGAAAATTCAGCTTCCTCGTCTGTAGAGAATTTGTGCAAGTAAGAAATCTTACCCTGCATGAGAGAAAGAAGAAAGGAAAATGTGGAGGGGGAGGTGGACATGCTACCAACTACAAGGAAACTGATGGTAAGGTTGAATCTCGCTAATTCGAACTCAAACGGGGAATCTTATTTTTTCGAATTACAGAGAGATTCCAATTATAGAAAGAATCAAATAATAAAACAAGTTCGAATTATAGTAACATTTGAATAATCGAATAATCGAAAATTTACTGTAAATCATTCAAAATATATATAAAACAATATTTTTAGATATAAACTTTTTGATAAGAGAGATGCCTTTCCCTTTTTCATTGTAAGGATGCCACATGCCGACAGTAACATCCCATCGTGCATTTTTTATGGATCCGTCTTTTCAGAAATTTTACGGATAGCACGTAGCACACTCATATTTGAAGATCTGACTCCTAGAGTCACTGAGCTTTTCATTCGAATGCGAAACCAGGGTGCTTCAAACGCTTTCTTGAAGAAGCAAGTTGTCAAATGTTTTTCCAGGTTTCCTGACTGTTTTATGAAGTATGGGAAAACCGTCGAAGAATTTTTACATATTTTCAAATTGTGAAATTGTTTCTTGTGTATTGTATATGTGTTTGTTTGTTTGTTTTTTTTGTTTTTGTTTTTGTTTGTTTTTTTTTTTGTTTTTTTTTTCTGTCTAAAGAATTAGCATTAGCATCGGAGGTATTCATTTCCTACTTTTCTTTGCCCTGTGCAGTCCTCCCGTCGCGGCACGCCGAACCGGGTTCTCGGCCAACTTACGATTCTATTCTTTTCAGTTTTTGTGTGATTTTTTTTTATTTTTATGTAAGATTATGTTTGTTACAAATGTTTGTATCACCTGTAGTGTACGTGGGATAGTTGGTACGGTGTGTCTTTTTGCCCTTTTGTGCTGTATTTTGTTGTAGTGTCTGTTTGTTGTCTGTTATTTGTTTGGAAGCTGCTGGACAGGTTCCTTTTTCTACTATGTTTTCCGAAGGCGACTGAGTGTGGGCCCTTAAACACGTGGAAAGTCACTATGCCAGTCACAAGTCTGGGACTTCGGGTTTTGTTTTGTTTATGTATCTTTTTTTTTTTAATTTATTTGATGTGTTTGCTTTTGTATTTGTCCCCATTTTGTATGTATTTTGATGAACTTACGGAAGTGTGTTTATCAAAAAAGTTTTTTGCAATTCATTGTTTCTCCACTATTACTTTTCTTCTATCTTTATTTGGATTAGGTTTTTCTTTCACATACCACTATTTAAATTCCCTTTAACTTTTTGCTAAATTACCCTCTGTTTCGGAATGATTAAAAAATAAAAAATACCAAAAAAATCGTAAATACACACAATTAACAAAAATATTCTTAACTTTTTTCGTTTTTATCAGTTTGAGTTATTTATATATCAATACTTTTCTTTTTCTAAAATGACAGATATTACATATCTTCACTATATATATATACCGGGCATCATTTTTTCAAAACTTTTGAAACAGAAATGTTTTGCTTTTTCTTTGAATGTTTGGAATAAGGTTCATAGGATATGTAATTTGAAGCAAAACTGAGCTAGAGGAATCGAAAAATAGACTATATTCTAAAGAAATCAGTCAGTGAATGATTTAAAGAAATATAATCGACTAATTCGAACTTGAATCTTATTTGCCCGAGACATCCGATCTATAGAAAATATATTGAGAGGGCTCTTTGACAGGGAATGGGAATAAGTTCGGATTACATAAAGATTCCAATAATAGAAGTTCGAATAAGCGAGAGTCTACTGTAGCCTAGTTAACTCAGCCCGTATTCACAAGGCTAGGACACACGGATTTTGGCAGTATAGCGTTTTCGGCGCTTTAAAGATTTTTTATATTTACGGATTTTAAGTTTGCCTTGGAATACTATCTACTAAGTTGGTTATTCAGTCACAACTTACCATCAGATTTATCCTGGTGACTGAATCAAACTAGGTTAGATTTCTAGGCTAAATCTTCTGTATCCCTTTTTAAACTTGGAATCTAAAAATGTTGTTATACCCCGACGTCTTCAACATCACCACCGTATTCCATTGATTCTGAACCACTGGATGGTGCGAAACGTGGCTTCGATCGCTTACGTGGCATTCTCTGTAAAGAAATGATTAATTTGTCATAAGAAACGAGACTAGAGGCCAGACACTTTCTTCATCAAATGGTCTTACTTTCCAAAATTTTCAAACAGTTCTTTGAAGCACGATATCAAGATTTTTTTTTTTGCGCATGCGCAATTTATTAAGAAACCAAACCTTCAACACTTTTTGCCATAAATCTCGTTCTTTTGACTTCTTCTTAGAAAGCCCTACCACAACTCATCGAGAATAACCGTTTTATGTGTTTTTTTTCGTATGAGATGGTATGTTTGGTGGGACAAGGTGGAGTTTTTACACGCTCTTATTTGATTTGGTTGGTCGTTAACCAGTGATAAAACAATTTTGTTACTTTTTCTAAAAAACGCGTCATCTCTATCACTTCAAATGACCAATTAGTGAAGTATCTTGTAAAAACTCCAGCTCATCCCTGTTTGGTACGTTTATGTATGACTAAGGATGACGATAAATTAGAGCCTATTTACCGTTTTGTTGCGGTTAAAATTGCCTCAGTCCTCGAAGGCGGGGGTGGGGGAGGCGAACATAAAACACACAAATTAAAGGTTTTATTTTTATGTAAGTGTTCCCATTTCATATCAGACATATATTTTATATCAGGACAGTGTCTGCCTATTGTTATGTTATATTATATATTATCATCGTATTGCTGATACAAGCAAAAAAATGTTTTTCTTTTCCTCTTTCTAGCCAATCTTGCTCCACATCATACCAATGTGAAAAAGCTTATGAATTAAAATTGATGAGTAAGCAAAACTATATCACTCTTATTTAAAAACAAAACCTTTAACAATTCCTCAACTTACCCTTGGTCGATTTTCAGGCCATAATTGAGGTTGTTGTTGGTAACGCCTCTTCATTTGTTTCTCTTCAGTCACTATCTTGTTCACGATTTCAATCTTTAGAAACAAAAACAGATCAAAATATAATACACAATACACCTGTCAACCCTTACGTTAAAAACTGCATGGGAGAGAGCTGGGTTAGAATTTGGCAAGGGGGCGAATGACGTCAATAGTTTGAAATCAGATTGACAGATACACAAATATTTGACGTCATTTCAGATGGTGAACTCGAACATAATCAACCTAAAGCTTAAGTTGGAGGAAAAAAAGTTCAGTGTTTTCTTCTTCTTCAACTTCAAGTACTAAAATTTTTGGAATACTTTTTCCCCAAAGATTATAGTGCTCAGAATTAAACTTCTCAACGATATATAATAAAACAAAAAAAAAAAACAAAAAAACGCACACACAAGGTGTAATCAGATGGTTTGAGATATTTAGATTGCAGAAACCTTCAGTGGTCCTTGGTAAAGCCTCAAAGTATTTTTGTGTACCAATTTTCCAAAATTGAGATATCAAAATTTGAAATTTTTGAAAATGGGTTCTTACACAGTTCTTAAGTTGAAATTCTATTGTTTTCATCCTAAAAGCCAAAAACTTGTAACTTAAATATCTCGACTTTGGAAAATAGTTAGGCAAAAATATTTTGAGATTTTGCTCAGGACAAGAAGTATCCCAAGCTTTAGATATTAAAGCCAAGATCAATAAAAACACCCCCGTGTCACAGACCCGGCGGGACCCCCCCCACTGGAAATATCGGTCGAAAATTTGTCCCCGGTGAGAAAAATACCCTGAAATTTCATCCCCATGGAAAAACTGCACAGAACTCTCATCCCCACTGAGAAAAGTATAAAAAATTTTGGAATCCCCACTGGATTTTTTAGCAGTAAACAATAATATTTAAAATCCCCACCCATCCCCATTGGCATTTGGCTCCTTCAATTTATCCCGCTGGGTGAAAAGTTCTCACCGGGTCACTGAGACAGGGGTGTATAAAATTTAAAATATTCACCTCTCGCTCCCTTTGCTTTCTTTCGAATGCTCTGAAAAATAAAGTAAAGCTTGTGAAAATTATCTTGTAAGATCGTCAAGTGACCAATCATTTCTTCGAATATGATTCTTTGTTAAAATCTTCTCAAGGCGCATTAAAATGACTGCACATCTCGTAACGGAAAACTTAAGGAAGGCCCTATTTTTCAGGACGTCTTTTTACCAAGTACTTCAAAAGTTAAAACCTATTCAATGTGCTTGTTATACAATTCTATTCTTTTCTGATGATGATAAGTTATTATACTCTTCTTCTTCCTAAGTATAATTTCAGCAATTAAGGGAACTAAGCTCCAGAAAGAAAATGGAAAAAAATATTGCTTGGCCGGTCCTTAGCTTGCCCTGACAACATTGTTTGGGGGGAGAGGGGGAGAGGGGGATGCTCATTTTTGTGCTTTGTGCCATAGGTTTTGTCAATGATTTTGGAATAACGCGTAAATTTGGGCAAATGAAGAGTCAAAGTAGTAAAAACAGGGTAAAATCCTTCAATAAAGATGACCTTAATTTTGCCCTAAAATTAATAACAGGATAAGAAAAATCTGAGGTGAAAAGTACCACTATGGAATTGAGAAGAAAAATTTACTAGTTCTTCGCAAACCTAGTACCCCCCGGAATAAAATTCAAAATTTCGAAAGGAATATTGAAAGAACGGGAAAATTTGAATTAAAAATGTTAACCCAAAAAGAAACTTAACCGACATTCCTTGAATGTCATTTTGAGACTTTTTCCTTTCATTCGCAGTATCACGTGGAAATGGAAGAAAAAAGTAAAGTTTATTCAAGTATGTCATGACAGTGTCAAAAAAAAGTAAAATCTTTCACAATGTTTCAAATCTTAATAAATTAACGATTCTCAACAACATTGGAAAGTTTCCAAAAAAAAAACAAAGACGACATGGTTCCGAAAATTTTGCTCTGTAACAATTTGGACTCTAATTATTGCCCTTTTTCCCCCGATGTACAATAAAGCGTTCGAACTAAATCTTGAAAATCGATTTCAAACTTTTTGTAAATTTTGATTTTATTTTCCCCAAGATACTTTAAAAGGTTTTGTTTTAAAACAAGCGTTTTTTAACGTAGATTAAGAAAATGGTCAGTAACCATATCTGAAAATTTTGCTACCGGGTGCGCCACAAAAAAGTTTCTCTCTTTGAAACTAATTTTCTTGAAAGCTAAGAATTTTAAAAGAACCATTCCTCTTTCATTGGAAAGAAGAAAGATAAACTTAAATTTTGATAGGTCATTTATCAAATTCGATTCATTAGATCAAAAGTTATGCTCAATTGAATAAAAAAGTTACTTTCCGAAAGTGCTCAAAAACGTTAAAAATCGACCTATCAAATTAAACAGAAGCATAATTACATGATACATCAGTTTTTGTTTCAGTCGTTAAAAATGATAATTAGCTGTCTAAATGACTTTTTGTTATATAAAGGAAGATTGAAATTTCAATGAAAAGAAGAAAAATCGTCGAAAAAGGCCAAAAAATCTGGTAAAATTCATTAAAATACATCAAATATGGGTTTCGAGGTAGATCCAGTCTTACATAGACTTTATCTAGTCTAGCACCAAAAACCTGAGGAAAATTTCGGTAAAAGTAAATTAAATTGATTTTGATGAAGATTTTATACCCTTTCGACCCTTCATTTTTAAAATTTATGTGTTTAGTTACTGAAAAATGCTCTTAATCATGTAAAGGCTATTGCGATTGCCAAATTTAAAATGAAAATTTGATAGGTCGATTTTTAACGTTTTCGAGCACTTTGTGAAAGTAACTTTCTATATATTAATAGCCGTAGTCTGTATGTGTGTTTGTTGGTTTGTTTTTTGTGTGTCACTTTCGTTTTCGCAAGCAATGTTTTGTTCTTTTAAAAGATGACTTTTGCTTCTTGCTCCACAAATGTGTTAAATCAGATTCGCGCCGTTTTATAAAGACTTTGTTTTGATTGATAGATTAGACTTTTTTTTTTTTTTCTTTCTTTTCTTTTTTTTTATGTTTTCGAATGTAATTAACGACCTTATTTGATTTGAGACATTCGAATTCTTTTCAAAACAAAAGAAAATCTTTTAAACAGAATCTGTTAAAGAAAAGAACAAATATAAAATAAGACCTAAGAATCACAAGACAAGTTTGTTAGAACAACAGCAACATTAAAAATACATTCAAAAGGCGGTAAAAACTAGAGTTCTTTCCTCGTAAAAAAGGGACCTTTAAACATCTATGTCGATGATTATTTTGCTGTAAATCTAAGTCATTGTTGAATTTGAAAAGTTATCGAAGTTATGACGAAGTTATTTTATAAAAAGCAACCTAAAATTGCGCTATCACGCTTTTTTGTCTGCGTGTCCTAGCTGCCTTCCGGGGGGACTATGGTTGCGAGCTGACTTTCGGCCCTGTCCCTCGGAACCTTAGCAGAATAAAGAGGAGAAGAAACAAGGGAATTTGTGTGTATTTTAATTCACTTTTTGGAACTAATTTGACCAAATTTCTATCTTTCTGGGGGCAAAAAGTTGAAATTTTCCTATTTTTCCGATTCTTAGTGGGACTGAAGTTTGATTTTCCGATTTTTCAAACTGCCATGTTTCAAAAAAGGCACCCTTAAGGCCGGCACATACCCATACCCTTCTCTTGCCTAAGTAACCCCCCCCCAGGGCTGCCTTTTTTCGACGAATCTCGTGTCATGTCTATTATTTCACTCCGCTTATCTTGACATCAAAGTTTTCCTAAACATCAAGAACTACGCAAATATAACGCGAGCGAAGCGAGAAAAAAAATTTAATTGCAGAGCCGTCTCGGACGTCGTTGGTCGCCGGTATGGTGTAATTTGGGAATGACGCCCTTTTTCTGCTTTCTGATCATTTTTGCCACAAAAATCTTTTTCAAAATATGGTTAAAAGATACGTCACCCGGGAGGGATAGAGTCAAACTTTGAAGAGAATTCTTCTCTTTAATTTTGATTTCATCGTGTTTAAGCCACCCTTCCAACATCCAAAGGACTCTAAATGCGTTCAGCAAACAGCTAAACCGGCGTGCGACGGCGGGTACCGGCTAGTTTTATTTAATTGAGCATAACTTTTAATCTAACGAATCGAATTTAATAAATGACCCATCAAAATTTAAGTTTACCTTTCTTCTTTCCAACGAAACAGAAATGGTTCTTTTAAAATTTTTAGATTTCGAGAAAATTACTTTCAAAGAGAGAAACTTTTTTGTGGCGCACCCGGTATAAAAAGTTAGAACGCTTTTCCGTAACGTCAATTTTACCTCCGAGACGAAAAAAAAATCAAAATTTCAAACTTATCAAAATTGAAATCTAAGACCGCCATTCGAAAGCTCTCAAAATTCGATATAGAAGACTTTTTAAGTGGGTATATATGATTTCTCAACCTAACTCGAGAAAATCGATCTTAAAGAAAGTGTAAATATGACGTCATCAAAACTTCGGAAGCTTTAACTTTTTACTATCAAATTTTCAGACATACAGTTACTGGCTTTTTCTTAATCTACGTCAAAAAACGCGTCGATTGGTATATAATATGTCTATGCTTTTTTTCATAACAATTTTCATTTTCCTTGTGACTTCATCAAATACGAAAATATTTTCGGACGCGTCCGGTAAATATTTTCAAAATGTCCGGTTGATGATTTTGTGTTCAGAAAGGTCATATCTATTGAAAACAACTGTTTAAAGTTTGCTCGCAAACTTTGTAGCTACTGCACTTTTTTATGTGACTTCAGCTGCCTGACTAATTTGCCTGACTAATTATTTGACAAGATGGGTGGGTATGTTAAGTATTTATTTTGCGTTGAAACCGTCTCTTTATATTCGCATAAATGTCAAAATAGTCGAAAACGATCAAACCAAAGAAAATACAGAGTTCAAAAAGTGAGAGAATCGATGCTCCAGTCATCAAACCAACACAGCCACCAAAATTCGAGAATAATTCTTGCCAAGTGTAAAGTGGTACTTCTTCCGAAAACTCAATTGCAAAAGTTTTAAAGTGAAAGCTAAGTCCGAAGGTATTAGGGAAGCGGGCTTTATGATGGGTAAGCTCCAATTCAGTTTCTTCTTTATAACAAGGCTGTAAATGACATTTAGAATAACATTTTGCTAATAGTGTTTTGTCATTTTCGATTTTTCTAAAGCAAGTTAGACCCTCTGTAGCATTAAGATGTGTCGTGCTTGTGAATTGATGCGGCTCTCTAGCGTGCTTTAAATACATTTGAGGAATGGCACCACATTGCGCAAAAACGTTCTCTAAAAAGCAACCTTTCTTACATTTGTTAACAGTATAGTTGCCTGTAAATATATTTTGAGAATAGGTTCCACTGCCTTTGATGCAATCAGTATAAGGGTGGCCGAGCAGCTTTGTTATCTTTCGTGTCAAAGTAACCGCATAACGCCCTTCGCCAGCGGGGTACATTTTCACCGTCGCCTCTGGGAAAGTTTCTGTTGTAGGGTTGATTTGTAATATACTCCAGAAATTATTAACAGACCTGTTAGCTAGAACTGTAATATCTAAAATACCCATTGGATCATCAGATTCGATTCCATCGACGGTGAAACAGTTTGTTGTATCATCAATTGTGACCAGATTGTTCATTATGGACAATTCAGAATAGTCATAATTGACTTTGTACACATTCAGCATTCCTGATTTATTGTATCCACATGTCGATAAATTGAAACCACAATAATTAACGTTCTCGACTACAGTTCGTGGGCGTGGAAAAATGGGTAGGCCACCATGGAGATGGCGCGACTCTCTAGCTAAACCCTGCCAATCACAAATGGTTATAGCGGGATAAGGCATAACTTCTTGAGGAACAAAATGAGTGTGGGTTATGGTCTCATGACTTAAGAAAGCTTTGAAATGATCCTTCGAAATCGACACAGCAACCACGAAAGAAGCAATAACAAGTATTGTCCATAGAATTCGATTCAAAGGGCGGCCACTGACGATGCGTGTAGCACCATGTATGGTCAGACCTTCAGCATAGCTTTTTCTCTCTTCGCTGATCGTCTGTTCGATCTTTCCTGTATTTTGAGGATTATGGTCAACAACGGCAGTCTGATTCATAGTTTTAAATGGGATTGCATTAGCTTCGTCTGATAAATGTGTTCCTCTTTCAGGCACAAAATCTGCGTTTTTCGCTGCATTGGGTTTAACATCGCAAGGCTTCAGAAGGATTTCATTCACAACATTTTCAACCAATGAGAGCCTATCCGTCAAATATTCTATTTTCTGTTCCAAGGCTCTTATCTCTTGATTAGGCGTAACTGCTTTCTCTAAGCATAATCCGTGTTCTTTTAATATGTTCCGGACAACATCTTCAATTAATTTTTCATCGATTCTATTTTCTTTGTTTGGAACAAAATCTACGTTTCTCGCTTCGTCTGGTTGTACATCACAAGGCTTCAGAATAATTTCATTTACAACATTTTCAACCAATGAAAGTCTTTCTGTCAAATATTCCAACTTTTTTTCTAAAGAGCTAAACTCCATATTTCGTTGTTCTTGTTCTCTCTCTCTTGTGAAATATTTCAATTCATTTACTTGAAGAAATGCTTTCCTCTGGGATGAATTTTTTCTTCGAAAAATAACTCAGTCAGTCACTACAAACAAATGTCTACCGCAGAATGAAAACAAATTCAATACTAAATCATATGAATGATATGAATTCAATCATATGAATCATATGAATTCATAGTGATATTTGAATAAAAAAAGAGACCCAAAAACAAAATTCTTATGAAACAATCACCCATTCATAGTATGGATGTTATAAAATTTAATTCCCAAAATCTTAATAATCATATAACTTAAAACTTTTTGTCAAATGAAACCAAGATACATTTCAAAACCAAAAGAATTCTGAGATTTGTCAAATAAAGATTTCTAAAAACCGACTCTGTCTACTTCGTACGGATACAAAAAAAACAAAAATTTGAATGAGCCAATCACAAGGAAAGCTGATAACAGACAAAAATAAACAAACAACATGCTGAATGGACCTACCTAATGATTAACATCAGATGAAAATAAAAAAAAGTGACAATAATTGTACCAAAATTCAGAATGGAAAAATAAAGCTTGTGTGTTGAATAATGTAAAATGGTAAAAAGGAATTTCCCCAAATACGAAAATCACTTAAACCATTCAGGCTCAAAAAACCTTTTAAGCTGTTTTTGGCCCAAATTTGCCCTAAATAATTTTCCTTAAAAATCTGGCTCCGTCACATTTTAGGCATTGTCATTTTGCATCATTGTGCAAAAAATCAGAAAAAAATAATGAGTCAACTTTGAGAAAAGCTATATTTTTTTATTTGGTTAAAGGGAATTTCCCCAAAATACGAAAATCCGTTTTTTAAGGCGAAAAAGAATTTTCCGGGAAAAACCACTTCAGCCATTCTTTAGAGAATCTTGCCCTCCATCTTTGTACAAAAAATCAGAAAAAAGTAATGACAGGATTTTGCACAAAGTCCAAAAAACCTTATTTTTAGGTAGTTTTTGGCCCAAATTTGCCCAAATAAATTTTTTCTCAAAAATCGGGCTCCGTCACGTTCTGGGCATTGCCATTTTGCATCATTGTGCAAAAAATCAGAAAAAACTAATGAGCCAATCCTGAGAAAAGCTGGTAACAGACGGACGAACGAACGAACGAACGAACGGACGAACGGGCGAACGGACGAACGGACATGAGGTAGGTCCAAAAACGGGTTTAATTGCTGGATAAGGAAATGGACAGATTGCAAACGCCAGCTTCAAAAGATATTCAAATTGAAAAAAAAAGGGAACAAGTAATATTATTTCAAATGAGATGTTTCAATTCAAATGTTCGAAAGTGTCTTCTAGAATGAAAAAGCAACATGCTGAATGGACCTACCTCAGAAAGATAGTCGGAGACATGCTGAATGAAGATGAAAATGTTCGAACGAAAAAGAAAAGATTGTTATATAGCATATATATATCGTATAGCATAGAGATACGTAAGCTTGAAAAACATGAGGAAGCTTGTTTCATGCTGGCTTTTCGATGTTTTAGAGGTAAGGAGACGTGCTAAGTTTTGGGCACAAACAAAAAACAATCCTTTCTTTCATGTAAAGATAACTCTAGGTGAAAAGATAAAATCTAGATAAAATTTGATTCCATATTTACATTCTAAGGATTATACCGGGTGCACCAAAAAAAAGTATACAACTTTGTGGAGATATTGTGAGCTTCATGATTTAATTTTGTTGTTCATTCTTTTTTTATTGTATAGAGGATGCTCTAACTTGAATTTTGAGCTATTATACATTAAATTTGAAAACGTAGTTCGAAAATTATTTAAAAAAAATTGACTTTTTTTTAATGTCGAAATTTCAAAATCCATCAAAAACAGCGAGCAAACTTTTCTCACACATAAAAATACCAAAAATGCAAATGTGTTCATCAAAACTCGTCACGGAATTTAAGAATATGGTAAAACAAGCTATTCCCATGTAAGATAATATTTTTGGAAAAGCTGAAAACTTTTTTTGGAAATCTCCATGGTTTTGATGTTATGCTATGTGAGAAATTTTTGAAAAAATAGATCACCATTCCTCGACTAGTTTCATTGATGTCTGCATTGAGTTTGATGGTGTTGGAAATGTTCATGACGTGCAAATAAGATGGGCAAATTGTTGGCAAAATATAAGATAAGAGAAACAAGCAACATGCTGAATGGACCTACCTGATGATGAAAGCTAGATAATAAGGCAATAAGGAGAAAAATGAAAACAATCAGTCAGACGATATATCGTTTTGCAAAAATGCATCACACATTATATTTTATCATTGATTGTTGATGGGGGAAGAGGGAAGGGGAGTAGGGAAAATATAAATAGAAAGTTCCGGTTGCAAAAATCAGTTTTATTGATTTGCTATCAATAATGTTTTTGTGTGAAAAAACAAAGAAATAAGGAAAAAGCCGAATGAAAATCTGCAAAAACGGCGATTACCGGCGGCATATTTCGCCAAAGACAGACTCGGTCATGTTTTGAGTATTGCGAATACGCATCTTTCTGCAAACAATCAGAAAAAAACGATGAAAATTCGAGAAAATGTCAAAAAACTGGTTTTTCCGGCATATTTCCGGCATTTTCAGCCGGAAAAAAATGTTTTTCGAAAATCGGGCTCCGTCACATTTTAGGTATTGTCATCTTGCATCAGTGTGCAAAATTTCATAAAAAAATATAAAGTACAGCTCGAGAAATTTAAGAAATACTGTCTATCCGGCGAAAATAGGTTGTTCCGGCGATTTTTGAATAGTTCCGGCTTCAAAAATCAATTTTTTTGAAAATTTAAACATGCTTGATGGTGGGCATTGCTATTAATAATGTTTTTGAATGAAAAAACAACCAATTATAAGAAAAAAATCCAATGAAAATCCAGAAAAACGGCGATTTCCGGCATATTTCCGGCATTTTCGACCGGAAAAAATTTTTTCTCAAAAATTGGACTCGGCCATGTTTTGGGCATTGTTAATACGCATCTTTGAGCAAAAAATCAGAAAAAACTAATGATAAAATCTCGAGAAAATGCCAAAAAACCAGTTTTTCCGGCATATTTCCGGTATTTTCGGCCGGAAAATTTTTTTTTTCGAAAATCGGGCTCCGTCACATTTTGGGCATTGCCATTATGCATCTTTATGCCAAAAATCAGAAAAAACTAATGAGCCAATCCTGAGAAAAGCTGGCAACAGACGAACGAACGAACGGACGGACATGGGTTAATTTAAAGGACCTCCACCGGGGTACCCGGAGGTAGGTCCAAAAAGAATAAAAGAAACAATGAAATTGTTTTTTTGTCATTTTGTCTTATTTATTTATGTTTTTAATGATTTTTTGAAGTTTCGACATGGAAAAAAAGTTAGTTTTTTGGAAATAACTTTCGAACTGTTTTTTCAAATTTAATGTATAATAGCTCAAAATTCAGGTTAGAGCATCCTCTATACAATAAAAAAAAAATGAACAAAAAATTTAAATTCTTAAGCTCACAATATCTCGACAAACCTGTATACTTTTTTTTGGTGCACCCGGTATTTTCAAAAAATCTGGAAAAACTAAAGAAAGAATTTCACAAAAAGTAAAGGCACTTTTAGGCCAAAATTTGCCAAAAAAAATTTCATTTCGAAAATCGGGCTCCATCATCAGCTTTTAAACAATCTGAAACAATACCATTTTACATCATTGTGCAAAAAGAAAGAAAAAAATACCAAGTCAATCGCGAGAAATGCTCATTTCCCTAAAAATGACTAAAGGGAATTCCCCCAAAATAAGAAAATCCAATTTTTGCGGTCAAAAAAAATTTCCGAAAAAACAGTATCTGCCAGAGGGGGATAGTTATGGCGTACTGAGTGGTAGTCCAATTTTTTTTAAATTCTTTACAAATCATAGCGTCAGTCCCCCCTGCTAGTTGGAGGGAGGGGAGGGTTACACCCTCCAAAAAGCCAAAAAAAAGGTGGGGGTTAAAGATGTTTCAAATATTAGGGGGACCTAATGTACTTGGGGGGAGCTGAAGTCTCATCATTTAACGTGGGGGCTAAATACTTTATCTTAATGGTTGGCTTCAATTTATCAAATTAAAGCTCATGAAGCTGACAAAATGTTTTATCTTAACCTTCGAACTGCAACACAATTTACGTTGAATAACCCTTTTTTGTGGAACAAAAGGTCGAGGGTCGAAAGGGAACTTGAAACTCAGAGGGGACCTAATTTTTGCCAGGGACCTACCCAGGCTGACGCTACGCAAATAGTTTTTTTTTCCCAAAAAACCTTCTTGAAATTTTGAATTTTGTATATTAACGTCTGCAAAAATTTCAAAATGTGATCAAGTTTTCCATGGGATGAGCGAGCAACAATCAGATCTTTTATTGACCCCTGGGAATTTATACACAGCATTCAACCTTTAGAAAAAGTTATCAAATTTATCGTGGCCAATGAACGATTATTCGATTAAAATAAAACACAAAGATGTGAAAGTTGCACACCACACGGTACAAGAACTTCAATCCTAGAGTTAATATTGTAGAAATAATAGAGTTGACGCTCTCTAATTCGACGTTCTACTATTCGATACAACTTCATTATTCGATAATATATAATATTAAATGTCACCGTCAACGATCCAGTTCCCCTTGAAAATCGAATTAGAGAGCGTTAGTGTCACCTTAAAACTTTGACAAAGTAAGTGCTATTTTTCAATTGCAAACCGATAAAATTTGTTGTTGAACATTGACTTTGAGATCATAACTCCCGCGTTAGGTCTTTGTTGATTTCACCTTTACCTTATTATACAAGTCAAAATAATCGATAAAGATCAAACCAAAGAAAATACAGAGTTCAAAAAGTGAGAGAATCGATGCTCCAGTCATCAAACCAACACAGCCACCAAAATTTGAAAACAATTCTTGCCAAGTGTAAACTGGCACCTCTTCGGCAAACTCGATTGTGAATGATTTAAACATGAATGAGATCTCCAAAATGTTCGGAAATCGCGTCTTATGGTAGGCCAGATCGATGATGATTTCTTCTTTATAACAAGGTTGTAAATAGCATTTTTCATTGCATTGTCCAAGTAAAGCTTTATCATTTTCAACACTTGTAAAACAAGATTCACCTTTGACTACTTTGAAAAGTGTCTTGTTTTTAAAGCGTTTCGGCTCTCGTAAATGTTTTATATACATTTGAGGAATAGCACCACATTTTTCAAAAACGTTCTCTAAAAAGCAACCTTTTTTGCATTTATCAATGGTATAGTTGCCTGTGAATATGTTTTGGGAATATTCACCATTTCCTCTAACACAATCGGTGTAAGGTTCACCGAGCAGTTTTGTTATTTTTTGACTGATAAGGGCTTCGTAGCTTCCTTCTCCCATGAAATAACGTTTAGTAGAAGCTTCAGGGAAAGTTTCTGATGTCGGGTTAATTTGCATAATGCTCCAGAAATTATTGACAGATCGGTCCGATAAAGCTGTAATGTCTAAAACACCCATCTGCTGGTGTGATTCGATGGCGTCTATTGAGAAACAGTTGGTTGTGTCATCATTGGTCACTAAATGATGCAGATAGGTGATATTCGAGTAATCATAATCTGTTTGGTAGACATTGAGCAATACTGAACCATTATATCCGCAATTTGACATATTGAAACTACAAAGCTGCACGTCCTCATCCACCATTTGAGGGCGGGGAAAGATGGGCGGGCCACCACTCAAATGGCGTTTTTCTCTAGCTAGACCCTGCCAATCACAAATGGTTATTGCGGGATATGTCATATTTTGTTGGGGAATATGACTAGTATGAATGATAGTTTTGCGGGTTAAGAATGTATCGAAATGATCTTTTGAAATCATCACAGCTGCCACGAAAGAGGCAATAACAAGTATTGTCCATAGAATTCGATTTAAAGGGCGTCCTGTGGCGATTCGATTAGCACCGTGTATGGTTAAACCTTCGGCGTAACTTTGTCTCTCTTTTCTTATTGTTTGTTCGATCTTATCATTAACTTTATTACTTTTATCCCGCTTATCTCTTAACGGAATGTCTTCTGGTAAGCTTGTCTCTCCATCTCTCAGGGTACTTCCATTTGATGCAACAACCCCTTCATTGTGTGATTTTCTTTGAGATTTCCTCTTTAATTCACAAATATCTTTTCGAACTTCTAACATAGTACTTTCAAGATATCGTAGTTTTTGTTCCAAATTACTTGAATCCATTACAGCTCCAATATCAATAATATGATTTAAAGTTGTTTTATTACGTAAACTGTTGTTTGAATAAAAAAAAAAATTAAAAATTTGAAGAAAATTTGTTGATACGTTTTCTTGACACGAGCAGAACTTTTTTTATAAATAGAGCTTGAAAAGTTTCACGTTAGATAGTCATCAACTATGCACTAATAAGTTCGATCTAATTGAAAATAATTCAAACATTCAAACATTTTAATGGAATGAAATGATATTTGTGAATTATCATTTTCATGTTTCTAAAAAGCTTTCTTCGGAAGATGTTACAACATTCATAAGAACAGAAACAAACAGTTTTTAATAAATTTAGAAGAAAAGAAAACTCACTGATGAGACCGCTACAGTACAGTACAGAAAAGGAAATGGAGTTAGTCTATCAAATAATATAGATGATATCAGAAAATAAATAATTTAACTTCATCTCTGCATGATTTATTTCATGGTCATGAAAAGATATCAAAATATCCGAAAGTAGCTAGTGACAGGTGAATCAGGATTGAAAATTTTATTTTAAGAGTAATTTATATAAACATCTTATAACAATATAAGGCTATTTTGTCCGACAAATAAGAACATTTGACAGCCGGGGCACAAATTTTGGAAACAATCATATCGAATACACGATGTTAAATGAAGACGATTATCCAAGAATAACTCAAATGAGCTGTCCTTATAGTGCCAATGAATGTTTGACAATTTCGGACATCAAAAAACAATTAGAACAACCTATATGATATTATCATCCCGAGGGGATATTCACATTTACATTTATTTTATGTATTTCTCAGCGAGATTCTTCATGGGTTCCCGTCTAGAGGCAAAACCAACAAAGAGTTTGAAATCTTTGAAACAAGTGTCCCCTCCTCTCTGGTCATAACACATTGAAAATCTCAAAGATACGGAGTTGAGAGATGAATGAAAATCATTTGATATTTTAAAGCCTATCATTCTTTCATCAGAAGAACATAACTGATATTTGGTCGCCTCACGAAGTGAAAGGAGATCATTAATCTCGGTGTTTCTTCAGACCAAAAATGTGAAAGTTTGGTAGCCCGATTCGGAATTAAATGTTCGGGGAATCGGGAAATGATTTCCCGCGTAAATTCTTGCATCAGCCGTTTTATCTCCATTATATTGCGCCACGCAAACTCATCAGACAGTATTTGCGGTATTTAGATTCTAATTAGCTCCGTAGTAGTTAGCGTACTTGTTTAATGAAATCTAAATAACGGAGATAATTAAAAGCCTCGTGAAAAGTGTCGAACGTTTCTACTACAAGGGACCTACAAGTGCAAGCAGCAGATAATTCTCGATGTAGATTTTAAATCTACAACTACAATAAATGATTCTTCAAAATTGAAATTTATGGTTCTTCATTGATATTATTCCATTCAAACTACCACACTCGTGATGTTGTTGAAAACAAACCTTCTTTCACTAGAATCACTTTTGAGGTTAAAGATTTGGAAGATGGATGTGTTTGTGTTGAAAAGAAAAATAATATAGATAAGAAGAAGTTTATTATTGTTTCAATTACTCGAAATCTATGATAACAGTTGATAGCATGTCCCAACCAAGATCACTCACTGCATATGACAACCTAACCAATGTATTAATTGCCAGATCAAGTTATACCATGAATTTCTTTAGCCACAATTAGCAGATTTGCAGATTTGAAGTGAAGCAATTTAAAGAACATTTATCACCTAAACGCTAAAGCAAGATTTGATTGATGATTCACCGTTCCAAGACGAGTAATTTTGTGTAACCATTGCAAGTACTGACTTAAAATTTCTTGAACAAACATACAACTGTCGAGTGTCCAGTTGAGTCAATTGCAAATATTGGAGTCTATGCCTGGCTGAAGAACAACTGTCTCTATTTAGGTTACTACTGGCATCTAGTCGAAAATGAGAGTGACGCTATATGTATCCTTTCTCTGGAATGACCCTTTTGATTATTGTTGTTGTTTCCGTTGCATCCATTGAAACATGGATTTATCAAAAGATATTTGCTGGAGTTTTAATTACACAATGTGGCATTGCAGCTACATGAAAAGAAGAAATTTTGGCGGGAATTTAATTTGGCGGATGGCCGAAAAAGTTTTTTCAGAGGGAATTTGATCAGTGAAAGTTATCGTGACATTTTATGACAGAAAGTGTGGTTGATAAACTTGGAGGAAGTATCAAAACAAATTTGTTGTCAAAGAGATTCAGGACGCGCCCTTTTTAACATTTTTGTTTTCATTCAAAATGTCCGGACGCCGATTGGAGAATAAGAGAACGCCTGCCACCTAACCGCCCATCACCCGATGAGATTAACAATTAACGAGTGTGTAACTTGCAGCGCGAGTGACGTGACGTCAAACGTTCCATCGTTAGGCCACTAATATGGTCTTCTTCGTTCCAGACATTCGCACCTGTTCCACTACAGATTTTTTTCATATTTCGATTTAAAAGGCTACTCGGTGCAAAAGAGAAATCGTGTATTTTTTAATACGCTGTTCATTAACTCAAATCAAATGACTTAGGAGGTTCGGTGAAATGGTGGCGGAATTGCCGTCCCATGTTTTGTCAGATAGTCCCAAGTTAGAGCAGTTGATGGTAAATTAAGCGGGAATTTAATTTGGTTGATTGGGCCAAAATCATCCAAATTTAACTTTTACTGCCATCGACCGCCAAATTTAGATTATTTTTTTCTTCCCCATGTTATCTATTTTAAGACAAATAAATTCCTGTCAAATTAAAATTTTCAAGCCAGCAGCCATATTAAATTCCCTCCAAAATTTTTACTTTTGTTTAAGATTACTTCAACTGTATTATTAGATTTAATATAATAATTTATTGAAACTTTCTCGCAGCAATTTTTTATTGTACAAACAAGAAACATTCATTGATATAAGTTAAACATGATATGATTAAGTCTTCAAACTCGAACCCTATAACTTGAATGTGTCCTTAACTCAAAGGTTTTTTTTATTTTTTCAGAACAAATTTAGGCTATTTTCAATGTTAGTTTTGAAAAATGATAACTTTCTGAAAACCTTTAAGATTTTAGGGATGACAAAAATAATATTATATTACATTATTTGTTTCTGAAGAATATTTTTCAGGTTGATTCCAATCTCATTTTATCTTTTCTAACTTTAACTTAAAATCAACTTCAGCCATTTTGACATTAACGCGAATCAAAAGTACGTTGCTGTTTAACGATTTTGCACATTCGCAAATCACGTGTTACACTGTTAAGCTTTTCGTCTTTTACTTTTAAGCTCTTTAAGCTATTCTATTCAGGCGACCTTCCAGCGCAGCTGGTTTATTCAACATTTGTTTATCTTTTAATTTTTTTTTGATAGAATAATCTAAACAATAACCATTCATTCAATTTTGTCTGATTTTTTTTTATTATTCTTTCAACGGGCAAACTGATGATTTGATTTAAAATTAAATTCAAGAAAAAGATAATTCTTTTTTATTCCGTGGCTAAAATGAAAGGAAAAAAGAAACCTCAACCTAAGGACATATAAATGAAGGGACACAACGACACAAGTAGCCAGAAAACAGAATTTGATGAAAATTTTAATCAGCTAAAATTGTTCAGAACATTCTAAGAGCCCGAACCATTCATGTCTTTAAAAACACATTGCTTACCTGGTTTGCAGAAAACATTTTTGAACACGAATGGTTCAGTTTTCATAGTTTAAAACACCAAATTTCCTGTTGAACCCGACTGTTAAAAAAGTCCCGACTGGCTAAATTTCCCGATTTTTTCCGATTATCTAACCCGACTTTTAACCCGATTTTTATCTGATTGGTTCCGACAGGACACTGCAAGAGCTTCAAAATCGTCTTGAAAAACACCTTGAACACCAGAGAAAACACTGAATGGTTCAGAAACTTGCCGGTGTTTCAGGTACAAACATTTTGGCTTGGATTTTTATGGAGAAAATTGAGAGTTGATTTATCAAATCCCAGGAACACAGGAAATGCTGAAAACACAAGGTGTTTTCTGGGAAATGATTTTTGCCAAAAACACCCCAAAAAAAGCATGAAAGGTTTAGAAAAAGTGTTTTCACTTTTTTGACATGAAAGGTTCGGGCAGGTTAAGGCTCTAAAAAAAAGCAACGGGTGTTGCCACGGAAAAACAAGAAATGCAAATTTCAACAAAGAACCGGCGCCACGGTCAAGAAAGCTTTTACGCTTGAAAATCATCAAACTATAGGATTGGTTGGATCACAAAACAAATACAGGAAGCTCAGAAGTAATCGAAGTCATTATGCACTATCGTAATAAATCCAATTAGGAACAGTATTGTGCAGTGTTCAAAGTCGTTCATAGATTCATGACCTAATGTTTTCTACCGAAATACCCCGGTTTTAGCCAGTAGTGGCAAATTTAAACTAGACAAAAGTTGAATAAAATTTGCCACTACTGCCAAAAAGCGGGGTCTTTCCGTAGAAAACATTACGTCATGAATATCATGAATACGGAAAATCAATGTTATTCACACCAAATTCTACAAAATTACTGAATTTTTTCGTGACGAAATTTATGCAGATTTATGCTATTGTTTAAACAACACTGTGTCAATTAAACCAATTGAGACTTTGAGTACTTATGATAATGAAAGTGGTATTGCCACCGCAGTCAGAGACAACTGAACGTTTCCTTTTTCGATAGCTATCAAGCGTTGGGCTGGGCTTCCCTCACATCGTTACTTCTCTCTAAGGCGATTTGTCATGCCTTTTTAGCATCTGGTTATCGGACGCTGCCCCTCTTGAATTATTTAAAAAAATGGTGAAAAACAGTCTTTTTTATAAAAAAAAAACACTTGCAGAAAAAGTGTCCTTTTTTGTTTCTGGCGGACGCTGCCCTGCCTTTCTAGAATTTGGCCTGTTTCTAACTGGATTTTCCCTCTAAAACTTGATCCTTCTCTCTGATACTGACCATACTTTCTTCTAAGTTTTTTAGTATAACCCGACCGGGGGTTGAGACCACGACGTCGAGCACCTTTATAATTAATAATCGAATTCAATCGTTTAAACAAGCGAATCATTAATTGAATTGCGTAGTCAAAATTCGATTATTGTTTTTGAAAAGATCCCTAAAACCGAACGCTCTACATTATACTCTATAGCATAATGAATGAAAGTAAAAACAAAAATATTTTCTTACTCTTTGTCCCTTTCGAATTGTCGTATTCTTTTCCTACGAGTGACCACTTCGTCAGGGTTTTCACCCATTAATAACAATTTTTGTCGTTCGTCTTTCTCCTTTGTATCTTCTTGCTTTTTCTTATACGTGTCACGTGCTTGCACTGCGGATATGTTTTCCTGAGTGAAACAAATAATACAAGATGTAAGTCAGACTTGATACGTCTAAATATAAGTTTGTTTGCTGAAAGATTAACCTTGAACACTCTGTAATTCCCTTTGTAAACTTTTTTTTTGCCAAAACCATTACATTGTGTGTCTGAAAATGGATATTTAAAAAAATTGGCACCGTCGTAAAGATCGTGGAATCAGCTTTGAAATCTCTAAAAATAAGTCTTTACACAGTCTTTACGTTGAATTTCTATTGTTTTCAGGTAAAAATTTGAAAATTCAAAGTCGAATACTTCAGCTTTGGAAAAAGATTGGGTCAAAAACTTTCGAGGTGTTTCTTTAAGACCATAAAAGGTATCTCTAAGTCAAATTATCTGATAATCCCTTTTAAACCATATCCTTTCCCTTGTTTCCTTACCTTGCTCATTTCAATATTTTTCTTCAGAGATAACAACGCACTCATGCGCTGGTTCAAATCACTTCGACTTCTGTCTTCCTCTTCACTTTCACGCTGACGAACTTTGGACATTGTTGTCTTCAGGTTACGCATGGCTACTTCGCGGTTCTTTTTGGACGCAATAATGGCTTGCCGATTACGACGTTCTCGCTCTCTGATTGTTGACATGTGCTCTCTAGAAGTAAAGTAGTGAATAAAGCCATTATCAAAAGAAGCAATTATGATAAAAATTAGGTTAATATCATTTAGTTAGAAGTTTTCTCATGATTTAGCGAAAAATATTGTGTCGAGTTGGTTAAGGAAAAGATAGTTTCAAAATATGATCATAAAATAGTGGAAGTCACAAAAAATCAAAACAATTCATAGTTAAAACATGACGATATTAAGCTGCTAGGAACTACATTTAGAAAATTTAAAAACTCAAGAGTGCTTACTTTTCTGTCCTCTTCTTTCTTCGCTCAAGCATCATAGCATTGGTCATTTCTTTTCGGATTCTGGCTGATGCTTTGTCTGCTTTGAGGCTTTCACTCTGTTTGTCATCTGATTCGAGCATGTCATCAAAAGGTATGAATTTCGCATGCTCAATGTACGTCTGTGCTAGGTGGAGCCTAAACAATAATACAAAAAAATTGATACATTGAGGTACCTAATAAGCTATTAAGTAATAAGGTTGGAAAACGGGGGGGGGGGTTGTAAAATTTTAAAATATAAGCGGGGGTTGAATAAAATGGCCTGGATGAAAAAAATTTGAAAAGGAGGCTAAATACGCAGAATTAGGACAAAGAAGGGAACTTTCAAAACATTTTAAGGCCGGGGCCTGAATAAGCTCCTGGGTGAACATTTTCAAAAATTTATTAGCTAGTCACATTTTGGCCGTGATGCGCAGCTTGTTCAATGATTCAACTTCTTCTAGTTAATAAAGGTACATATTTCTTTTCATAAGCAACCAGGTTGCTAAGGCTCGAGTCCTGAAATGAGCCAAAAGCAAATGCTTTTTAGATAATCTAAGCATGGCAAACGATAGCCCTTGAAGATGGTAAAATAATCAGGGGTGGTCAAAGCAAATTTTTCGGAAATGAGCTAGAATGCTAAGCAACCCTAGCCCTGTTCCAAAAAATAGGAGGTGCTTATACAGACCTGCAAAAGTCAAACTCGTCAATTTAAACAAAATAAATAAATGAATTACTCGGCTGTATCAACGTTTTGTATTGCTCGTTCTTCGACTTCTTTTTCCACTTTGATCTCTGCAACTAAGCGTTCTTTCTTACTCTTCAATCGAAAGTATGTAGCTCTAAAAATCCGAAATCAGAAACTTGATATTATATAGTGGTCATTGTGACATAGAGCGTCGTTTACACAACTGATGCTCAATTTCAAAATAGTGTCTTAAAGAAGAGAAAATCTAGTGCCGCAATTATTTTCCGTTTTTTTGTTCTTGTTTTTTTTGAAAATGGCCTTTTTATCATTTTAAAACATCAAATTAATATCCGTCATTAAAAGTGGCATCAATGTCAATCTAAAGATGGCAACAATAAATTATTTTGTGGGTAATAAATAATTTTGAGTTTGAGCTTGTAGTCATGCGCGATGGAAGAAGAGGGTTACAAAGAATTTTAAATATTTTACCACAGTAAAGTGAGTCGAGTATTATTATTCCCAATAGATCTGCACATTCTACACCAGCGTCTTTAGCCCCTGGCACCCCAAGCTAAGAATTTGTACTTGCTCCGAAAACACCCTGAATTTCATACCCCATTGACAGAGACAGGGTTTTTATAATATATGATGCCGGAGGGGGGGGACTTAGGCAAAATGGGTGCCGGGATGTGTGAGCCATTAGGGACCCTTTTTCACACCCTTGAAAGTCCCTCAAAAGGGGACAAAAACCATTAAAAAGCAAACGAGTCTCTGTAAGGGTTCCAAGATTACAAAAATCTAAAATCAACTCCCTCGAAAGGTCTTGAAATTTGGCTTAAAATTTAAAGATTTTGGCTGAAATATTTGGGGGAAAAGTCTCTCAAAATCGTCAAAGAATGGACAAAATTTTCGAAAATCAGTCTCTCTAAGAGACAATTTTCGAACTTTGGTTCAGACATACCTGTCATCTTGCAAGCCTAGTACCCCTCCTCCCGGATGATGATGTGATGTGATTTTATGTGCCCTTAGAGATTTAGGAGACAGTGAAATGTAAAAGAATGTTTATCATACTTTTGATTGTTATTATCAGCGTCCCTGATTTCCTTTTCAACAGTTTCTAGTTCATCTTCAAGTCCTTTTAAATGATTTTGACACTTTGCAAGTTCTTCCCTAAAACAATGAGAGAAAAGATTTAAGCAAGATGATAATCCCCCACTGATCTATATGGGCCGTAAAATCTTCTTGGATCATTGAGTACTCATCAATCCAAAACCATTCTAGGCCACTAGCACTAAATTTACCTAGCTCAGGTAAATATTGAAGAGCCAGAGATAAAAAGTAAAAAATAAAACTTTCTGCTATGTTCAACAAAAAATGAATACGAAGATCTCTTCTATGGAGTAAAAATAAAAGGTTGATGTGATGTTAAATGAAAATAAGTATTTTCAAAAGATACAGCTTATAAAGGTATGCAATTTTCTTCACATTATGTAACAAGTACATTAGATGGGTTAAGTAGACAGATGGATACATTTAGTACCTTGCTTGTTGTACAGCAAATTCTTTCTCAACAACAAGATCTCCCAACTGATCCAAGTGTTTCTTTAATGCTTTCCTTCTCATCATTTCCTGTAAGACATTAATAAATAAAATTATAGTGATAGAAGGTGGAGGAAATGAATATTACAAACACACACTACAAAGGAGTATTTTGGGGACGGTAATATACACAGTATTGTCACGGGTAGGAAACTTTCAAAATTCCAGACTTTTGCCCAAAAACCTCAATTTTTTCCAGATATTTTTGCTTAAAATCGCCAAATTTTTCCAGACTTTTTCGGCAGACGTGGCAACCCTGTATACATAATATATTCTGAGGAAATCGTTGGTTTACTTTGAAACGTTCTTAACATACATGAAAAAGGACAACTGAAACTCAATTTTTCCATTGCAAATTTAGTCACTATAATTTTGCAGATTTTTCGACCGAAATTACATTCAACAATGATTATCTAAAACACAGCTAAAAAATTCTTAACATTGAATTTGGCTAACAAAAGTTATACTTTAGCCATTATTGCTTCCATTGCCAATTATAGACAGACTAAGGGACAGTCTGATTTTAAAATAGAAGTCAGCATCTTAAAATCTTTCAAATAATTTTAAGAATTTGGATAACTAATAGGGGGCAAACCCTGTTCATTTCATCTTTTGTGGGACTCAACTGTGCACGTGATTGGTTCAAAAGTAGATATGATATTGAATTGAAGCTTTTTAATTCTTAATTTTTTGGCATTATAGATTTCTCAAAATCTCATTCCAAACTTTTCTTCTTTTTTAATAATTTTACCTCTCTTGAAACAGTTGATTGAGGTTCGGAAGTGGCGCTGTCATCTTCGAAATCGTCTTTACCGAACTCATCAAAACTTCTAAAAAATGAAGTAACAAACAGTGAATCATCTTTTATGAATGAATAGAGCTAAAGTTGAAAAGCTCTTTGTCAAGCCTTATGTTGAAAGTGTCAAACAAAAAAACAAAATTTCATTTTAACCTGCAATGTCTAGTCACATCATAGATTTGTTTGGTGATTCTCTCAGCTAACCTTTTGACTTTAGTGTTTCATCTTCTTATATTTTGGATCAATATAAACTTAAGAGGGCATCCTTCTTATAATAGTTCTAATGTTGATTGAGTGACACCTGCCCAATAAAGTTTGTACCCAAAAAGAAAGTATGAAAATAAGTAATTACCCTGCAATAGAGCTTGTCTCTTCATCACTGTAGAGATTGAAATCTGAAGATAAGCTTTCTGATTCATCCTCCATCAATCTTGGCGTCACTAAAAAATAAAAATGGATAATGTTGTGTAAAAAGAACTTATTTTAAGAGCCTCCAAGAAAAACTCCTCAAGTTAAGTTCTCATTTTAAAGCTAGATGAGACTGCATCTGATGATGCTGTGTAAAGACTGATATTATTAATTTAGTATTAATATTATATTTTCAAAAAATTAAAATGAGCAACCTTCTGGCTGTCTATTTTTATGAATTATTGCCCTGTCAGTCAGTATTTTACTAAAAAGACAAATTGTCTGTAAGTGTTATTAGTCAATTTTCATATAGTCCCTGGGACAATTACTCCATAATGTGAGTCAAAATAGGATACAAATTTCAATCAAACAATTGTTGTTTTACGCAAACCTTATCTTTCAATATAACATGAAAACTTACTGAAGCTTTCTGTCAACATTTCTTTGTCATTATAACCACCAGCAGTCCCCCCACTTTGCATACCATTCATTTCTTCTGCAATGTCAATACTACTTTCACGTTGAAGACTACTATCTGATAATGCAGCTGCATCATTTGCTAGAGTCGGTGATGTGACATATTTGAAATGAGCATCTTCAGTGTCTGTTTCATCACCCGTCATTGGACGATTATCATCAATATCTTGCTTATAGATTATAGTTGACATGATTTTTTTGAATACTTTATACTAAATAATAAAGGTTTCTTATAAATTGTTTTCTTTTTAGAACAGTTTTCTAGATTTAGCCTGCTAATAATTAGGCAGGCCTCCCAACAATTCCAGATTAGCCAAACAAATTTGGTCAAACTTTTTCAACATTTTGTGCACAGCTGCCAGTGCATAATGCCAATATTGCCATACCCATATCGTTGTTCACATGATATAAGGTTCAATCTCAAAATTAGTCCCTTACAAAATTTAAAGTTTTACTGTGGTGGTCATCTTTGAGATTGAGATTGACCTTTTTTCATGCAGAGGAATAGACAATGTTTTCATATGACAAAAAGGCCAGTCTCAAAGGCAGAACAAAATTGCAAGATTTCCAATTTTCCAAGACACTTATTTTGATTAAACTTAGATTGAACCTTTACTCATGTGGAATACCTCATCATTATGTAATCACAACAGTTTATTCAATTATTATACACTGGATATAAAAGTAACTGATTTTTGCTGATCTCTCAGTAATGATATACTCTCCTTCCCTCATTTAATAATTTCTTGTAGTATTTCAATCGACTTTTTTATTGAAAATCACTCATCCAATTCCCAAAAGAGATTCAAAATTTTCCTGTGCGTCAGATTCCTCTATTTAATTGCCATTATACCGGGTGGTGGCCCAAAAAAACTTCCCATGAACTTGATTGCTTATAAATTGACGTTGCTTTGTGATGTGTATTTGAAACTTTACACAAGCAAAAATCTTAGGCCAAAATATTCAATTAATCTCGTTTTAAAAGGGTATACTCTCCCATAGGTAGGTTTCAAAACCTGCAGAAATTGACATCAAAAGTTGCTACAGGTTTTTTTGTCTTTCAACATCTTCAAAGCCTTGATCCGGTTTCTTGGGTGTAATTGTTTATGATAAAAAGATTGTTGTTTGTACCAAGGTACATAGTATCATACATACTGAAGACTTCTACAGTCTATTAGCGGACTAAAAGTATTGCCAGAGCCTTATTTTGAGAACCAATGAAAACCCACCAGGGTTTTTTGGTAGAGAAGCTAGACTTTTCTTTTTTGACGTTTTACTGGCGGTAGCTTTGTAAGCAAAGGGGAAGCTTCAATGTGAATGCAAAAGTCTTCAAATGATTTTCCCGAGGTTAGAAGGACCATAAAAAACATTTGGAGGATAAACAAATTAAACAAATTTTAGAGCAAATTCAAAGCTTGGTTTTGAAAAGTTTACAAAGTAACCAAAAGTTGAAAAATTCTAAAGTTGAGAAGTGGTCGTTTTTTTCAAGAAAAAGTACTGTTTAAAAGTTTTTCTCAATAAAAACCTGGTAAGGACTCATCCTTCTTTGTTAATTGTGCCTAATTACCAGTTCCTCTTCCCCTGTAATGAAGAACATGAAAGAATTTAACGTTATTTAAAGTTAAATGATGAGATTTAATGTTTAATGATGAGATTTTAGATCCCCCAAAGTACATTAGGTCCTCCAAGTATTTGAAACATCTTTAGCCCCCACCTTTTTTGGAGGGCGTATATAACCCCCAACTAGCAGGGGGCTGAAGCTATGTTTAATCTAATCGTTTGTTTATGCCACACTAAAGGCCTTTCTAGATTAGCCGCACAAGAAAATCCTGGGGTTGTTATGAACTTAAAGCCCGTTACAGCAAAGGGAAATCGCTTTGAAGAACCAAATATATACTTATAAATTTTAAAAGGTTTTTAAATAACATTTTATTCTTTATGAAAGTGATATTAAAATGTTTGAGCGTTATGAAGTTTGATTTTACAGTTTGTTGTAAAAAAAAACAACCCCCATCTTAATTTTATAAATTTTTTTGATTTAGTGTATTATAAAAATGATTCATTTTGAAGCGTAATTAGATCCTTTCCAGGGAACTGGACCCACATTTTTCAAGTCAGAATTCATTGCCAGCAATGTCACAGCAATGTGTGTTGTAAAATCAAAAAATTTACAACATTTATTTTGCAAATTTGAGGGAAAATGTTTTTCGGAGCATAAACTTTCACAAATTGTTAAGTTGAATAAATGAAAATTCTTGAATGAAAATTGCCTTTTAAAAGTGAAAATTATTCCTTTCAAATCATCCAATAAAGACGATTGCTCTTCGACTTTGAAAAGACATTATAGGATCTATGCCGAAAATTGGATATTTATTTATTAAGATTTTGAAGTTTTAACTAGTGAGTCCAATTTTTTTGAGAATTTTTTGCAAGCATAAAATTTGCAAAATTCGCAAAAGTTTTTTCTTGCAAAAGTTTGTACGCCTATAAAAGTAACTACTCTTGTATCCCAAATAGACGTCCCCCCGCTAATTGTTTAGAAAAAAAAATCCATCCCCCCGCTCTTTTTAAGACCCCTCCTCGCTAACTAAATTCGAATGATTTAATATTTTATTACAGTGTAGATAGACCTTAAACTTGTTAAAATTTTCCTTTTTGTTACAATTGGTTCTTATGTTACGTGTTCATTTGCTAAAGTTTCTTTTTTGTTGCTGAAATTGACATCAGTTAAAAAAATTTATGTCTTCAAATTACCCCCCTCTTATTCCATCCCCCCCCCCGGTTATTAGAATTTAGAAAATTTTCCTACCCCCTGCTTATTCGGACCCCCCCCCCCGTCTATTCGGGAGACAAGAGTACATGCATGGTGTTAAAAGAAACAAGAAATTATGCATTCGTGTTAATAATATAATGTAGGATTCTTTAGAGGAACAGAGATTTGATTGCTCTTTATACTGTAGTATACATAGTTACCAAATGTTCTGCATCCTGCGGGACATGTACTGTGAAGTGGGGTAACTTGCATCAGTGGAGGGAAACTTGCGTAGCCATCAAATGACTAGTGACCAATCAAAGCAGCAAAATTTCAAACAAATGAACTACGCAGCTCTGCTCGCAGGTCTACTCTACCACTTTTGTTTTGATTTTAATTTGTATCTTACTTACAGACAGGTCATTCATTTGAGGGGTATGCATATTTGCCTCCACTGATGCAAGTTAAGCAACTCTAGAAGTTGCGCAACTTTCGTTGACGTCAAACCAAATGTTGCATTTTCCCACAAAATTCAAAGTTATATAACTATTTTTGTGTGTACTGTATGTCCTTTGGTTTTTTGCACTAGTTAATCCGAAATCTCTGCTTTCCAGGGGTATATAACACTAAACACTTGGCCCGAAGATAGTTTGGCAAATTATTCATCTACCCAGGGCACTTTTTTATTTTTGCCGTCCGTGGGAAAAAAACCTTTTCAAAGTGACATTCTTCAAACCTCTCTGGAAATGGAGGAACAAATGGTTGGTGGCTGAAAATTTGTATGTTTATCATAAAAAGGGGTATCAGGGGTACTTTAAGGAATCTGAAAATCACACTGGCTAATTCTAGTTTTTACATTTTCTTACACTTTTTTGCAGTTTTTGGCTATTTTCGTATGGGAATGTCCCTAAAAAAAATTTTTGTTTTGCCAAATTTGATTTTTTGTTGATTGAATGTTTTGTCTTTCATACAGTTTCATAAAATCCCATCTTTTTTTCTAATATTTAGTTCCTCCATTTCCCTGCAGGCGGGTGTATACCAGTGGCGGCCTGGCAGGGGGTGCAGGGTGTGCAGTGCACCACCCAGAAAGATCTGAGAGGGGCGCCAAAAGAGCTTTTAAAGGGGGCGCCAAAATTTTGTTGATGTTTAATTGGGCAATTTGGCGCCCTTCGGCACGTTTATAGCGCCGCTACTATGAGTACAATGTTAATTTTTTTCGCCTGCGGCGCTTTATTTTACCTTCTTGCATCCTTTCTTTTGAATTTTTTCAAAACTTTTATTAATATTGAATCAGAAGTAAGAGAGGTGTTGTGTATCCACCAGGGGTTAAAGAGAATGCTCATCCCCAAAATGAGAGATTGCCAAAATGATCAAAACTTGTTGATTCTCGCTGTGGTTTTTGTGGTCTTATACTGACTAACTTTCTCCGTTTTAGAAGATCTTTTAAGCTGTTTGACCTTTCTTACACCAAATTTTTTTGCCTTCGGCGCCAGAATTACAAGGAACCCTTCCTCCCAACTTCTGATTTTTTCCCTATTTCAGCCATTGATCTTTAATAGAGAGTAGAGACTTTTAGAAAGCAAAAATATATAGACGGATAATCGACTTACCAGGTATAAAATTTCCATTTCAAAGATTAGGGGCGTTACTTTCAACCAGTCACTGCTCTTACAGTTTAGTATTTTCACTTAATGACGGAGGGCGCAAATAAGGACAAAAATACCAGGGGCGCCAATTTCATAGTTTGCACCACCAAGCAAATTAAGCCAGGCCGCTACTGGTGTATACTTTTCCCTTTTATTGTGTCTAGGTTTTTCTATTTTGGCCTTCTGTTATTTTTGTTTTGTCTTTGTTTTTTGATCTCACGCGTCACGGTTAGGCGGCAATCACAAATATCTTCATTTCGCGTCCTTGTTGGGTCTAAAAAGTGAGTCGGTCAATCGGCACCCGAGAATTCTTGGGCCTCTTTGGGCCATGTTCGGGCCGAGAGACCCTATCAATTCTTTTGGCCCGAACATGACCCGAGTCATTCGGGCCATGTTCGGGCCTCCTTTTTCGCTTTTAAGCCTGTCTGGCTGGGTCCATTGAGTCTAATCTAAGTATATACGGAGTAGGGGCGAAGTACTGAATCCTATAAATCTTTCTCTTATAGATTAACGATGAGTTCAATCGATTGCGGAAGAGCAGATTAAAGATGAAAAATTAAGACAGCGTGTCAGTAAGATTCTAGCGATCTAATTGGTCAAAAGACGTCGAGGTGCGATATAGACGGTATCCTGTCTTCTCGCATTCGATTGAGAAAAATTGAGACATTACAGTGACGAATTCTCATTCGAAAATTTGATCTAGATTCTAATCGTTATCAAATCGTTCAAATTGAATCCGTTACTGTAATGGGTGCCAGCAGCCTAGTAAACTCCTAAGTTAGGTACCGTATTTCCTCAACTAAGCGCTGCGGCGCTCTTAAAATTTTTGTAATTTTAGGTGCGGTGCTCTTTAGAGGGCGGCGCTCTTTTCAAGTTTTTTATTTGCTACCTTTTAAAGACTCAAGAAATCAAGAAACAACCCATGCCATGATATTGACAACTGTCCTTTTGATTTTTAGACATTATCTTCCACTAAAGAACATTCTTATTTTAGAATTAGATGTGGAGTTTATTAACAAGAAAACTATAGAATTCAGTTTTCTTAATCTTTTTTCTAAAAAGTGCCCCCTTCAGAGGTGCGGCGCTCTTTAGGAGCGGCGCTCTTAAAATTGGTCCGAGTGTGGCCCGTGCGTGCCCCGCGTGTGACCCGAACACGGCCTGAATTCTCGGGCCAGCTCGGGCCATACTCGGGCTTTACGCAAATTCCAATAAAAGTTTTGGCCCGAGAATTCTCGGGCCATGTCGAGGGTCGTGGAGGAAACTGCCAGCAAGCCAGCAGCCAAAACAAGCGCGTGTAATGGGTGGTTTAAGATTATGAGCTTTGAACACTGTGACCTCCGATCGCCAATGGCGCATGTAACGATAAAGTCAAAATGCTGCGAATGCGCGTGCTAGAATTGAAAAAAATAAAAAAATCAGCAATAATAAAATTTTTGAACGAAGGAAAGGTATTGACAGAAAAAGTCCAACAAATTTACCGACTCACCGACTCAATTCTAATAAATTTTCTAGAGTAGGTCAGGCGACGCGAAACCAAGATGTTTGTGATTGCCGCCTTACGCACAAATTGACGTAAATCGACCTTTTATAAATTGTCCCCCTTTTGAAACTTAGCAACTATATAGTAATAAAATTGGAACAAGTATACCTACCTTTTAAATCTAGTCCAAACGAAATTCCCCAGTGGCAGAGAAGCCCATTCTGCAGTAGTTGTAGTGCTAGTGACAGGCAGACTGGCAGAGTGCAAAGAGTGGTGCAGAGTGGTGGTGTAGCCAGACAAGCCAGCAGAAAATTCCAGTCAAGGAACCAGACATATTCCGTGTAAGGTTCGGGATTTGTCGAAACAGAGAATACTAGTTTTCCGAAATGCTTTCTACTGCTCAAGTACATTAAAGCCGGATTGAAAAATAGCGGGACGAAGATCTTGCTAGGGAGGTCCAGCATTGTACGGATAATTCAAGGTTTGTTTTCTAAAAAAAACAGTAACCAAGTGCCGCCCAAACATACCGCCTCAGGCACCCTACCGAGAGGCCCGGAAAATTAAAACCCGAGTTAAAAAACCCGAGTTAGCTTTTTGTGACGTCATGCATGATATAATGATAACTCGGATTTTCATTGTGCACCTTAATTTTTCGAGTTAAAGTTAATTCAATTTTCTCAAGGTTACCTTTATTATTTGGCTCTATTATTGACAGCTCTGAAAACTATTTTAGGAAAGGTTTACTAAACTAGCTTGCAAAGCTTGTAATGAATTAATAAACAAAATATGGCACTCTAATTTGTCTAACCTCTCAAACTTCATACTTTAAAAGTCTCGTCGAGCCCATTGTTCTGTATGGCTCAAAGACTTGGACCATGTTGAAGAGCCTTGATGGTTGTTATACAAACCTTTTGAAAAGAGTTCAGAATCTTGACTGGCGCAACCAGCCATGAAATTTCTGAAGAAAAAAAAAATTACCTCAACCAAAGGTCCCGAGGTTCCGAATTGAACTATATTAAATCTCTGAAGAAAAAACTTACACCAACCTAAAGTCCCGAGGTCCCGAAGTCCCGAATTGAAATATATCAAATTTCTGAAAAAAAATATATTACCCCAACCAAAAGTCCCGAGGTCCCGAATTAAAATATTAAATTTCTGAAGAAAAAAAGTAAATCAACCTAAATTCCCGAGGTTCCGAAAGTCCCGAATTGAAATATATCAAATTTCTGAGAGAGAAATCTTTTCATCCCTGTCTCGTGTAATTTAATTTGTTTTTACCCCTACCTTTTTCCTACTATCTCCGCCACCTCCCTTAACATCTACCTCACCCCTATCTTTATCTTCCTTTGCATCTCTATCCCGCCCAGGTCTTCATTTATATCTCTGACTGCTCTTTGCGCGTCATGCGTCATCTCATCCTTATTTTCGTGTTGCATCAATCATTTATTAAACTTTACTTGAGTTTCATCCCGCCCGTTTTCCCCTTTGTGTGGAAATTGCACCCTTGTCTATTTCATCCATAGCTCTACTTCGTATTTTCAACAGCCAAGTCACCTCTTCATTCACGCAAAGACATTCACGCACCTAACCACTATCAAAAGTAAAAAATTTTATAGACATTATATGTATTTTGCACAACAAATAACTTACCGCAACCGGAGAACAGGTTAAACCATGCAACTGCCAAGCAGATAACCTGCGCAAGGAGATTGCAGAAAAACTTCTCTCGTATACCAGTGTGACGTCACCACCAAAAAAATTCCAAAACGTACATACATAGGATTGTTAACAGAGCGTGAATTCAAAGTCCGAATTAGTGAGCATTCGGCAACAAAAAGTATAGTAATAGTACAACATTATCGTCTTACGTTCGGTAATTGAAAGAAAAGAACTTGAACGAACTTTTTCGTGGCGTGATGGCGTGAAATTTTGAAAAAAACGGCACAATGGCGTGACAATGAAGTGCCGGTGAGATCGTGAAATCGAGTTTTTTTAGGCGTGATGGCGTGAAATTTGCAGTTCAGCGTGACCGTGACAAATATATTTATTACTTGAACCGTAATTCTGTGTCCATTTTAGTAGACTAGTAAACCACGTCGTTGTATTTCGCTGCAGATTAAACTTGCAATGGGATCTATGTCTTTCCAATCCACTCTCCCGCGGCAATTTCTATTTTTTATAAGAACTCTTTATTATAAGCACTGTTCCCGCGTTCCTGTGTCCAAGGAAAGACAGACGCTTGCTAGTCTAACAGCCTACGGACTATCAGTTGAAATGTCAGGTCCTGTTTCATTGCTTTTGAACGGTGACGTCATATGGGGATATATTTATGATGCCACTATTGGACATACTGTACCTTACACCATTTCAATTGTTGGAATAATTCTTGTAGTTGGAACAACAACATTAACAATGCTTGTTCGAATTTATAATTGGGATGAAAAAAAAGCAGGTAAAAGACCAATAACCCTGAACAAAAGCTCAAAATCACTAATATGAATTTTTTTATAAACGTAATCGATCTTTCCCTCGTTAAGGCCTTTCCCGGGGGGGATACCCCCCCCTCTAGGGTTGGCGGATGAGGGGTATGTGTGGGCGGGACCTCCGAAAACCAACCCTTAGAGAGACTGACTTGAAAAATTTTCTTCCATTTTTGAAAAATATCCTACCCTTAGAGAGACTAATTTGATTTTTTCGACCCTTAGAGAGACTTTGAAAGGTGAAAAAACCGACCCTTACCGTCCACACATACCCAGCACCAATTCTTGCCTAAGTGCGGTACCCCCCCCCCTCTTCCCCCGGGAGGCCATTGTTTCAATCAAAAGGTAGGTTTGGGTACCTCTTAAGTCAAAGAACGTGACAAGGAGAAAATCGAATATGATTTCGGAAAAAATTTGGTTAAATGATTTTTTCAATTCATTTTAAATGAGTATAGAATTTTAAAATCATATAAATTATGAATTATGAAAGTACGCAAATAATTTTTCTAACCGCTCTAAAATTTTGACCAATGATAAAGCTTAGGCTTAGGGGAAATCAATTACGACTCAAAAAAGGAATCGTGATGAAATCAAAAAAAATCGTGTATTTCTATTGTATTTCTTAATCGATTCTCTCATAGATGTAAACACACCTCTTTTCTCTTATTAACACCCGTCTCACAGCCCCGGTGAAACTTTTTTCTTCAGTGAGGATAGAAATCCCTATCGAAATCCCAATGGGAATAGAAATTTTATTGTTCCAAAGTCAAAAAATCCAGTGGGGATGGTCTTGGATGCAATTTTTAGACATTGATTTTCGAGTGGCGATGAAATCAAAGTCAATTTTCCAGTGTGGCTGAAATTCCAGGGTATTTTCCCACCGGGGACCAAATTTTTGCCAGATTTTCCAGTGGGAATATGGGGTCCCAGTGGGTCTGTGACACAGGGGTGTCTTATTCACTCGAATTATATTGAATGAGAAAATGAAATGAAATTTTAGTTACTAACTCAAGAAAGGACACGTCGACTTTCCAACTTAGGTTATCAGCCGGACTTGTTTATATCATAAACAAATATGTTTTCAATCATTTTTATCCTCATAAAAGAATACACGTGTTTTTTATGAGAAAATCCAACATTTTTGAGGCCTTCGGATGTTCTTAACTTTTTTATAATTGTAAGTCTAAAAATGTTGTTAACATGTTCTTAATTTCACCATTCTGTGAGCATTAGTCTCCATTTTCCTAAGAAATTGGGAGACCACAAATTGCTCTCGAGCTCAAGAGCTGCACGATTTGTTTTTGAAATATACCAAAATATACCAATCACGAAAAATCAATGCCTTTGTTGTCGAACCACTGGCAGTAAACCCACATTTTTGATTTAGTTCGCACAATTCGTTAAAACCTTAAGGGCTCTGACACCATAGTCAAAAGGTTGGTTATGAGGTTTGAAGATAAACTTTTTTTTTTTGAGTTTTAACATAAAGCTGTCTTTATAAGTTGTTTGTAATTTTCTATCAAGAGTGATGAACGTTATGAACCTTATAAAGACTTTAATAAACTATTGTAGTACCCCCTTCTCACAAACCCACTGAGACCCCTTCCCACTGGAAAAATTGGCAAAAATACCGACCCCGGTGGAACATTATCCTCGAATTTTTGTCCCCACTGAAAATAATCCTCACTGCAAAATCTTTTGCTATTTTTCCCATCCCCAATCCCCATCGAGTTTCAATCCGTTATCTTTATCCCCACTGGCTGAAAAAAACTATCTACCAGGTCTGTGACAACATTGAGAAGGAGGTTTGCTATATTTCCCTCTTTTACTTTTACAAAAAGTGCTGAGTTTTAAGGCTTGGGGACACTAGAAGTTTTTTTCGCGTTGGTGCAATGCAACATGCTCCATCCCCACCAACCTGAAGTGCTTTCTCGTGTCTCCATCCTATTTTTCTTTCTACCAATAAAAGTGAAATCTCACTTTGTCCCAGGGACAACATCAGCGAATCTTTTGGGTATTTCCCTCACTTTTTGTCCCATGTCAGCCATGAAGCAAAAAAGAAACCATGGGACACACACTTTTTTCTTGTGTTGGTGGGATAGAGCATGTTGCATTGTACCAGCGCTAAAAAAAACTTCTCCTGTCCTCAAGCCTTTAAATGGATAAGTAACTTTTTTCGTTCGATTTTTTTAGAATTGTCTGCAATAAAGATTGAGAACTACCGGGTGTGTAAAAAAAAACGCGCCTATTTTTCGATTTTTGACGTACAAATTTCTATCAAATAAAGATAATTCCGCTGACTTATGTCAAATTTTCATTGTTCACGGATTTTCATAGTTAATTTCTTTCATATAAACAAGAAACTGAAGTACGCTTCGTTTTTACTCTCTTATTTTGTTTCGCTACTATTAAAACATTAAAATAGTATCATTTATTCATTTCATAGGTTAAGTTTTGTTCCAAGGTCAATATTTGATAGATTCTAGCTAGTTCCAACCAAGCCTTTTCTTACGTCAATTGCGACGACAAAAAAAAAGACTTTCAAATCGTTAATGGTGCAGAAATGAACCGATGTTATTACCTTTTGTACAGCAAAATCTTTAGGTTTTAAGTTAAAGTGTTTTGCAAAAAGTTAACGAAGCAGAACAGAGCTTGTGGAATATAATATGATTGATTAAAATTGATGAATCAAAGGTTGGGGCTATTTTTGCTTTTTTTTGCTCGCTCGGAAATTCTTAGATAGAGAGATTTGCAAAGCTGAAAAATGCTTTGAGGGATGCTTATATCGTAAGCAAAATTTTAGAGAAATTTCCAAAATCCAACCAGGTGACATTGACTTGTAGATACCTAGTTTATCAAAAGCCTGACTTATCCGTGTAACTAAGTCACGAAATCAATAGTTTTTAAATTACTCAAATACACCTTTTCGACCGTAACCACCAATCGCCGCTCAGGCCTTTTTTGTCCGCTTTATCCCACTAAAACCGTCCCAGTCCTTTTTTCGCACTAATAGACCATAGAAAAATGCGTCAAAAAAGGATTGGGACGGTTTTAGTGGGATAAAGCGGACAAAAAAATGCCCGCACGACTACGGTCGAAAAGACGTATTCTAAGTATTATGACGTTTTTAATTATGACGATAAAAACCCAAGCTTTTCCTTATTGTTTTTTTTTCAAGATAGGTAAAACTAAAAGTCAATGCTGAATGCTATCAATAGGGATTTCTGAATTATGTACTCAAATACGCTTCTGGTCTTCCCGCATTAAGTTTGAAGCCTCCGAAGGGGCTAAATCTTCAACTTTTCCCAAGCAAGAAAAAGTGAAGCCTAAAGAAATTTCAGAAATTTAATTCACACAACCAAAAAATTGGGTTATTTTCTCCCACACTGGGACCAAAAATACTTAATAATAACTTTTAGGTTACCAAAACTATATTCTTGGTGAAGGAATAAATGATTTTTCAAAAAAAAAAATTAAAATTGCTAAAATTTTCACAACAACCTAGTGCCCAGTCCGTTTGAATTGAAAAATGTGATCTAAAAAGTCTATTTTACATTTTCATTTTGATTAAGTCATTTTTCATTCTACGCTAATCCTTTCAAAAGATACAGCAATTTCAAAATTTTGGCATGGGACTGAGTAGGTGATACGAGGTTGCTAAATTTCTAACCCAAATATTTTCAAAGGAAAGGTAAAAATTTCTCGAAAATAGTTCTATTGGCCTAAACAACTGCAAACTGTCTATATTTTATAGAAATTAACTCTGAAAGGTTTCATTTTTTCTTAATTCTAGTATGAAAATCACATTTTTTAACACAAAAGGTTTTCTACCAAAATTCAATTTTACAAAAAGTCAATTTACTCGAAATCTTGATTTTTTTTTCACGGTGCCATTAAAACACCCTCTTAGAGTTGTCGAAAAATCTAAAATTTTAAAGGTTCCCTATGATAAAAAAAAATAAAGTTGGAAATTCTTTTTCAAAAACAAATTCAACTTTTTTTGGCTCATTCATATGAAGAGTTAGATAATGGAGCAAAAATTGTCTTATAATCAATGTGCTTGTCAAAAACAGCAAAACTTACTCAGGTTGCTAAGTGAGTGGTAGAAAATTTACCGCCGTGCGTGGTTTGAAAAACACGTGAGTTGCATGTTTTGAATGAAAAAAGTAACTTCATTTCCCGCCAGGAGTTTCAGATCTTGCCCTTTCTTAGACTAGAGTCTACTTCTGACTGAACTTTTCTTTTCTATTATTTTGATGGAGGTGCGTCCAGTGCGAAGTAGACTAGAGAATATCGTCATCGTGGATTTTTTCAATTTCGTTTTCAAAAATTACATAAAGACACCAAAGCAATGAAATGAAATATATTTTGAACAAATAAAAGTTATGAAAATATAATGAAAACATGAAAATCCGGAATTTGAAAGAAATCGGTCTATTGGTCATGGTTTTCTGTTTGTTTTTCTCCAAAAGGGTCTATCAAAAACTTTAACTATAACTTTTCCCTGGGCTAGCCCCTTCGGGCCAGTGAAGTAAAATGGAAGCAATCTTTATAACCTTTTTTGTCAAGCAAGAAAAAGTTGAAGCTATAGAATATACGTCGTTTTTTTGACGACAAATTGAATTTAGCGGTTTCTTTTTTTTAGGTCGAGTGGTATGGTATTTTTTTTTTAATCTAGCGGAAAATTTTACTTTCAATCTGGAATTTATTTATATAAAAACCACGCGGGCGGCGTACAACTTTACTTATGATTATCTGATATTCCAATGGCGTATTGGCAGCCGCCCACGCTAAAGCTTTAAAGGGGCGGACCAAAATATGCCCGACCTTCAGAGCAAAGCGTGTCGTAGCATATTTCCACATCTGGTACCAGATAATACTTATGATTTAGCTGCTTCAAATCCTATGTAGGAGATTTGCTTCTTCATAGAAATTTATACTTTCTCGACCTAGACCTCAACCCTGACCCTGTAAAAAGGCCGACCCTCGACCCTTGGAAAAAGCTGACCACGCGCCCTCGACCCAAATACAAGAAAAAACCAACATTTGAGTAGACAGGCGGTAGGGCGGGTGGAATAGGGAATAAGAATATGTCAACCTCGTTAAGCCCTTGGTCGTATTATCTTATCAGCAGCTTATTTGATGGTGCCCCGCCCACCGGGTATATTTTGTCAATAATATGATGTCCCCCCCGCCAGGCCAGGTGGCTTGTGAAGAGTGGTCTCCTCTCCCCCGTCCCCGACACAACAGGCATTTTTATCACAGTATGATTGCTGAATGGAAGTATTCTTTTTAAAGTGTTCTAATTATCAATTTATGGAATATTCATCCAATCCAAGAAATTCTATTCTAACGAAAGCTGAAAAAGCGTTTTTTTACCCAGAGGATAGGATGAGTCGGCTTTTTATTGCATTTGGGGTAGAGGAGGGTCGGCTTTTTCCAAGGGTTGAGGTTTGGTCTTTTTATTTCCAGGTTCAGGGGGTCGAGGTCGAGGTCGAGAAATTAAAAAGCTCTAATTTTATTTAGAGTCTAATTAAAGGAGCGGGCCAATTTCCCATCAGATAGAGAGGAATGATAGTCGGCCTTTGTTGTGCCGCACCCCCAGTCGGGTTCAACTACCCTTGCGTGTAAAGCTGAAAATATTGCAGTTGGACCCGCCAATCCCCGAAAACAAGGGGGGGCGCAGGGGGCGCTTTGAAATCAATCAATGGTTTTTTCTTCCACCGTAACTTTTTTCGCGGGAAAATAAAAATCGGAATGGATAATGTGATAGTCGGGGTAACATTCTAAAATCGGATTAGAAAAATAAACAAATATGGTAGCTTGAAAAAGGTCAATCTGAAAATAAAAATTTCGATTTTTTACCAATTTCTGTTCGAAGTTGTTCACCTGGGATTGATAATTGAGATTGAGGGAGCTGCGAAGAAGAGATATCGACCTAGACCAAGACTAACAACTGAAACCATTGACAGATTGATAAGTTTTTTACGATATGATAAAAAACAGTACACTGACTTTAAATGCATGGACTTCATATCAAAATGAAACCCAAAATCAGGTTGAAAAACTTTCAAGAAGACTTGGCTTTATTCCTTCAGCTGAGAAGATCAAAGAAGATGTTCTAATTGAAAGTGGAAGTCTGTAAGTAACTTTTATGAATATTTCATTGATTTTTTTTTATTAATTTCTATTAAATTAGCGATCAGAACAGAGTTCTCTTCTTCTTTTAAAGTGCCTTCCGGAAGTTGATAAAATATTGACCGTCAGTCGAACATGGTTTTTTTTCCTATCTACGATTTTGTGTTTCCGGGGGTTTTGTTGTTTGGAATTGATTAACTAACAGTTAGGTAGGGTCAGGGTTGCTAGTAACGGCTTGTCACTGTGATGCCAGGTGCATACTCGGCGCCTTTGATTACGTCTTTGATTCCTGCTGTGCAAGTGTGGCTCAACGGATAGCGCGCCGGTTTTCTGATCAGACATCAGAGGTTCTTTTATTTGGTGGGTTTGAATCCCGGTCGGGTCGATATTTGGAGAAAGTTTGAAATATCAAATTCATAGAAAAGTTAGTAGAAATCAGAAAACAAAGTCTCAGAAAGTCAGAAAATACCGAGAGATAGGAAGTGGAAAAACAGAAGGGGAATGTTCGATTGACTGTCAATTTCTGTCACCCACTGTGCCTTCCACTGCACAAATAGATACCTTTCCCATAATTTGCAAAACAGATGCATGCGCATTATTTTGTTGCTTTCATTCCACTGTTTGGTCTCTGGACCTGGAGGTAAAGGGAATGTTGGTTTTTTAGCTTTTCTTTTAAGTTCTGTTGAACAAAATCTTCTCAATTTTTCGTTTGTTCTCTTTCTTCATTCATGATATTTTACCACCCTGAAAATTTTTTGCCAAAAAATGATCGCTATCAAAAGCTAGAAGCTGAAAACCCACTTTCCCTAACCACTCGCAGACAAAACCCATTAGTTTACCTCCCAAACAATATACACAACAGTGAAACGTACATTTTCCCAGGCCATTCCTGAGAATTTTTAATTACGGGAAAGGTGTATCTGGTACTTTACAGAACAGTTATCACAGGTTGAGAAGTGAGGAGAGTCTGAGTAGGAATGAACCAAGGGTCAACCATTTTGGATTATTTATAAACAAACGTTCGAACAACGACGTGTTATGCTTGCATCGAAACTTCGTATTTCTCATTTTAAAAAAAGGCTGTGGTGACGTTGGTAAGAAGTTTATGAAGGTTAAAGGAGATTGCAGATACTGGAACTGGTAATATCTCTAGAAAACATAAACTTTTATTAGCATAATGAATTTCTTAAGGGACAGATTGGCGGATTGAGCACATGTGGAGGGTGGACCGTAAACGTTAATTTCCTCACCTTAAGGAAAATTTTTCAAAAAACTCCCCCCTCAAAACGGCTCCCCTATGAGGGTTGACTGGAGACCTGTCCTGTATATTTTTGTCCTTACTTACTGAAATTAAAACAAATTTAAGAAATTTCCGGTTTCCAGTGTTTCCAACTGTCGTTTGGAGTAGGAAATTCAATCACATACTGTAAATTTGTTTAAAATGTCAACATACCTTGTTTAATTCTGTCATAGCAACTATCTGGTCTGCAAAGTAGTTAGAGTAGTTAGAGTGATTTTTTAAAAAGCGTACTCAAAAGGTTTTATTTATCAGTTTATTAACCATTTAAAGGAACATATAGTTGCTATGACAGAATTAGACAAGTTATGTCAGCATTACACAAAGTTATGCTGTTACGGTATTCAAACTTATAGCCCAAACCGTGCTTTTCATTTTGCCTGTAAAGGAAGAAATCATAGAATAGATCTCCAGGCTACTAGGAGCAGGTATTTTTGAAACAAGTAAGTATAAGAATATGAAAAAAGACAGAATTTGTAGTATTTCAACTCAACATGAATCATTCTTCTGACTACCCAATCACTTGTTTGTATCTGTATAATAATTATAAAATGTAATTATATTTTTCTAATATCAGGATCAATCATCCAAGGGATATGTTACAAAAAACAAATCGTCCTTGCAAGTCAAACCAAAAACAAAGAAATGCATCAGCAAGAACTTTGAAAACTGGACAACAGAAAGTTTCATGGAAAGCCTCCCAGGTAATCATCGCATAAGAAATCTAATGTTTTTATCATAAATTTTCAAGAAAAAATGTTTATGTGGTTGTTGTATAACAATTTTTAATATGGATTTTAGACTTCAACAAAGGAAGTAACACCAGGATATATTTACCAGAAGAAGGGAACAGACGAAAACGCAACAATCCATGTGACATTGACTGATAAATTTTGGGATTCTTCAACTGAGTCTTCCTCCAAAAGTAACAGTGAAGTAAGTTCCTAAAAATGAATTTTTCATTTCCCCTTAATTCCTTTAGATCGGATGAATTAAGCACCGCAGTGTTTAAACTTTATTTTTGCAACCTTCCAGTTGAAATTCTTCACTGGGATTTCCATCCTAGATAACGAAGCTTGCAAGAGAAGATTTGTAAGACCTATGTTAGATTTTTGGACTTTTGTCTAGATTTCCAAAAGACTTGCTTCATACCTCCAACAGTTTATCTAAGTGGATTAACTTTCGACTTTACCCAAAAATCAAGAAAGTCCCACATAAAGTAACTGTTTCGATTTCTTTTAGCATACAATTCCAAGCTCAACTTCCATAAGTCAAACTTCCATAAACCCGTAAGTAATTGCCTAAATATCTTAAATTATTTTGATTTTAAATTTGAGAAAATTCTTAGGATGAACTTTCAACATATGTTTTCCATGATTTAGGGATTTGCTTCTGTCCCTGGAAAGGAAGATTGCTGAACTTCGACTTCAGATGGAAGAAATGAGACTGGATCATCTAGAGACAATGGCTATAGTAAGAGAAGAACTGTTTTTCTAAAATTTTCGTTGAAATTTATTGATATTTTTCTTCCTAATCTACCGCTATCCATCCAATTTGATAAAACTGAAATCATCCCAGATAACAACATTGATCATTTTTTTAAATTTATAAATACAAAAAGAAAGAGTCCAACACCTAATTGTTGCTTTTTATTTTTATTTTGCTTGTTTTTTTTCAGATGCGGAGTGAAAACGAATGTCTTCGGAAGAAAAAAGATGAAAATTTTGCAAAGAAACTTCGGTATGTCTCTATGACCAATATGAAATTATTGGTTAAATTCATATTTTAAGTCACTTCTAGCCAATAGAATGCCTTCATTCTGTTTTGAAGCCAAGTTATTTTCAGTGTTTTGTTTCTCAAGTCTATTTAAACCTGATTTTCATATATCGGACGGAGGATCGAGACAAAAATACCATTAGATGCTAGAAATTTCCAACATGTTTCGGCCAGGGCCGTTTTCAAGGTATATTTCTAGCTAAAAAAATTCAGTTTTTTTAACAAAAAAAAAAAATTTTTTTGACGTCAAATAAACGCTTTTTTGTGACGTATATTTATGAGCCGTCTGTAAGTGATCTGGAAAAAATGGACGTGTAAACACAGACTTAAGGCGCTATCAAATTGAGTTCTTGGTTTAAACCCTTGGGTTTTAAGGTTTTTAGTTTGTTGATCCAAAAGTTCTCTCGTGATAGAATGGTGTTTTTCAGCTGGCTTTCATTTCCTTCGATATTTCTTAGCTGTTCAATGATCGTAAATTTAGCATCTCTATTGAAATTATGTCCTTCCTTGTTGAAGTGTTTGCACGCTGGGATGGTGTCTTCTTTCGGATGAAGTGCATTGCTTCTGTGGTTGTTCAAACGGACGTTGAAGGGTGTTTCAGTTTTACCGACGTATTGGATCTTGCAGATTTGACATTCTAGTAGGTAGATTTTCAAATAGCATTCATGTAATTCTTTAACCATTTAACTCATTTTAATTCAGATCAATTGACGAAAGACATGCATCGACCATTGAAAATATGAAGATTGAACATAAAAGAGCAGTTGGTTTCATCACATCTTTCTCATTTTAAGTTTGTTTACATAGCTAACCTGACTTATAGCTAAAATCGTATTACTATTAACACAGTCTAATTTCTGTATATACACCAGTCAGAAATTTAAACTGGAAGGAAAAATAGCGCAATGTTTTGCAGTGAGGATTTGCTTATTTAATTATATTCAGCGGGGACAAAAATTGGAGTTTAATTTCCACTAGGGACGACATATTTTAAGTGAGACGGGTTCCAACGAGTCTGTGATAAGAGAAAGGGTATAGAAACGGCTCCTTCTTCGTCTTTCAGTTAGAAGAATTACAATATGATTTCAAAAGAAGGGGACTGAAACAAGAAGATGAAATCAACTTTCTCAAAGAAAAATTCAATGCACACACGGTATGTTGGTGTAAATTTTGTACAATAAATTTATTCTGTCTTTGGTAGACTATTGATACAGTCGGTTAAAGTAGATTCTAATACTCCACGCATGGTATTGACTTTAAAGGCCATGGCTGCGTAAGAGAATCTGCCCAGATTTACGCACCGCTTTGATATTTTTCATCCAGATTTGAGATGAATATGAATAAGCGTTTGTGTGCGCTGATTGGCTAATGCAAAACAATCGCACTAAAATAAACTGTCAATAATGCACATAAACAATACATTAGGATCCAGTCGCTTTCGTTTTCAAGCTTAAGACAACGCGGTTTTAAATGTTTTGGCTCAACAAGCAGGTCATATCGTCCCATTCGCTAAATCCCTTTAGAGCAGAATGTGGTACATGCACAGAATGGATGATCTGTTATGAGATTATCCAATCTCGAGCAAACTAAACATACACATCTGATGAACTTTTCTTTTTGTTTAAAGGATTTTGTAGGGGAAGAAATGCAAAGAAAGTTTGAAGATCAAAAGGTATGACACGTTTTTTATAATTGAACATGAGGATTGTTTAAATAAGACATGGAACTGTCAGTCTTGATACAATAATTTTCACTTCTGATTCCGGTTGGTTAAAGCACTCCTATTGATGAATAAAAGCATCACTTCAACAAAATATAGTAGAACATCCAAAATTTTTGAAGCCTTTCGGATGTTCTTAACTTTTTCAGTTTTAAGCCTAAAAATGTTCTCAACATGTTCTTATTTTCACCATTTTGTGAGTATTTTTGTCCATTATTCTAAGAAATCGAGTGCTTTAGAGTCACAAACCCTTAATATATTCCTAACTTTATTTTAATTTTTTGACCAGAGAAGCCTTATGCTCTTATAGTTTGTTCTTATAAAAAACGTGTATCTATTTGCCTACGTTCAGAAATGACTGATGGCAAAATTTTAGACTTTTTGTTGGAGCTGCTTTTACTTGTTGTTTTTTTAACATAACTACTCACTGGCGGATTTAAGACAATAGAGCAACTACGTCGGTAACATGCGAAGGAGTGCTCGACAATGAAATTATAATTACAAATCTCTTCTTCTGATAAGCTCGACGTGGTCTAAAACCACCTATGTTACGAGGGTGAAATTCTGGCATGAGACAAATAACCGAACTGTTTTAAACGGGTATTATTTTTCATCTCGCGAAATTCAACTTGAAAATGATCGTGATTGTTTGTTTATTTTAGAGAGAACTTGAAGTTGAGCATGAATTAAAGACACAGCAAGCTCTATTTAATCTTCGTAAGTCAATATAAATATATCGTTTGTTTTGCTAGCTTAATCTTTACCCGTCTAGGAAAATTTGATAGTTCTTATGCGCACTAGAAAAATGGGCTGTTCCATTAAATTTCCATACAGGGGGGTGGACGAACCTTTTTAAGACATAAAAAGGTTTTTAAAAATGTGGTAATGGCAAAATTTGCAAAAGAAGTCTTGGAAAAATTATTTTCATACCCTAAAAGTAAGGGTGGATGAACAAAAATTAGTCCATTACGCCCTGGAAATTTAGAATTAACCTTTGACCTACTGGAAAATGAAAAAATACCCCCTGGAAATTCTTCTCCGATTACCCCCTGTATGTTCGTTCACCCCTCTGTATGGATATAAAATGGCCCAATTTCCAATGTTAATTTTATCAATCAGGAAATAAATTGCTTCACAACTAACTGTCTGGGGTTGTATTGTAAGCAACTACACTGTGATTTTCTAGGAACAAAACTTGATGGAGAGAAAGACATAGAACTAAACAAATTGACTTCACACAACACTCGAAGGTTCAATGAGATACAACAGAGTCATCAGGCACAAATTGATGTAATGAAAATTTGTTTGGATTTTGTCGTTTTGTTGAATAGGACCTTATAAATGCCCATCTGTCTGTTAGTTTTTTGCTCTTTCCTAACCCTACGGATCCAATTAGGACGCCTTTGGTTATAATTTTTATTTGTTATTTTGGTCGGATTTTTTTCTCCGTAATTTTGGGGTATTTGGAAGCGCAATTCCAACACCCCCTTTCATTTATTCTCGATGCGGATTGGCGAGAACATACTGACACTTTGATAAGACATAGATTTCTAATCCATACAGGGCTGCACGAATATTTCCAGGGGGTAGAATATTATATATAATATTATAATTTCCAGGGGATAAAAGACTGATTTTAATTCCTCCAGGTATGAAAATGATTTGAAAAATTGTTCATTTACAAATTTTTCCATTTTCCAGGAGGTATCTACACATTTCTAAGAATCTTTTTTTGACTCAAAAAGGTTCGTCCACCCCTTTAGTACGAGTAAAAAATTCCAGAAAGTTACCATCATGAATTAAAATCAGTTTTTATTTGACGTCAATTAGATAAGACGCTTTTGCAACGCTCTTCGGAAAAATGGCTGAAAACAAACAAAAACATCAAAATTCATGAAAATAACATCAAAATGGATAAAGATCAGCCTTTCGAAGCAGCCTCACCACCTCAAGCTTGCACGCCTTCAAGATGTACCAATGACGAAGACCTGGATCGCTTGGAATGCAAAAAATGTAAAAGATCAGTTCATTATGAGTGCACACAGCTACCTTTGTATCAACTACAAATATTCGTGACATCCTATAACGATCATTACTTATGTTCAAACTGCGTCCGAATAACGAAGAACCTAAGAAATAAAGTGGGGAAAAAACACTCAACATATGATGCAAAAATGAACTTAAAAAAGAAAGACGACGTCATACAAAAACTGAACAACGAGGTCAACACCAACACCAAAACCCGTGATTCCATCAAAAATGATCTCAAAATTTTTCTGGCAGGAAACTACAAGAAATGGAAGAAAAGACAAGAACCATGATAAAGGAAGAAATCAAGCACACAACAGAAATAATGACAGAGACATCAAAGAAAACATACGCCGAAATTACTAAGAAGCACAAAGAAGATTAAGATCTGCCGACAACAAAAAACGGAAGGAAGAAATTGAAAAAGAAAGACTAGACTCAGAAACTGAATATCATCGTCACGGGTTTCTCGATAGCCCCCAGATAAGGAAAAAGAAAAAAAAAGAAAATGGGACATATTTCGGTTCCGAGAACTCCTGGAGGACATCAATGTTCCAGAAATAAATGTTACTCACCACAGATTAGGAAACAGAAAAACAAAAAAACGGCCGTCCTCTTAAAGTCACCCTACAAAGTCAGCATGACAAAGATCTTATCATGAAGAATTTACACATGCTGAAAGAAACTTGGTTTCTTTCAGGTAAGTATCACGGAAGATTTCACAATCAACGAACGGAAAAAGATAAAGGAGATGCACGAACAAGCAAAGAAACTTAACAAAGACTATAACAATAAAGACTTCAACTGGCGCGTTAGAGGAAGCCCAAGAACAAAACTACGAATCGTTAAAAAATTACAAAACCAAACAAAAATATCTTCAAATTATAAACCAAAATACTCTACAGAAGAAATCGTCAGCGATTGGGCATTAACAGATGGTGATGAATGATTCATTTTGTAAAATAGGCAGTCGAACTCTATTAGCTTTAAAGCTAGTACATTTTTGTACACTTTTTTTCGACTTTAAAGAATATACACATTAACATTAACATTAACATGAAATTCAGTACTCGCGAAACACGTTTTAGGAAAAAATTTCGCGATTCACGAAAATTTAGTACCCGCGAAAATTTTATATACATTTAAGATAATGTGTCAATTTTAACGTTTAGAAATTGTTGGAAAGATATTCTCACAGTGCCGAAGATGCAGAAAAACTAAAAGAAGCTTTAAAGCAAGTCAAGGTGAGAAAGTGATCTGATGAAATTCAATGGTTAGTTTTTTTAGGATGATCACCGCTGGCTGTTTGGTGAACTTACAATGTTTCGTCTATATGAAAGATTACCTAAAAGCTTCTGTCCCCTGATTGCGTCACCCNACCTCTATGTTCGACGACGGCTTATCATTTCGGATTATTGAACCCGATCCCCCCTGATTGCGTCACCCTACCTTCATACTGACATCCCATTAAGCCTTTAGGAACTGGGATGGGGGTTTTCTTTAGGGTTTTTCTTCCCACCCCTCAAGTTTTGATCGAGCTAATCGAAATATCCTTTTCACAAAAGGAATGAATCGCTAAAACCTTTATCATACTTAAAGCTCACTTAAATTAAATTTCTTCTTTTCGAGAGTTTTTGAAAACTTTAGAGACCTTTACAAAATATTTTAAGAATTTTTAACGACCCCTTTAGTACGATTAGGGTTAATTTCTCTACCTCACTTTTTTGTTGTAGGATTTGAGCATGGACCACAAGAGGCTTTTAACAGATCACGAACAAACACTTTTGAAATTGAACAAGACGGAACATGAACTGGATGACGTGGTAAGAAGCCTGAAGTAAAATCATGGGACATAATAAAAAACCCCGGTCTGACAATAGTTGCGATTTTCATACTTTTTTATCATACGTTACCAAAATCTTCTCTTGGGATTGGTCTATTTTCTAATCACATGATAAAAAAGTTTGCAAAATAAATCGATTTTGATACGTAAGCTCCATCTTTTACCAATAAAAAGAGACAAAAGCCTTCCATTTATAATGACTATGGTACAATCATGGGACATAATATTGTAGACAAAGGGGGATTCCCTGTGAAATTTTAAACACCACAAATGATTTTTAAGTGCTTTAAACTAGGTTTGGAAAGTATAACTTTAACTCTGAGTTTTAAGACAAGATTTAAGACCTTGGACCTTAGGATCTCAGGACAGAAGCCACATCGAAACATTCAATGGAATTACATGGAATTATTAAAATCACAATTCTCACCTGAACTTTAAATTCTGAAAAACGTTAGAATACACTAAAATCTCATTATAATTCGACCATGCTTGTAGTTTGAATTTTTTTGCTCAAATTTCACGAAAACAATTTACTTAGGAATGAGCCTAGCTAACAATGGTCTTCAAAGAACAATATTCCGGTGAAAATTAAAGATATTATTTTTTGGCGTCCGTAGCAAGAGGTTGGTAAATGGTAGATGGAGAAATCTAGGGAATCTCTCTGGGGGTACCCCCCGTACTTAGGCAAAGTAGGTACCGGGTATCTGCGAGCCATAAGGGTCCCTCATAGGGGTTCAAAAACCTAAAAAGTTATTGAGTCTCTGTAAGGGAATTTCCAAAATCAAAAATCAACTCCCTCAAAGGGTCATAAATTCTTGAAAATTGGACCAAAATTTGAAAATGTTGGCGGAAATTTCGGGTAAATAGTGTAGCAAAAACGTCAAAAAATGGACAAAACTCTCGAAATTCAGTCTCTCTCTCTACGGGTTGATTTTCGAACTTTTGCTCGGACATACCAGTCATCTCGCAAAGCTATCACCCCCCCCCCCCATCCGGTGATAACCCTCGAATGCGATCGCTTACTCGGATAAAAGTCGACAACTGCTGATACTTATACTTATTGTTTCTTTAGAAAATCGAACTTGCAGGTTTCAAGAATAATTTCCACGAGAAAGTAGCGGAGGTAGAGGAGAGATTTGCGGATAAAACAAACGACCTCATTGTTGAAAATGGTGAACTCAGGTTAGTGGAAATTCACGCCATGAATTGAATGTTAAGTATAAGTAAATTTCTGCGTCTTATATATATGTAAGGTTCCCTTATACAACCCAGCTGGCACACAACGTTAGAAGAATGTCGAAACAACGTTGTGTGCCAGTTGGGAAACTTTATGTCCTGATTTCATCAGTGTCCTTGTAAATGGCCCTTGTAGCCAGGGAGACAAGGGGTGGTCCCCTCAGTATTTTGCTAAGGAATGCTAATATTTTGAAAACTAATTAAAAACACGCTTTTTTGGTAATAATATACTTTGTGAGAATGGGCTCTTCCAGAAAAAATTCGTTCATGGGGGGTGGAGGATATATTATTTTGTTGTTGATCTACCCCTGGACATTTCGATTTTTCACCCCCTGGACACGTGTTTCACCCCTGGATAAGCATCAAATTGACCCCCTGGACATCAGATTCACCCCATGGACATGGCAGTTTTTCAGGGTTTTTTCAATACCCCTGGACAATATATCCTCCACCCCCCATGAATGGTTTTTTTCTGGAAGAGCCCAATATTTATGATGAAATTGGCCACAAAACTAAGAATATGCAGAGATAACATCATCATGTCATAAAGAGTATCTTTCTTTTCTCGCATATTTTCGCTGAAATAATCAAAATTTTAACATTTTTTTTACAAAAGATTGACTTCGGTGGTTTACAGGGTTTGCACCCCAGAATGCTGATGCACCCCAAAATAATTGCTTTTAATATTTCTGAAAAAATAAGTGCGATTTTTGTAAATATGAGTAGCCTGTTGAAATTTATTCAAAAGCAGACCGTTTAAGTAGACAATCGTACATTGCAACCTGGGTTATCTGGGAAATCATGGATGGGTCTTAGGAGCCAAGAAACGGACGGAAAAAATATCACTCTTAAAAATTCTAAATGGAATCTAACGATCTTCTAACTTCTTTTTTATTACCATCATAGGAAAATGTATTTGAAGAAATGTGAGGAGCTACATCATTTCCAACGTAAAGCTGATTCCAAGCAGGTATTCAATTTCTCTCTTTCTCACAAAAGTTTTCTTTTCTTTGTCTTGATAATAGTGAGTTTATGTATTGGAGGATATCGAGGGCAACGGTAAGTTAAGTCGACGCAAAGCAAATTCGATAGTCGATGTTGGACTCTAATATCGCCTTGGTGTTTTTACCGTCCTCGAACAAAAGACAAAGTAGCTTTATACCATCTCCTTCAATTTTTCTCGAATACATAAACTCGCTAATATCTTTTACACCCCTGTCTCACAGCCCCCCTGGAACTTTTTTCCTCAGTGGAGATAAAAATTCCTATTAAAATCCCAATGGGGATGGAAATTCTATTGTTCAAAGGTTAAAATCCAGTGGGGATGGTTTTGGAGTGCAATTTTATATATATTTAATTTCGAGTGGGGATGAAATTTAAGTCAATTTCCAATGAGGCTAAAATTCCAGGGTATTTTCCTACCGGGACGAAATATTTGCCAGATTTTCCAGTGGGGATGGGGCCCCAGCGGGTATGTGACACAGGGGTGTTCTCTTAAAGGGGCTTAAATACTACTATTTCCGATATGGATGGTTTAGTTATTTGGTGCGAGAGTTGTAAAATGGACCAAATCAGATTAACCGAAGGTTCTTTTCATGGAACTTTCAATTTGGTGTTACCAATTAAATTGGTAAAACAGCAAAGAAATATTTTTGAAATACAGTTGACGCTCTATAATTCGATCTTCAAGGGGAATCGGATTTTCATCGAATAAGGGAGCGTATCAAATATTAGAGTGTGGTTTATGGGAGTTTCTTGATGGTGACTTTAAATAATATCGAATAATGGAGAGTATCGAGTAGAAGAACGTCGAATTAGAGAGCGTCAACTGTATATTTACTTTTCCTTTCCTTCTCCTTCCATCACAAACATGCGGAAAATTGGAAGGATAGAAAAACTGAAAAATCCTAGCTGATGAAAAATATTGAACTGTTGTTTGACGCTCAGGACTATTCTTAAAATTTTCAATAAACAATAAAAATGGCAGGATTTCTTCAAGCTCTCTAATGTTTTACACTTTTCAGCTGGAGGAGTTAGAAGATGCAAAGGAACTGATGAAGGTAATTTTTTCTCAAAAGATCGAGCAACAAATCTTTTACTTTGCCGGTTCAGTTTATAGTTAGAACCCCCTTCATGTTAAAAAGTCATGGAATATTCCTTACACTTCAAAGTAGCGACTAGAAATTGTCATCAAGCCAGGGAATTGAAAGAATTCCTTTGGAAGCTGGGGGATCGACATTTTTTTCTTAGTTGGGGTGTGGATGCGCATTTGAAATCTATTGGAAAATATATTTGAAAATTTGAAGTTACAGTGATGGTGGCATTTAATGGGTTAATAGGTTATTAGCTGGTAGAAGGGAATATCTTGTATTGATGATTTTGAGAAATCCTTTTAATTTAGGGAGTTTTGCTCGATTAATTTTTTCCTTCTTTAAGTCTGTTGTGAACAGTCGTCTACGTTCGAACATGAGTCTTCTGTCCGATGACGAGCAACCAGTTGGTGGTCACGATCCTGTACTGGATGCACGACGTCCTTCCAGTGCCCCTACTGCATTACGAAAAACAATCAAGTATCGGCGAAAGAGTCCGTTACTTGAATCCATTCCTGACTATAATCACAGTCAGATGAATTTGAACACTTCACAACATTCTAAGATAAAACTTCCGGAAATAACGATCAAAACAAGTCGAAGTAAATCTTTGCTTACGTGATGTGAGCTCAATGGAATGATGAATGAAAGTTTCAGATAAATCCCTACTTGTAGCGATACTGTCACGTAGCTGCAACACCATCCCTGACTACTCCGACAACTACACAGTACAATCAAAATTACAGAATTTTTAACTTCTTTTTAAAATTATTTGAGAACTATATTTAATTTTTTTCCTTGCAGTATGTACATATTTTTTAACTTGACCATTGAATATTTTTCTAACAAACTATAAGCAAGTTTCTTTTCCAAGTTTTTATTCGAAACCCATAATCTTTTGGTTGCGATTTTTGTTTCTCGATAATTTAATATCCATTGAAGTAAAATTAATAAATTAGTAATCAGCAAATAACTATTACACAACCAGGGGAACAGTACCAATGGTCCGAGGGGGGCTTAGGCAAAACTGGGTACCGGGACGTGCCGTTGGTCAGGGTCCCTTTTTTAGGCTCTGAAGATATCTGACAGGGTCTCAAATTTACTAATTTTCAAGATGTGTATCTCATAGGGTTGACTTTTGGTAATTTTTGACAATCTTCAGGGTGGAAATTAGAAAAAATAATTTTGGCTACTTTTCATGGTGATTTTTCTTTCTGACAGGGTTCATTTTTCCGTCGCCCGTCAAGGCCAGTGCCCCCTCCCTGGGACCAATGGGTGTTACTTTGTGGGTTGACTGGTCGTCCGAACATTTGATATCGTCGTATAGGAAGTGAATACCAACGTCGTGATCAAGTGAATTTCTATGCGAATTTCTAATTTTTGTTCTGAACCACTAACTGATTATTATAGTTGTCTCCCTTCTCACATTGACGTATTTGAAGAATTTTTATCCCATTTATTAATTTTTAAGAATATTTTCAGCTGTCAAGCCCTCTCCTGTTTATTTGGAACCTAAGAGTAGGCAGGCGGGGGTAAGATAAAAAGGGGGCGTTAGTTTTCCGGGGTACGAGCGGAGAGTCATCTTAACGGAAAGACCCGTAGTGAGAATAACATTCGAAAAAAATAAAAATAGACTTTTTTGTGGTGACAAAGAGCTGACAAAGAAAGGGAAAACAAAATGGCTGACCGTGTGACAAGAAAAAAGAAATCCAATTGAAAGGTACACGCTTTTTCTTTCTATATATTATATATATGCCAGATACGAAATCACAATAATTCAGGTTCATTGGGTCAGCAACAAATTGAACGATGCTCTGCCAAAAACATGGCATGAGGTTTTCAAAATAAAAGCTTTCCAAAAAGTATCCTGGTATATACCTTGTTTGCTAGCCATTCCGGGTTTGCTTGTCTTTTATTTGATGCTCATGAAAATCTTCAATTTTAGGTCCAACTTTGACAAGCAATTGTTCTTTGTGTAGTTGAGCTATGAAATTAATTATTTTTTAGTAATTTAGAGCTTTCTTTTAGCTTTCCAACCATACTCTTAGGTTCCAAATAAACGCGGGGGTTCGAATAAAGGGGGGGGGGTCGGAAAATTTTGATTTTAATAAACAGGGTGGAAATTGTACTTCTGAAACCCAAAAATAAGGTAGTCTAAAAATAGACTGAAATCAGGCTATATAGAGCAAAATAAGGGGCCTTCTCTTTGACAGCTGAAAATATTCTTAGAGATTAATAAACGGGGGGGGGAGTCCTAAATAAGGTCCGGGGGGTTGGAAAATTTTCGAAAAATTAACAAGCGGGAGCCCCGTTTATTTGGAACCTAAGAGTATATAATATGCAGGTGTAATATTCTACACTTTCGTCTAAAAGTTCGTTCCAACGAAGGCCATTTTTAGAAAAATTAGATCTGCGGGACACAAAAAAATTCACAACTCATCTTTGATTTCGACGGCTGTGGAGGAAAAAATGTTCAGACAGTGAAACTTTCCATATTTATCAGATAAGGCGGTCATCGAAAAAATGCTCTGTTCGCGTCGCAACGGGTGTTAAAAATGCATGCGGGCGGACGGGCGGTCAAAAACATTCCCGTTTTTTTTTAATCACGCCAGTAACTCAGGGGCGGGTGGTGTAACGCGAGCAAAACAATTTTTCTATGGTCGTCAGAGCAATTGAGAAAAAAGCTATACTCTAAAAGAACAAATTGCTTTTCCCAGATTTTTTTCCGCATCTCCGCACCGGAAAATCAGCAGAAAATTTGATGCGGGCGGTTGACGCGAATAGAACAATTTTTCGATGACCGCCTAATACCTGAGAAATCCAATGGTGCTACTCTCTGAAATTAATTAATTCATTAAAGTTATTATTTTTTACTTTTCATACTTTGGCAAGCATTTTCAGCCTGAAAATGAGGACTAGAATTATAGAGACTGGTACCACTGAAAAATTTGACCCTTTTTTAGCCTATAAAAACGTTATTTATATGCTATGGGGAATTTTTCCACCGCAGCGCTTTGATTACAAAGATAGGTAGGTTCAGCAATTTTAACTTCAGCTTTATAACGTTTTTATTGTTTTTTGCAATGCAATGTCTTCTTTTTCAAAAAAATGTCTTTTCATTTCTTCCTTGAAAGTGTTAGCAAGCCATTACAAAAAGGATTTGATAAAAGTCTGCAGTCAAAATGTAGATATCTGGATTTTTTTTATGGATTTTGAAATTGGAAAACCATCAAAAAGTGTATATTTCGCTGCCACTTTATATGCCATTTCTGGGCTAAATTGTCAACCTCAAATGTCTAAAAAGGTGCTATTTTAGCGGAACCAAAGTATGACACCTCATTTTTTTTTCTTTTTTGAAGCTCTACAAGATGAACTAGGTTTGATTGCCACCAGAATAGTTGTGATAATAATAATAATATAGTATTAATTGTGTTCGATTGCGTTCGAGTAAGGCGGCAATCACAAATATCTTCATTTTGCATCCTCGTTGACCGGTTGTTGGGTCTAAAAAGTGAGTCGGTCAGTCGTAAAAAATTTCGGGTTTTCATTTTTCCATCCATTTTTGAGTGCATTCTTGGAGGAAACTGCCAGCCGGCCAGCAGCCAAAACAACCGTGTGTACACGTTTTTTTTTTTATAAGAACGTCAAAAATTTTCGAAGCCTTCGGATGTTCTTAGTTTTTTGGATTTGAAGCCTATAATGTTCTTAAAATGTTCTTATTTTCAGCATTTTTTGAGCATTTTGATGTAATTTCTTAAGAAAATGCATGTTTTTAAGTCTCCAAAGCCTTAGAATGTTCTTAGAATGTTCTTAAATTTTTGGGCCTCGAAGCCTTATGTTCTTATATAGTTTGTTCTTATAAAAAAAAAAACGTGTAATGGGTGGTTTAAAATTATGACCTTTGAACACTGTGACCTCCGACCCCAAAATGGCGCATGTAGTGATAAACAAAGTCAAAATGCTGTGAATGCGCTAGAAATCGCTCGCAAAAAATCGGCAATAATAAAATTTTTGAACAAAGGAAAGGTCATTGACAGAAAAAGTCCGACAAATTTACCGACTCGCCGACTCAATTCTACTCAATTTTCAAGAGTCGGTCGGGCGACGCAAAACGAAGATATTTGTGATTGCCTCCTAACGTTAGATTGATTCGATTACGATTATGTTAGATGAGTTTGATTGCAATTAAATTAAATTGGATCACTCTGTTAGAGCTTTTTAGCACGGACGAACGTACTCGAACATAATCGAATACAATCGAACGTAATCGAACGGCAAATCCTGGGTAATATTCGATTGCGATTCGATTGCGTTTCGATTGCGTTCGACAATCGAATTGCAATTATTTGATTGTGCTCAATTGCGTTCAATTGATTTCAATTGCGTTCAATTGATTCGGCATCCGATTCGTTCGATTGACACCATCTGGACTTTGTGAGCATTTTCATTATTTGTGTTTCAGTGGCTTTGGTAGGCGTGCCAATGCGCATAGGTTAAGGTTAGTAACCGAATCTTTAGGTCTCACAGTTACTCAATGACAACCCACAGTATAGTACAGCCTTTTTTTTGGTCCACTTGGAGATTTTTAACTTAAAAGTCCTGGACATCCCAAAACGATCTCAATCGAACGAAATCGACGATCGAATATCAATCGAACGTCAAAATTCTGGATAATATTCGATTGGTTCGATTGTTGTTCGAAGGACCCTGCCGACGCACGGGACTTAACGAACACCGGACACGCGAAAGTCCGGTGTAAAATGAGAATTTTTTTTACCACCGGACAATTTCTACACCGGACTTAAGTTAAGGAAGTCGGATGTCCGGTGTCGGAGAAGGATATTTTTTCCCACCGGACATGACCAGTCCAGTGCGTCCGGTGTTTCTAAATTTTTTCATTCGATTGTCGTTCGACTGCGTTTGATTGCTCTATGCTTTAAACAGTCAAGAACTATTGCAGACTAGGATAAATGCGAGTATTTAGCCTAAATAGGATAAATTATCCTGACTAGGACAAAAGGAAGAAAAACTTGATTTATTGAATAAACTTTGAGATCCGAGTCGAGATTTGCATGAATTTGAGTAATTTAGAACCAGCAAAGTACCGTAATTTGGTCTAATATCGACATCCGTCTTCTAATTTCGACACCCTTCTTTAGAGATAGGAATAATATGAAAGTTGGAATTGGTGATTGAAAAGGAATTTTTCCTCTCTTACCACTAAGTAAAGAAAAATAGTTTCAACCATTCTATTGTTTTTTAGCTGTAGAAAAGGGTGTCGAATTTGGATGAGGGATGTCGATATTAGACCAAGTTACAGTATGCTTGTGAAGTCTCATCTCCCAGTCAGCCAGTTACATCAATATGCCAAAAACATTTTGTTCAACCATCTTCACTTCAAGTTTGGCCACCATAGAATGAACTTCCTTTTATAGGATGAACCATATTCATGTGGCTTTCAGCCTTGCACTCCATCGCAGAGGCTAATCAATTTTAATGACTTTTTTGACTAATGACCAAGTTAAAAAATTTTAATTTTTTTATATTTGAGTATTAAAAAGGCATGCATTCAAATAATAAAGGTTTAAAATTTTTCTCTGGGCTAGTTAGTAAGATATCTCAAATAGGCTCTGTGATTGAGTGCAAGGCTGAAAGCCACATGAATCTGGTTCATCCTATAAAGGGAAGTTCATTCTATGGTGGCCTATCTTGAAGTGATTGAAGAAAATTTTTTTGGCATATTGATGTAACTGTCAGCGTGCATTCAGAAGTTATTCAATTTTCAAGAAGTACTTTACAAACTCCAAATGTTAAGTATCAAACTTTCTTGATAATAACTTTGCTTATGATGATTGTTTTAAAAAAAAAAAATCTTCAAATAATGTACTTTTCCTCCTAATTAAGCTATTTTATCTTAGTTAGGATAAGTGTTTAAATATTTTCTTACTCTGCGCTAATAAGAAGTTCATATTTCATTTGTTTAATAAAGTTAATGTTCTTTATGTGCATACAGTAATTGATTAAAAGAGTAAAGAAGACGCGCATCTGTATCATTTTTCCAATATTTGTAGAGGAAGGATAACCATAGGATTTTCAGTATATACAATTTTCAATTATAGAATTTACCTAAAATTTCCTTTGGAATTAGCTCATTTCAATCATGTTTTCTTGTCATTTTGTCTCTATGATTTGTTCACATTTTTGAGAGATTTTAGAGGTTTATCACGAGCATTTTGAGGATATCTAGGATATTTTGTCATTTAGTCAAGGATTTGTCATTTTAGTTCAAAATATTTATCATTTTCATTTTGTACTTTTTAGTTTGAACTCTGTCAACACAATTTCAACAATCAACTTCAATACATTATTGTGTGCGTGTTCCAAACCGACCCTTAATCTGTGTCCAGCCTGCCTGCCTCTACATTCAAACGGCTGGCCTATGAGTGTGTGCTGTGAAATGCCATGCCAATAATTCAATGAAAATTGATGAAGTATAACTTGAAATTCATTGGCTTAAATTCCAAATTTGTAAATTAAAAATAGTGACTTTTTCTGACTTCCCTCGCATACATCCTTCTACAAAGGTGTTCGTTTGAATGTGAAAATCAGAAAACGTGAAACTCTCTGATCAAAATTGAAGCAATTAAAAATGCGTAAAAAGATAATTGCTTTATGCTAATTATAAGAAAATATGTTTTCTCTAAGAAATATCCGATCTTTTTATAAGATCAAAGTTCATTGACACGAAGTTAAAATGATTTTGTCCATTTTATAAGCACAAACATTAGGACATGTTTTTTAATTGTTTCGTTTTTGGCATTTTCAAAAAAGCTAAATTTTGATTGGGGTAACTTGGAGGTCCGAAATTTTCACAGGATGTTAGTAGTGATGATAGGACCCCAAAAAGTTCTTTTCCCAAAATTCTAGCTGTTGTAGGGGCCAGTTAGGAGCAAATTTTAGCATTTGTATTTGTTTCGGAAAATGATCTAAATCAGAGCCAAAAACCCAGGAAGTTGTCTATCTGACCAATGATTCTCATAGAGGGATGGCAACTAAAGCAGCCTATTGTTAAAAGGCCCACATTTTCCTATTGTGGGGCCTTTTTTAGAGCACTTTTTTAGCACCTATTTCCCCATTGACAATAAGTGCCAAAACACCAAAGTAAAAGGCTTGATTGGGTAGAAGACTTCCATAACTTCTTTTGAAATAGTTGAATAATCAAATTATTAACACCAATATAACACTTGAGCTGTTAAAGGGCCCGTTTGGAGCTAAATTTAGCATCTTTCCACTAAAAATACTGCAGCAGAATTACTAGTATGTTTCTAAACACCTTATTAAAAGGCTGGAGTGGGTGTAAAACCTTCATAACTTCCTTTGAAGTAGTTTAATAATCAAGTTATTAACACCAATAAAACATTTGAGCTGTTAAAGGGCCCATTTGGAGCTAAATTTAGCATTTTCCACTGGAAATACTGCAATTTATTCTGCTTCTCTTACTAAAATTAACTTTACACCTAGTCTAATTTTTGCTAAATTCAGCTCATTTCGAGACCTAGGAACATAAAATAACCTCATGAAGTTCTGTTCAATTGTGTATCAAACATTAATGATAACATATTTGATGTTCAAAACCTTTTCAGGGTCCAGAATCGAGCAAATATTTAACATTTTCCGTTAAAATGCTAAAATACTGCTCGTTTTTGGTCCATTTAACTATGACAAAGATCACAGAAAAGACTTTTTAAGCTTCGTGGATGATCCAAGCATCAAATAGCGCCTAAATGAGCTATGAAATAACAATAATCTTCGGGTTTTCAAATTTTAGCATAAAGACATGGCCTTCAAGAACTCTAAGTCCAGTCAATGCTAAATTTTTGCTCATGAAAGGACCCTGGAATGCTTTATATCGGCCAAATTTGGTTTTTCTATCTTTTTGAATGCCTCAAGTATGCATAATATCAATATCATAGTTCTTTTGTGTTTATCTTAACTGTGCTGGTGGATTAAAAAAAAGCCACACCCAATGCTAAAAACATGCTCATAATGGGACCATACAACCATTTTTAGTGATTGCTTATGTTGGTATATTGATCTTATAAGGTATAAAAAGGCATGTGCAAAGTATTAGAGTCATAGCAGAAAAATTGAGAGAGATACAAGCCTCTAAATCCAAATGCTAAGTATTTGCTCCTACTAAAATGCTAAGTATTGGCTCATTTTTGGACCGCACTTTGTTGAAGCATAAGTCATGACAGATTTAAGCTTTAGAAAAAATTCTTTTAAATTTTTAAAGTTTATCTTTTCCACGCAACCATCATCAGGGCATAATTTTAGTTCATTCATTATATTAGAAATGAATTATGATTTCCCAAGACCCCTAAAAACGAAACAATTAAAAAACATGTCCATTACAATATTTCAATTTGAATTTTTCACATAGCCTAGCTAGGATAAAGTATCCCATCTAGGATAAATATTCTAGCCTATTTAGGATAAAAGCCTAACTAGTAGGATAATTTATCCTAGTTTGCAATAGTCCTTGACTGCTAAAGAAGGCCAATTTTCCATCGTAAATCAAAGAAGAGTGTTCGACGCCCTCTGATGTCCCAAAAACATACAATCCACTACTTTTGTCATATTTTCTCAACTGTATGGATGGAAAGGATATGATTCGTCACGTGACCTAATTCGGCAATTTGTCCTTCCGCCCTCATGATAGCACTTGCTTTTCTTACCCTGCCCTTACTCGCTTCGAGCCGAATCCTTAGGTCTTGGTTCAAAACCACATGTTTTCCCGTGCCAAAAAAAAAAGCGCTTAAATGTTAGCAAAGCAAAAGAGCGGGAACCATGACGCAACCACCAGCACCGCGCAATCGAATATCAATCAAACGCAATCGAATATCAATCGAATCTGAAAATTGCGGTAATATTCAATTGAGATACGATTGCATTCAACAATCGAATTTCAATCGGTTGATTGCGTTCGATTTGGTTTGACTGTTTTGATTGTCGGTTCCATTCGATTGAAATCGTCTGGACATCCAGCCTGCCGGACATGATCATGACCACCCACAAACTGGCCTGCACCATATCATGGAGTGTTTGGGCCAGGTTTTCAGTAGCAAAAATCCATCACAAATTTAGTAGCATATAACGTCAATGGGCTCTTCCAGTTAAAGTCCGTTTGGGGGTGGGCAACAACAGGGGATTTGCAACCACACTGTACCATGAGTCCAACAGCCCTGCCTAAATCCGACCCCCCAAATAACTGTTATGAAAAAAAATTATATGTTTACAAACATTCCCTCTCCAAGTTGAACAATAAATTATTACAAGAACTCTCCAAACAAACGTCTAACAATATGACTATACTGTAATGTCAAGATGTCAATTAAAAATAATTACCTCTATTCTGTATTCTGAATCCGTTGCTGGTGTTTAACGCTAAACAATTTGGACAATTTTGTAATTAAAAATTATGTTTTGTATAAAAGCAGTTTATTGTTATTTGGTTCAATTGGTTCAGTGTATCAAATTTCTCAGTTTAGTTGATACTTTGGTATCTTCGTTGCATCACAGCAAAAGGTTTCTTTTATTTTAGTTTGTATCTTTGAAAGACCCCATCGTATTTAGGCAGGGCTGTCAGATTTAGAACCACTCACGGTAATAATCAGTTAGTCACACCAGCGTCTCGCCAAAATGCTTATCAAAGATTAATGCTGCGATAGTGCAACATCGTTTATTTGATTCGCGAGCAAACAAATGCGCCGCAAAACTTCTAAAGGGATTCATGAAAAAAAACCCGGCGCTTTTTAATAAAATTAATATTTTCAAAAACTATGAGAAATTGCCTAAAACTTGAGCCATAGATGAAAAGATTTGAGCCAAGCCAACCTTGAAAACTAATTTGAAGATCAACTTCCCAAGAAAAGTGTTTGTTCGATTACTTCGATCATTATCGATTACTTCAATAGTCGAATTTATCAATTAGTATCGTCTGGTTCCAAGACCAAGGTAAAATGTTTTTTTTGAAATTTCTGACTTTCCAATTCAAAAACCAATGTCAACTCCTGGATTTCCAATACACAGCTCTCTTGCTATATGTCCTATTTTTATCTGATTCTCATCATCAGACAGGTCCACAGCATGTGGCTTGTTGTCCCTTATTTAAGCCATTTAGATATTGTTAAATTGTTATGCTGTAAGGGGGGGGCTCTGCTTACCCCTGATGAATGGTGCTTAAAGAGCAACCCAATAGTCCCTTGCTATATTATTGGAACAATTGATTCGCTCACTGCATTCAATTGGCAGTTAAGACTAAAACTCCTTTATCAGAGATAAAAACTTTAGGCTAAACTTACCTCTTTTCTCTCTCCCTTTTCTCTCTCCCTTTAACCCTATGATTAACTTTCTATTTTTTACTATGCTCGAGGTCCCCCTTAAAATCTCAAGCTTGACAATTACTATGAAATTTTTACCAGGTAGATATGGATAATTGAAGATTTGTAAAATTTTGGTTCGGCTACCTATCTAGTTAATATTTTACAGACCAGAATGTAAACTTGACCAAAATCATATTTTGACTGATTGTTTTGTTCGATTTGACTGAAATTCATTCCTGAAGGCTGTCAAATAAAAGAGACTAGTAACATAAAAATTTGTTCCCATGAGTATTTGGTACTTTGCAGACTGGTCTGTAAAATAAACGTTGACCACCTTCCGGAACTTAGAAACTCCTGTAGCTCGAAAAAATAGGAAAATTTCAACTTTTTACCCCCTGAAAGATCGAAATTTGGTCAAATTGTCCCGCTAGGGTAAAAAATTCCCAAAATTTTCCTTTGTTTTCTCCTTTTTAGTCCCGGTAAGGGTCCAAAGTTCGAAAATCGGGCGGCACCACCCCGTCAGCTTGCAACCCTAGTACCCCCCCCCCCGGGCAAAATATCAATGTAGTCACATGAGCAATTGGTATTTACAGACCGTTCCATTTTTTTACCTAAAATGCTCACTTTCAGCATAACAAGTCGTCCGATTTTGCTGAAATTTTGGCTGCAAGCTGTTTGTATCATCAATGTCTAATGCATGTCAAAATTTCAAGTCAATAGCATTATGCAATCACTAGATACAGTATCCTAGGGCTATTTAGTCAAAAAAGGGCATTTTTGGCCTGGTCTGTAAAAATACACGATACCAACAGGGGAAAAAATTGATCCTCTGCCCCAAGATACATGCCACGTGGAGTTGCCTCATAAAATTTGGGCAAAAAAATCCAATTGAAAAAAAGTTACAGGGGTCCAGGGGGTCCTATTTTTGGTATTTTCAAAGAATTAATGACGTCATCAGCTGGCGATGACGTCATCAATGATGCCGAAATTTTCATCAAAGTTGCCAATTCATATTTGATGCACACATACAAAATTTTAAGTCAATTGGATAAATATTTCAAAAGTTATCAAAAACATTCATTTTTTTTGGGGGGGATGGACAAAGAGGCCCAAGATGCTTGAACTTGAAGGGTTATAAATAATACAATGATGACATCAGTTGGCACAATACTTTGACAGAAATATTCTCCATGCAAGTAAAAGGAGCAGTGCAGGAAATATTCTAGAACGGCAGGGCAGCGTTCCGTTGATGACCAAAAAGGGTACTTTTTTAATGTTTTTCCACTAAATAGGCTGTTTTTACCAAAATTTAGTGATTTCAGAAAGGACAGCGTCCGGCAACCAGACATGAAAAATGGCCTGCAGTGTAGTATGAATTGTCACCCTAAAAACGACATCTTTCTATTTGTGAAAGTAGAAATATGGGGATTGAATTTCAAAATATTTGGCGTTTTCACGAGTGTCTGCGATTGAACATAATAAAACAATTCACATTGTCCAGGGATAAATTTGTGGATATAAACTTATCATCTGTAAGGATACTTCATCCCCTTATTCCGTACTTGCAGGTATGTTTAAACTCCAGGGGTGTCAAATAAAAGTTTTGTAGTGCATGATGTTTGGGTAAAAAGAAATTCACTGATTTTGGAACAAGGCCTTCAGAGAGGAAGGGGCCTAGGATAAATTTGATTTCCAACACCCCCCGCTCTACAATGGACCTTTAAAAAAAGTCAAAATATGTAATGACACTTTGTTATCTTATTGATAACACTTTGCAGGGTTAAATGGAGATAAGCTAAACGACTTTCACATAATTTTCAAAGTCCATCTTTCCCTATTAAATATGTCTGCAATGGTATAAGTGACAACATTGAGACTTTGCAGTTTGAAAGATCTCTTTATCTAGTTATATCGATATCAAGAAAAAAATGCTCAAAAATGGCTGCAATTACATATATCTTTAAAGTTGGACTATTCTGTTAATTTGAGAAGTTTAAGAAAGACTTTAGGTGTTGAATTTATACCTTACTCTGAGTATTACATATTATTGAGCTCGTCAAGTTTTTATTTGACGTCAGTTAGTCAACACGCATTTTGTGCAGTTCTTCAAAAATGGTTGAAATTTAGCAAAATCAAAAACATGAACGAAAAAACCGACAAAAAGCAAGAAAAACAACCATTTGAAGAAGCTAAACAAAACCAAACATGCACTCCCACCTCCTGCTCAGATGACGATGACCAAAACCGTCTAAAATGCCGAAAATGCCACCGCATGGTACACTACGAGTGCACACAATTACCGCTTTATCAGCTGCAAATTTTTGCCAACACTTATAACGAACAATATCTATGTCAGAATTGCGTGCGGATAACACGATCTCTAATGAGTAAAATAGGTGAGAACTCGTATCATATGATGCAGAGGGAGATTGAGAAGAAGGACGACGTCATTAAAAAGCTCAAAAACCAGCTAGCCAAGAACCGCAGCCTTAAGAACGATATCGAAAACATCTTAACCAATAAGATGGCTGACTTTGAAATAAAAAACAAGCAGATTATAAAAGAAGAAATAAAGCAAACGACGAATTACATAGAGAAAACATCAGAAAAAACATACGCTGAAATAACTAAGAAACACAAGGATAATTTCAAATCAGCAGTGAGAGAACACCAACAAGAAAACAAGAATGAAGAAAGAGACATCGAATCAAGAAAACGAAATATTATTATACATGGAATGGTGGAATTAGAGGTAGACAACAAAGAGGAACAACAGGAACAGGACAAAATAGATATTGAAGGTATACTAGGTAACATTGGCGTTCAAGATATCAAACCGTCCCACCATCATCGCATTGGACAAAACCAAAAAGGGCTACATTGGCGTCCAATCAAGTTGATCTTAAAAAGTATAGAGGAAAAAGAACGGATAATGCAAAATCTGCATAAGCTGAAACGATTCAATGAAATTGGTGGCTTTAGCATCACAGACGACTTCACCATCAACGAAAGAAAAATCATTAAAGATATGTGCTAAAAGGCGAAAAAAATGAATTCAAAAAATGACGATTTCGTTTGGCATGTAAGAGGAAGCCCTAGAACAAACCTTCGCCTAGTTCGAAAATCTAGGACAAAGACCAAAACAACGTCTTCTCTTCTGTCCATATCTTCTGACGACTGGACGACAGATGAAGAATTAGACAATTTATAAATCTAAAATTATTTCGTAGAGGTCAATAGACCTGTGAAATATAATTCTATGAATAAAAATAAAATTTGCAGCATTCAGATTAACGACCTTCTGTGTTTTGAAAATTATAATTTTTGTAAAACCATGATCAGTACAAAGGTACTTCCCAAAATTCTAAATAATAGCCCTGGAATAGTATTGAAATAATATACGGATCCAGTTTCAGAAAAACAAAAATTAATTCCTATTTTTGGTGTGAGAAAGCATTGTTTCTGTATCAAAAATAATTTGCAGGTTCAATGGCCAAAAATACCAAATGCTAGCATGAATCCACCATTATGGATTCTTGTCCAGAATATTTTTGGATTTTACTTAGCTCATTATACTTTAAAAAACGGTCCAGGGTGAAACGAGTTGGAAGTTTCTAGCATCTAAAGTTTTTTTTGTCCTGAAACTCTGTCCAATACATTTTGTCTTTAATTATAAGTTTAATTCGACCTTTTTTTTAAAAAACGAGGATGTTCAATTTCCTTTGAAAATACGGGAATCAATTTCTTTCGAAAATACAACGTAGCATACATATTCTTCTTGTAAACGTTTTTCTTTAACGATGTGTAAAGATAAAACGTTGACGAGATATGAAAAACGAGAAAGAGAGAAATAGCCAGACGGTTTTTTGCGTCTGTCTCTTCGAACAAGCCAGGTCTTATGACAATCCGGCTCTTATAAGTCGATTAATATCATAATTTGTCTCTCACTTTCTCTCTATCTTTTTATTAGTACAGTTTTGTAGAAAAATTCGTAACAAGTGATTTTTTATTTTATTTCAGAATCTCCAATTTGTTGGTTAGCTACACATTGAGATCACAACACTACTACTTCAAGGTAAGCTTTCCTTTCTTTTTTTACGTGTTAAAGTTATTTACTTAATGACTTAAATTTTGATGATTTTCGAAGCATTTCTATTGTCAGCTATTTTCCCTTGAAATATCATGTATATCTTGGTATAATTTAGTTTTTAGAAAGATTATAGTAATTTAAAATGTTTGAAAAAGTTGTATGTAACGGGATAAAGCTGAATGACCATAACTTGTAAGCGTTTCAGAAGACCAAAAGTCTTTATTTTAAAGGTTTTCCTAATTTCCATATCGTATGATGGAGGTTCCGACCCTGACTTTTTGGTTTCGTTGTATCATTATATCACAGTAAATCTATCCTAAACTCACTCCTTTTCATTGGGCTATTCCACGAATAGTCTGTACGCCCTATGTTGAGGAGGTATGACGTCCAGGGTGGTCTGGAAAATAAAAAACCCAGGAGGCTACCTTTTAAAAAAATACAAATTCTTTCTGGATTAACCCACTGCTTTTTGTTTATAAAGAGTAGACACAGTTTTAACATCCCTGTCTCACAGCCCCGGTGGAATATTTTCCCATAGTGGGGATAAAAATTCCGATGGAAATCCCAATGAGAATAGAAATGGTATTGTTCCAAGCTAAAATAATCCAGTGGGAATGGTCTTGGAATGCATTTTTCTCTTTGAAGCTGAAATTGTGGGTATATCTCCTACAGGGGATTAAATTTTGACCACATTTTCCAGTGGGTTGGGGGCCAACCGGGTCTGTGACACAGGAGTGTGTTTAAGGCAGTGGTATATGTAATTTTTCTCTTTGATGTGAGTTTGATTTGAACTGCATTCTCATCTATTCCCTTGCTTTAAAACTGGCATATTCTTTTCCATTTACCCCAATGCTATACCAATCTTTATTTATAATTTAAAATAATGTATGGCCAAAAATCAGAGGCAGGTGTCTTTCTGAACCGCACTTGGTAAGGCCAATTAAAATGCATATCTTTTTGAACAACAAGAAATGGTTGCCAGTTTTTATCAAATGAAAGTGTCCATGTCTCCATGTAAAAGCTTTCACTCGATGGCCATTTTCTCCATAATATCAACCATTTCATTGCACTTTAACTTCTTGATTTAATATCTTTCCTGTTAAAACATTTTTTATCTGCACGAATTTTTTACAAGAACAAACTGTATAAGAACATAAGGCTTCGTTGACCAAAATGCTGAGGACAAGTCTTAAGAACAAGTTAAGAACACATTATTTTAAGGCTTCGCGGACTCAAAAACACCTGATTTCTTAGGAAAATGGGTAAAAATGGTAACAAAATGGCTGAAATAAGAACATATTATATCAAGAACATTTTAGGCTTACAACCCACAAAGTTAAGAAAATCTGAAATTTTGGATGTTCTTATAAAAAAACTCTTATCTACTTGCGAAATCATGGTGTGTCTTTTACTGATGGAAAAACTCTTGGTCTTATTATGAAATGTAGTGTAGGGCCATGAGGAAGTTTCATTGTACTTAAAATAGAAATTGATAAGATTTAAGGGGTGAGAATTCAGGCATGTAAAATAAGTGAGATAATCTGCTTGTTATGATTTTACCAATGACATTAAAGACCTCTTTATGATGCGGGGTTTTTGTGTTCAACGTGCATTTGGTTCATACAAAGTTGGTTAAGTCTCCCCATGTTTTCAAAACATGTACATTGTAAGCCAGCAAAATATTTTTCAAACGTTCAAATGTTTTGAGTAGTTGAATAATTTGCTTGATGGAACGATGCATCATTTTATGGTTTGCTGACTTGACAGTTGTAGAAGTTTTATTTCCTTTCCTATCTCACTTCCGAGGGTCTTCTTCCGGTTAATGACAGCGAATCGAGAGGTGCTAAAGTGTGTTTGTTTGTCCGAAATTCGAGCGGAATTCTGTTGCCCTCTTTTATGGCTGAGTGCTTGTGGTAAAGGGTTGTATTGACACTTTCGTTGCCAACTACGATTATACTCGTAGTAGAGAGGTCAAAATACTGGTAGTACTTCAAAGGGCCATAACTTTTGATACCAAGACTTTTCTTATTGCATTTTTGAAATCTACATGAAATTCTGCGTCGATTGATATAAACTTTGAATGCATTTGACCCAAAACTTCACAGGAGCCTCTGAAAGTATTGAAAGAAACTTCAAGTATGGTCGAATTTTTTATTTCTGAATGTGGCTTGGCAGTTAACGTGTAGATGTTTTTTTCCCCTTGACTTGGGCGAGTAATTTTCATATACACGGGGTAGAGTCACTCAGTTTTGTAATACTCGGTATTAAAGCCTTCCTCAAAAACTTAAATTTTTAATACCATGAAAAGGGTCTCAGTATTAACACTTTAAGATCTTTACATAAAGAATTCGAAAATCATATATATCTTCAATTTTACCCGTATATTGATAAATCAATTTGATAAGAGTTGACCGCGAATGCCATTTTAGGGAAGCTAGTGCTCCCCATGCTTCTCATTATGAATAAACATGATCCGCACCGTTTAATTGGAATTAGGAAGAAGTCTAGCTGGATCATATGACCATATGAGTGCCCCACCCGCCCCGCGCTCCCCATGCTTCTCACTATGGATAAACATGATCCGTACCGCTTAATTGGAATTAGGAAGAAGTTTAGCTGGATCATATGACCATATGAGTGCCCCACCCGCCCCGTGCTCCTCCTTCTTCTCACTATGAATAAACATGATCCGTACCGCTTAATTGGAATTAGGAAGAAGTTTTAGTTGGAACATGGTTTTATGAAGGAGAAATTTTCCTTCGGTTTTTATCTATAATCTGTTTTTTTAATTTCCGTCGCACCTCCCTGTCATTTGATGTTAATCTACACGCAATACTGATCCTTTATTTTACATGTTAAATATGCCATCAAGATGCTACCTCCCCCTAACAACTCCATGCTCCTTCGTGCTTTTGTATACTGTAGTTATATGTAGTATGACCAAGTTAATGAAATTTCCAGAGCAGAACTGTCAAAAAATTTAATTTTCCATCCTTAATTTTTTTTTTGTGTTACTGTCTGAGATTGAGTGTAGAGAAATGTGAGTGATGTTTGTAGAACGTCACTCTAACATATCCTATTCGTTCCTTCGAACAAAAAGTTAATGTTTGTTTTGCTGAGATGATCATCTCTTGGTAAATCAATATTTTCATTGAACCTTTTTTTGTGTGTGACTTTCTACCTAATGACGTTGGTAGTGATTTGTCAGGAGAATTTGTCAGTTTTTCGTTAAGACGTGGGATTCTTTAGGACTTGATATTTTTATTCTTATGACATTCTAGGAGAGGTAGAATAGCATGGTATTGTAATTTCTCTTTGCATGTATGCTTGAAAAATGTTTTATGTTTTTCTGTGACAGAAGTAAGCCTTCCTGTCAAGTTTCTTGTGAATGAGAAAAGTGATTTTCGCACCATCACTCTGGTTTTATCATTATTTTTTTTTCATTGCAAGAAAAAAATGTTATGTCACTATTTTTCCATGAATTGATGGACAGCCTCGTTTACATGTCATTGGAAAGGCTTGAATGAGGGACAGAGAAAGAGTGAAATGGAACCGAGTCTAGATTCGTTGATCACGATCGTCGTGTTTCGTTTTGGGTCCTAATCCTTCTTTTACTTTGGAGGAGTCTCATTATACGATTATGAACTAAAAAGATAGAAGGAATGAGATTTTTGTATGAAGTAAGGGAAGGTGTGGTTTTTTTGGAGAAGGCACCACATACAGTACACACCTGCCCTTCATATTGTGTCTGTTTCTTTTTTGCTGTACAAAGTATGTTGAAAGGAATCCCATAACACTAATGAAATTACCCATACTGACACCATGGAAAAACGATCGTGGCAGATTGAATGTATTCTCAGTGGTATTTCTTTCATTTAGAAATTGATAAGAGGGAAAGTGAAGTGAATGTCATTTCGTTTTATGTGTAGAGGGTTGGGGGAGGGATCGAACTACAAAACGTTCAAACCAGCTGGTTTCATCATTAACAATCATCTTTCAAATTATTTCTTTTTTTTCTTCTCTTGTAGTCGTCTTTTTTGGTATCATGCGTTCGATGCATACTGTTAGTGCATATTTTGTACGTTGTAGGTTTGACTCTTTTTTATGTGTTTTGGGTATGAGGTTCCTTAGAAATGGCAAACAAATTGTTTCTTGGTGAAGAACTTTTTTATAACATAAAGGAATCAAAAATGAAATTATGAAATATATATATCAATAGATGCTCAATTTTGGATTCGGACAAGGTTTTTTTTTTGAGAGATGCAAACGATAGGCCTTAAGAGCTGAGTTTGAACATTTAAACTGAATCTGGCGCAACTTTTTTTAGCATTTCTGTTTATAAGATAGCACCAAGTGTATTATTTTACCCCCCCCCCTCCTATTAAGAGATTTTGAAACTATTTAATGCTCGTAACATTTCTGTGGGAAAATATACAAGATTGTTGTATGAAGATAAAGTTTCCAGTTGGTTTAAAGTCGTTTAAAGTTCTCCATTTACTTAACACGCCTCTCTTTCTCACTCTGATAGTTAATTAGTATTAGTTTAATTGAAGGTCAATTAATTGGCGGTATCACAAATTGGTGATCTATCACATATAATGGATTGTTCATTATTGACTCAGTACACGCTTTTTTATATAAGAATAATACTATAAGTATATTAATGATGAAATTGGCCAAAAATTTAAGAATATCACTATCATGGAATTTGGCAATTGAACCTTAGAATGCCACTTTTAGAGCATTTTCAATTTTAAATTGCCAATTACTACCAAGTAAAGCTCACTACTTTCACAAAAATTGCCATTTTATGTTTTTAACACGTGTATTAAACGTATAAATCTAGTCTGAATTAGGGTACTAATTAACCCAAGAATGGTGTAAGAACATTTTAGGACAATTTTCCCTAGAAAGTAAAGAATATCCATCATGAAATGAAAAAACACCATTCTTATAAAAAAAATTGTGTACATGTTTTCTTCCATTTTGTGCTTTTTCATAAAAAAAAGTTGAAAGAGAACCGAAGGACACTTCACACTTAGTTGACATATTTCTAAATACTTGATTAATCTGAAACCATCCTACCCATCCTGCTCCGTCAAAATTGTATTATTTTCATATCATTACGCTGACTCGAAAAATTCCAAAAAATATTTTCTCAATTTGATAATTTACGAAAGTTTCGAAATATTTATCATAATATAATGTGTAAGAAGCGGGGAAAAAATCCGTGTCATTCTGATAGTTTTGGTGATTTTGTTTACACAAAGCTTACAAAGATCTCAGGGTCAAGAGGCTTTTCTTGCGTTTTTTTGTTGTTCAATCCTCTTGTTGCTGTGTAGTGTGTCGTTTTATTTGAACAAAATTTTTTTGTGCCCTCGTTTGTTGATGATGATATGATTTCTTTGAAGAAAAATGTTCGTGATTTTTTTTTGAAGCAGTGTGTGATGACAGAAGATGTTAAATTGCGAAAGAAGAATTGTTTTATTGAGATGTCAAATGGTGGTTGTTTCATGATACTCTAGGATAGTTTTGATATGTGGTATCGTCTGAACTCTTTGTTTTAAATGATCATGTTTTAGGTACAATCTGGGGTCCAAGTTGACTGTTTAGAATGAATTTTTCATTTTTATGATTTTTTGAACGAACTATTTTGGGGCAGTGGTAAATGATATGTAATAGTAAATGGTTTGAATAACCGCTGCACGTCCCAAATTTTTGAGGCCTTCAGACGTTCTTAACTTTTTTTGTTTTGAGCCTAAAAATGTTCTTAACATGTTCTTATTTTCACTATTCTGTGAGTATTTTTGTCAATTTTTCTAAGAAATTGGGTGTTTGGAATCCGCAAAGCCTTAAAATGTTCTTAACTTGTTCTTATTATTCTGGCCATCGAAGCCTTATATGTTCTTATATAGTTTGTTCTATAAAATCGACGTGTACTACACTGTAGTCTATTACAGTTGAATTCTGAGCTATCAACCTTTGTGTATTACATGCACTCATAATTCCATTTCATCATGGATATTCGTAACCTTTTTGGGGGAAAATGATCCTTATAATGGCAGTGTCAGGTTCAGATACCATGAAATCCTATGATAGTGGTATTCTTAACATATTCCTAATTTTTTGGCCAATCGTCATTATCATCATATGGATATAATATCATAAAGAGTGCATTCTTACATATTTCTAACTCTTATAGAGTACATTCTTATAATAAAGCGTGTATACTTTTTTTGTCTGAATCGCAGACCTCTACAAAAACCCAAGCAACGCAGGTAGTATATAGTGGATAGTGGATGCCATCAGCCTACTTAGATTTCTTTACAGTGAGTTTTATTGGGGAAGTTTAAGGTTGCATTTTCTATTCTTTACAAGCCTCTTTTATTTGTGGAAGTTGAAATTGTTCTTAGTGTCAACATTTTGAAGTTGAATAAGTTTCAAGTTGGTTCACGTGTTGCAAAAGTAAACGAAACATATCTTAAGTTTCATCCGAACAAACGGAAAGAAGAAGAAAATTGAGTGCTCAAATATTATATGAAGTGTTTCATGTTCCTCCATCACATGGTTTCAAGAAGTACACGTTTTTTATAAGAACATCCATAATTTTTCAAGCCTTCGGATGTTCTTAACTTTTTAAGTTTTAAATATTTTAAGCTTAAAGTTATTGAAGTGTTCTTATTTTCACCATTTTGTGAGTGTTTTAGTGCGACTTCCTGAGAAATAGGGTGTTTTGGAGCCTGCGAAGTCTTTAAAATGTTCTTAACTTGTTCTTAGATATTCTGACCTTTGAGCCGAAGCCTCGTGTTCTTATATAGTTTGTTCTTATAAATAACGTGTTCACATTTGTAAAAGAAAAGTTTCTTTTTGATTTTCACTTCTTCTCCGCCCTTCGTTCAACCTCCCTTATATATCGTGTGTCAAAACTCTTCCAGTCATCTGGAGGTCATCGAATTTCACCATCCTTTCAAACAGTTTCTTTTTGTCTGTGGACAGTGAGAGGAGGGTCTAAAAACTTTATTAAAAGTGTGTAAGTAGAGAAGTGTTTAGATGTCGATTTGTTTTGTTGAAAGAAAGTTGTCAACACCTTCTCATACAGAAAAATACGATCCCATCACTATTTAATAATCTTTTTATCACTTCCCCAATCCAATAACTATGAAGACCTGCTTTTACTGTCGTGAAACTTTTACCTTGTCAAGCCATTTAGAAAGAGCTGTGCAACACTTTATTTTTAATCTTCCGTTACACGTTTTTTTTAAGAACATCCAAATTTTTGAAGCCTTTGGATGTTCTTAAATCTTTTTCAGTTTCAAACCTAAAAATGTTCTTTTAAACATGTTCTTATTTTGACCATTTTGTGGGTATTTTTGACCATTTTCCTAACAGATATGGTGTTTTTGAGTCCACATGTTTTTGAGTCCACAAAGCCTTAAAATGTTCTTAACATTTTGGTTACCGAAGCCTTATGTTCTTATATAGCTTGTTCTTTTAAAAACGTGTATTCGACTTTTGACATCCAAAATCTGTTGAAATAGGTCGACCCTTGAGGGTTAATGCTCTTAAAAGTTTTGAAAGTTGTTTTTCTTATGGTTATTAATCTGGATGGTTTCCCTACGGGATTACCTCCCCAATCCTTCCAAAGTATATATTTATTCTTTAATGGTGATGATAATATTGACCATCTTCTTACAGAGAAATAATTCTCGGCTATCTGTATTATGGAGATAATAACATGTTTAAGGGTTTATATATTCGCCACTGCAACGATTTGATTTACACGAAAGGTTTTTTAGGGAATGTTGAGTGACAAAATTGACGTCAATTTTTTTATGAATTCCGTTTTTTCTTAATAAGGACTGAGATTGTTTTCCTCAAGAAGTGAGTGTTGATTTATTATCCTTATGGGGATAATGATTGTAAAAAAAGGTATTGAGTAAGAATCATCCTTCAATGTAGGTCGTTTGTTGTGTTTTGCCAAAAGTACTTCATCCCTTTGACGTATGTTTTCATTTCGACTCATCAGAAGTTGTTTTTTGTCAAAAAAAAGCACTTCAACCCGTTTAGGCACGCTTTTCAACCGTATTTTTGTGTGATACACGCTTTTTTATTATAAGAGCAAACTATATAAGAACATAAGGCCAAAATATTAAGAATAAGTTAAGAACATTTTGAGGCTTTTAAGACTCTAAAACTCCCGATTTCTTAGGAAAATGGACAAAAATATTCACCAAACGGGGAAAATAAGAACATTTTAAGAACATTTTTAGGTTTAAAAAACAGAAAGTTAAAAACATCCAAAGGCTTCAAAAAAATTTTGGATATTCTTATAAAGAAAGCGTGTATGGGAAGGTTCACTTCACACGATGTCAAAAAATGGGTCAATATTTGAAAATGTGACCGCTGCCTGATTTTTCCTTTTAATATTTACCGGTAAAATTTTTTTTCATTAAAAAAGGCGTTGACTTGTCTGTCAGAGATGTCAATCAAAGTTTTACAAAGGTCGTTTCATGGAGTGACAAGTGCCCTTCGTTTTCAAGAACTTTTTAATGAACAAATCTGTCCCAGTTTGTCCTCTGACTAGCCATCATTGTTTTTATCTTCTGGAAGATTACTTTTGTTCCATTTCTTGGACATTTAAAGAGTGATCGAAAATAGACCCGGTTAAATAATCATATTCAAAAAGTGAAAATGTATTTTCTCTTAAATTAATCAGAAATGAATTCTTTCGGCCCACCACCTAACGAAGTCACACATTGTGTACCTTTTACGGTATTTTAATACTTTCACGCTGTGTCATTTTCAATGAAGAGATGTAGAAAACAACTTTCCTGATCTTCATATGTGTTCCCTACATAATATTTGAAGCGTGTAAGGGCGAAAAAACAAAGACCAAAAAGTATAAATAGTAATCATTCTTTCGTTCTTTCATAAGAAAAAGTTTTTTTTCTAGGAAAATCATCTTCCTGGGATGGAAAGGCAATGGTTTCACGCCGAGCCTTTTTGTTGAAGGTAGACAGGGATATGAATGAGAGAGGGTAGGAGATAGGGGTCTTATTTGTCAATAGCTAGACCCATTACTTATTCACCTCCTAGTAGGTTCAAAGGATTCGTTTTTTAGGAAAAATTTTTCATTCATCAATTTGGGCCTTTTTTACATGATGCAATAACAAGGGAGCAGGGATATGGGTATATTTTTAGCAGAAAACTGACGCCTTTTGCGGTGTGTGGAAAGTTGTTTTGATTTCAGATAGTTTCGTTAAGTGGATCCTCAAAAATGCTTTCCTGCTTTATATACCATTTTGATGGCATCTCCTCTTTTCATCTCTGAAAGTTATGTCGTGGAGGAAGGAGGATGAAACAGACCGCTGTTGTGAGAAAGGGGGTATGGGTACAAGTTGCTTGGATTGATGAGCTCCTCTTTTTGTCATAACTTCTTCGATTTCTTAAATAAATCTGTTCAAACATGGTAGAAAAGGATAGTTAGGTAAAAAAATGTGACCTTTTCATAAAACATTGACATTGTTTCATTTTTAGTTGGCAGCTCTGTTTAAATTGAAACCTGATTTTGTTGAATGGCATTTCTTTTGAGATGAAATCTACGTTTTCTTTTCGTATTTCGTTCGTGTCTCTTTCAATTTATTTGTTGTCAGTGAAACTTAATTGAAAGGGGGGAGAGTGATGCAGGAGTGTGTTTTTTTTTTCATAAAAAGGCCTAACATGAGGCATAATTCACTCATTTTCAACATCATTGATCTATTAATAATATTTGGAACAACAATTTACTTTTCAAGCTCTTCTCTTTCTCTTTCACTACCATTCTCAATACTGCTGGTGCTTCACTATGGTTTGTTAGTGAATGTGGGAGGAATGTTTTTTGTGTGTTTTCACTGATTTTTAGAACGGGGATGATGGCGGTAATAATCCTTCGTTAGAGTGCTAATGATCTATCTTTAAGTCGATTAAATGTTCGCTTCTCAAAAGGGAATCAGTTTGAGGCCTATAACCAGATTAGCCTGATTGTCATTTTTATGAAAGTAGCCTGTATAACAAACAGCTTAAAATCTCTGTTTCTTCGGGATAACAGGTTCAAAAAAAAAAAGGTGAGCTTTAATCCAACTGAGATAAAACTATTATAAGGTATGACCTTTTTTCTCTATAATGTATAGACAGATAAAAAGTCTTCTTATGTGAAAATAAAGACCCCTGCTAATGCAAAGAAATAAAACATTTTTCTTATTTCATTTCGTTTGGTTTGGTTTCACAAAGATGAGTAGTACATGTGTTGCTTGTGTGAGGGTGTTCGTTGCTTCGTTGTGTCCTGTGTATAGTTTTTTGTCGCCTTTTTCCATGTATAGATCGAAAATATTATATATAGTTAATATTTTCACTATAGAACTTTTTTTTAGTATTTGCTTGCAAAGTTTTTAATATAAAAAGAAGTTTTTTTTGTTTTGTATGTATTTCCCTTTTCTTTTTCGATTCTTCAAACAAAGTTTAGTATTTTTTTGTGTTTTTGAAACTTGCTTCGTTCGTTCTACAAATAGCTGTTTTTATAAGTTTTTCTTTTTATGGAAAGGAAGAGATCAATGGTGTATTGCTTTGGTTTGGTCTCTGTACAATTCCCTCAAAGCTCAAACAGGAGAAAAAAGTTCATTTCTTTCGAACGAATTTCATTTTTCACACATCTTGGCAATCATAACAATTTGAGGGATAGATAATGAAAATAATATAATATAACACCGTCTTACATGATAAAGTTTTCATATTTTTCGTCAAAAAGGGAAAGTAAAAAATAAAATGAGGGAAGTTGGGTTTTTTCTTCACCAAAGTATTTTGTGTGAGGTTTATGAAGAAGAGATAAGCTTTGGAAATGAAGGATTTGAATTAGATAATCGGATTGCGAGAGTAATTGATACTGTGTAGTGTGGGTTTTGTCTCTTGATTACATATTGCCAGGGCTTGCACGTTTTTTACAAGAACTAACTTTATAAGAACATAAAGGCCTCGATGGTCAAGATATTAAGAACAAGACGAGAACATTTTAAGGCTTTACGATTTCTAAACACCAGATTTCTTAGGAAAATGGGCAAAAATACTTACAAAGTGGTGAAAATAAGAACACGTATAGAACATTTTTAGGCCTAAGACTCAAAAGACTAAGCACATCCGAAGGCTTCAAAACTTTTTGATGTTCTTATAAAAAAACGTGTACCAGGGGATGGAAAGGATGTTTTTCGGTGATGTTTTAGGGAAAATTTACTGCCTACGCATTGACTTTTTTAAACTTTAGTCTTATTTTATTCTTTCTCTAATTCGGGAACATGACGATCCGCCATTCGAATCTTTCTCTAATTCGAAGAATATTCTTAGTCCCTTGACGAGGCTTGACCATCGAGTTAGAGAGAGTCTACTTCAACTCTGATTATGTGAAAGCTATCATACACGTTTTTTTTTTATAAGAACGTCAAAAATTTTCGAATCCTTCGGATGTTCTTAGTTTTTTGGATTTGAAGCCTAAAAATGTTCTTAAAATGTTCTTATTTTCAGCATTTTTTGAGCATTTTGATGTAATTTTTTAAGAAAATGCATGTTTTTAAGTCTCCAAAGCCTTAGAATGTTCTTAGAATGTTCTTAAATTTTTGGGCCTCGAAGCCTTATGTTCTTATATAGTTTGTTCTTATAAAAAAAAAACGTGTATTTGACAGAATAATAAACTTTATTCAAATCTTAACTACATCTGTATAATACTTGTTAAAAGCAGCCATATTAAGGGTACACGCTTTTTTTTTTCATAAGAACATCCAGATTTTTTAAGGCCTTTCGGAAGTTCTTATTTTTTGTTCAGCTTTAAGCCTAAAAATGTTCTCCAAATGTTCTTAACATATTCTTAAGATTTTGGTCATCAAAACCTTATGTTCTTTTATATAGTTTGCTCTAATAAAAAAAACGTTATGTTTGTTTTCGGTGAGCTGAAGTTTTGTTATCGGTAAAACTTTCTTCAATGTTCGTTTACGCCTTTTCATCTTTGAGAAGATTTTTCGTTTTTCGTAAACTTTTCAAAAACGTCACGAAGAAGGTGTTAAAAAGAGCAGATCGGCCTCATGAATATCTCATCTTTTGAATAGAATATCAAAAAACTTTATTTTCCACTTTGATGGATATTCTATGTTCTATTTGCCGCCTTGATATATTCAGGAATAATTGTTGGATATTCAACTCCATATTACTTTTCATTTCAGCTAGATCATAGAATATTATTTTACTAGTTAGAAAAATTCCAAAAAAAAACGAAAATGCCTGGGTCCTTTCAGACTCTAGGTTTTTTACCAGGTAACATTTTATTTTGTTTCTTTTTCTTTACATTGACCAAGCAATTCTCGATATTCATGACGTAATCTTTTATACAGAAACACCCGAAAAACACTGGGCGTTTCTCACCAGTTTTGAATTTAAATAATGAAACTTGTGGCAAACGCCTTGTTTTTTTGCATGTTTCCGGGTATAAAAGATACGTCATGAATATCATGAAAAAAATCATCGGTTTTATGACGTAATATTTTCAACACTCTTCTTATCTTTTCTTTAGCTCACAAATTTAACGTTTCCCAACTGTCTAAAGATTTGAAGAATATGTCAATGGAGGACATACATCGTCTTATCAACCAGACTGGATTTCGTAAAAGACCCTCCCCGACAACAAGTCCTGAGAAAATCGAAATAACCGCCCCAACTCAGAAAATGAACGCCACAACTTTACCACCCACCCATCCGACTTTACCGCCCACCCATGCGCCCTTGAAACCCATCAAATGCTACTGTTCATCTTGCAAAAACAGCAACCACACATGTACTGCTTACAACGGCTGCCATTCAGCAATCAAATACCACAAATATGACGGTGAAGTGTTGGACAAGTGGACAGGATGCATACCCGGTGGCCCCAACGTAAGACGAACACCGTATTATTGTAACAGTTGACTCTCAACTGTTTGAACTTTGTCTGTGCAAATCTTTATGAAATTTCAACTTTCTCTTAGTTCAAGTTTAGAGTCAAGGAGAAAAGCTTTATTCTTCGCAAATTTCTTCAAATAAAATCTCTGTTCAGAATATAAAAATGCTACGTACAATTAATTCTGTTTAGGTATATAGTTTGGTTTATTAGTTTGGTTATTAGTTTGGTTACAAAAATGACTGCTCTCTGCTATTTTCTATTGTCAGGTCCTTTTTGCCCAAAGAAAGTGACAGCTGTTTAAAAGTGATATTTCTTGTGTTAAAAATTCTATTTTATAGGACTACGACCATTTTGTTGCAGCCGGTTTTTGTGGGATCGGTCACGCAGTGGATCTCCGCCATGAAGGAAAAGTGGCGTCACATACAAGCGGACCCGCAGGTCATCGTAAATTTTACAATTGTGTGACAACGCGATGTTGTTATGGCAACTATTGCAATACCGTTTGGCCAGAGTACCACGAACAATGTAAGTTGAGATTTTGTACTCATTTCTTGAAGGCATACTTGGGTTATGTATGCCAAGTTGATGGTTCTACATCTGCAATTTGAGCTTTACTAAGCCTTCGCTCATATATCATTCTCTCTCAATCCGGCTGATAATCGAAGTATCGATTGACACAGATTGACGTCAAATTAGCTTAGCAAAGCTCAAATTGCAGATGTACAACGATAAACTCGGTATACATTCACTCACCATCTGGATAAGGCTATCAACCATTCTGTCGATTGGTAGTGTGAATGTTTTGATTACATCGCAGGGTCGGTCTTAGGGGTAGGCTAGGTAGGCTAGGTAGGCTGAAGCCTTCTTGAAATTTCCACTAAAATAGTAAATCTCCATCTGAGATGGTTTTTCTAGAATGAAAATTCCAATTTTCATTATTTCATTCAACTAAGTTTACTGGCTGAAAATCCCTTTTTTAAAGAAACTATGTACACCTGACGATAGCGCTACTTCCCTTTAAACCGATTTCAACCCGATTTCCACCCGATTTTCCCGCGATTTTTCTTGTAAACTCGCCTGCGAGTTGCTTGGGGAGGTTGGCGAGTAAAATTTCTAGGCAAATTCGAGTTGAGCCTCTCTGTTATGGTCAAAGTAGTTATTTTCGATAAAGAAAATAACACTTCTCTAGTTGCAGTTAGCGGTAAAAAAATCGCCTTTGCCCATAGAAGGAGGCTCATTGAAAACGAAAGTGAAATAAAAACAAATCCAATTTTATAGGGGGCACGTGAATGATGTTCACTTTTTATGATAAGACAGAATTTTTATTGATGTTGGATTGAGATGGAAATGTTACCGTTAGACTAGACAGTGCAGGGATCGAATTAGCGTATCGCATTTCGCAATTCGCGATGCGTTTTTGGATTACTTACAAGCTAAAAATTGAAAATTAATCCATTTTAGGATACAAAATCATGCTTATCAAAAATTGCGATGCACTTTCTATCCCTTATTTCGATGCCTGCAGTGTAAGAAATAATCAACTTGAACCTGCTTAGATTTTATATGGAATTTCATTTAGTGGATAGATGGATGCATGGGTGAGAATTACTTCACCAGCCAAACAAAATATTGTAGTTGCAGAGTAATTTGCCGATAGGGATGATTATGGATTTAATGGATAAGGATCTTCGTGGGTTCTATTTTACAGATGGATAAACTAGTCAGAGATTCTCACAGTTTAATGTGTTTTAAGATTGGGAACTAAGACTTCAGTAGTTTTCAACTTAGGATGAAATTCAGGGGATTTTTCTCACTGTGTATCGATAATACTTTTCTTATACTTCCTGTAGGATTTTTTTATTCCAGCAGGGCTATATCACAAAAGTGTAGCTTGTCTATTTCTTTGTTTTCGACTTTCGTAAGAAAGTTTTTAAGGGAATAAATTCCTATTTGTCCGCTACTTTGTACTAACGACTATAACCAGTCAAGTTAAAGTCTAGTGTCCAGTTCGGCTAAAACTATAACTATACGGGGTTCAGCAAAATCAAAACAAATATTTCTCTACGCACAAAACGTATTTTTCCCCTCATAGCCATAAAAAACATAACATAAACGTAATATATCGCTTTTGAGTAAATTTTGGAAATTCTTGTTCGAACAAACAAAAGAACTTCTCATTCAATTATATAATTTGCTCCTATAAGGTACAGGTGTCTCGTTTTTTATAAGAAAGTAAAAAAAAAGAAGACACTTATGGAAGACAAATTACAAGAAACAGAAAGCAAAATCAAATTTCTTATAATATTCTACAAAACGTGCCATGTTATCTTTTGCTTTTGGCTGTCGAAAAATTTTATAAGCCCTTAGAAAACCTTTATCTGCTTATGATCTTTGACAACCATAAGTTTTCTTATAATGATATATGGGCTTTTCAAAAAGTCTTTATTGTGCTACTCTTTTGACAAAAAAAAAAGTTCAAGGGGGTTTTAAACGATTCCTGAAATCAACTCTTTGGAAAAGTTTTACGTGCCATTGACAAAGATAGACGAAGAATGGGGTCTGGAAATATTTTAGACTCTTGAATTCATTTAATTTCTATGCTAGAACATGTATCTTTCATATTTCAAACTAGTCATTTTTTGTAAAAAAAATCTTAGTCATTATCATTTCCAAAAAGTCGTTTAACGTTCATATATTCAAGATAAAAATTGTTTAAATAAGAAAATCGGGGAAAATATCGGGGTAATGAAGAAAAATCGGGGAAATCGGGGAAATCGGTAATCATGAACTGAAATTAAGCCTATCCCATGAAAATTCCTGGATCCGTCCCTGCATCGAAACGGGCTGTGTAGTTTGAATTCCAAACACTTCCCGTAGAGTTTCATAGTGTCCTTCAGGGTCTCTCTTATTCAAGAATAAATGGAAAGGATGGTTGTTTTTAAACCATAATATTAATAAAACTAAGCATTATGCTATATCATCTCATAAAACCAGATATTTTTCAATTTTGAATTGATTTTGATGAGCTCCCCCCCATGCCTAGAATGAAAATTTTCCATCCCCCCCCCTCATTTTCCCCCACCCTGGCTTCAAAAAAAATTCTTTCCCCCCTATACGTCCTTTTGACCTCAAAACCCATTTTGGGGGAGGACACTATGAGGGAAACGTGGTGATAGACTTTACCTTCACTGATACTTTGGTTTTGTCCATAAGTTAGTTGTTCCCCACTAACGGACTAAGGGAGCGGTCATAAAGTATCTACTAGAGGGGGGTGGAGGATATTTTGAAAAATCCAAAAAAAATTTCGCACCCCCCCTAAGCCCTCAAAAAAAAATTCGAACCCCCCCTCATAAGGCCCAATATTTTTTCGCACCCCCCCCCAAACTAAGAAAATCTTTACGTGAAAAAGAATTCATCCAGATGCGGTACAAAGAGTATTATTTGTTTGTATGACAGTTTTTTATGTCAAAATAAGGTAAGGGAGATAGTAGTTTAGCCCTGTTAAGTTAAAGTATAACAGGGTTAAGACAAGAATCATCAAGTGGTTTTCTCTGAGCTTCTGTAAAATTTGGAAAAAACTACGGCTTATTTTCCCCAGTAGCGACCTGGCTTAATTTTCTGGGGGTGCAAACTATGAAATTGGCGCCCCTGGTATTTTCTGTCCTTACTTGCGCCCTCCATTATTAAGTGAAAATATTAAACTGTAAGAGCAGTATGGTTGAAAGTAACGCCCGGAATCTTTGAGTCAAGAAACTTGGAATTTGTTTTTTGTAATTTGAAATGTTAAGGTGTTTTGACATTAGCAGATGCTAAGGAGGCGCAACGATGGTTTGCGCCGACGGGCGAAAATTTCAATATTTTTCACCACCATTTTAGCTAAAAGACACTTCGTTTTGACAAATTTCTTTTAAGAAGTACTTTTTCAAACCACCCTGATGAGCTGTGAGAGCCACTAATCTACTTCCGTCGCCTAGCTCAATGTTACAAACCAAAAGGGCAAGGCGATGATGCCCAAATAATGCCATTAGGAAATGTACATATATCCAATAAGATAAATTATGAGTTGTCGGCCGTAAGGCCGAAAAATTTTTGAAATCTTGAAACGTTAAACTATGAAATTAGACTTCCTACATTTTCTCTTGAGTTTCCCAAAAAAATTTGGAACCCCCCCTAAGCCCTAAAAAAAATTTTGGAACCCCCCCCCTAAGCCCTCGAAAAAAATTTCGAACCCCCCCCCCCTAGAATCCTCCACCCCCCCTAGTAGATACTTTATGACCGCTCCCTAAACCAAAGTATCATAAGGCTAAGTATTTATAAGGCTTCGCAAATAACTCAAATTTCCAATTGGCTTTTCTCTCGTAGCAGGATTAGGTTTATAACATATTTTTAAGTACACGTTTTTTTTATTAGAACACCTAAAATTTGGCTGAGCCTGGATGTGCTTATTTTTTTAGCAATTTTTAGTCTAAAGTCTGTTCACGATAAGTGTGCACTCTTTTTTCTTTTACCTATAGCTTTTGAAGGAATTCTTCAATCTTTATAAATTTGGTATCGTTGGAGAGATATTTGTGAGTGGAACAATTTGAAATAAAAAAGTCTTTAAAAAAATTCTTAAAACGAAGATGAAAATGAAGAAGAAAAAAATGAAGATCTTGTAGAAAAGTGCTATAACTTTCATTTTTATTGGAGAGATTTTTTGATCTTAGGAGATTATCACTGTGAAGAAATTTCACTAAAATATTTATTCAAGATAAAGTTATGATACAAAGTTTATAAGTGATTGACCCCAAAAAACAGCAGAAAACAGGAGAAAACAGCGTTTTTAGACGTCAATCAGCTTATAACTTTGTTTGATATCTTTTGACTGAATGATTATTTTTGAGAAATTTTTTCACAGTGATGACGTTCGATGATCAAGGATTCGCTTCAGTGAAAATGATAGTTATAGCACTTTTCTACAAGATCTTCATCTTTTTCTTCTTCATTTTCATCTTCATTTTTAACATTTTTTTATCGATTTTTTTATTCCAAATTATTCCACTCACTAATATCTTTCCAATGATACCAAATTTATAAAGATTAAAGAATTCCTTCAAAAGTTATAGGTAAATGAAAAAAGAGTGCACACTTATCGTGAATAGACTTTAGAATGTTCTTAAGTGCATTCTTAATTTTTCAGACTACTCTAACTTCATAATATCATGCAAAATAAATAGCACTTAAAATTGGCAATATTTGGACAATATTTGACTCTCGATTTTAGAAAATCCATCCCTAACTTTGGTTAAAGCTGCTTGAAAAGAGGGAAAAATTGTAGTTTCTTGTCATTTTTTTCCAAACTGAGGCTGGGCATGTTCTTACGATGTTCTTAATTTTTCGACGAATTTCAGCCTGAATGTTCTTATGAACTGGGTTCTAATTAAATAAAACTTCTAAATTCGTTATCTTTCTGGAATGAAAATCCTACTTTTTTTAGTAATAATAAATACACAAATGACTATACATCAATTGTAATATTAACGTTCTTTCCACACTAAGGTAAACCTCCTTTGACACCATCACCACTCCCGTCCACAACGAGCCGTTCGAACGTGATGTTAAGTATCATCACACCTGTGGCAGCCGTCATCTTCCTTCTCCTCCTGCTCATCGCTGGTTTCAAGTTATGGCAGAAAAAGAAAATTAAACTTTCCAAAACGAAACAATGCAAAGAAGAACGATACGATTTGACCACATTGATGGCTATCCCGCTTGGTGATGATTCATTGAGACAGTTGAACGTAGAGAGAAGCTGCATGTCTTCCGGGTCAGGCCTGCCGTTCCTCGTTCAACGCACGGTCGCCCGCCAAATCGAACTGAAGGATTTGATTGGTAAAGGGCGGTATGGCGAGGTGTGGCGTGGAACATGGCAGAGTGACTCGGTTGCCGTTAAAATCTTCAATTCACGTGATGAGGAGAGCTGGAAACGAGAGACGGATGTTTACAACACAGTTCTCTTACGTCATGATAACATCTTGGGATACTTAGGATCAGACATCGCCACGCGGAACGGAGTTACAGAGATGTGGCTCATCACTCATTTTCATGTTCACGGTGCTCTGTATGATTACCTGAATGTAAACGCTTTAGATCTCCAACAAATGTTGATCTTTGCACAATCAGCGGCCGCAGGGTTGGCTCATCTTCACGCAGAAATAAACGGACAGCAAGGAAAGCCAGCGATCGCTCACAGAGACATTAAAACGAAAAACATTTTAGTGAAAACGAATGGACAATGTTGTTTAAGTGATTTAGGTCTTGCTGTTCTTCACAAAACATCAGAGAATAAACTAGACATTAATACACAGAACTATCGTGTAGGCACCAAAAGGTATATGGCTCCTGAGGTGTTAGATGAAACAATTTCGCGGACAAATTTCGAAGCCTTTAAAGCGGCTGATATTTATTCGTTCGGCCTTGTGTTGTGGGAAATTGCACGAAGAACCGAAATTGATGGTAAGAACCTCACTCATGGCTTAAAACTCAGTGAATATTGATATCCTAATCATTTTTGTCGACACCCCTCACTTTCAGTTGAACAGACTGATTGCTAACCTTGTCACAACATACAGTCTCTAATTCGAATCTCTATTATTCGAATCTTTCTGTAATTCGAACTAAAATATTGGTCTCCTGAGCTGGAAAGTGGTTTAAAGTATTCTCTGTAATTCAAAACTTTCTCTAATTGAAATGGAAATTTAAAAAAACCCTAAGGTGGTCGACATTACACCTCTTTGACGTAGGGGATGTAGACTGTTTCTGGGATAGCCCATTCAGCGGATAACGATAGAAACACTCAAAAGACATTTTCTTTGTTGTAGGTGTTGTGGAGGATTACCAACCACCGTTTTATGATGTTCTACCACCCGATCCTCCTTTTGATTTTGTCAAGAAAGTTGTGTTAGATGACAACTATCGTCCCCAGATCCCCTCCACGTGGACGCAACACGAGGTTTGTAAAGTCCTTCCTTTGCGCCTGCTCCAGGGTCGTATCCAATGAGCTTTTTATAAAACCTAGAGGCAGTTTCTTTAACCTTTCTTAGGCAAGAAAAAGTAAAGCCTTAAAAAATGCGCCGTATTTTTGACGACAGATTGAATCTAGCAATTCCTTTGTTTACGATTTATATCTTTTTCGAAATTTAGTGGTAAATTTTAGTTTCAATCTGTCATTTGTGTAAAAACCATGCGAGCCGCTCAAGGACGCGCAACTTTGGTAGGATTTGTTGGCTACTTCATTGCTCTAATAGTACATAGTTATGACGACAAATTCGTTGAGTTGAGAGTTGACCTATTTCGAGTAGTGCTACCAGAGGAATGTAAAGAGGTGGAAAAACAGCTTCTGGAAAACAATGGAAAAACGGCTCGTCATATACCAGGTCTCTTGCCCTTAAGGGAGTTTATGTCGAGTAAAAAGGTTTATTTTGTTGTCGCTATAAAAAATCTGCATAATTAGCGTGTTGTGACAAAATTCTTTTGTTTCAAGCCTGATTATGCGCAAACTTTTAGGGCTTATATTTTGGGTACATCTCTCCTATACGAAAAGGTACATATATCTTTTTGCTCAGAATTTCCTAGCGATTCTACTGATATAACCGCATCATGACCGCACCATAATATGGAAAGCTAGAGCTCGAGAAAATTATAACTTCATCTTGATTTTACTCGACTTCTGACAGTTTTACAAGAACCAATTTAATATCATTGCGTTAAGAATTTCTTTTGCTATACATTGGTAAAAATATTGCTCCTTATTCTTAAAAATTGAACTAGTAATCGGCAAAAAAGGAAAAACAAATTTTCATTTTTATCGTCAAATCATGTAGAAACCGTCCGATTTGTATGGCGAGCCGTCTTTTCTGGACTTTCATTTAATGACCTAATCAACGTTTTTACAATAGAATTTTCAATAGAAGTGATCGTTGAACTTTGAGTAATCAGAAAAGCTGTTTTTCCATCTCTTTACATTCCTCTGGTGCTACCAATAGGGTAAGATGGTTCAGGATTTAAATTTTTAATCCAAACTTAATACTACTTAATTGAATTCAGGTGTTATCGAGATACGTGAAGGTGATGGTGGAATGTTGGTATGGCCTCCCCTCCGCTCGCTTGAAAAGCCAACGTGTGAAGAAAAATTTGAACACATTACTGAGTAAGGTTGCATGCCATCCCAACAGTAAATCATTGATCAAAGAACCACAGACTGTTTGTTTCGATTTCAATAATCGCGGTAACGAACTCTTAACGAGCGGCACCTACCGCTCAAATACAACGGGTGGCGCCACCCAAAGCACCATGGTAACAGATCATTCTCTCTCTTTGAATATTAACGAGCCTTCACTGAAGGAAGTGATCGAACCATCAGCTTGTGAAAGCGATCAACTTTTATTACCTAAATAATTTTTTACACGTTTTTTTATACATAGCATACGCTCTTTTGTTTTATCTAACTTTAAATTCTTTTACATAGGCGAATGATAAAAAAATTTTTGTTTCCGGAATGCGGGTGAAGGAAAAAAGTTATCATGCGGCCGGCCGGGAAATATTTTTTTTTTGCTATTTTTGATCATTTATGGCTCATTGAAATAGAGTTTAAGAATAACTTTTATGTATAAACACAGCATAAATTATGCCCTAAATTACAACAAGTACGGACTACTAACGAACGAAAGTTTGCGGCCGGGTCAGAAAAAATTCTTTTTTCACCCGGCCGGTTTCCGGAAACAAGAAATTTTTTTTGTTTCGCCATATACTTGAAATTTATTTTGTGGTTATTGGCGGTATCTTACTCTGTTGCTTCGCTTTAAAATTAGAAATAAGATATTTCGTCAAATATATTTCCTCAATCTCTGAGTTGGAATGCAACTTTTTGTCATACATATCAATGAAGAGTGGATTTGTTTTCAGTTATACCCAATAGCGCCATTCCACTCTCTATAAAAATGAAATAAATCATACTTTCCAATAAAAAAATGTCACGTGTCACTGTACAGCTTGAAATGATGTTTTTAAAAAATTGTTTTTTGTAAATATTTAGATGTATCATAATTTTATTAATACCACTGTCAATAGCAGAAATATTTTTACGACTTTAAAAGAAAGCTTTTTCTCGCCTGGTTTATCCTTCCGTAGTACCATCCCGGGATGGGGGTAAAGGTTTGCGAGGTGATGGGTTTGTCTCATTTGAAAGGTACACGTGGTTTTTTTATAAGAACATCCAAAAATTTTGCAGCCTATTTCGATGTTTCTTAACATGTTCTTATTTTCACCATTTTGAAATTATTTTTGTCTAATTTTGGTGTTTTAGAGCCTTAAGATGTTCTTAACTTGTTCTTATCTTTGTGGCCATCAAACCTTATGCTGTTATGTAGCTTGTTCTTATAAAAAACGTGTAAGTTGGTAGATATTCCCTTGACTCAGAACACTAAACTCGAGTATTATTCTTTTTAAAATTTATACTGCTTGCTTCGACCCCTAATCCAAAGCTGTTAAAACGGACATTATTTGGTTCTGCAGTTTATGACTTATAACCCGATGAAGGATAGACTAGTAACCACGTCGTTGTATTTAACATTAGAGACATCTTTCAGCACAAGGGAAATTTTATTAAGTTCTAGCGAAATTTGAAGAAAAGTCTTCATCGTGATTTTCGCGAAATCTGCCCACTATTAGTAATCGCACGGTACTGAATACATTTTTCTCGTTTGTAATATTTTCCGGGCTTTCAGGCGAGGAAAATATAGAAAACTTTGAACGAGAAAAATATATCCAATATTGCACGAGTAAAAGTGTGATAACTAGTTTATCGTCAACTTGAAAAATATTAACAAACTTTTCCCTCTCCATTTTTGGACCTACCCCGGTGGAGTTCCTATAAATTAACCTCTGTCCGTCCGTTCGTTATCAGCTTTTCTCGAGATTGGCTCATTCTGATTTTTTGCACAAAGATGTGTAACTATAAACCCTCGAATGTGACGGAGCCCGATTATCAAAAACGGCTAAAAAACGGGTTTTTTGGACTTTGTGAAAAATTGGATCATTAATTTTTTCTGATTTTTTGAATGAAAGTACGGTACCGTCATATGTAAAAGATGGCTCAAGCAGATTTTTGCAAAAAAATTTTGTTGGCTCAAAAAACGCATGTTTATCTACCTATAAGAATTACTATTAATAAGTATACGCCAATGTTCTTAGTCAAATTACTCAATTTTTTTATGAGATAGATGGTTTTTTTCATGAGGGCTTACATTTGAAGAATATGTGTGATTTGGTTTGTTTTGGAAATTTTGGCTGCTTGGCGTGGCCAAATTCGATATTCTTTTATAGGAGCACAATATCAATTATTAGGTTTTCTCAAGATTGGCTCTTTCATTCTTTATGATTTTTTGCACAAAGATACATAACTATAAACCCTCGAATGTGACGGAGCCCGATTTTCGAAAGAAAAATGTTTTTGAGCAAATTTGGGCCAAAAAACGGCTAAAAAACGGGTTTTTTGGACTTTGTGAAATATTGGATCATTGTTTGTTGTTGTTCTGATTTTTTTGCATGAAAGTAGGTAAAAGATGGCTCAAGCAGATTTTCGTAAAATTAAAAAACGAATTTTCAGCTCAAAAAACGCATCTTTATCTATAAGAATCACTATTAATCAATGTTCTTAGCCAAATTACTCAATTTTTTGATGAGATAGATGTTTTTTTTGCTCACGAAGTCTTGAATATGAAAGAATATTTCAAGAGCATGAAATTTTGGTCTCTAAACGAAACAAACGACTAATTTTAATATATCGTCACTATTTGTGTTCTGAATCATTGTTTAATGGTCACGCTCACGTAGATATCAATTATAAATGTATTACATGAATAACCAGGTAGGTCCATAAAAGTATATCACTTGTATATATTTTTCTTTGTTTCTTTTTTTCACTTCCTATATTTTGGTGAAATCAACATCGTAACATTCGATAATGATTCGGATGGGCATTAAAATAATCAGATGCTCATATTTTTCATGTTGACGATTTATCCAAGAGACAGCCACTGAGCCCCACTGAGTTGACCGGATAGCCGTGTGTGTTCATACTAGACCGGAAAAAAGTCGCAGGATCTCCGAAGAAAAAGGGTAATCACAGAGTATCGAGAGTAGATAATAAGATTTTCTCCCTTGTGTCAATTTCAAATAAATTGGAGTGTAATTGGTATTTAGCGATTAAAACAGATTATAAAAAAGTTCAGCGAATTTTCGTTTCTGTATGTGAGAAATCAAAGAAAGATTTTGAACAAAAAATGGACAAACTGACATTAAAAAATAATTTGGAAAATGATAGAATTTTTGTGGATTACTTCAACCGATTTTTATGCTCAGAGGTAAAAGTTCTTTTCACTAATCAATGCAAATACCCCGTTGGCTCTTTATTCACAGGCTTTTATTGGCGTTATTATTTTCTCAGTGTCAGATTAAAGGGCTGGCATTAATCTTTAAACTGAAATCTATACTGGTTTTACTCGATTAGATGGATCAACGTTACCTCGTTTTGCACTTCCATTTTTCTAGGGAAAAAAATACCAGGACTTCGGTTAGATGAAAATGAACCTCGGAACTCGGAAAGTTAAGCAGTTTTTGAAAGTAAACAAAAAATTTTCAGTACCTTTAGAAGAAAACCCTTTCCAATCGCATGCTGGTTATCCATTCCAGTTTGGGTGAAAATAACAGGGTAAAATCAGGACTGAGACTCGATGGGGATTAAGCGATTAATATTCCCATGTTTTTATTTTTATGGCTTGAGATTTCAATTCCATTGTTTTCAAGTCAAAAGATTTGGTAAGAATGGAGGACTGAGGGTTTGCTGTTTTGATTATTTTCAGTGGGGACAAAAGTTGGAGCATAACTTTCCACTGTGGACGATATTTTGGCAAATTCATATCGATGGCCAATTTATTCCAGCGGGAAGGGTCCCCACAAGGTCTGCGTGAGAAGGGGTGTAGTTATGAGAATGGGGTGTAGTTATGAGAATGGGGTGTAAACGTTTTTTTATAAGAACATCCAAAAGTCTTCGGATGTTCTTAACTTTTTCAGTTTCAAGCCTAAAAATGTTCTTAACATGTTCTTATTTTTCACCATTTTGTGACCATTTTTACACATTTTCCTAAGAAATCGGGTGTTTTCGAGTCCGCGAAGTTAAAATGTTCTTAACTTGTTTTTGGCATTTGCCGTTGAAGCCTTATGTTCTTATAAAACATGTATTCAAATCGTCAGTATAAGGATAATTCAGCAGAAATGTTTCAAAGTAAGAAACACAAAAGCGAGCACGTCTAAGAATTTAAATCAACCACTCTTGATTTTTTAGGGCTTCAACCAGCATGTATGTTGGTCAATCAACTCTTTCAAATTATTCACCTCACGACAAATCAGCACCTCAAAATCCTCAAGAAGCTCTAACACCTCAAAATCCTCACAAAGCTCTGGAGAAAGAGTACTCACTGCATCAAGAGGTTCCAGTAGAAGAGAAAGAAGAAACCAGCAGCAACAAATCTTTTCCTGGATCCACGAAAACCGTCTACCGTATTTCCTCAACAGTCATTATTTTCGATTGTACAAATTCTTTAATCATCTTCGACCGAAACTTTCTCAAAATTCGTGTAAAAGAAATTCACCAGTGGAAAAAAATCTAAATCATCCGAAACGGTATCACTCTTCGACAACAACACGAACCTCGTTCCCACAAATTGAAACTTCGATCAATCGAGCACAAAGTCTTCCATTGATTACAAAAAACAACAAACTTCACGGCGAAAACGTAGTAGAGAGATCACGTGACAGCAATGATGGAAGAACGAGCAGTGTTTTAGAATTTTATAATGATGATGAAAAACAAGATAAAAGTGAAGCAAATGAAGAAGATTCGCAAATAATTCATTTTGACGAAGTGAGTTTTCTGAATTATCATCATGTTAGTCTAGGCTGAAAAATCGGTTCTCCATCTAGACGGCTGGACGTAAGCAAAGGCAGTTTTTTGTACCATGAAAGAAATGTTATCTAGTTTCCATTTTTAGATGAATCAAAGCTGCTAAAGTGCTAGAAATTCTATGGTACAGTACAACCTGAGAGCAGAGAATTTAACTTTGTATTTTAATGACCAGCCAGGTCATTCATTTAAGGGCTATGCATGTTAGCCTCCGCTGATGCAAGTTACCCGATCTCACGGTATAGTATGAAGCAAACGTTTTTTATCTTTTTAGGAAAAGAGACGAGTGGAATTTTTGGATTTTTTGAGATCAGTTGAAACATCCGAACATCTACTGGAGTTATGGTTTTTGGTGGAAGAATATTTTGATCAAGATATTTCCCCAACATCAAAAATCAAACGCAATCAAATTGTTAAGTATGGATTTGAAGTCTTCTACCTGTGTAGCAATAACCGGTTTTCAAGTAGAACTTTTCAGATACCAGCAGTACTACTATCATCCTGAGATCATAAGGTCCGAAAGCATATGTTAAGACTCAGAATTTAACCTATATTTTCTAAAACTACTTTAAAGCCCTCAAAATTCACTTGCGGTTTTAATCAAAATCTTGAGGGAATTCCTCTTTTATTCAAAATTTTATGGCCATCATTTTGGGTATCTGTTTTTTACCGTGCGGCAGATACAAACGAGATAATGATTTTATTTTTACCAACGTAAACCTGCATATTAAAATCTAAAAGAGCCTAAAATCTACTATTTTTTATTGATGTCAGATCTTGGGCTCGGAGGGTTGAAAGTACATTACCTCTCTCTCTAATTTGATCTTCATAAGTTTTCTTCGAATAAGAAAAAAAAGTTCAGTACCTGCGAGAACGCAAGGTTCTCCCGTAATGTGCGAGTACCATCAACGATACAGCACGGCTCTGATGTGTCGCGAGCACTGAGTACAATTTCTGGAAAGCGCTGTGATTTCCCTATCTAGGGGTAGGAGACTATCCCGGGATAGGGCCCGGTCCGATGATATCGGAGGGTCAGCTTCTCTTCTCTTATCTCTTCTCTTTTAAACTAACTTCCGGCTGAGGAGACCAAAATTTTCGTTAAATAGACGATATCGGCTTTTCGAATTCTCCCCGAATGATTACCCATGATGCATTGCGCAAAAAATTCACGGAAAGTCAATATCGTCCGTGAATTTTTTTGCGCAATGCATCATGGGTAATCATTCGGGGAGAATTCGGAAAGCCGATATCGTCTTTTACAGCAAGATTCGAATTACAGAAGTTCGAATTAGGGAGAGTTGACTGCAACACACCATCTTAACTTATTGTATCATAACGTGATAGAAGTTCAGAATAGACCTTATCGGAGTTTTAAATTTTTCTAAAAAAGCGATGCATTGTGGGATTGTTTCGAGTGTATTACAGTAGAAATCTCTCGAGGAATTTCTAAGAGATTTCTATTGTAATACACTCGAAACAATCCCACAATGCATCGCTTTTTTAGACAAATCAAAAACTCCGATAAGATCTATTAAAAAGGATCTTTTCGTTTTCGTTTTCTTTAGATACATGCAAGAACACTTTGCTTCCTATCTCACAGAAGATGCAAAAGTATATTCTTTTGATTCTTGATTTTTTTTTTGCCAAGGCTGGTCCATAAAACAGTTTCCATGTTTTCATCTTTGATTTGATCTTATGTTTAGCAATCACAGCCTAGGTTTTGTTTTTTGAGCTATGGCGTCCGTCGCATAAGAGGTCTAATCTGAGTTAACAAGAGTTAGCTAACTTTTTATTGTAAACCTAACATATATGATTACAGCTTCAAATGTTTTAATACACCTATAAACATTTAAACCTTATCGGCGCAGTCAGCTTTTGAGGAGACTGGTAACGACGACAGTATCAAAAACACAAGTGCGGGAGTGTTTTTTGGAAAGATATAAGATATCTTTGTATCGAAGCGATAAAGTAACAACAATATAGTCAAGCTATTCGAATGCTAAATAGTTTGCACTCCACCGAATAGACTTGGAATAGTTTTGGCGGAAATTTACATAGTTTGATTTAGTTGTAGCTTAAAAATGCCGTGCGCCGAGTAAAAATCTTCCTTGAAATTTAACTACTCAAAAGCTGACCGCACCACTAAGGGTTGATAGATGTGTTCAGCAGTATTTCATTCTTTCAGATCTTTCTAAATTTGACAAGCAAAGAAAATACAGAAGCCTTTGGAGAATATTTCGCTCAAACACAACACGATATCATGGAAAGAATACAAAACTATTGGCTCAAAAGATTCACTTTACATTTGCAAGTCACTAAACGGTTTGTGTAAACAAAATACCTATCCTTCCAGGCTTACCTAATACCGAGCTCTTTTTATACCAACCAGTCTCTTTAACGAACAGGAGATATTCTTTAGGTTTTCGTTTTATGATGTGATGATAAACCATTCGGGGGAGGGCACTTGAGGTGACCGACCTGCGGCTCTTAAAGGGTAAGTTTCTTGGGCTTCACAAAGTTGCACTGTAAGAGTGGAAGTGAGCAAGGATGAGAAAAAGCAAACTCTAAGGGTGTAAGATGTGAACAAAACGAAGTTATTTGAACAAAACTTTGTTGGAAAATCTGAAAATTTTGTCTGGAAAATCATTTTTTGCCTTACAATGGACAAAAAGTTTCAGAAAATTGCGCTGTAAGGGTTCGATTTGAAAAGCCTAAATTTGGGCCGCACAAACGGTCGTCTTTCAAACGAAGCCCTCCGGTTAAACTATCTGCAGGTTTTAAATTCTTTGACTATTTGTTATAGTTATAAATCGAAGATGATGATGATTAGAATCGCTTTATTGATAGCAACCCAGCTGACACACATCGTTTGTTTCAACGTTTATCTAACGTTCACAACATGGGCAAAGGTAGTCTAAATAGATTACGACGCCCCTCAAAACAACATCACAAATGACTAACGTTCACAACATCCATATAACGCTAGATGAATGTTGAAACAACGTTGTGTGCCAGCTGGGAATAAAAATAGATTTACATGGGAAATAACTTTCAACAGCCTTTGTTTGTCCCCATTTCAGACCTTTTTCTACGCCAAAGAGAAAACAATTAGATCATAAATGGTTCTTCGCGGAATTCAATCTGGTTCAATCGTTATCAGTTCTCCCTGAAGAAGAACGCAACGACGTTATCAAACACAACTTTGAAATTGAAGATATACCGAATGAAAGATTGGAAATCGAACAACAAAGTCCCGCTTCATCTCAAAGGTTTCTTTATCTCATTTCTCTATCTCGCTTTTTTCATCCATCCGCAGACACGTGTTTCGTCATTCCCAGGACTCATCAGTGCGGCTCGGTTGAGCGAGCATAGACTGCTGTTGTCACCAATGTGCTCAAAACACTAAGTGTTGAGCTTCGCATAATCGCTTGCGGTGAACGGAGAAGCGTAGCTTTCTCCTCAACAGAGTCTATAGAGTGCTCAAAGAATTGAGTAACGTAATACATCTATCTCGTTCTATATAGTAACCCAGCTGACATACAAGGTTGTTTTAGCGAAACAGCAAACTCTTTTCAGGAAAAAAAAACGTTTGCAAACTTTCTTCGGCTTTGGGTTTATTACTAGTTCGTGATTTATCCTAGACTATAGCATAGTCTAGGTTGTTCACCCCAAAGCAACACGTTGAAACTCAAGGGACATGTTATGATACATTCTTTTTGCTCAGAATTTCCCTTCGTGCTCTTTCTTCCGATGGTATTGGTCATTTATGTTGAATTTGGATCTATTTGCACTAAGTATTAATAATAGACGATATCGGCTTTCCGAATTCTCCCCGAATGATTACCCATGATGCAAATTCACGGACGATATCGACTTTCCGTGAATTTTTTTGCGCAATGCATCATGGGTAATCATTCGGGGAGAATTCGGAAAGCCGATATCATCTATTCGCTATTTGTTTCTTTTTTAGGATTTCGTTGAAGAAGGCATTAGAATGCGAAAAAGATTGCGGCTTCCCCTTCAAATCATGGATAGGAAAGTAAGAATATTTTAGTGGAATGGAGCAAGGTTTTATCCAGTAGGCGAGGTTAGAAACGATTTTTCTACTAATTATTTTTCGAACGGGCACTAAACACAGGTATTCTTTTGTATAACGAAAATACCTTATCGGGGAAAAAATGTCGGGGGAAAGTGACGAAAATTTTGATGGGGTGACGGGTGACGAAATTTTCCCCCGACGAATTTTTTCCCCGATATTTTATCACCGATATTTTATCACCGATATTTTATCACCCGACCAAGACATTTAACCGATTTTTTAAATCCCAATCAAAATTAAAATCTAAATTATTTACACCTTTATTAACCAAAATTAGTGCTTTAAACGTCGAATTACAAGATCTTTTCATTTGGACAATTTAGTTGGGTTAAAGTGGCTAAATTGTAAATTTCGTCAGGGAAAAGTGATGAATTTGAAATTTTGGTCGTGGGAAAGTGACGAAAATGCCTCTAGGTGACGAAATTTTCCCCACCGAAAAAAAACTCCTACTAAATATAAAACTCTGACACTTTTTTCCCCGATAAGGTATATTGTTTCAATATGTTCTCCAATTACATTTTTTTGAATTCAAGGTTTCGTCCATCTGAATGCTGGAGTGTTGAATTCATTTTGGCCTTGAAAGAACTCGTCCAAAATACAGAGCTTTTCAAAGATCGACTATTGAAGCTTTGTGACACCTGGAAATTCTATCAGAAGTATTGTCATCAAAACTCAGGTGAATAATGATTTGACTTCATATATTTCAATCCTTTCAAACCTTTAAGTCCTACGGTCATTTTTTCTAAGTTTTTTAAAGAAAATTGCTAGTTAAAACTTTAAAGGCTTATATCTCCAGATCTAGAAGGAGTTAGAAGCTCGTTTATAGCCCGCTGCGCGGACCTGCCTGAATGATAGAAAGGTGCCCAGTGGTAAAACTTCAAATTAATTCGCTGGAAGACAGAATCAAGTAAATCAGGACAAAATTTGGAGGTTCTTGGCCAAAAATGGTCAAAAAACAGTAAAAATCTTAAAAAAGTGGATTTTTGTCAAATTTTTGCCTTCTTTTTGACTTTTTAGCTTAAAATGTCGCTGAAAAAACTCACTTTTGATTTTTTTTTGCTTGACCATGGAGCCCAATCCAATTCCTACGAGTTTGACCAAAAATGACGATTGCTAACTCAAACTGGGCAGTACAGGAGGGCTTCGCCCTCATACATAGCCCATGTCTGATATATACGACATTGGCACTTAAAAGGTTAAACAAGCAACATATCTTTTATACCGTAATTTAGTATTTGATCTAAAAACAGATAATACTTTACAAATTAACTTCTCTGGTTGCATTATAATTAAATAGGGTTCTTTTAGACAAAAGTGCCACAGAGTCCCGATAGTACCCCCGTACTAGGGTTGCGAGCTGACGGGTATGTGCCGCCTGACTTCCGACCTTCGGACCCTCAGCGGGACTAAAAAGTAGGGGTAAAAACGAATTTTTTTTTGAATTTTACGATCCTTATTGGGACTTATTTAACCACAAACTTCGATCTTTCTAAGGGCAAAAAGTGAAAGTTTTATTCTTTCCCGACCACTAGTCGGACTGAAATTTTATTTCAAACCCTTACAGGGACTGCCTTGTTCAAAAAAGGCATCCTTAGGGGCATATACCCTTATATTACCCTTCACTTGCCTAGATGCTCCCCCGGCATGAAATAATGATGCATTTACTAGAAAAGATTGTTTTGAGACACAATCAAAGAGAGTTGTACAGACAGGGTTGTAGAATTTACGTAATTTATAAGTTGTATAAAGAATCCATAAATGGACAGGGTTGTAAAGTTTTCTTAAATTTTTGAAATTTTCAGGCTTAAATATTCTTATTGTAATACGAATATTTCTTTTATTTGAGGTTTGCATATTTTTCGAGCCTAAAAATCTTTACATGTTCTGGTCTAGAAATTTCATCGCTGGAAACCTCGAGAATCTACCGTAAATTGAAGAAAACGGAGATTATATCAACAGAGTTTCTATTGGAAACATTTAATGGTTTGCAGGTAAACTAAAAACATTATAGAAATTGACGTTTAAATTCTATAATAAAATTAATATAGACCATTTTACCATTCACAGTTGAAAAGAATCATGGATAATCAGGACCATCGCACTCTGATAAAGACTTTCTGTTGGTCTAAAATTTTGGTGCAATCAGTCATTATTACCCATAATCCATATAGCAACCGCAAAATCTGTTGTTTTTTTCTTCAGGAACAAGCACTTAGTAGGTTAGAAAATACTTGGCAAGAATTTCAACAACAAGACATTTTTGTGATCAGGTAAATTTTCAATAAATAAAACACTGTTCCAGGACTCCGAGGACACCCGCACGTGCTCCTGGAAGGACGAAACGTATGTTTGCAGATAAATAAATGCCATTTTGATTTCTATCTTCAATACTTGATAATTGGCCAAGCATCGGGCGTTTTATTAAGCACATAGTCCTGCAGGCCCAAAGTAGCAGCGCTTTGTCAATTAGATGGATAGATAGAGTCGATTTTTTACGTGGATGGCCCAATATTCTTTCCACATTGGGAATGTAGAAGTAACTTATAAGAAACTTTTTTTATAACAATATCGATCTTCCCAGTTAGGGTCAGGGTTGGAGCCCGAAACAAAAGCATAATTAGCATAATTATGCTCTTAATGATGTAATCTTTACTGTACGAGATTTTACATTGACCGCTCTCGTAATGTAGGACTTTTAGACAGTATTTCGATTGTTTTTACGGGGTCCACGGTCAGCCGGCTCGGCTATCTATGAACTGAACGGAACATTGGAAGTAGCGGGGATACTAATTGAACTAAATAATTTAACGAACCCCTGGTTTGAGACATTGACGCCCTAGACCACTTGGCCATCACTCCTTAAATTATTTAGTTAAATTATTTCAATTTGATTTTGGTGCTTTCTGGTACAAAGTGTACACATTCGACTATTGCTATGTCGCTGGGCCTTTATGCTTTTTGTTCTCTCTTTCACACAAAACTCTGTTATGACGTTGTTTTTTGTAAAAACATCCAAATTTTTTGAAGCCTTCGAATGTTCTTAACTTTTTAAGTTTTAAGTTTAAAATTTTCTTAACATGATGTTCTTATTTTCTCAATTTTGTGAATATTTTTGCCCATTTTCCAAAGAAATATGGCCATTTTAGAGTCAGCAAAACCTTAAAATGGTCATAACTTGTTCTTAGCATTTCGGCCACCAAAGCCTTATGTTTTTATATAGTTTGTTCTTATAAAAAACGTGTAATGACTCCAACTGTTCTGGCAGATTGGAGAGCGCGCCAAAAGTCATTCTGAACGAGGGACCACTTGAAGATGAAACAGTCAACGAAGAAGAAGAAATATTTTCAAAACAAAACAAAAGAACTTCATCTAGCAAAAGACAAGTTGGAAATAGATGGGTTCCAAGGTATACCTTAAATTTAGCCTGGATTAACAAATTTTTTCATCAAAGATTTCATTATGATTGACAAATGTTGATTTTGGTGAAAATGTTCTGCTTTACTAAATCAGCGCTCGAAAGCTCATTTGATATTCATTCTAAATCGGGACGAAAAAAGATGCAGTGTGCCAACCTGGGCATGTTCTTTTACGGGATTCTAGGGCAATTGCCCTCCCCGGTAAAAATGCCCCCCCCCCCTGGGGAAAATTGTCCGGGAAAAATTGTCCTCTCACCCTCTTACGGAGCTATTTAGAAAAAAGAATTAACAAAGAATCATTTTCATCAGAATAATTTCCTTCTCTTTTAGACTTCCTGGTTCGAGTAAATCAGAGCGTCGAACACGTTTAATGACTGCAATTACAATGGCCGAACGTTGTTCAGCCATTAGGAACCACGGTATCTTGACGTCACATTCACGTCGTTATATGCACGCGGAAAAGATGACGCTCGCTCAACAGAAGAGGAGGCCTGGGACGAAAGATGAAGAAGAGAGTGAGGAAGATTACGAAGAAATGGTGGATTCTTCTGAAAGTGAAAATGAAGAAGAAGATTTCCTAGATCACATTGATGACAAAGAGTGAGTTACAGTCCCTGGGGGTGTTGGCACTCGATTTAAAAACGACCGTGCGTGCGGCCCAAAATTAGGCCTTTGTTTTTTAGGCCTTTTTTAGGTCTCTCGATCCTTACAGTGTGCTTTGGGAAGCTTGGAAAAGGGGCTTCTTGAGGGCCACAGGTATTGCAGGTCGTTTACCTTGAGTGCCTCCTGGGTTACAATGAAATAAATAGAATCACAAAGTGTCAAGAAAATTCAAAATAAAGAACTAACTTACAATTGCTACACGGTATTTTATGCAGGCACAATCTTCACGCAATGCAGTGTGTTGTAGATTTTATTTCAAAGAATGAGTTACATTTTATAATGATAATCAAGCTATTAATATCCCTTTGAAATCGCCCAATTTAATTCCCAGAAGGTTGACCAAGTAGGGCACAAGTAGCGTCCCAGCTGGCACACAACGTTGTTTCAACGTTTATCTAACGTTCACGACGTCCATATAACGTTAAACGAACGTTGAAACAACGTTGTGGGCCAGCTGGGGTATCACTACAGTGGAACATCTTTAACTCGAACACGAGCGGGGAATGCAAATTTGTTCGAGTTAAGGAAAATTTGAGATATGGAGTAAGGTTTTTAAGGTTTATATGCCCTTTATCATTCTAGAGTGATGTCATCCTTCAAATCATTTGTACAAGAGCATGAAGGGAAAGGGTTAATGAATGAATTGTTAATGTATTTGGAAATCGAAAATTATTTTTCGCTCTTCGGTGCAAGCAAAATGGCGCAACGAGAATCTAATTCGATCGCTATCTTCAAAACATTCTTCGAAACGACATCAAGAAAGTAAGCTCTCTCTCTCTATCTTGCATCTTTGTAGGAAGTTCTGCTGTGTTTTCAAGGGGTATCATTGGGAATTTGCAATCAAGGTCATAATATCTGAGAAAAAAAGGGAATTTCCACGAAACCTTATAGCTATAAACGATTTGGAAGCGCTCTAACTTAGGTTGGAAAAATAGATTTTTAACTCTGAATTTTAAAACCAGACTTAATACTTAGGACTTTAAGATCTGAGGATCCAAAAGTCGGATCTGAAAGTTCAAGAGAAGCAGGGAGGTCATGCAGTTATTATATAAACACTATGACAATTACTACCGTGGTGGTATATAAACCAAAATTTAGGAGAACAATTACTCCACCAGTGGACTAACTGCAACATGGGTGGTGCCTAAGCCCAAAATTGTCGATTTTGGTAGGACATGGTGTACTAAGTGGGCACATTTTTCAATTTTTCACTTAAAATTTTAGGTTTTTAAAAATTCCGGAAGCAAAAAAATTCAAAAAATTTTTTTCAAAAGTCAAAAAAAAAATGACAAATTTTTTTCTTCAATCAAGGCATGAAAGATATTTTAACAAACTTGGAAAATGATTGAGATATTTAACTCTTGAACGGTCGTTAATAAGACGTACCCAGTAAAATGGTATCAAAAATGAGGAATTCAGTGAAAAAATTGCCAAATTTGGCATTTTTGGGGGTGGTATACACCAATTTTGAGGGTAAAATCAGTTAGTACACTATGGAATAACTGCAAGGGTGGTGGTGTCTGTAGAAAATGTCCAAAATTGCAGTTACTCCACATAGTGTCAATGAGTAACTGCAAGACCCCCCCCCCCCTGAGAGAAGTCCAATTACGCTCAGAATATAGCCTGGAAGTCTATAAACCCCTCCCAAATTGAAATATTCGATTACATTTAATAAACAGCCCAAAAGTGACCTTTTCGCCCGAACTTTAAATTTCTAAAAACGAGGAAATAACCAAAATCATCAATAGATTTTTACGTAGATTGTTTGACCACTAAGTAAAACTCTTACCAAGTAAAACATATTCTTCCAAAACTTTCTCTAAGGAGTCTTATTTATTTATTTTCCTTGTTTAGATCGATTGACTTACCCAAAGTGTTGGTTTCTACAGTAACCAAAGAAAGACCGACATCTTCATTGCTTCGTGAAGCTCAACAATTCGTGTTACCACAACTAACATCCTCATTTGATTCCTATATCAAAGTAAGAAAGCAATCCCGCCATCCAATGATTTTAAAGGTCCGAAGGGGCTAGATTCGAAACTCCTGAATGGGAAATGAAGTCACTTGTTTCCCATCCAGAACACCTGACATGTGTGTTTTTCAAACATAATTTCTAAATGTGGGGCAAACTTAAGGTTTCAATTTTCCTTGCTTGAGAGAGGTTTAAGATTCCTCTCTAGCCCTCCGAGGCATCAAACTCAATGATCCCATGACGCGATTTCCATCACTCTGTTGGTCTCTAATTCAATCTTTAAATGACCAAAAAAATTCTTCGAATTAAAGAAAGATTCGAATTACAGAGAGTAAATACAGACAGGAAATTAGCAGAGAAAGTAAACGACGCAAAAGTCAATTTGCTAGGTTATGAGTTATCAGTAAAAATTATTAAGTGAGTGGGTTTTGTGAGGTGATTGAATAAGTGTTTGTTGAAGTGAGTGAGCGGGTTTTTGCCGTGAGGATGGGTACTAATAGAGCAGGGCTGGTTCATTTAAGTGGAGAGATGGCCAAATTCAAAGAGTACCAATAACCTCGGGCATTTGAAGTCAATAAGTTGTAGGTTCAGTATGGAGTCGTGGTGATTTAAGCAATGGGAACAAATGTTACTGATAATTCTATACATTGGGAAAGAGCTAACAAATGAATCTCCAATCTTTCTTTACAGTATATGAATCATTTCAATCGAAGCGACAGTAAAAATGAAGCTGGTCCCAAGGAGAGTCGATCGGAACAAAAGGATGAAGTGGCAGACCAACGGTGGCAAGAAGCTCTTCTCGCAAACAAATTTGTCGCCGATTTGAAGAAAAAGACCTTTAAAGTAATAGTAGACCTTTTCATAAATTGCATCACGGGCAACTATTATCTCGTTTTCAAAGTATTGATTTGGTAATTGATCCCCAGTCGAGTCGAAAGAAATTTACTTTATTTTGTCACACCCCTGTGCCACAGACCCGCCGGGACCTCAACCCCACTAAAAAATTTCGCCAAAATTTCGTTCCCGGTGGACAAAATACCCTACAATTTCAGCCCCACTGGGAAATTGACTTTGTCACATTCGAAATTTAATGCAATAATTTGCTGTCCAAAACAATCCTCACTGGATATTTAAAGCTCGGGAACAATAGAATTTCTCCCCATTGGGATTTCGATAGAAATTTTTATCCCCACTGTTGGAAAAAGTTCCACCGGGGCTGTGAGACAGGGGTATTTTTCATTTGCTACAATATATCTTTGCAAAAAAGGGGACTCTGCCATGAGGAATACATAGAAGTTTTTTTTTCCAGGAGGGTACCACGTCCAGTACCAAACGACGAGAACACCATCAACAATTTCTTAAAACCGTCTCCAACCTCTCCTCCAAAAAGAATCAGACTTTGATCAGTAAATTCCACAGATATCTTGTGAGATGTGAAGATATGGGATTTCCAAGAGCTGGAAAAAATCTTCTTTTTTTCATTGAGGTCATCAAATATAAGGTAAATGTTTTATTATCTAGCCCATAAACTTTCGCTATATAAAGAAAATCTGTTCAACTTTTCACCGAGAATTATCGAAATATTGCTTTTCTTTATAAATTCGCTCTAAAATTTTACGGTATTTATTTTTTATCTTTCCTGTATTATCGATTATCCTGTCAGTAACTGATTTTAGCACAACCTAAGGTCCCGAATAATAGGGGGTATGAATAAAAGGGAGTCCGAAATCTTTGCAAAATATAATAAACGTGACCTGAAAATCATCATCATTTGACACGCATTTGACCTGGTTTGCAGTACTCTAAGGTCGTTCGAAATAGATTAAGCCTGATTTACACTATAACTCAAAAACAAAACAAACGGAAAATTAATAAACGGGGGGGGGGGTCCTAATAAGAACGCGGAGGTCGGAAAAATTTTCGAAAATTAATAAACGGGTGGGGACGTCTATTCGGGACCTTAGAGTAGCTGGCAAATAGCATACCACAGTGATTCTAAAAATAGGATAGTCGAGCTGGAGTTTTTACAAGATACTTCACTAATTGGTCATTTAAAGTGATAGAGATGACGCGTTCTTTAGAAAAAGTAATAAGATTCTTTTATACATCTTAACAACCAACCAAATCAAATAAGAGCTTGTAAAAGCTCCAGCTTGTCCCAAAAATAGACATCAAAATTACTGTTTGTCCCAGTTTTAATTTCATCATCCTTTGCATTAATTGCTTTTGCAATGGGATTGAATTTCAACGGTCAAATGTTAAAAGCAATAATTATGACGTTTGCATAGCGGTGTGCTATTGTAGTATAAGATCAACCCTGCGTATTATCAGCTTTTCTATGCTTACTAATAGCGCCAGATGATATTCTCCGGCGTCAATCAGTAACGTAAATAAAGCCTGGAATACAGGGGCATGAGGTTGGTATAGGATTTGTAACGTCAAGATATTTCGACAATAATTTCCTCTGGGCCATTTCATTTCAGGAAACCATTGAACGTAGATGAAAATATTCTGGCTAAATTCTTCCAGTTTTAATATGCCTTTCCCCTTTTGTCTTTCAGGAAGTGTTTCTTTACATGGATGAGGTAAGGACAAACCTATACACTCCCTTCTCACTGATCCGGTGGGCCCCTCAAATTGGCCAAATATTGTACCCAGTGGAGAATTATAGCCAAATTTTTAGACCAGGTTGGACCCCCCCCCCCAACTGGAAAAGGTGGCCAAAATATTGTCTCCCGTGGTTTATTATACTCTTTAATTTCTGTCCACGCTGAAAGTAATCAAATAAACAAATCCTCACTGCAAAATATTGTGCAATTTGTCCATTCCCACTGAATTTTTTTTCAAAACTTTCAAAATAAGTGAAATTCAAATTCAGCGCATTGGCTTAAAAAATCCTATCGGGGATCAGTGAAAAGGTGTGTACCTATGCTTTTAAATACAAAAACCAAGAAAAGCAGATCTTATGTCTTTGTTTTACAAAAACATTGGTTCTGGCGCTTTTAAGGGCTCCAACCATAGTCGAAAAATTGATTTAAGTATTTGATTGAACATACAAGTTATGTTTTGGTTTTAGGTTCAACACTTTCAACAAAGAATTGCCTTAATAAATTGCTTTTTAATCAAATCCCTTAAGAGTAATTAAGAATTTAATCGCACGATGGGTTATTTTTTCTTATTTGGCACGCCCTCAAAGAGAGCAATTAATCGTTAATTGCATCCTGTAGAGAGCAATTAATAGTTAATCACACTCTTCAATGCCGCGCCAATGTTTACAAAATTGATTTTAATGTTTTTTCTTGCATTTTTTTGCATCGAACGTTTTAATTGCATTCGAAATTTATTTTGTGAGAAACAAAATCAATAAACAACAAAAAAAGAAAGACACAGAGAGAAGAGAAAAATATAAAACTCTCAGTGTAATTTCTGTAATTTACTTTCCTAACTGGGAAAAAGTAGTGAAAGTCATTGTGCGATTAGCTCGTAATCACATAATTTCGAATTTTCCTCGTCCTTTCGGACTCGGAAAATTAATAACAAAAAAATCACTCGTGCAATTATTCTCGAATTGCACTCGTTATCATGTGATTACATATACTAATCGTCAGCCGTGCAAAATTACTCGAATCTGATTGGTTTAGAGGAGTGCAATTAATCGTTAATTGCACTATTACCACTTTTTGCACTCTTCGGCGGGGGGACACTTTTGTCCCCTTATTCTTTTCTCTCCAGAGACTTTTTTTTACTATATAATAAAAACAAAGACATTTTTTTTCTTCAATATAAAAAAGAACAAAGAAATTTTACGTTACGATAGCTTCTTTTAATTGAAAAGAAAGAAAAATTACACTGCAATGTTTTCTTTTTAAACAAAAGAAAAAAAGGAGGTTTTCGAATGTTTACAAAAATATAAAAGTTAGAAAAAGATTCTTTTTCAAAACCACTATGATTTACTAATGATTATTTACTGACGATTACCTCGGAATCGTATGTTTTGTCGTGCAATTAACGATTAATCACTCGTAACAAAGGAGAAAATACCGTAATTTGCACTCGTCCTTCGGACTCGTGCAAATTACTATTTTCTCCTTTGTTACTCGTGATTAATCGTTAATTGCACTCCAAACCATACGATTACTAGTACTAATTGCAAAAATGACGTTATGAACTTTAAAAAGACGTTAATAATATTAAAAAGTACTAAGTTTTAATGGGTAATTAACCTTTTTGTTTCGAAATTTTTTCAAACTGTCCGAAAAAATTGAACTTTTAAACTTTTTAAATTTTTCGGAAACATTTTCTAAATTAATGCATCAAAAGTTATGAATGTTTTTCTATGAAAAATTGGGATGGAAAACTGGTCAAAAAGCACTATTTTCAAGATTTTGAAGCAAATAAGCTTTGAAAAAAATTTTCCGAAAAAAAATTTTAGTTCGATACACGTTTTTTTTTTTATTAGAACCTAGTTTATAAGAACATATAGGCTGAAATTCGTCGAAAAATTAAGAACATCTTAAGAACATCCCCAGCCTCAGTTTGGAAAAAAATGACGAGAAACTACAATTTTTCCCTCTTTTTAAGCAGTTTTAACCGAATTTAGGGGTGGATCTTCAAAAGTCGAGAGTCGAATATTGTCCAAATTTTGCCAAATTTAAGTGCTCTTTATTTTGTATCATATTGTCGATTTAGAGTAGTCTGAAAAATTAAGAACGCATTTAAGAACATTTTAGGCTGAAAATTGCTAAAAAAAATAAGCACATCCAGGCTCAGCCAAATTTTAGGTGTTCTAATAAAAAAAAAAACGTGTAAAAGATACACCATCTACCGCAAAAAAATTTCCAAATTGTTTTTTCTTCGCCGAAACTAAGCTCTTCAAAGTTGAACTACTCTTCTTCGCGAAAGTCTTTTTCATCAAATTTTTTCATTGTGATTCTTAAATTTTAAGACTCGCGGATAATTGGCCTAACAGAAAATGTATAACATGCCACAGTTTTGTGTGCTACATCAAGTAGAACTTTATCTTTTGTAGTGGCAAATATTGAAAATTCACTATGGTCAGAGCCTTTAAGTCTGTTTTTATCGAGATTTGCGTAGTTTTTTGAAAAAAAGGGCCTTCTAATGAAAAAAACACATTCCGTAATCAGAATCTTTCGAAACTTTCCGTTCTCCCAGCTATACCCCAGTCCTCTTGTTTATTAGATCTTTATGAATATTCAAAACTCCCATTTTCTTTTAGGAATCATCAAGTCGCAAAGCGGAGGTGATCGTGGATGTTTTCCTGGATTCTGTTTCTCCTCCTTGGTTACAGGTTTGTTCCTGTCCCTTTTCACCATTCTCTCTTTCTTGGGCGTTAAGTTGCCCCGCTCCCCTCTTATTCGCAAGAATATGAATTTCCTTTTGGTTTCAAAAAATTATTTTAAATTGTTATATGTTTCACCCGAGTCAATCATTCTTCACCGAAACATAGTATCAATTCTCAAACCTCCAACATTACACCATTACACTTAGCCCTTGATATTGTCTCTTTAATTGTTGAGCATCAAGCAGAGAGGCAGCAAGTACCATTTTGGGAAATCTTGGAAATCCGCTGGGATTCGAACCCTCAACCTTGCCTCGCTTAACGCGTATCTTCTATTTCATCGAACGTTAAAGGACCGTTGTTTTGATACTAAGTGGTATCTGTGATAAATAAATCAAGTGTTGTATTTTTGAAGGTTGATGTTTCCCCAGAAGTTGCTTCTCGTATATCTCAAAAAGTTCAACACACATTCCGAAGGTTCATCGACATTCATTTGTTCGACGAAGCCAGTAACATGATACTGAAAGAACTTCTCCCTTTCTGGACCCTCTTCATCAAAACACATCTCAAAAACAAAGAAAAGTCAGGTATCTTGTATAAATAATCACCTCTGATATGATATACATGTTTTTTTTATAAGCAAGTGTGTGCCCCTTGGTCAGGCTCGAGTATTAAGCAAAACTCTACCGCCACTTTTTTCCCGTAAACCGCCCTGACGCCCGAATTTTTTCCCGCGTTTAACGGACGATAGCATCGTCTAGATATGACCCTCCTTCGCTTTTCGTGTAAAGACAAACAGAAAGCGTAACTCAGCCTGTTCGGTAAAGTATACCTCTCAAAAACACACGGGGTTTTCGAACGGAAATTTTATATTTTTATAATTTTACATGATACGCATCCCCGTCAAATAAGATAAAGTCGAAGGCTAGAGGGGATTTCCTTTTTAGCATTTGAAGGCACTCGTGTTTCCTACGCACTTTAAGCGGGTCCGTATGTTTTTCATAAAAAATGTGTGACTGAAAGTAATGCAGTAAAGTTCAACTTGAATGTCCTTTTATAGTCCTTTCAGTTAACAATGCCGAACAAAATTGTGTTCCCGTGCGTATTCGAGTTATGGGAGTCTCTAGGCTCTAGAGTCTCTGTATTTACTAATGTATCACGCGTGTACCACCAGACACTAGATCCATCCGTCGCATGGCGTTCTAAATCTAGATAAAACGTGGCACAAAAGTTCAAGATCAGACTCCAGTTTTCGGCTATATCTCATTTCTCACTTCCTCCCCCTAGCAGTCGCAGCGCATTGATGTGAAATATACACCGTTTTCAAACTTGTTAAATATGTAACTTGATCCACAAGCGTGGGCGGAAACCTTATCGCTTTTTCGCCCCACAGAGAAAGACTATCATATTGACGTTTTTATACATATTTAACTTTCCAGCGTGCAGCGTTGTTGAAAAGAAGAAAGTTCATTGGGAAGATCAGAGTCCGTTTCAACCAATCATCGTTAAGCATGAAGAAGCACAAGAGATGTGTGAAAATAATTTCCTCTCGTTCTCCCTTTTCAACGGATACTCATGGAAGGTATGCTACCTCTATTTATCACTCGATACCACTATCTCACAGCCCCGGTGGAACTTTTCCCACAATGGGGATAAAAAGTCCTTTGATCCCAGCTCAAAAAATCCAGTGGGGTGGTTTTGGAGTACAATGTTTCACATTTTCCAGTGAGGCTGAAGTTGTAGGACATTTTTCACTCCGGGACGAAAATTTGGCGCAATTCTTTTAGACACCTCTTTGTCACAGACCCGCTGGGCAGCCCCACTGGGAAATTCGGCCGAAATTTCGTCCCCGGTGGGAAAATACCCTGAAATTTCAATTTTTCAATTGGGATTTCGATGGGAGTTTTTATCCCCACTGAAGAAAAAAGTTCCAGGCTGTGAGACAGGAGTGTTTTTAGTTGTGCAGGAGTTTCACTGGGTCTGTGACACGGGGAATGGGTTTAAAGGAAATCGCTGCAAGTGTGGAGCAAACGCCACTTTATGCAATGAATTCCTTAGATATTACAACTCTCTAAATTTCTCTTTCCTTTTAGGATGGTACCGCAAGGCGGCGAAAAAACCCCTCGATTCTATTGAATAAGCTACCCCTCATGGAAAATTGATAATAACATGGACGTCAACAAACAAACGTTACTCTTGCAATTTGTGTTGACATTCAAGATTATGAATTTACTGAACAAGAGATTGCCAAAGACAACAACATGAAGCAACTGTACTTTAAAAAAGTAAACAAAGTGTTGGCAAACTTCCATGTCATGTGTCCCAAAGTCTATTGTAATACTAAACTTATGTATTATAATCTTTATTCTACTAAAAGATTGACAAAGTGTAAAATCTTATTCAACATTTTTTTTGTTACCTCAATAATGGGTGTGGTCAAGATTTATCCCGTTAAATTGGTACTGCACTTTGATTGAGCGAAAACTGCCAAAACTACACAAAAAAGGTTTAGCCCATACCCTCTTATATCAACTATCCCAAGCTTTAAATTTGAAGTTCAAATCGAGTACAATGATCCCTACAAACTACAATCTTTTTTATAAGAACCAGTAATTCTATGATGAAGTTCGACTGTACTTCATTTTTTAGCACTTTAAGCCTTAAATTGTTCTTATCCTGCTCTTATTTATATAGGATGGATATAGGGTTTTATACTAAATTTTTACTAGATTGCTTGAAATCGAGTAATTCCAGGCTCAGTATTGTTCTTAAATTGTTCTTATTTTTTGGAGATTTTGAGCCTCATTGTTCTTATAAAGTTGTTCTTATAGAATAAAAAGAGTGTAATAAGAGGATATCCACTTCGATTAAAACCAAGACTATTAAAAATGAGTATTCCGGGATGGTTTTCAGTTACAATCCTGGAGAGAACTGTTTGTCCACCCCCTCCCCCAATACCAATATCAACTCCAACATTGATTTTGGGGGGAGATGGGGGACTGAAAAAGGGTCATCGGACACCAGTTTTGACAACGATTGTACCATCGTTCATGCACTAAGATTCTACTGACTTTTCCAGGATTCTTGCACTATTTTTCCCAGGATAACCGGTGATTGAAAAAGGTTTTTTTCTAAAGTTACGAAAGATCATATGCTTACTTACAAAACTACCTAATCTCATTTTCAGCTATTGTACCCAGATTTCTGGTCTTTTTCTGTTAGAAAGATGGCACTGGAAAAGCTACGATGGTAGTTTTTCATTTGTCAATATTTAAGTTATCTCTCTTGACCTTTCTGTTTGTTTACAAAAATTGTGAATGACCTAGTGTTCATGTAATGGCATTCTTTTCGCAATCGATTCTTACTCTCTTTGTAAAACGAGGTGACCTAATCTCTCGAGTGACGGTTTTCACTTTTTATGATCAAATTTTCAAAGTTCACTCTGAAATTCCCTCATGTAACAAAAGATGAGCTATTACATTTTCGGTAAAAAATTAATCGGCAAAAATTGACGAAAATTTACATGGTGACGAAATTTTTCACCGGCAAATTCTTTAAACCGACGAGTATTTCGTCTTATGACGTATTTTAATTTTAAAGAAAAAGGCTTAATAAAAATTCAATATGTCCCAAACAAGCGGACAAATTTTTATATATTAGTAAAACTCATAAGTTATGCCAAACTTTATATGACTTTTATACTTAAAACCTATTCAATCATCTTGGGAATTTAATATCTATTGCGATTGTACAGAGAATTGTAATGAGCTTTGAGTGAGTTTTATGTAAAAATTTACCCACAATTCTTTTGGGACACACTTTAGTTACGCCACACAAAACGAAAACCACAAAGACAGGGGCAACTCTCGGACGGAAATTTTATACACGATACGCGTCCCCTAAATAAAAACATAGTCAGAGAGAATGTGAGCAGCCTAGCCATAAACATTTTCTTTTAGAAATACATAATAAAAACTATTCATAAACACTCCCTTATCACAGACCTTGTAGGATTTTGTCAGCCAGTGGGGGTAAAAATAACAGACTGAAACTCGATGGGGAGTGATATTTCCATATTTTTCATGGCCGGGATTCATTTTCTTTCGTTTTCAAGTCAGAAAATTCAATGGGGATGGGAAAAATAACACAATGCTTTACAATGAGGATCGGTTTGATTATTTTCAATGGGGACAAAAATTGGAGGATAATTTTACACCGGGGACGATATTTTGGCCAATTTTTCCAGTGGGAAGGGTTCCCAGTGGGTCTGTGAGAAGGGTGCGTGACTAAGGATTTCCCTTAAGAATTAAGAACACGTTTTTCTTTTTCAATTTCTTGCTGCTTTCGGCTACTGAAAACTGAAACCTTTGAAGTTAGGGGTGGGAAATATAAATATTTATTTAAAAATAGGAAAACTAAATATCGGGCCTTCCACTGTTTTCTTCATTATTTCTTTTTTGTCAATGTGTTGAAAAAGAATTCATTTTCGACTCTCTGAAAAGTTTATGAGGTTATGGGCGCTGGTTAAAAAAGGTAGAAATGTTTTATTATTGGAAATTATTGACCAAACGGGAAGAACTCGTTTGACTTGTTTTTCATAGATATGATTGATTGAAGGAGATATTGACTGAAGGGGTGGCAATTTAGAATAGATGAATAAAATTTTTGAAATCTGGAATAAAATATAAATAACAGTATAATCAAAAGATAATTTTACTTGCGGAAAAGTTTTAATTTGGGCTTTGAGTGTTTGTTTGTACTTGTTGATGAAATATTTGTGAGCAGTGGAGTAATTTGTAAAAAATAACTTTGACGGCCGACGGGGACGTGTTGCTGGATACAAATGGACCCTGTCAGATATGAATGTTAAGTGAATTCGGGACCTTGTCAAATATCTTCAGAGATATTTCCCTGTAAGGGTTTGAAAAACACCATTCTTATATAAAAAGTGCGTTCTGGTAAAAAGTTCAAAGTTAAAAAGTGAAAAATTTACCTAAATATTGGTACCAGATTTCCATTATCGTGAAATCCCTACGTTGGCCTGAAAAATACTAACTAAACAATAGGAACAATGTAGCGATGTCTACGATCCCCACCATAATATTTGGCACAAAAGGGGAATTCCCTCAAAATTTGAAAACCGCAATAAGTGATTTTTAAGTGCTTTGAAGTACGGTTGGAGTTTTAACTCTGAGTTTTAACATGAGACTTAAGACTTACGACCTTAGGATCTGAGGGTCTACAAGCTCAAAAATATTCAAATAAGGCTGACAATATAGCCTGGAAGCATGGAAAAATCCAATGAAACAAAGTGGAATGTACTGAAATCATAATTCTCGCCCGAGCTTTTAAGTTTTACAAATATTAAAATATCCAAAAGTGCCAATATTTTCGGTGGGGACTGTAGTATTCATGACATGCACCATTGCAATGTTTTCCACTGACCCAACAGCTGATTGGTTGAAAGTGACGTATTGACTGATTTTACGTCACTTACAACCAATCAGCTGTTGGGTCCGTGGAAGACATTGCAATGGTGCATATCATGAATAGGTTTGTTAAGCCTACCTCAAGTGGAATGAAAATTAGCGCAACGATTCAACTTTTTTCGAATTCACGCATTCATGTAAACCACAGCGAATTTATGTGTTTGCATTTTTGAGGACGGTGGAGTCACTGAAGTGATTTGAAATAACCTGCAGTTTTGTCCTGCAAAATCGAGAACGGTAAAAGTATACTGATTTACATTCGTTCTCAGTCGGTCAGGGTTTAGATAAATCAGAAGTTAACCATCTCCGTCAAATAAAATCACACATACATAATCTTGCTATTATAGAGATCTGTCCGATTTGCGGATTCCAAGATGACCGCACTACTACGTGAGTGCATGTTATGTTTTCGTTGTGATAAGGAATAACTGTAAAGACAAGATCAAACAAGAATTTTTTTGGTCAGATTGAAAAAAAGATCATTCATAAATCTACACCAGACCAGGGTCATGGAAAGTTTAAAGAGCTGGCACTATATTACAATATATGAAGGTTTAAGTTACAATTAAAACGTTTTTAAAACCATAAATCAACAAAAAAAATCAAATTTCGAAAACATCAATTTCTTAATGACCTAAAAGTTTGTGACATCGTCATACAAGACGAAGAAATATTTAGCCAGGTATTTGATCATTGAAATCGGAAGAACCGGGAAGTATATTGAAAACGAATCGGGAAAAATAATCGGGTGTCGGTTTTTTGAGGATTGGGGGAGGGGGGTCAGGGATTGGAAAAAAGAAATTGCGTTGGGTCGGTTTGTTTGAAAGAGCATAGTTCGAATATTTGATGACAGTCTTATTGACAGTGTTTACTGACAAAACATTATCAACTGTGAGTTGAAATGAAAGGGAGAGAGAGAGAGAGAGGGAAAACAATGAGCAAAAAAATTTTTAACCAATCTACTGGCGGTCCAACACGAAACCATTTTATTACGTCTCAATTCTCTTTTCTCTTTTTTTTCTGACCATCGTTCATCATATCGCACGAAACTTCTTTTTTTTTTGCGTGGATTGGAAAAATTGAGGGAGAGACTCATTGGTTATTTGATTAAAGTTTTTCTGACTCTTTAGAATATTCCAATGTTCATTTTGCTGTTAGATTTTTGAATTTCGTCAATTATTTTTTTTGATTTGAAGATTTCTTTGCGGAGCTAACGTAAACTTTTATGTTTGATAATTTTTTGAAGCGCGTGTATCATGAATTTTAGTTCAGTTGACACACGAAGTTCTTTCAACGTTCATCTAACGGTCATAACATCCTAAAATGTTAGATGGACGTTAAAAGAACGTTGTGTATATAACTGGAAAAGTTAATTTATTGTACCTTAGATGAATGAAATTAATGAGAATGGCAGAAGAAACTCAAAGAAATAGTTCATCATCATCAAAAACATTCGAAATTCGTAAAATGGGTTGTTCTTTTTTACGACAGTGTCGTCGGCGTACTCAAAGTGAACCTCCAAGAAAACTGAATCGGGATAAATTGAAAGCGAAAAACAAAACGTCAAGACACAGTACGCGGAGTGCAGACGAGGTGGATATTTCACGAAGGAAAGATGACGATTTTACAGAAGAAAATACACAGGATAAACATAAAGGTGAATGCAATATTGAAAATGAACATATGCAGGATACTTCTGAACTACAAACTTGTTCAAGGTGTGACCATGAACAGAATCGAATACAAAATGACGATGAGGGAGGGGGTGGAGGAAATTTGCGAATGGAAGAACCTTCGTGTCTCTCTAAATTTATATGTTGTCGCAGAAATCGTAAAAATAGTCTTTCATATAAAAACAATAACGTCTACCCTTATACGTTGGAACAATATTTAAAAGTGGCTGATAGTGAAGTATCATCAACAGTTGATAGTCGGAGCACGTGTTTTAGTAGCTTGAATACCGAACAAAGTAGCCAGTGTCCTACAATCACTTCCTCTTCTGAGCAATCAAGAGTTTTTGGTTCAGAAAATTCTTCAGCTAATTTATCTCATGACTCCGGATTTGATGAACCTCAATGTTTCATCAATATGATCTACGAGAACCATCGGTGTAAAGGGTATTATAGTTGCCATAAGAAAGACAAAGCTAGTTTGAATATTCACCTTAAAAATCTGATGAATTGTATGCCTAAAAGTTTTGGAGAAAAGGAAGATGAAACTGATCAACCGATGAGAACTTTTAAAGGAGCTTCTTTGAGGAAAAGAAGAAATGCTATTTGTGAGACTTCAAACGAGGCAAGGAAAAAGTTTTACGATGCACTTTGTGCCTTCATGACATTACAAGCAATGGCCAAATATGATTTCTTATGATCTGAATCATTAATGGAGGATTTTTCCCAGCATACAACTGGAGAAGAGAATATAGATGTTCATTTTTTTTGAAAAGTTTTGTTTGTGGTTGTACGGATCAATCGAATTTGAAATGTTTTCTTTTCGCTGTGAATTTTTTTTTTGCTCACTGTTTTTCATACAACACAATGTTTACATGACCGAAGGAACTGTACTTAGGAAATTCGAACCCTCCAACGCATGGCTTTTTTCAAGGTTCTTCTATAAAGAGGGTCGGAAAAGGAGATACGAAGGAGAGTGTTAAGAGGAAATGACAACGTTTATTCAGTGGATAAAACAACATCAGTAACAGAAGACTTGTCAAAACTTTGTCACATACTTAAAAATGATTTTTCCTCCTTATTGCTTTGGTTGCAAACCATTGAAAGTTTGTGATGATGCCTTCTCCACTCACACACCACTGATCAAAAGTGAAGTGCTTTTCAATCTCAAGTAGAGAGTGGACATGTTAATAATAATGGCAAATTCACAAAATCAACAGTTTTTTTTGACAAGTGAGAGCCTTTTTTACCCATTGTCTTCTATCTCTTGGTTAAATGTCAAAATACCTGAAAAAAAATGTCGTAACATTCTAGTGCCTCGCAGATTATCTTAAGCCCAATAGGATTAATCCCAAGATGCTTTTGATCACAACAACACAACACTTCAAATTTTTTCAAAAAGGGTGTCATCGATTTACACACTTGAAAATTATTATAATATAATTATTATTTCCCTTTAATTTATTACATGAAATTTTATATACAAAAAAGAAAAATAGTTTTAAATATTTTTTTTGATGCAAAATAATTCCATAATTCTTTGGGGGGAAATTCGACTGAAAAATTTGGGATGGAATAGAAAGCAATACTAATTGAGGAGTTTAATTTTTTACGTAATAAAAGTTGGCCAACTTGATGGTCATTTCATAAATATTCATCATAACAGTAGGGTCGTATTCTATGTTATTGATCTTAGTAATGAGATTTTTGTGGTCAAACTTTTTTTCTTGTGTTATAGTCGTTTTGGTTTTAAAAAGATGTCTTAGCTTTCATTTCATATACGCTAACAGCTTAAGATTCCTTCACTGTGTCTAGCTCGTTTAAAATAATCCTTATTTGCTCATCAAAATTTCTTCCCTTTCTTTACATTGTACGTAGGTAAACGTATTACATAGAAATGGACACCTTACAGTCCATAAATAAGGCCAAATGGGGGCCAAATACATATATTTTTACGAATAATCCAAAAGTTATTGAAAGTAGTCCTGAAAACGCTAAAAGATACACTTACGGTGTATTTCACGTCTTAAGTCTAATTTCAACTTTTTCGCAAAAATGGCAAAAAAATGCGAAAGCGCGAAATCAAATCTCGTGAAACTTTAGTCCAATCAAGACTGGTTTTGATTAAAGGCTGGTTTTGGGTTATTTTTTCGAGCGGGAAATAAGTATGTAATTTTTCAAATAAGCATCATGAGCATAGTATATAATGTTTGTCCCTGAAAAATAAAATAAAATAAAATTGAATATAAACGATTCCGATATAGTACCCTCAGTCGAAGGGTTGTAAACCGCAGAATTTTATTACAACCAATAGACCTTCTCATAAATTACGTCGCGAACATCACTTGCCTCGTATTCAAACAATTGCCATGGTGATTATGTTCCTTGAGACATTAAATGATTTTTTTATAAATAGGAATTAGTTTTGATAAAATCCGCTGGGAATTAATCACCATAGCAATAATTCCAAAACGAGGCAAGTGATGTTCATGACGTTATTTGTGTAAAGGTCAATTTTATTCTTCTTTACAAACAATTTAATTTACGGAAAACATAAACAGTGCGTATCGATCATTTTGTCAGTAGAAAGTAAGCAGTTTTTTTTACTTCTTTAGGGTAGAAGAAATTTCCCGTTGATGAAAAATTTTTGATGCGACAGCCGGAAGACATAAGATGACATTTCTTTCCACATCACTTTCAATCGAATTTTGTTTTGACGAAACGAAGTGCGCAGAGACGGTGGTTACTTTGTTGACATACTTGTTGCAAGAAACCTTGTGTCAACATAAAATTGTTCCCTCTGTGTCTAAGTGGCTCAACAAAGAGACGCAATGAAAACATACTTTAAAAAACACTTTAAAAATGGGATTGTGAATTCAATTACAATCTTGTCTCGTTCTGAAACCTCAACGCCTCTGTCTGTTACAATTTCTGCACTTTTTAGAGCCATGTAAAACGGCATTAGATTTACAATAAGAAATAATGACATCCCTGTCTCACAGCCCCGGTGGGACTTTTTCCCAGAATGGGGATAAAAATTTCGATTGAAATCCCAACAAGACGACTTAAAGTCGAAAATTTCGCCTAGAATTTAAACTACATAGGGAAAACAAGAAGTAGAGATTGAAGCCAATTTGAAATCTACTTTACATCGAGCCTTGATGAAACAATTTTACAAGAACAACGAGATTTAAAATCGCTAAAAAAATAAGACCAATTTAAGAACAGTTGTTGTTTAATTTTTGAATATGAATGAAAATGAATATGCTCATATTGTGCGGCATCCCTTGTTTACTTTGTAAGAACTAATTACCGAAAGATATATCACTGTCTATCGAGAGTTATTGATTTCATTCTTATAAAGTATATGCTTATAAGAAAAATAAATGTGCTCATATTGTGTGCCATCGCTTGTTTAGTTTGTATGAACTAATTACCGAAAGGTATATCACCGTCTATCGAGAGTTATTGATTTGATTCTTATAAAGTAAATGCTTATAAGAAAAATAAAAATGCTCATATTGTGTGCCATCGCTTGTTTACTTTGTAAGAACTAATTACCGAAAGGTATATCACCATCTATCAAGAGTTATTGATTTGATTCTTATAAAGTATATGCTTATAAGAAAAATGAATAAGGTCATACTGTGCGCCATCTCTTGTTAATTTCGCTTAGCGAAAGTATTACGATAGCCTTCCGTGTATGTATGTATGTATGTATGTGGCGAGACATTTTTTGGGGCGCAAATTATGGCGTGGGCGTTTGGCTGCGGGCGTACTACGGGCAATATTCTAAAGGTGGACTCACTCACAAAGATAAAAAGTGATAAAAACAGGGCTTTTTCTTAATAAATAAAATACGCTAGGCTAGTGCAAGAAGTGTAACCAAGTTTTTGTAAACATTCATCGTGAGAACTTTTTAAATGGCTGCTTGATTATTATTGCACATGCTTTTGTGCTTTTGAAACTTGCTGCTGCTGTATAACAGTCAGGAACTATTGCAAATTAGGCTATGTTCGCCGATTCTTGCCTAACTTGGATATGATGGCTTAATTAAGCTAGAAATTGTAGCCTAATTAGGCTGGAAGGAACAAAATTCCAATTTTTGACTTGGATTTCAAAATCCGCGTCAATATTTAGCTTAAAATGTCAAATTCTTATTTATTTGAATAAGTTCCGAATGTTTTTTGGGTAAAATTTGAGCGGACTGAGAAAATATTCAGTTTTTAAATATTATGCTGTTTCAGCAAAATTATGTTTACATATATACAGCAGAACAGTCGAAATTATTTCAAGATTAACGTAAACAAACGTAATCCGAACTTGGCTTTAGAAACATGTTTTATCTATTTATCTATTTTTTATCTTAATAATAAACTTGTTTGGTACGCTTTTAGATTTTATAAACAACCTTGTCAGCTATAATATATAAAAAAACGTAACAAAGACCATCCTCAATTTAAATATTTAATCAACCCATCAAGTGTAAATTTTAATAACATATCTTTAAGATCAGCAAAACCAAAAGACTATACTTTTAAAGCCAACGATAACAACAATATATTATGATACTAAGTTTTTTTCATTTTTCAGACAAAAAATGGCGCGCTGCATGTAGAACTTAAATCGGCTTAATTTGGCTATCATAGCCAAATTAAGCAAGTTTTAATAAGATAATCACATCTTTTCACTCCGCTCTAAAAAGAGAAAAGTTTTTCGCTTTAAATACTCTTCTTAGTACAAGTAACAAGTCCATGTAGTAAGATTGACGCGGATTTTACTTGTTCTCAAGATATTTAGGTTTGAATATTTCATATATCCAAATTAAGCCATTAATATCCTAACTAGGATATAAATTCTGGCCTAATTAGGCTAACATCCTAGTTTGGCCATCATAGCCTAATTTGCAATAGTTCCTGACTGTATAAGTTTTAACCATGTTTTCTGGTCCTTTGTAGAGTGTTTAAAGAGGTTTAATATTTGTTTACTACTAAGTATTTTATGTTTGTGTAGTCAGTGAATGCACCAACAAATTGATCATGCTCAGTTAGTAGGAGTTAATTTTCCATAACAAACAACAACATTATTAAACCCTCTCTTCTCTTCTTCTCCAAAGCTACAAACAGCACAGGTATGATCTTTTTTTCCTTTTTTCACCAGATAGTTATGTGTTAATATTATTTACCTTTAATAGTTATTTACCTTATATTTATATTCTTTTCTAGATAATATTTGTGAGAATAGGTTTTGTAACCTCCTGTAAATTATCGAATAGAAATAGAAATAGAAATAGTGAAACCAGTTGTGACAAACAGTCAGTTTTAGCATAGAGGTATAAAGAAAAACAGGAGTTGAATGTGTCGGTAATTGGTCGTTAAAGTCTTTTGATTTCTTTTATAAAATGTATCAAAAGAAATTCTAAGCTCGCCCGATGAAATAAGACTTTTTAGTAGAACTCAAGTTTGCTATGAACATTCTAATAATCAGTATTGAAGATTCTCGCCTTTTAATATACGAAAATTAGATAAAAATTCGTCCACGAAGCAAGTTTATGTTCCATTTCGCTATCCGTTCAATTTTGTTTTGAAAAGATATTTTCTCAAGCCAGAAAATGAAAAGTTCTTTATAAGCACACACGATTTCAGACTCAATCTGTAGACATAAAGTCGCTGGAGAATTTAGGAGGAAAGTATCAAGCAATAGAGTTCACCTTAAGGAAAACATTGATCGAAAAATCTTATCATTTGATGAAGGATTGCCAAGTTTACAGGCCTTTTTTTAGTCCAAATATTTTCTTACACTGATGTCAGAAACAATGAATCTCGTCTCATCTAATTTCTAAAGCTTAAATGAGCCAATAGGATTTCACCTATGGATAAAAGAGCTCATTAAAAATGCACGATATATGAGATTATGAGCATGCATACATCGTAACTTTTTTAATCGTAGGGCGAGCTTGGTTACAATAGCATACTTCTCCTGTTTCTTTATACCTCCATGGTTTTAGCAAGTACCGTGAAGTGGGGTAACTTGCATCAGTGGAGGCTAACTTATTGCATAGGCATCAAATGACTGACCAATCAAAGCAGCAAAATTTCAAAACAAATGAACTCCACTTGCAGCTCTAGCCTACCATTTTTGTTTTGATTTAACTTTGTATTTTAATGACCAAACGGGTCATTCATTTGAAGGCTATGCATGTTAGCCTCCACTGATGCAAGTTACCCGATCTTACGGTATTTCTTAGAAATCATGTCAATTGTGAATTGAAATTCAGCAATCATTTTTGTATAATCGAAACGACCCTGCCTAGACACTGCCGTACAGTGTCATTGTACCGTGATTTACGGTGGGTAAGGTGGGGTGTACAGTACAGCAGATTCCAAATTAACCTATTTTCACCGCCGTACAAAGGACATTTAGATCCAGCCCCACCGTACACCACCGCACAATGTACAGCGGTCCCTCGTTAATGATGACAGTTTTTTACCCGATGAAGTTTGATTGGTGTTCTATGAGTTTTGTTAGTAAAAGTTCCAGCTTTTCCTTCCCAATGGGATGATAGATATTGGCTCGCTCTTTAAGCTTTAGTGTGGGCGTCTGCTAATAAGCCGTCAAAATGTAAAAAGAATGGGCAACAAGGTAATAAATCAAACTAATCAAGCTTCAATCAAACTTCACCGATCTTGATACACCTCTTGCTAATTAGGATTTTCATTTTGAATGATGGTACCGTTGTTTGTATAAGATTCCCATTTCCACACTAAGATTCTTGTCTGCTTGTTACTTTTCTGGAATCTTTCCCCTACAGTATATATTTTTCACGGGATGAACGGCAAGAGATTGGGGAGGGTTTGTTTAATGGGATGCAGTTTAAAGCAGTTATAAAGGAGTCAAAGTTTAATCTCAAGGAGTATTATTTCTTTAAAGCTTAAAGTTGGCTAGTTTTTACCCTGCAATTTTCTAGTCCAGAAGCTGGAGTTAAAATCTACAAAATTTGCCCTGTCCTGGGGGAGGGGTAAACTTGCTCTCAATGGAATCAACTGATACTTGTCCGGGGCGGGGGGGGGGGGGTTAGCCCTGCTGTCCGGGGGATCAAAAGTCACAATGTCCAGGGGGGGGATTTCCAAAAAATTTTATATCCTTCACCCCCCCCCATATTCAATTTTTTTCTGGGAAAGTCCAATGATCTTGATGGTGGTGGGCCATCATTCATATCAGAAAGCGAAGATAGTATACAACAGATTTTTCTGACTAGCCATTTTTCTCAATTTTAGATAAATTCTACTGTTTATAGAGAGAAGTAGATATAAACTTTGCGCAAGTCAGGCCATTTTTCATGCCCTTTTAGCGTCCGGTTATCGGATGCTGCCCCTCCTGAAATCATAAAAATTTAGGTAAAAACAGGCTTTTTGGTAGAAAAAGTGTCCTTTTTTACCACTACCGGACGCTGCCTTGCATTTCTCAAATATTGCCTACAAGTGAAAGAAGTCTTTATCACAAGTTCCTTCAAAGCACAAAATGAGGGTTCTGGCATCAAAGAATGAAAAATTCATTTTTTCTTCTTCATTTTCAAAAAAATTTAAAATTATTTTTTCTCAAAGTATATTGCAGTTTTCTGAATTATTCTGAATTGAAATTGTTTACGCTTTATAGAATGGAATTCTTTAGTCACATTTTTTAAGGAATCTTTTTTTTAATGGATTGAGATTTTTCATTAAAAAAACATGGTATCTATGACCTGTGTGTACAATACATTGTGTATATTTTGTGTAACGCTTCATTCAAAATGCATAATGCTGCAGGAGTCACGTTTCACGCATCCTCGTCGTCGATGTTCAAGTATTATGCGAAATTTTCGACTTTAAGTCATCTTGTTTACATTGTAAGAACTAATTACCGAAAGGCATATTACCGTCTATCGAGAGTTATTGATTTGATTCTTATAAAGTAAATGCTTATAAGAAAATTAAAATGCTCATATTGTGTGCCATCGCTTGTTTACTTTGTAAGAACTAATTACCGAAAGGTATATCACCGTCTATCAAGAGGTATTGATTTGATTCTTATAAATTATATGCTTATAAAAAAACTGTGAAACTAAAGACACAAAGATATATGACGTAATCCAAAGAAAACCCGCGAAAATCGTCCGTGGTTATACGAGCGTATAATTTGTAGATTAAATTTAGTGAGTTCGTCCACCGTATCAAGAGCTTTCGTTTTCTATTTTTTTTCCGAGGACACCAACACCACCGCCGCCGCCACCGCGAAAGGCTATCGTAATGCTTTCGCTAGGCGAAATAAATTTTTTTTTTTTTTTTTTTATCTATAGTATAGGTAACACGAACAAATAGTACAAAACTAAAGGTTCCTAACCTCCCGCAAAAGGACCACCAGATCATACCGCCAGGAGGAAGGAACCCAAACTAAGCTAACAATAAATTAATAAATAAACTAATAAATGGAAAAATAAAAACTAACTACAGAGGATAAATACTAACAGAAATGAAAAAACAAAACAAAAAGAGCTAGGAGAGCAGTTAGAGTAAAAGACTAAAATAACGGTCCCCCAAAACGACTTGTATCACAGATAAATTTGATCGTTATGCTCAATATATCATGATTTTGGACAATGCTAAAATCGGGGTCGCCATAAAGAAGTATTCTACACAATGTTTTGGGATTAAATGGAAACAAGGTTATGTCAAGTTGAAGAAGGCTGTCGAACATCACAAGTCTGTCGTTAGAGTAATCAGAGCAATGCATCAGAAAATGTTGCGTTGTTTCTACTGAATTTTGTCGACAGTTGCAGAAGGGGTCAACTGTGTCTGCAAAATTATATACGAAGATGACTGAAACCAACTCTTAATCGGTTAAGGAGAACAACGCCATCGTTGTCACTAGCTCTGAAAACTGAGTTAGCACTGGGTCTGAGGAATTGGAGAATAGCTTGCTTGAAAGACTTAATAGTGGGAAGATTTCGTATATGATCCTCGAGGTTATTCCATTCATTTATGCAAAATGGAAAGAAAGAAGCACGATAACGTTCGGTTCTACAGAAAGGTACCTCAAGTGCTGGTTTTATCCTTCGCCCTGCATTGCGCTCTTCCTCTCCTCTCTGGGGAGGAAGAATATTCGTAAGATAAGCAGGAGCAAAGCCTTTTATTATTTTATAAAAAAATACGAGTCTTCTAATTAATCGCCTGTCTGCCAGGCTTTCAAAGCCTAACTCAAGGTAAATTTTTTCTCTGGATGTTCCTCTGAAGCATCCAGTAATTGCAAGACAAGCATCATATTGAACAGACTCGATTTTTTCAGAAAATTTAGAATTACCAGGACGATCATATACGATATCTCCATAATCTAGGTGTGGTCTAACATAGGTTTTGTATATAGTGACAAGAGAATCCCTGGGTAGAAATTTACGAAGTCTGCGAATAAGACCAATACCTTGATTAGCTTTTTTTATTTTTTCATCAAGGTGACGGTCAAAGGCCAGCTTTTGATCAAGTATGAGACCAAGATGTTTTTGATGATCCTGAACTGCGATGGCTGCATTATTGAAAGTAATTTCTGGGGGGTCAGCTGGATTAAACCTCCGGGTAAAGTACACTTCAACTGCCTGTTTAGAAGGATCAGGGTTGAAGGACATTTTCCATTGATGAGCCCACTCACTTATCTTCTGCATGTCACTGTTCAGTTCTTGAGAACAGCGAATATGGTCTAGGATAAGCGAAAACAAGGATGAATCATCAGCAAAAATTTTGATCATGGAAATGATTCCTTCAGGGAGGTCATTAATGTAAATCAAAAAAAAGAGGGGTCCTAGAATAGATCCCTGAGGTACTCCAGCCAAGACGTCCATTCAGAAGCTTGACCATCAAGAACAACCCGCTGCCGTCTCCCGTGAAGAAAATTCTGGATTAATAGAAGAAGGGAGCCAGAAACACCATATGACTTAAGTTTGAAAATTAAACCATCATGCCAAACTCTGTCAAAAGCTTTGGAAATATCAAGGAACACTCCACGAGTATCTAGAGGTGGATCAACATCAAAACCATTCAGGATGTTGTGTGTTATGGATAACAGCTGAGACACACAAGAGTCACCCTTGCGGAAACCAGACTGGGAATTTGTGAAAAGATTGTTGTTTTCGAAATAGGTGTAAACGGAGTCAAAGATGCATTTTTCAAAGATTTTTCCAAAAATAGGCAGAAGAGACACTGGTCTATAATTTTTTACCACGCTCTTGTCCACTTTGTTTTTGTACACAGGAACAACATTTGCTTTTTTCCAGTTAGATGGAAAAATGCAAAAATCTAAAGAATATTGATAGATCTTCATAAGAGGTTTAACCAAGGATTCATCACAGATTTTAATCATCTGTATGGAGATGTCATCCCAGCCATGCGCTTTGTTAGTCGTAAGTGCGCGAATGAGGGCTAAGATCTTGGCTTCATCAAGAGCAATATTGTTTATTCTAAGATTAGCTACATAGTTTTGTTGCGGTAAAACACTATCAGTGTCTATGAGAGAGCACTGATTAGCAAAGAATTGATTAAATATATTTGTTTTTGTTGCTACGTCAGCAATAAGATTATTGCTAGAATCTCGAACAGGTGGAATCCTTGGCGACTTCCTCCTATGAAGAAATTGATTTAAAATAGACCAGTATTTCTTTGAACCTAAGTTTGGGTCATTAAGGTTATTTGCTAACCGGGAAAAATAAGACTCTTTAGCATCCCTGACAGCCCTTCTACACCTAGATTGATGTTCTTGAAGGTTTTTGAGGTCTTCTTTCCTCCTCCCATTTTTTACATACTGCTCATAAACTTTCGATTTTACAAGTAGGGTTCTCTTTATCTCAGCTGTCATCCATACCGCATCCTTATTCCTGATGGTAATGACTTTATTAGGCACAAAGTTTGACATAATATTAATGATGGTTTCAGTCAAGAGGAAGACCATTCATATCAGTACCCTCAAAACACCTATCCCAGTCAACCATGTCTACCGCCCTTCGTATTAGAACGGGATCTGCTCTGGAGAAGTCCCAGACCTTTCGTTCATAAGATGGAGCGAAGGGGATTTTAAAATTTAGCTTGCAAAAGGTTATCTGGTAATTACACTTAGGGTGCAAGGATGGGAGGATACCAGTATCCAGAATCAAATGATCAGCTGATGAAAAAATTAGATCAATGCAAGAAGTTGAATTATCAAGGAGATGAGTAGGCCCATCAATTAATTGTTGCAGACCATGCTGGGTAGCTAAATTTTGAATTTCTCTACCTCCAGGATCGGTGACGTCACCACTCCACCAGTCAGAATTCTTGACATTGAAATCACCAAGGCAGATTGTAGCAGTAGGAGAAAAATTCTGGATATTTATTATAGTCTCCTCCCATTTGCGAGAAAAAACATCGAATTCATCAGAAGTCTGACTGGGGGAACGGTAACAGACGCAAAGAAAGAACCGGTTCGCACCGGTTTTCATCTCAGCTACAAGACATTCGTCCAAAGTAGTGAGTTGTGGTTTCACATCGAGACCTAGATGATCTCGATAATATATACAAACACCACCTCTCTTATTATTAGAGGGATGGTCGCATCTTTTGATCTCATAATTATCAATAACCAGCCTAGGATCGTTATCTTTTATCTCAGAATTCAGAAAAGTTTCACCCAAGCAGACAATGTCGAATTTAATAATGGGGATAGAGATTCTATTGTTTCCAAGCATAAAATATCCATGTGGGAATGGTTTTGGATTGCATTTTTTGCATTGAATTTCAAACGGGGATAAAAGCAAAGTCAATTTCCCAGTGGGGCCGGGATTGTAGGGTATTTTGTCCACTGGTGGCAAAATTTAGGTCAAATATTCCAGCGGGTCTGTGACACAGGGGTGTATAATGGGTCATGAAGGGAAGATACGATGCATCGATTTCAAAGCCCCGAAGGAGCTAGATCCAAAACTCCTAGAAGGGAAATGAAGCCATTTATTTCCCATCCAGTAAGTAGGTACTAGGGTTGCGAGCTGACGGGGGGGGGGGGGTGCCGCCGACTTTCGAACTTTGGACCCTTACCGGGACTAAAAAGGAGAAAACAAAGGAAAATCGTGGGAATTTTACGATCCTTAGCGGGACAAATTTGACCGATTTTGACCAAATTTCGGTCTTTCAGGGGGTAGAAAGTTGAAATTTTCTTATTTTTCCGACCCTTAGCGGGACTTTGGAAATCCAAAAAGGTACCCTTAAGGGCTGCACATACCGTACCCTCCATTTGCCTAAGTACCCCCCCCCCACTTTTTTTGTACCAAATTCCATTCAAAAGAGAGACCATCTTTATTACCAAGGCTCATTTACTAGAACCATTATGGAAAACACGATATTTCTTCGCTTGCACATCTCCTTCCATAATTGCGGAAATGACGTAACTTAACAAAACATCGAGAAACGATGGGGTTATGAACTGAGGCCCTTTTTGAAGACAAGGAGGTGGAGCTGAGAGAGAAGTGGTAAAAAAGCACATTTTCTTGAAAGTTTGGTGAATTGTGAATTGTGCAGAATTTGCGACAGAAAAGCCTCTTTATATACTTTGCTGACACGCAAGAGCCAATATATCCTTAGAAGAACTTTTAACGTTGTTATATTAAAGAAAATTTTAGGTTTGTTTTGGTAGACGAGATGGATGGAACATTAAAACAGATTCAACACATGAAAGCAAGCCAATGTTTCAGGGGTCCAATCTGAAGCAAGAGATACATGAGTAATTTGCAAATGTCAAAAAGGAAAACCAAATCCTAAAAAAACATTGAATTTAGATAATAAATCGGCAAGAAACATCAGATTAAGGTACATAAAGGCACAATTTTTCGAAGTATCGAACTTTATTAGTAAAGAGTTTAGTAAATTCTAAAAATATGCTCAACCCCCTGGATATCGTATTTTTTTACTTGAAAAGACACTTTACCCCTGGATAGTGCAGAGGAAATTTAGCCAAATTTGAGTAAATTTGGGCGAAAAATCGACCCTTACGGTGTATTTTCTTGAAAGTCTTTGACTATTTTTAGTCAAGATATTGTCAGATTTTCCAAATTTTACACCCTTAAAGGGACATTACAGTAGTAAAATGTAAACATTGCGCGAACCACGTGTCATTAAAGAGAACAATGAAAATCACGTGTCCAAAACAAACTTGTAAAACAATTGAACAATAAAAATTAGCCATATTTGGTTTTATTTTTTATTTTGACATGTGACATTTGTTTTGATTTTGTATCCGCTGCATACAGTTTGTTTACAAATTTCGCAAGTACTGTTATGTCCCTTTAAGAGTACGATTTTTCTCACCTTTGCTAATTTTGACCCTTACAGTGCACTTTAGGAAGCTAGGAAAAGGGAACTTTAAGGGCCAGTCAAAGAGTTGAAATGCGCAAACTTTTGGAGTTAGTACTTGTCACTTTATGTGGATGGCGTGGGCTTTGAATAAGAACCAAACCACTGAACCAATATCTAAATATATACAACATCGTTACTGTGTTTTTCAAATAAAGATTAAAGAAATGAATATATCAAAGTGGTTTACCTGACTTACCGTACTTACCTAAAGTTGCGGTACAGCCAAAATACAAAACCAAGCTGGCACTTTATCAACGAAACAGTTCTTGCAAAGTCTTTGTTGACGGCCAGCTTTGTTCGTCTCAAATATTAATTTTCAGCGGAAATGTTTTCTTTGGATTGTTTAGGGAACTTTTGGATTGTTTTAGGTAAGTACAGTATAAACCTTTTTGCAAGTGTAAACAAGCCTTACCGTATTACTTTATTCGAGGTGGGCGTTTAAAAGAAGGGGGCGTTTAAAAGAAGGGGGCGTTTATCGAATCATTTTAGTATAAAATCGAATATTTAGAGCAAATATACCCTTTGTTTTAGTTCTTTATCAGGATTTTAGTGCAAAATTTCTTTGGTTCAACGATTAAAATTGCATCGAAAACTGCTCTGGTTACAAGAAATGACTAAAATCTTCCTTTTCAAACCCAATCAACACTGGTATTGAAATATTAAAGTCACAAGTTTCTAATAAACGCCCTACTCCTAGAGGGGGCGTTCATTCGAAGGGGGCGTTTATTTGAGGGGGCGTTTATTAAATAATTTTCCTTTTAGGAGGGGCATTTATTCGAGGGGGCGTTTAAAAGAAGGGAGCGTTTATTCGAAGTAATACGGTATATGAAACTTAAACATCACCATAATGCAGGTGGCATTTATTATCAGCTATGACTAGTTTAACAAATTATAAACTTGAATATCTTTGTAAAGGACGAGGTACGACGTTGAAATTTTGGAATTGAGTTTAACACCAAGTAAAGAAAAAAATTTTTGTGATGACGTCATATTTTGATGGCATGATGGCGCGCTATTTTAGAAAATACTAATTATGTCAACTTTGGCGCGCTGTCAGTGGCGTTGTGGGAAAATTTTTCTGGAGGGGCCAAAGTCAATTTTTTTTGAATGGCGCCCCACAATTTTTCAAAGTGGCGCCCCAACCCTACAGTTTCTAAACGTTTACTAATTCATTTGCCTAGGCATAATGAGGAAGGAAATATTTAGTGGATAAGAGTAGATATATCTTTGATGAATGGAAAAGGGAAAATAGGCCCCACCATGGTTGGGGCCGACTAGAAAATTTTTGAAAATCGACTGCCAATATAATCACTTAATAAAATAGACAAATTTGACACTTGCTAGAGTGAAAAGAAACTTAAAGAAACAATGTGTAATGCGAGCGAAAAAAATTGATGTTTCGTGATTTCAATATTGTTGTCAGCAAATTGGCCTTGGGGCGCCGTTAGATTTTCATTTAATAATGCTATATTGTACATAAAAAAACTTGTAAATTAGCTAGATTGCAAAGAAGTTACCAATTCACTTTATTGCGAGCGAAGCGAGCGAAAAAAATTACAAGTATTTTAAAATTGTTTTATTAAAATTATTGAAATTATCTATTAAAATTGGTCCTGGGGCGCAATTTAACGCGCATAAAGTATGATTTTTAAGATTGGGACGTTTAAAAAATCTCTTTTGGCGCCCCTTGCTCTTCAGCGCTTCTTAAAAAAAGCTCCGAAGTGAAGTGTCATTTTCTCACTTATATGCAAAAATTCTTATTAAAAACTCCTGACGTCACCGAAAGATGTTCAATAAAATTTATTTCAAAACAACCTTTGTGTGAAAATGCATCATCCTACTAAGTTTCATGACCATTTTTAAGATTTAATGAGGGGTGGCATTTTTTGTCTCCCCCGGACTATAATTTTTCATAAAAAAGCCCAGACAAAGTAGGGTTAACCCTATTTATTAGCCCCAGGTGTAGGGATTTGGGGTTGATTGAGATGAATGCAATCAGGCTTTGTTTGTAACGACTGTTCAAACTGAAACAAAAGTTGAATATTTCTAAATTTTATGAATTGAATATTTGACAAAATCTAAATAAAGGCCTGCATGAAGTTTGCACAAGTTTGGAAAAATTGAGAAAAAACTGATTGAGAAATTAATTTGAAAATTGAAATGAAAAATTGGCTAAGATAACAAATCAAAATTAAGAAAAAAATTTAAAATTGTATGAAAATAAAAATTGTGCTTACCACTACCAGATAGCCTATGGTAAATGTTGTTTAAAAGCATTCATGGATCTGACAATGTACCAAATCAAAATCAAAGTAAATCAAATCAAGGACCGACCAAAAAATTGAAAATCAAATTCATCTCTCAAAGTTTTTTTCAACGCTCTCTTGTTAACGACAAAGTTCATTCTGATTAAAAATTTCAGTGACGAGAGAAAAATGCTGTAGCAAAGCTGAAGAAACAAGTCCCTATGGGACGCGTAAAATAATTATGATCATAATCGTCTATCATAAAAAATAATTATTCTTGATTTTTCATGACGTCAAGGCAGAGGAGTTTTCTCATAGGAACTAAGAATGGATCCTTACACCAGGGGGGTTGAATCTACCACGCTGGTGTTCTTTTGTGTATATCTCGGAGAAAAATTTTTGAAACGAATTGAAACTTTCTGACTTTTAATAAAATCTTTATAAGGATACTTGGGCAAATTTTTTGGGTTATAGGTCCTCTAGATCAGTTTTTTATGACTTTATTGTGAAACGTGACGTAAAACCCAGCAGGGGGGGGGGCTTTCGATACTAAAATCTAGGACATCATGTTGTTTAGTGACGTGGTGGTATATTAAAAAAACTTAAAAATCCTTTTAGTACCAAGGGGTACTAAAGTACCAAAAAGGTGGTATCCAGACTAAAATTTGATAATTTTTTTTAGTAAATTGCTACTAAAATTAGGAATTTCATAATTTTATGATTTTTTTTCACATTTTTTTCGTGATTTATTCAGAATTTTTGCAATTTTTCAAAAAAAATTAAAATTTTCTCATTTATCGGCGATCCAAAAACTATCTGCAATCTGATTGGTTAAAAAGAGTACAATATAACTTGTATTTTACATGTAAAAATATAAATTGACGAAAAGATATTGTTGCATTGTGGCGGTAGTAGAAGCAATCTAACGTCACTTTGCTACAAAAGTGTCCTCCAACACAAAAAGTGCATTTTTTGGGTCACCGATAAAATGCAGTTATTCATAACTCAGGTTAATTGAAAAGAGAGTCTTTACCGGCGCCCTAGCAAACGCCCGTTACACCCTGTCAGTCGTATGCGTTCACCAGATCTACTTTGACCAGAAAGTCTGGGTTCTAAATTTAGCCGACCTCGTGCGTGGTCTCATATATAAAATACCTCAGTCTCTAGTAACGCTTCTTTCGAACATCGTCAGTCTTGGTTACTCAAAGCAGTCATGAAGATATTTGTTTTTATAAATCTCACAATTCTAGCCTTGTGCTTGGCTGATCCTTCGGGTTCGAGCAGCAGTGACACCAGCTCTTCAAACTCATCAGGTAGTTCTTCTGATGAGGAACCACCACCACCTAAGAAGAGAGCAAGAACAATGCGGTTGGTGGACGAGGAATCGGTCTTGTCAGACAGCCAACACGAGCCACAACAAGACACAAGAACTGATGCTATACATTCATCTTCATACCAACGTTTCACCAAAGAGGCCCTACAAGACGCTTGCAAATTACGAAACATTCAAACTTCAGGGTCACGCCCTACATTAATTCTACGGCTTGAAGCGTTTGATCGCGAGCAAACCATCTTAAATTCGAACAGACAGAGACAGCAAGAAGAGAATTTACATCGTGAAACCCCAACCGCCTTTGCCACTCGTCGTCGTTCGAGGAGAAACCGAAGAAAATCTCGTCGCACGAGAAGACACCGCAGGAGGAGAGAAAATAATAACAACAATAATCCTGCACAACTTCGCCGCCATTTTGTACGCAGTGCCGAGGCTCCCCCCTATACTTTCGAGGCTAATCTACACCCTCCACCGTTTTCAAACCGTCAAAACATTGCCATTCCTGGAATTCCACAGCAGCAGCTAGATAAAATTCAGAAGGGTGAGTTTGTTAACTTTAATTTGCTTCTTCCCCAGCCAGCTTCTGCCTCTAATTCAACTCAGTCATTTACCCTTTCTGTTTCTGAGGATGATCCTGGGAGCCTTTCTATTTCTGGGACTGGGGACTCAAATCATAGACTGTCAAAAGGTAAAGTTAAAGTTTCAAACCCACAATGGTGGTTTCTTGCTTGGTCGTTGTTCTTTGGTGCTATGATGGTGTTTCATGAACACTTAGCCCCCTTACTGATTAGATACCAGGAAAGGATTTGCAGATTTTTCACGACGTATCCCTTTCAATGTGTGGCTGATTATGACGTCCAATTCAGAAGGAAGTTGGCTGTAAACCCAACCGAAACCTTCTGGGACAGAATCGACCTGGACATTTTTTCTTCAACTTTGAGGCCTCAGGTTGGTAGCTTTTCCTCCAGCCAAGCTGGTTCGTTTCCTGATGTGACTTGCTACAAATGTAAGAAAAAAGGTCATTATGCAACTAGGTGTCCTAACCCTTTGTCCTCACAGGACCAAACTACTAGTACTTTCACGCAGTCTCGACCACCTAGACCTCCAATTTCTGGTGCTAATGCACAAAATCCCTTTCAAGGAAGTGCCCATGATGCATCGACTGAGGCATGCCCCTATTTTAACTCTAGCTTCTGCAGGAGAGGCGCCACGTGTCGTTATGCCCATAAATGCTCCTACTGTGGAAGGCCAGGTCACCTAGCACACAGTTGCAGAGCATCCAGGCCCTCTGGATAGTGTACCAGCAGGATTGTTTCCCTTACCTCCTTCTGCTATTTGCAGGATTAATTTACGATTGTTTCTTGTTTTTCTTGAGGGTCATCCTGACCCCTACATTGTTGATTTTCTTAAGTCTGGTTTGACAGATGGTTTTCGTGTTGGTTTTATTACAAAAATGACACCAGGAAGGAAAAGACCACTTTCTTCGTCCAATGATGTTTCTGAGGACATTTCTACAGCCATTCTCAAAGAGATGAACAGGGGACACACAAAAGGTCCCTTCACTATACCTCCTTTTAAAATTTCCATCTTTCTCCTTGGGTGGTGTACCGAAGCCTGATGGTTCGATCAGAGTTATCCTTGATCTCAGCAGCCCAAGAGGGTCATCAGTCAATGATGGTATCTCTAGGGAAGCTTTTTCTGTAAAATATTCTAAGTTTGATGATGCGGTCGATTTAGCTGCTACACCTACAGGTTGTTTCATGGGAAAAAGGGATATTAGGCACGCCTTCCGGCTCTGCCCAATTCATCCGGAAGACTGGCCTTTAATGGTTTATTGGTGGAAAGGCAAGTATTACGTAGACATTGTGTTGCCTTTTGGTTTGCGCTCTTCCCCATACATTTTCAACACATTTGCTGACTCCTTGGAGTGGATTTGCAAAGTTAAAGGAGGAATTAAAGACATGTTACACTATAGTAGGGGGAATTTTGTTCGATTTTTTGGAATTGCTTGACTGTTTTGTTAGAAGCACTTGTTATGCATTTTTGGAAAGCTAAGGGGTAGGGGAATCGAAATTACTATGTTTCCAATTTTTTTTCGGACACTTTGGTGTGATTTTCGGACAAATATGACGGTCTCAGGCAAAAATCATAGGGTTAAAAATTAATGAAAATTTTAGCTCGAGAAAACGGAGACCTGTTGTATATTTTTGGAAAGCTCTCAAAAAATTAGGATTAGAGATATATTGCAAGTATAGGTGATTTCAGTACCTAACTCGAGATATTGAGCTTCAAAAAGCGCAAAAACTGGACAAAATAGCTGTTTCTGGCTGAAAAACACGGTTTCAAGGGTTAATATCTCGAGTTAGGTACAGAAATCACCTATACTTGCAATATATCTCTAATCTTAATTTTTTGAGAGCTTTCCAAAAATATACAACAGGTCTCCGTTTTCTCGAGCTAAAATTCTCGTTAATTTTTAACCCTATGATTTTTGCCTGAGACCGTCATATTTGTCCGAAAATCACACCAAAGTGTCCGAAAAAAAATTGGAAACATAGTAATTTCGATTCCCCTACCCCTTAGCTTTCCAAAAATGTATAATAAGTGCTTCTAACAAAACAGTCGAGCGATTTTACAAAATGCCCTCTACTACTACCTGGATGATTATTTCTTCACTGGTTCATCTGTAGATATTTGTACACAGGCAATGAACCAATTTGACAGGATTTGTAACAGTTTGAACATTCCCCTAGCAGAGGACAAAAAAGAAGGCCCTTGTCAGACAATAACATTTTTAGGCATAGAAATAGATACTCTGAACAGGTGTTGTCGATTACCAGACAAAAAGTTAAAAGATTTGTTAGGTAAGTTACAAGGCTGGAATAACGCTTCTCAGACTTCAAAGCGAGAGTTGCTCTCGTTGATTGGTTCTTTGTCTTTTGCAGCCAAGGTCATTAAGCCAGGTCGCACTTTTATGAGGCGGTTGATTGACCTCTCCACATCGGTGACAGAGCTTAGTGACATAGTGGAAATTTCCGAACCTGCTCTTGAAGACATCAAGTGGTGGAGTGATTTTGCTCCGAGATGGAACGGGACCGCTTTTTTCCAGGATCCTGTAGTGACATCAGAACACTTAGATTTCTTCACAGATGCGTCTGGTTTCGGGATAGGTGCTGTCTTGGGTCCTAAATGGTTTTCTGTTGCCTTGCCAGCTTCTGCACAAGGAACTCCTATTCATATCTTAGAGTTTGTTGCAGTTGCCATGGCTGTAATTACTTGGGCGGATAACCTGGTTAATAAGCAGGTCACTATTTCTACAGATAATTTAGACATTGTTCTCGTTTGGCGTTCAGGTTCCTGTAAAGACAAACTTTTGATGAAACTAGTTCGACACCTTTTTCTTTTCATTGCAAGGATGAACATCAATATTCTTTTGGTACACCTGTCAGGCAAAGATAATGTTTTTGCTGACTTACTTTCTCGCCTGCAGGTTGGCCGGTTCTTGAGTCTAGCCGAGTCCGCCAGTCCAGAACCTTCCAGGATCCCGGAGGAAGCATGGGAGATCTTAGACTTGCTCGAGACCGTTTACTAGCTGAAGGTATCTCTCGAAACTCTTTGCGCACATATCAATCAGGCTTCAATCGCTTTCAAAGATTTTGCTTCATGTATCGCTTTGTGTGGTTGCCGCCACAAGAATTACATTTAGAACTATTTGTCACTTCTCTTGCGAGACAAGGCCTACAGTACAATACAATAAAAGTATATCTCTATGGAATTCAGTTTTGCGCACTCCAACAAGGCGTCGAAGTTAGAATTGCTTCCATGCGAAGACTCTACTATGTCTGTAGAGGGATAAGGCGCACTCAAGTGGCTAGAAGAAGGACTAGAAATCCTATCACACCTGCACACCTTCGACAAATGTTATCTTTTATCCCTAGCAGTCAACTTTCTGCCTACGACCAAGCACTTTGGAAATGTCTAGTGCTTACAGCTTTTTTTGGTCTTCTTCGAGTTTCAGAGTATACCTCAGCTAGTTCAAGGTCATTTGATCCATTAACAAACCTTTGTGTGTCAGATGTTTCCTTACAAGGACCTAGTGTACTTATCAGAATAAAAGCAAGCAAGACAGACCCTTTTCGTGTGGGAACCAGCATCACTCTGTGGGAAGGTTGTGCCCCCCTCTGTCCTGTTAATGCCATATCTTCTTTTTACTTTTTCCGGATTACACGTCCACCTGGACCGTTCTTCGTTTTGGAATCAGGCGAATACATTACTAGAAGTCATGTCACCAGACTTTTAAATTCTTCACTGCGTGATGTCAACATCAGCACACATAGTTTTCGCATCGGGGGAGCCTCAGCCGCATCATCAGCTGGTATTCCTGACTCGGTTATACAATTGATGGGACGATGGAGAAGCAACTGTTTTGTGTCGTACATACATCTCAACAACACCACTCGAAGAAACTGGTCGAGAGAAATTGGACAAGTACGTGAACTAAGGAGTGTTTGGAATGATAAAAATTAAGACTTTCAAGAATGGTAATTGCTTGACGACGCGAACAATAAAAATGGATACCTGGACACTAACTGGTCAAATGAATGAATTTGGTATACTTTATAGTTCTTAAAATCTAGTATTATTTTATACCCAGGTCTTAGTTTGGGGAGTTTGGGGGTTGGCTTCGCTACGCTACGCTTCTATTGAAAATTTTGAATCTTCTTCATGCCAGTGATGATGTAATCAATAAGATTATTTCCACCCGGTAACCAATCCGGTTGATATATTTCCACCCGGTAACCAATCCGGTCGATATGATATGATATTATGATATGAGATTATTTCCACCCGGTAACCAATCCGGTGAATGTCATTGCTGATTCCTGGCATCTATAGTGTTACTTATATGATTTTAGAAAAGCGTAAGCGGAGCCTTCCCCTTTAATTCCCCAAAAAATAATTATCTTCAAATTGAAATTATTCACTTCTCAGTTCCTTCTCGATGTATCAATTAAATGGAGTTATTCATAACTCAGGTTAATTGAAAAGAGAGTCTTTGCCGGCGCCCTAGCAAACGCCCGTTACACCCTGTCAGTCGTATGCGTTCACCAGATCTACTTTGACCAGAAAGTCTGGGTTCTAAATTTAGCCGACCTCGTGCGTGGTCTCATATATAAAATACCTCAGTCTCTAGTAACGCTTCTTTCGAACATCGTCAGTCTTGGTTCCCGCCCTCCCACACCTTTCCTTCATAACTTTACTATTGGCTAATATTGAAAATAAAAAGGATGCAAGTTCCTGTTTGTTAGTCATTTTATTTATATTTGCATATTTTGAGTTTCATATAAACGTGGAGTTAATTTAGTTGATTTAATTTATAGTATATATGGTCTTCTATGTAAGTAGTAATTTAGGGGTTGGCTTCGCTACGCTACGCTTCTATTGAAAATTTTGAATCTTCTTCATGCCAGTGATGATGTAATCAATAGGATTATTTCCACCCGGTAACCAATCCGGTTGATATATTTCCACCCGGTAACCAATCCGGTCGATATGATATGATATTATGATATGAGATTATTTCCACCCGGTAACCAATCCGGTTGATATATTTCCACCCGGTAACCAATCCGGTCGATATGATATGATATTATGATATGAGATTATTTCCACCCGGTAACCAATCCGGTCGATATGATATGATATTATGATATGAGATTATTTCCACCCGGTAACCAATCCGGTTGATATATTTCCACCCGGTAACCAATCCGGTCGATATGATATGATATTATGATATGAGATTATTTCCACCCGGTAACCAATCCGGTGAATCCGTTTATGCGGTGTTATTTGAGATTTCCACCCGGTAACCAATCCGGTGAAATGATATGAGATTATTTCCACCCGGTAACCAATCCGGTGATATGATATTATGATATGAGATTATTTCCACCCGGTAACCAATCCGGTGAATGTCATTGCTGATTCCTGGCATCTATAGTGTTACTTATATGATTTTAGAAAAGCGTAAGCGGAGCCTTCCCCTTTAATTCCCCAAAAAATAATTATCTTCAAATTGAAATTATTCACTTCTCAGTTCCTTCTCGATGTATCAATTAACCAGTTATCAGATATTTCACTCGTTCCGAAATATTGTACGGAAAAATCTCGGAACTCGTAAAATATTTTTCATATTGTACTCGCAACTCTCCGATAACTATTACTTAAAGAAAATTTCCCAAGTTCAATTATTTTTGCATCCAGTCAAATGTCTTTAATGTTTGCTCAATTCATAAGGCATCATTGTTTAAAAGTATCAATTCTTAAGAAAAATGAATATTCTGTTGCAAATATCAGAACTCTTGGAGAAAATGTTCCCGAGAAGATAAAATTTGACCTGAAAATACCAAAATAGGGTAGTGTCTGTGTCAAAAAATTTTATTACATGGGTACTAAAATACCACTCTAAAATGGGGTGGTGGTATGCAAGAAATTCTCGAAAATCCTTTTAGTACACATATATGTACAGGATTTTATGTTAAAGAAACACCTTTTTTCTATCTTTCAAAATCTTCGAACAGAATCTGAATATCTTTATTGGTTCGATTGTGAGAGACTTTTTTGTAAACCATACATTTTGACTTTTTTCCGACAGGCAAATCTTTTTTCCTCCTGGAAGTTTGTGTCATGATGGAGAACATCTGTACCAATTTTCATGGTCATAGCTCTTCTAGATCAAAAATAATTGAGTGTGTTCCCCCTTGGGGCTACAAAAATCAAAAAGCTTGGGGTTGATAGGGTTAATGGAAAAAAATATTTATTTAAGCTATTTAAAAAAGATAGTAATACAAAATAAGTACCACTAAACCTCACAGATTCATGAATAAATCTACTACTCTCGGGTACATAATAAATTCTCGAGTGTATCTAACGAGTGTAACTCTTATTTGATCGTTTGGTGAATCCCCTTCTCGATGGTTTTAAGTATTTCTTCACCGATCTCCAGGGATATGGGCCAGTAAAGAACCGTTCATATACAAACTTAGCAACATTTAATGTGAAGAATTCATTGAAACCTCCCAGGTTTTGATATTGTGGAAGCTGCACAAGACCAGGATTGAAAAGTAGATTTTTTCCTTCAGCGATGCCTTGTTTAACAGCGTTTTCAATATCCAGCATGTATTGCAGTTTATCGGTGACTTCTTTCATAGAACCGTCTGGTCGATCACCAATATTCGAATGACTAAAAACAGCTTTATTGATAGAAAGTTTTTGAATCTGACGTAGAGTGCGTATGGTTTCCACTGTGTTGTAGTCAGGCATGCTAGCAAAGAAAACACGGTTTGGTAGAACTAGATCAGAGATGTAAGCTACATTGTTTTCAGTCGTTCCTGTTGGTGATTGGTAAACAAAGACAGTCATTCCATACCCGTGATTGATTCCAAAATAGTGAAGATCAACTCGTCCTTCACCTGTAACAAAGAAAGAAGGTATCGTTTATTGAATGAAATAGTAAACGACGAAGCACAATTGTTATTACTAACTGAACAAGCAACATGCTGAATGGATCTATCTTATATAGGTAGCCGGAAACATGCTGAATGAAGATGAAAATGTTCGAGCGAAAAAAGAAAAGATAACAGCATAGCATAGAAATGTGTAAGCTTGAAAACATGATGCAACATGTTTTACGTTGGCTGTCTGATGTTTTAGAGCTAAGGGGCTAAAGTAAATTTCATGTTGTTACAATCATGAATATCAAATTTTTGGCATCCAACAAAAAAGTCAGTTAGAGCTTACCTAGACATAGAGTTTGTTTCTTCCCTCTCCACGTTCGGTCAGGTAAATACAGATCATCCGTTGGGTATTCTTCCATCCATTCGGCCGCTTCTTGGTGAGCGATAACCGTTGCTCCTATATCACTGAAAACTTTCCCTCCCCTCGCATGATCATAATGATTGTGTGAAATCAAGAGATATTTAATGGGTTTTTCGGTGATTGTTCGAATAGCGGTCACCAATTGTCGAGCATGAATTGAGTTAAATGGTTCGATTGCAATGACTCCTTTTGATGTGATAATGAACATTGAGATGAGAGGAAATCCTTGGATTGTTGTGAAAGAGTATACATTGTCACTGATTTTCTTGATACCCTCTTGATTGTTGATTGGTGCAGAGGTGACCAGGGTGGCCAATAAAATGATTGATGTGATTGCCAAAAACAGCTTCATTTTCGATCACTAGAAAGATAAACACTTTTCCTCAATCCATCTTGAGGAATCTATTTCGATGATCGGATGTTTCCCCGACAGACAATTCCCCGACGGACCAGAATTATTCTATTAGACGTTTTCTTTTTTTACAAAAACATCCAAAATTTTTGAAGCATTGCGATGTTCTTAACTTTTTGAATTTCAAGCCTAAAAATGTTCTTAACATGTTCTTATTTTCCCAATTTTGAGATTATTTTTGTCCTTTTTTCTTAGAAAACGGGCGTTGTAGAGTCTCCAAAGCCTTAAATTGTTCTTAACATTTTGGCCATCGAAGCCTTTTGTTCTTATATAAAAAAATGTAATGTATCTTTATAGAGAGTACTTTTTAGCCTTGTTTCAGGGCTGAATATTCAACTAAACCCATCGGGGATACATCAAAGGAAATAAATCCCAGCTAAGTTACACCATTCCTTGTCGGTACACAGACCCAGTATCTACGGCTAATTTCAAAATTCATTGCCGTAGCGGGTCTGTTGTCATTGTCTTTTCTCATTTGAGATTTTTCAAACCGACCGCTGTGATGGAGTGTTGGTGAGAGAGGGGAGACGATAAGAGAAGTGTTGCTATTTATAAATCATACTACATCGCAGAGTTCTCCGTACGGGAAATTTCTTATTACTATAAAGCGATAAACGTGAGATACACTCTGGTACAGAGTACACCATTCCTAAGTCTCCCTGTTGCCCAAAGTGTTAAGAAGTGGGACAAAACACATTTTAGCTAAAGTATACCTTTCTGAGAGTGTTAGTTTTTCTTCTTCCTTTTTTTAAATTGTTGGTGTTGTTGTTCCTTGGTGAATTTAATTTCTGATTGGAACTCATTGCAAGTTCTCAATATATACCCTCGTCAAATGATGGGTCAGCATTTCATTCCATTGTCCGCACAATTATATCAAATATAATTAACCAATAATTATCTACTTCCTTATAATGAATAGCTCAAAAGCAAGAATTTTTATAATTAAAATTTACTGATATTTCTAAATTTCTAATTATAGGTGTATTGAAAGGGTCGTTAAGATATATTTTTTCTCTTAAACGGTCAAAAAATGCTGAGTATGTTTCCCACAGATATCTAAGCCCGAAGGGCTAGATAGGCAACTTTAAGCTTTCTCCAGCAAAAAAAAGTGAAGCAAAAATTTGACTTTTTAAATTTCGTGCCGGTGGGATAGGATCTAGCATTTTAATTGTTTTCGGAGCGCGAGATCAAAAAACGTAGGCGGCAAACGCTATTTCACATCTCTCAAACCGGTGAAATTGCATATTTTAGTCACGTGACTCTGGTAGGAAATCCTTCCAAAGATGAGCTTCACTTTTTGATAAAAGCCGCAAATCTAGCCCTTCGGGCTTTACAGATATCTGTGATGTTTCCATGATAATTTGAAAGAAATTTTAGAACAATATGTAGAGAATTCTAGAACAATCTCCCAAGTTTTTCTTATTGGCTAATTTGGGTTTAGAAATTTTTCAAAAAAAAGAAGCTTTTTGCATATTTTCGTAAAACTTTACTTAATCCTTAGACCACGAGGGACGCGCATATGCGTCCAAAACAAGCCAAAATACTGAGTCTCAGACTTCAGGCCATAGCTCCTGACCACTTGATTTAAAGGGGCATAAACCGAATGCCCATCATTCTAATGGTGCCAAAACCATCTTCTAAATCAAAATTAGAAAAATTTCAACTTTTTCAAAAAACAGCGCACACAAAGGGTTAAGAACCCTTATGAAAAATATGGTCTGGTCCATTCTATCTTACTTTAAAAATTCTCCATAAAAATGCCTTAAAAAAGTAATTTCGCTCGGAATGTTCGGAATGGAAAATTTCCGTTTGAAGTCTTTTTAAGCTTGGTGCCCACTGGGCGATAAAAAGCGATGACTTCTCAAAATGAAAACAAAAGGAACGATAATAAACGCTAGAAAGCGACGGAACTTTTTGTCACTTTTTATAGCCTTTTTATCGTCCAGTGAGAACCGAGCTTAAGAAACAATAAGTACAATGAAACTATCATTATAATAATAAAACATCGAAAGTGTTCCAATCCTTCCTTCTATTGGTATTTTGCAGGGATAAGAATTCCTAGTGCTTGAACTCGAATATCTGCTGGCACTTTAAAATACCGACCAATCTTATTAATAAGGTAAAAATAATTTATGAACAATTAGAGCATGAATCAATTTATCTTATGAACAAAATATTTACACAATCTCTTTATTTTACAGTAATAATGGTATTTTAAAAATATGTCTCACACCAGTCGTTTTATACTCCCTTTAAAGTTAAATACCCATGAATATTATCATTTTCTCGTCAAAAAATGAACTTCTTGAATTTCCTCATTATACATTTATTTCCCCAAACATCTGAAAAGCACCTTAGCGGAGGGAGAGAGGTTCGATACCCCCATTATAACCTCAAGATTGAAAAATGCTACGACCTTGAAATTTCGAACAGTAGAAGATGAATTGTAAAATTTTGGTTCGGCCAGCTGTCTGATTGGTATTTTACAGACCAGAATGAGTATTGAGTATTTGGTACTTTTCAGACCGGTCTGTAAAATTTACGCTGACAACCTTCCAGAACTCTGGATCTACAAGAGCTTTTAACTTGAAATTTTCACCAATGATAGCCTTCTAAGACATTGCGCAAAATTTCAACTTGGTTAGTATTTTACAGAAAAGTCCGTACTGGTCTGATTTGGCTGAAATTTTGATGGGCGCCCCCTCCACCGAGATGCTCGAAAGGGTAAGGACTTAGACAATGCTTATTTATACTAGCGTACCGACTATAAACTGAAAGCACGATCTTTGGTTTATCGGGGTTGTCAAACAAAGGCTTCGATTTAAATATTCAGGGTTCGAAAATACTATGTGTAAAATGCTTTGTGGCGATCAACCGGACTAAGTTCCTTCATCAATTCATAACTGTCTGTGGTGTCTCTTATTTCAAAGTTAAAAACAGTAAAAGTATCCAGTGATTAGTTAGTAGGTTCTTACAGCATACCAGGCCTTGCATACATGGGAAGATGATATTTGTTATAATTGAGGAAAGAATTCAATCTTTCTCGAATGGTGTTTTTACATCTAGTGCCAATAAAAACGTCCTCCAAATGTTTTCGTTGCTCTTGCTTCAACTAGAAATAATAAATATGGCTTTTAGTATAAACAAGCTGTGAGTTAGGCGAGGGACTTTCTGCCTTCAATGACGACATAAAGTTGATGGAAAATAGGCAGTTTCAAACCTTGCTTGAAAAAGTTTGAATGTGACATTGACGCCAAAAGGAGGTATCACCTATCAACCCAGAGCTGCGTGGGTGGCTTTTGCAGAGACTGGTAATGAATTTATAAGGAATTTTTTAGGCCCAAATCAACTTTAAAGGCTACCTGTAAAACAAACCAAACAAATTCCCGCCAAAACTTTATTCCTTATGAGATCTATCCTTGAGCCTCTACGGTGGAGTGAAATCAATTTTTAGCCTTCTAATATCACTCCAATGAAAGGGTATCTATTATTTTTCACAAGAGCGCTTTTACGCTTGTGTTTTAGATACCGCCCATGTATTTTCATTACCAGCTGGCCGCGCCGACGAGGGTTTATTTAAGAGGTGTATTGACTTTAAACATTCGACTTTCTGCGGACTTTCTTAACTAAACGAGGAATGAAAAGACAGAGGGTCGACAGTCTAAACTGAAGTAAACGCCGCAACAAGGGTTTCATTTGGTACTTTTGGTAAATATTCGGTTAACCTTCGAGATATAACCCAACCATGGGATACTTGGAAGACACACCCTAAAGCCTAACAAACATATTCATGACATTTATAAGATATCTTATATAAACTGCTGAAAAAGTCTAATGATTTCCAGGTGTTTCTGTATAAAAGTTAACGGCATTAACACGCAGTTTTATTTAAAAATAAGAACAAGTAAATTTTGGTCGAGAATAATAATGTTCTTAAAATATTCTTATGATGCCTGCTTTATCCACTTATTGAATTAAAAACAGCATTTTCTTAATGATTTTTTTCAAAATCTGAAGCTCAGGATTGTTCTTTGTATCGTATGAGTACACACCAATACGGAGTCTGGAATTCCCGAGTTATTTTCCCAAAATAAAACCGAGTAAACAAACACCAAATAACTTGAAAAGTTAAAAGCTAAAAAAAACTCAAACTAAAAATTTTCTGGCGTCATAATGACGACGTCACAAAAACTGAAATTAAGACGTCACATGCGAAATAACTCGGGAATTCCAAGCCCCACCAATACAGTCTACTTTCTTTAATTCGAACTTCTACCGTATTCGAATCTTTCTATTATTCGAACTGAAATAATTCTCCCCTCTCAGCTGGGAAGTGGTTTAATTACGCTCTCAAATTCGAAATGTTTCCATGAATATCGAATTAAAGAGAGTCAACTGTGGTATGAAGAAGATGGATAGCTTACCGAGCCACCTTCATCCATGGTCAATTGTCGAATCTTTTCTTCCACCGACGTCGTACTTCCATCCTAGACGAAAAAACTCTCACCGTGATTCCGGTTAAATAATGTATGACCATTCACTTTTTTAAAAAAGAACTTCATACTAAAGTCTGTTCCAAAAGGTTGGTAGTTCGTACTTTTTAACTTTTCTAAAATCAAAGCTTATATCCCTCCCAAAAAAAAATTCACATTTGAAACCAGTAGTGTTCAAAGTTTTCAAACAACTGTAAAATTCTAAATTCTGGTAAAGAAATTCCTCCCATAGTTTTCTTCGTCATTTTCAAAGTTTAAACATTATTAAGGCTTAAATCATTCCACTCAAAAATTTATTTGCAACCAGATATTCCTTTGAATGATGTCTTCACTGCCAGTAACTCTTCCTCCTTGACCTTCTGAGTCCAACTCCCGAGTTTAAGTTTCTTAAAATCCTTTCCTTTCATAAGTACCAATTTTTCTACTATAATGAAAATTTAATAAACTTACGTCGGGTGTGGAAAAGATATCTCGCACTTCACTTCGGAAATCTCTGAATCGGTCGTGATATATGGCCATACACCAACTCTCCTCAAAGTATCTGCAAGGAAATAAATAGTAATCAAAGATGAAAAAAAGAAAGAGAGTGTGTGATTACTCTTAGGTTCCAAATAAACGCCCCCCTAAAAAAAATTTTCCGAACCCCCCCCCCCCCGTTTATTAATCTTTAAGAATATTTTCAGCTATCAAAGAGAAGGCCCTTTATTTTGCTCTAAATAGCCTGACTTTAGCCTATATTTAAAGTACAATTTCCGACCCCAACGGCCATTAGCCCCCCCTGTTTATTAAAATCTCGAAAATTCTCCAACCCCCCTGTTTATTTGGAAACTAAGATTATACTCTTTCTTAATAAGAACCAGTAAGTTTTTGACGAGGCTCATTTGATCTGATTTTTATAGGCACTTTGGGCCTTAAACTGTTCTTATTAAATTCTTATTAATGTTCTTAAGTTGTTCTTTTGGCCATTTTGAGCCTCATTGTTCTTACAAAAAAAAAGAGTGTATCAGTGTCTGACAGAAGATTTGAACGAAAGAGAATGCTCGACAGTGAATCATGGTTTTTTTGATAACGTGTAGATCCACTGTGGCACATAGTGTACCGGGTGGTCCAAAAAAAGTTTCCATAAATTTCAAATTTTAACGTAGAGCGCTCTAATTGTGCTATTGACTTTAAATATTGTATGGGTAAACTTTAACTTATTTCAGGGCACTGTCTGAAACGAATTTTTCGCAAAGTTATTAGGTTCTCTAAAAAAAGGGTCAAAATTGACTTGTTCAAAAATTGACGTCAGAAGATTCGCAAAGTTATCAACCTTATTTAGCTCGCGTCTTCTGAAGACATTACAATTACAATGCAATGTCCTCAAAATGGAACATGAAGTCGTTGCACTGTCACAGCCAGTATATAGTATTAGTTAGTATTAGCATTTATAAAGCATAAACCAACTATACCCGTATGTTTTTTATAAGAACAAACTATATACAAACATAAAGCTTTGATGGCCAAAATATTAAGAACAATTTAATAACATTTCAAGGCTTTCGGGACTCTAAAATAGCCGAATTCTTAGGAAAATGGACAGAAATAATTACAAAATAGAGCCAATAAGAAAATGTTCAAAACATTTTAGGCTTAAAACTCAAAAAATTAAAAACATCCGAAGGCTTCAGAAAATTTTGGATGTTCTTATAAAAAGAACAAACGTGTAGTTAAAGGAGACGATAGTGTAATGTAAAGATGGAAACTCACTTGTAAAGATCATTGATCAACCCTTCTCTGTGGCGTTGTAGGAGATTGTTCAAGTACTTCTCGTGAAGGCCGTACAAACACAACAAGTTAGCGTACGGGATGACCTGAAAGTAAAGAAAAAATACCGGCTTTGTAAAGCTAAATCTAAACCCGGGGAGGGGGTACTAGGGTTGGCGGATGAGGGGTATGTCCGGACGGGGCCTCCGAAAACCGACCTTAGACTAATTTTTGCCGAAAAGGTGATCCTTAGAGAGACTTTTTTGAAATTTTTTTTTCTATTTCAAAAAAAAAATCCTACATTTAGGCGAAAATAAAAAAATGTAGTGTTTCCGGAATGCGGGTGAAGGAAAAAAGCTCTCGTGCGGCCGGCCGGAAAAAATTATTTCTTTCGTTGCTATTTTTGATAACTCAAGATCATTGAAATAGAACTTTAAAGATAATCTTTATTTACAAACAGCATGAAGTAAGCCCTGAATACTAATGCATCAACTACAAACGAACAAAACTTGATTTACAAGCAGGGTTATCTAACCAAACGGCGTTTGATAGCTTTAACGGTCAACTTTATTTTCTTTACGATGAACCATATAAATGAACCCATAGTCTGCGGCCGGGTCAGAAAATCTTTTTTCTCACCCGGACGGTTTCCGGAAACATTACGTTTCGACCCTTAGAGAGACTTTGAAAGGTGAAAATACCGACCCGTACCGTCCGCACATACCCAGCACCCATTTTGCCTAAGTACCCCCCCCCCCCCGGGAAGTTACACGAATAAGATTTTAGAAAGGAGAAAAATGAAAATTTTTTTTGATGATTTGGACTTTCATTAAAGACAATGGAAACGAGATGAGATTATCATTCCTCTACAGGCTTATTTATAAGAACAACTTTTCAAAATCATTTTGAATTTTGGTAAAAGCTAAGTACTAATCAAGAGTTATCTAAGCCTCAGATTTCGAAAACGGCTAAGAAAATACTGATTATAAGCCCATTTTTAAGTCAATGATTAAATAGAGAAAAAAAAAACATTTTTCAGCCTAAATATCACAAAAATTAAAAACGACCCATGCTTCAGCAAAAATTTACTGGTTCGTATTAAAAAGCGTGTGTATGCCATAGACAATTCGGTTGAAGCAACATTTATGAGATAAATTCAGGAACATTGACGTCTGCTAGCCTGGTGAGCTAACAAAGTGTTGTTCTGCGAGTGAGACGAATTTAAGAATTTGCGAGTACAGTGTCTTGGAGTCCATCCCAATAGATATAGGTAAGATGAGACTACCAAAACAATCAATTTCATGGTCAGTCAGGCTCTTCAACAACTTTTTGTTAGTAGCGCTAAGGAACGAGCTGACATCGGAATGGTTCAATAGGTTGTCACTGAACATGGTAACTGGGGATCCTGTATCAATCTTTGCTTCGCATTGGAGAGCTTCACCGGCTATGAATACTTCGACCACACAGGTTAATCCGTCCGTATTGCATTACCTGGATTCGTCTCTACACTAGCGATTCTGTTAGCTCTTCTTGGGTGTCTTGTTTGGGTTCTCCCATCTGTGAAGTTCGTTAGATTCCTTCCACTGGTAGATACTACTCTAGTGTCTCTAAGGGGAAGTTCCCTTCTTATCGGGCACGTCGATCGAGGCCACTCGTATTACTGCACTATCACTCCAGGACCGAAAACATCTGTTTCCTGTCTGGGAGTAGACACTCCTTCGATAGCTGGTCAAGTGTTGTCTATACACAAACCCAATATCTACGGCTAATTTCAAAATTCATTACCGTAGAGGGTCTGTTATCATTGTCTTTTCTGGTTTGAGATTTTTCAAACCAACTGCTACGATGGAGTGCTGTTGGAGTTTGGCGAGAAATCGGAGGCGATAAAAGACAAAATAGCCGTCAGAGTTGTCAGAAAGTATAGAAGTTTGTCGAAAAAAAGTGTTTTCATAACAAAACTGACTTCTTTACTTTTTAATAATTGGAACTTGGAATAAAAGAGAGCTCTAAATGAAGACATTCTATTGCAAAATAACTCTTTTTGCACAAATCGAATGTTTTTTGTTTACATTTTGGATCTTTGAGTTCACGAACATGAGAGAGAAGTTGTTTGATTGGAATCTTGTTTTTAAAGTGGTTTTAACTTCAGTTCTTTGCAAAAAAATATACTCAGAGTACCTCTGCATGTTTTTATGTTCCAATTCAGTATTAATTTTACGGAATTTGATCTACAATCCGTGCCATAATATATTTGCACTTTTGGCTAATTTACCATTTTTCGAAAATTGAAGTTCGAGCGAGAATGTCAATTTCAGGCCCTCGACTTGATTTCATCGATTATTTTGATCTGGGAGGGATTTATTGGTTTCTAGGCTATATTTCAAGCCCTACTGGACCATTTTTAAACTTTTGGATCCTCACATCCTAAGGTGCTAAGTCTTAAGTCTAGCGTTAAAACTCAGAGTTAAAACTCTACCCTTCGAACCTACTTTAGAGCACTTACAAATCGATTGTGGTTTCAAAACACCCCGGTGAATGTCCCTTTTGTGCCAAGTATTGGGCCATTCCATTTTGTGTCCGTACATAGGGGTGGACGAACTTTTCCAGGGGGTATTTTGATTGAAATTTCCAGGGGGTATTTGGAAAATTTCCAGGGGTTCCAGTAAAATTGAGACTATTTTCCAGGGGGTTAGACACGTAAGCATCGTCTTCCAGATATCTGATTTTCCAGGGGTCAAGTCGAAGTAACAAAAATTTCCAGGGTATAAAAAAATCTTATGAGAAATTTCCAGGGACTTTTGCCGTTAGAAAATTTCCAGGGGATAAACAATCTTTTCGGAAAATTTCCAGGGTATAGAAAAGCTTTGAAATATTTCCAGGGTATAGAACAGCTTTCGAAAAATTTCCAGGGTATAGAAAAGCTTTCGAAAAATTTCCAGGGTTCGAAAAGCTTTGAAAAAATTTCCAGGGTATAGTCGTAAAGGTAAGAGCTTGGAAAATTTTTCAGTAGTTGTGTACAGCTCAAGAGGGGGAATTTCCAGGTTATTTGGTAATTTAAATGTTATCCCCTTTTAGGTTACATTATTTTTAATGTTCCATCCTTGTTTTAGCGTACTTTTTTCTAATCTCGCATCTAAAAGGTAAATCGTTTATAAAGACTCCTCTAAATTTACAAAACTGGCATCGTAAAGTAAAGTGTGTTTGAATGGACCAAAAGTCGGTATCAACGATGAATTAAATTTAGAAAGCATGTTTCCCATACTGTACATAATAAGGTTCTACTAGGCCTACTATATATGTTTTACAATAGAAATGTGCCGTTCTTTCAAAATACTTTAGACAAAGGCAAAAATTCACACAAAATCAAATGTGTGATGTAGACTACACTAAAAATTGTTTATTTTGCCAATGTCTTTAGCTGACGTCATAACTTATTTGTTAAGGCAGTTTCTCTTTTTGTACATATTGACTGTTGGCGTCGCAACATTACAAAAGAAAAAAATCTTCAGAGCAAAAACATCCGAAAATGAGTTTTGGAATAAAAAAGGTCGCGGAAAAAAACATAATCATTATTGTTTAGTAGTGTGTGTGTGTGGCATTAGACAGGAGACCCGTCGTGTGTTTTTTTATAATTTGATGTACACAAGACGGGTTTGAGCTGTGAGTCCAATATTGGACTCACATTTTTTACAGTGGGAAATTCGAATTTAGCGCTGTCCTCACTTACTAAAATAAAAACCAAATTCCAAAAGTTGCGCTTTCTCTAAGAAAGTGTGACCAGTAAAAGAATAACAAAATTTGATTGGCTATGTTTTCAACCGTTATTAGGATCTGAGAAATTCAAACTCTCAACCCATACCATGCTATACATTTCGCCATCAGTTTATCAAAGAAGAAATCATAGCATGGATTCCCAGGCTAGTGTGGCATATGTATGTGGGACTATGAATCAAAATTCTTAAATTTAAACAAGAAAATTTATTTTATTGAATTTGTTTATGGAAATTTGGGTACTGTATTGATGTTTCCCCCTTTCACTTTGACGGTAAGAATAATACTCCCAGGAAAATTTACGGGAGCGGTATATATTGTGAGAAAATTTTGGTGCGATCGATATTTATGAGTCTGATTTATAGTCTGATAAGTCTGATAAGTCAGATTTTGCCCCCCTCTGACGTCTGACGACTAAAAAAGTTTACTCATGACTTAAAAAATTTAGTCATGCTTCGAGGCATGACTAAACTTTGATTAAAGATGATTAAAGTTTAAGTTCGTTTGGAAGTTTGGAAGATAAAATTTCACCAGGGTGAGTCTGAAAAAAAATTAAAATCGGCCGAGGGAACATTTCGAAAGAAAAAGATCTATTGAGGTGTAAATTTTAGCCTCGCTTTTCACCAGAAGTAATATCGAATTTTGGACAATTTTAGGGTTACATTATATATTAGCCTGATATTGAATAGATGGTGAATTTTCTATCGGTACGTTAAAACTCTGAAAATAACCATCTGAGGAATTACGCAGTGTCTAGTGATACAACTTTTTGAATATAATTTTGAGCAAAATGGCGCAACCATTTTGCTCAAAATTATATTTTTTCTCCTTTTGTTGCTTCATTTTGAAAATTCATGATTGTTTTTAGTTTAGCTCGTACTCTATAATTTTTTAAATTATGTAAGATTTGATCGGGCTGGATTTTTCTCGCGAATCTAATTTAATATTCGCAGCGCTAGACAAACAAAAAATCGTCTATTATCATCTAAAATCTATTATATAAAGTCTATTGTTGTATTTAAGTCAAGAGCAACAAAAAATTATATGAGATGTCCTATACAAAATTTATTAGTATACGTACACTCTTTTTTTATAAAAACACAATTTTGTAAGAACAATGAGCCTGAAAATGGCCGAAAATTTAAGAACAGTCCTGAGGCTCAAAATTTTTCATTAACGGTTTTTTTCTTTTTCGAGCATATTTTTACCAAATATGTTTGTGACTAAGCTAATATAGTATCTTTTGAAACCTTTGTTACCTTTTGCTACTCAGGTTCATGATTTGATTTGGAGTTCAAGAACATATATTCAAGTTTTAATTTTTATGACGTCATGGCTATGGCGTAATAATTTAATTTTGATGACGTCATAATTAAGTTTTTAGTCTAATATCTTTTTGTTTGTTTGAAATATCAACCTGTCACAGGTTTCTTTCATTTTTTACACCCAAGCCAAATATGTACGTTTCTTTTAAGTTATGAGAGTATGCTCAGATTGATGCATGCCGTAAACCGTCCGAGTAGAATTTTTTGCTCAACATAAGATTTTTCCCGCCAAAAAGTAAGAACAATTTGAGGGTGAAAGTGCATTTTTCTAGAGCGAAAAATCGTGAATTTCTAACTTGCTACACGGACTAATCCTATGGATCTATAGAGATGTGTGTCGTCATAGTCATTATAAAAAACCCCGGTCTGGAAGGCTTTTGTTTATTTCTATTGTTAACAGTTAGAGCTTGCGTTCGCTAATCGACTTGTTTTGCATACTTTTTGATCATGTGATTGAAAAGTAGACCAATCCCAAGAGGAGAATTTGGTAACGTGATCAAAAAGTTTGCAAATCGCATCTTGCCTTTTATTTATAACAAAAGAAAATTTGACAATAAAGCTAAAACAATACATTGCCAGACCAGTGTTTTTTATAATGACTATGGTGTCGTCGTGCTTTATCTCGGATACTTAGGGGTGAGGGGAGCCACAGTTTCAAAATAATTTTTTTTATTTCGTTGCGGTAGAAATAAAATAAAACTGTAAAGCTGTTACCAGTCAGGAACTATTCCAAATCAGGCTATGTTGGCCTAACTTACATATGATATCCTAGTTAGCATAGATGTCTACAAAACTTTTTTGGCCTAATTTGGGTATTCTGGCAAAATTAGGCTACTTCTAGAAAAAGTGTCATATCTTTTAATTTTTTCCAAAAAAGAAGCAAGTTTTTCGTTGGAAAGACTCTTCATACATAGTACAAATGACAAGTTGAAAGAGTAAAAATGACGCGGATTTTTCTTGTCCTTCTAATATGCAAGTTCATTTTTTTTCTATATTCTAATTAGGTTAGATTATCTTAAATAAGATTTTAATTCTAGCCTTATTAGGAGAAAACGAGAATTAGGATATATGTAAACTTTCGAGGGGTTTTTTCACATGCAGCTTCGAGAGAAAAAAGTCTTTCTCCCGCCGTTTCATATTTTGTGAAATTTTGATTAAATATATGATACTCAAAACAATGGAATTTTATGAAATAAAATAAATTCACAATTTTCTAATTTCTTTGATCATTCCGAGTGATTTTTCTGTTTTCCTCGCTACAAAGCTTTATTATATTTAGAATATTCGATAAAAATGAACATCGCGTTGAAATTCAAACATGGGGGAAAGGAAATTGGTTTTGTTATTGTCAAGGAAGAAGTATTTTATGGCAACCTTGATGTTTTAAGGCATGAGATGAATTCACAAATTTCGGAACTGCTACCTAAAGAATTCTTTTTCACTATAAATAAAATGCCAGTTGGTCTGAAACAAGAAAGTTTCCTAAATACTCAGATGGTTTCAAAACATCACGATCAAAAACTATTTGACCTTGAAACCTACTGCCTTGATATCAAAGGAAATAAAGAGGAGAATCTTGATGTGTTCTCTTCTACCATAACATCCAGTCTTTCTTCGATTTCTACGACACCAGTCCTCGAGTCGACAAACATAAATCAATCTGATCAAAATGAAGATGTCACTTTTGAAAAAGATATATCTGGCGATGAAAATATTTGCACGACAAAAAGTTTTTTGGAAGTCTTAGGGCAGAAGCGAAAAAACGACGGATACAACGATAGGACAAAAACGGCGAAAAAAACTAAAATAAACGAATTTTTTACATCGCCTTCTCCCAACTCCTCCAAAAAACAAACTTTTTTATCACAGAATAAGCAGTCATCTGCATCAACTTTCAAATTGAAAGGCATAAAATTTTTTGACACAAAAGAGCTTAGTGATAATAATGTTAGTTTTATCGAAATTCAACGGCGTAGGTTTTGGAACAAAAAGGCAACTGCCATAATAAACACTCCCAAATATCACAATTGGTCGAAACACGCCATAACAGGGTTGATCAACTCGTCGTGGACTCTAGAGAAATGTTCTCACTTGGAACAAAGTGTGAAAGAAATTAAAATTAAAATCAATGAAGAGCAGAGGAAAGATTTATCCTTTAAAAACATTGATAAAAATCTTCAAAGCATGTTACAGAAGAAAGACGATCTAAACAAAATTGATATGGAGATACAAGAGTTGTTGTCATCTTTTAGAAACGAGACGAAAAAACTAGAAAAAGAAAAAATCCAATTTTCTGTCAAAAAGAAGCGTAGCCTACTTGATTTGAAATATACAGAATTAAAAAAAGTACAAGACGCATTACGAAAAAGTCTCAAAACATTAGAATCAAAGTTGCTTGATAGCAATATCCATAATGCACCAGAAATCGTGATTGCTGAACTTGATGAAGAGGAAGAACAAAAAGTTGTGAAATTTAGTCTTTTAAGTGATGGAAGCGACTCGAGTGATGGAAGCGATTCGAGTGATGGAAGCGATTCGAGGGATGCAGGCGGCTCGAGGGATGAAAGCGATTCGAGGGATTCTGGTGATGATTAAAAGTTTTTCATGTTGTTGTGTATTATGTATTATGTATTATGTTTTGTTTTGTTTTGTTTGGTTTTGCGGTCAATCAATGTTAATTCAGATTTCTCTGGTTAGTCTATTGCCTGTACCAGAAGATCCCGCTTTTTTCCCACACAGCACAGTACCTATGATCAAAAAATCTGTGGAGTTCTAATATAGGCAAGTTTGTCTACTGATTACACATAATTATTACCCGAGCGAGAGGGCCGAAGTCTGTAATTAAAAAATGCTGAAATCTGATAGGGAATCTGATTGGATAAAAAAGTGACGTAGAGGGCAATTACGCAGCAGTAATGACTTTTTAACAAAAGCTGCAATGGCTTTGCATTCCAAGTACACTTTTTTTTAAAGAACATCAGGCTTCGAGAGGTCAAGAGTAAAGAAATAAGAAAATTTGTTTGTTTTTTATTATGTACACATGTTTCAATAAAAAGTAAAGAGGTTGTTAAGCCAATTGACTTAATAATTTAGGAAAATCGCGTTTAGAGACAATTAAGTCCCCTGTGCGTAAATTTTTGAGACTTAAATTAAAAGAATAATTAAGAACATTTTAAGGCTTGAAACCAAAAAAGTTAAGAACATAGAAGGCTTCTTCGAATTTGAATGTTCTCATAAAAAAACGTGTGGTCACAAAGTTGCGATTAACTAACCTAAAAATCCTTAAATTGGAAAAAGTTTCCTTGGAAAGATCTAAACACTGTAAAAAAATTATATGCAGCTTTAGTGGTAACATAATGTAATAAATATATAACTTAGTTATTTTCTTCAGTTTTTTATTTATGATAATTTTTTTTTTCATCAACTTCCGTCATTATCTGATACTAGAAATATATCAGACTGTTTCAAGGTTTTCTTTTTAGATCAATCTGAAATTTTAATTTTGTCAACAATAGAATTGAAATTGAATACAGTATGGAGACTAGCCTAAAAAAAATAAGGAGCTCACGTTTTCTCAGTTTTCACGTTTTCATAAGCGAAATTTATTTATTTTCTTTATAGTTATAGAACAAAGAAATGTTTAAAGAATATTTAAAAACATTGAAAACTCTTTCTACAGACTTCGAAGCTTTTGTAGACTTTTCCACTCATCTCATAAAAGAAGTCGGAGACAATGAAGTCTTCCAATGCAAACTGGTACTGAATAATGATCTCTCGAATTTTCCTGAAGATAAAATGTCAACAAATCTTATCCCAGGTAAGCCTTTTTATGCAAACATTTTCTTAAGCAAAAACTTTTTTATTGTACAAAACGCCTACGCGATATTATATGGTAACTCATATCATTGGAAGCAGGCGCGTACTCTTAGGTTCCAAATAAACGGGCCCCCCCCGCTTGTTAATTTTTCGAAAATTTTCCAACCCCCCCGGACCTTATTAGGACCCCCCCGTTTATTAATCTCTAAGAATATTTTCAGCTGTCAAAGAGAAGACCTCTTATTTTGCTCTAAATAGCGTGATTTTAGCCTATTTTTACCTTATTTTTGGGTTTCAGAAGTACAATTTCCAACCCCCCCGGCAATTAGGTCCCCCCCGTTTATTAAAATCTAGAAAATTTTCCAACCCCCCCCCCCCGTTTATTCGAACCCCCCCGTTTATTTGGAACCTAAGAGTATCGTTTTACTGGATTTTTAATTGGTCAATTATAATTTTTGACATTTCATAATCTTAGAATCCTTAAAAAGACCATGTGATTTCTTCTCTGGAATTCTTAAAATATAAAATACGAAAGAGCTTGTAATTAGAAAAAGCCGAGTAAACTTTTGAAAACAATTCAAAACTCGCGCCACCACTTAGAAAAATAGTTCTGTTTGACGTCATCACTTTTGTTTATCAAATCATAACAATAAAAAATTTACCAATCAGAAACTGCGGACAAAATTGGTATCCTCGATAATCCCTGTACAAACAATGACATGCTTTTACTTTTTGCTTTTCTTATAAAGATCTTTTTATAAATAAAATGAAAGTAAAAGTTTTAAGTATCTAAGAAGGAGAGCGTTTTCAGGCTTGGATACAACAAAGGTAGGCTATAATCAATGGAGGAGAGTTATTAGATATCATTTTGATATATAATATTTTAGTTCATTTTTAAGGGTCCTGGTTCTTTATCTATTGTATATTGTCTATGCTCAGCATATACTTTATTCTTTTATCTTCATTTTGTTTAGATATCCAATCATGTGAAAATGAAATCGCTCTAAGGACGACAGGGGATGGTAACTGCCTTTTTAACTGTGCAAGTATTATGTTGGTTGGAGATGAATCGATTTCCGAAGAATTAAGACTTCGAACTTGTCTGGAACTTGTATTGAACTTGTATTTTTATGCTGATCATGATTTTCTCAATCAGCAAATAAAAACCGTCGACGGGAAATCTTATTATAAAGTGGAAGCATTGTATGATGTTGTTTGTTTTTCAAAAACATCATCAAAGATTTTTGAGCAACAAGGATTTCAAAAGGCTTTGGAAGCGGAAATGACGAAAACATCATTTAATGGACAATTTTGTGGTATTTTACAAATTGCGGCTTTATCGTCTGTGATTGGATACCCCATAAAGTTGATTTATCCAAATCAAAATTTCAATTTACTTTTGTTGTACCAGGGCTTAGTTTTACCGCGAATAGAAAGGTCGGAAAAACAGTTAACTATACTTTGGAGCAGTACAAACAATTGTGACCAAGATGTAAAGTATTTTATCGCAAATCATTTTGTACCTTTGATTAAAAGAAGAGAACATCTATCAGAATGTCAATCTTTTGATAGTTCTCCCGGGCAGACACCTATCATAAATTTTTATCCACACAAGAGGAAAGAACCACCTGAAGAATTTGAATTACCCTTTCAAATGGATAAAGATTGGTATGCAAAAGTTGGCAGAAATGATTTGTCAAACGTTAAGAGATATAACTCCAGAAAATGTAAGTAAACTTGCTATTCAAATTTTATCAACTTGGTGCATATCACTGAATCAACACACTGCATACATGTCCTTTTCTAATTGAATTTAAATTCTTTTGTTTGAAGTTTTTTCATTGTCTCTTTTTCTATACGATTATACATTTGCAAACATTTTTAAAAATAGAAAATTTGAGTTGACTCCTTTTAAACATAGGTCGATCAAGAGGCTTAAATTTGATACACGCTTTCTTATAACAATATATACCTTAAAGGAACTAATTTTGGCGGGAATTTAATTTGGCGGATGGCCGAAAAAGTTTTTTTCAGAGGGAATTTAATTTGACGGATAGACGAAGAAACTAAATTTGGCGGGAATTTAATTTGGCGGTTGCTCAAAATTTTAACCTTAATATGGCGTAAAAACAGCGAAAAAAATGCAAAAACACCTTTAAAGGAATCTTATTTTCAAAAAGTTTAATTTGGCGGGAATTTAATTTGGCGGATTTCGGCCAAATCCGCCAAATTTTCCTTCCGTCAAAATTTCTTCCTTTAAGGTACACGTTTTTTTTATTAGAACACCTAAATTTTGGTTTTCAGCTGTTCTTAGGATGTTCTAATTCTGTTTTTAAGCCTCATTAACAAAATAATTGTCTCTACTCCAATGAATTGTCGTTTTTGAATGAAGTTGAGCGACTTGAGATTATTATATCTTAACATATATTCTTTATCGTTTTTATAAACCTCCCTCAGTCTGAAAAATATTTACAGTATTATTAGATCTATTTTAGATTATAAAGATTTGACTTTGAAAAAAATTATAATATAATATAATAGGATAGTTTTAACATTTTGGCTAATTCCATCATGAATATTCTTATAAAAAAGCGTGTAATCATTACATGAGTGCTGACGGATTTTTTAAATCAGATGCGTATACATAAGGTACTCAAAATTGACAGAGAGAGAGCACTGACTTCCTTAATAAGGAATGTAATGCAAAAAGCAATTCACTCCCATTAAGAATTCTGAGAACCTTCTGAATCCAGCACTCCAGCAATGCTCAAAAGGTCATTGAAAACTTTAGTTGCTAAAGCCTTAAAGCTAAAATTTATAATCACTTTTATGCTTTTATTACAGCTGCACCACCCCCACCGCAAAAAGATTTGCAAACCTGTATCGCAGAATTGAAAACCTCAGATTCACTCCATTTTCAAATAGTGGCAAAAATTGGTGAATATATAAATGAGAATGGTCCGCTGGTGCTCACATTAGATTTGATCCAAAAATACCAGGAGTTGAAAGGGTTGTCACGTATGTCAAAAATGAAATCAAAAGAGATGTATGAGATTTTGTCAAAACATCTTCCAGTGAGCGTGATTTATGTAAACCGAAAGTCGTATCTTTATGAGAATCTTTTCACAAAAGTGATTGAATCAGTTATGACAATGCCGTCAAGTTTTCTCGACCAGAGCAAGTTAAATGAATATATTGGTGAAAAGATTGGCACAATCTACAAAGACGTCCTTGATTTTATGGATACAAAAAGAGACCGTGATGCTCTCAAAGCCGTAATCTCCAAAATCACTAGCATAAGATTTGCTGCAAAACTTCAAGGTGTTCAAAGTAGAACTGGAGTGAGAAATGCTGTGAATTCCTTGGAAGGAAATCTTCTGAAGTTTGATGACATCAAAACAACTTCGAAAACAGTGAGGAATGATATGACAGTCAAACAACAACACGAGCACAATCAAAGATTAGCAACCCAAAGAAAATTTAAAGAAATAAAGGTAATTTAAAAAGAGTTGTAAACAGGGTTTTAAGATATTTCGGATTTATGAGACTTTGTGGGGATTTTGGGATTTTTTCGGATTTTGAGATATTATTCTAAAAATCAAACTACCGGTATTAAATGAAATAAACATACCGTATAAAGTGTCGGGCCATACGCGTTCTTTTTATAAGAACACAGTATATAGAAAAAATACAGATTTTTTCTTTTTTATTAATTTCTCTTAGTTTTTGGAATAAAGAAAGGACCAAAATTTTCAAAACATCGACCCTATCAGAGTAGTTTTATTTTTTGGACCCTGTAAGACACTCCAGACTCCCTGTACCTGATTTTGCCTTTAAGTGCCTGCCTCCCCTGGGGAGTATATATATATAAGAACATAAAGCTTCGAGGTCAGGGAGAATCACGAGTATCGAAATAAGAATATTTTTTGTCATTCTTAATTATGTACACGTGAATTAAAAGAGTTAATTTAGAATACTTGAAGAATATTTAGTAGGCTTCTTACGTTCTTAGAATTTAAATGTTTTAGATGAGCCCCCTCCCGATTTTAAGTTACTTGTTTGATCATCTATAACAACCTAATATTGCCTTTTCTGCTGTTTTCAAGAAAGAAAGAAAAAACAATACGGAAAACACATGTAGTCTCCCGCGAGAAAGATTAAATCAATGAATGATCAATCAGAAAGATCAAATCAATGAATGATCAATCTGAAAAATCAGATCAATGATAAATCTTTAATTAAAAACAAAATATGTTAAAAGCTTTTTTCCTTTTTTTATTTTATCGATGATCAAACTATTTTTCTGGCATTTTTAAATATAACTAAACAAAGAATTAGAGCTGCCCTAGCTGAATATTGAATTTATGGACATGGAAACTTTCATGATAAATTTGCTGTATTTTAACCATTAAAGATTTAAATGTAATAGAACGGTTATTCAATTTTTAGACAATCGCTGATGGTAGAGGAGCTCCATTGAAATGTGAAAAGTTCCCGGAGTTAACAGTTCTTCTGGAGAATATTTTTGCAGACAATGGGCTTGAAAGCCACCCAAGATTGATCGACGACGTTCTCTATCGTGCCACAAATAATGCTCTAACAATGAAAAAAGCACGCGAAGTTCTTTTGTCTCTTGCACCAGAAAATTTCAAAATTTGTCTATCAACTTGCTTCAATTATACGCAAAATTTCAAAGCTGGCACAGCCCAAGCAAAACGACACCACGAGGGCAAGAACATAAACTCATGTATTTCTCTTCATGCTCCACCACGAATTGGAACAGAAAAATCATCGCCAAACTTACACTGGACCTCTTCAAATGTTAAATTGATGTTATCAACAGATGATAAAAACACAATCTTTGACTCCAAAGATGCCAAAGCAATCGTTTGTGCTGATATATCTCCCGTTCAAAGGCCATCTAAGACTTGGAAAAAGAAAGAGGGGGTACTACTTGACCACGAATGGAACCAAAGTCGAACAAATGCAGTGACACCTATGGCTCATTTGTTTCTCGACGAGTCAAAAAATAAAGACGCCAATTCTCTTCTTAGATCAGGTAATTTCATGTTTTTTATTTAAAGCCAATCGGATATATTTTACACTGATCGGCTTTTGAAAGTGATACACGCTTTTTTTCAAATAAAAGTAAATTCAAAATAATCTCACAGTTACAGCAAAACACCCAAGTTTTTGTCAGATATATTTTTGTCTCTGCGTCATATAAGTAATGCATTACAATGTAATACATTTTGTTTACATTCCAGGAGTTTTTTGGTCTTGATATTGTAATAAAAATGAATTGTTCTTTGTATAGAACAGTAGGATCCGAAAAGTATAAATACTCTGTAGAAGAACTCCAGTTTGGTACTCATGATATTCACGACGTAATCTATTATACGGAAACATCCCAAAAATCCGGATGTTTGCCACCAGTTTTATAGTTTAAAATTCAAAACTAGTGGAAAAATAGGATGGTTCCGTATAAAAGATTACGTCATGAATATCACGAATTCATGATATGCATTACGTAACCTTTTCTATAGAAACATTCAGTAGGCAGTCCAAAACTAGCGACAAACGCCGAGATTTTGAGGATGTTTTTCCATATAAAAGATTACGTAATGGAAATTTTTTTCTTCAAGTAGTTAATGAAAAACTTTTATTATTAGGAAAAGCCGCTGTGCTGGTCAACCTGAGTTACTATGAACCATCCACGACATTTCGATGTTTCAACGAACTTTTCAAGTTACTCTTGAACCCTGGGTTGAGTGGATCTTTCTTAAACAACGGTGACTTGAGGAAAAGCTTGGTAAACATCGTTGACAATGGACCTGGTGAAGCTCCAAGTAGCCCCCTCGTGCAAATGCTTTTGATCAGAACCAGAAAATTTCTGAAAATGGAAAGTGTCTGTCAAATTTCGTTTAGCGAATACCATTCTAAAAGAAATTTTGTAGAAAGAGTACACTCTCAAGAAAACCTTGTTCTATCAAGACACGGCAAATTCAGCAGTACGATGGTGCACGAGAAAAATAAAGCTGGATCAAAAGAACACAGAGAAAACATGGAAGCAATGGCCCATAAAGTAATTGATTGTATTTCCGACGCAAATTTTGGTGGCTCGCCGGTTACATGCCAACGAGGTATCAAAGATGATGAGAAGCTATTTAACGACGAAGAAGAGCTTAAAGCCTTTCTATCACTCTCCGAAAGTAAGAAGGAAACCTTTCAGCGCAATTATAAACCAACCAAGGGAAAATTGCTGAATGAACTCTGTACGACATTTAACTTGGATACAGATTTTGAAAGCAACTACTACGATGACTATAAAGAACTCATGACATCTTGGAAAGACAAGTACACGTTTTTCAGCAACTCAAATCAAAATCAACATCCTAAACAACCAATCCCCGATTACATTGGTTGGGTGAGGGTTAATGGTGAATTACACTACCTTTCCAAAGATCAGATTTCATGTTTGGGAACTGGTACGTGGGAAAGTGTTCCAGGGCTTTTTATGCCAACGAACATCCTGCAAATGGTATTTGATACATTGGTTGTACCTTTGAACAGCGTTAGCAGAGAGACACTCCTGGCGATATCTTTTCTTGCTTGGTATGGTTTTTACATTTTTAGACTTCTGATCATTATATAGTGGACTAATTTCGAAGATTTTCATCGAAAGAAAAAGTTATGATAATATAAGTAGATGATACAAGCCTCTTCATCATTCTTAATTTTCCCTGATTTGAGCCTTAAAGCTTGGTTTCCACTAATTGTGAGATAACGAGATAAAATGAAAATCTCATAGTGGAAACCAAGCTTAAATGTTCATAAATTTTTGAAATTTGAAAATTGTTTTCTCAATTCAGTGTCTTTTCCATTCAGGCTACCTATCAACGAAGTGGAGCGGTATTTCGAAGAAGAAACTTTGGCGAGAAAAGAGGATTTTCAAAATTCGGTCCTTCGTGAAGCCCTCCACAAGCTACCATTTTACGCACAGAAGAAAGAAGTCCTTCAAAAGTTGGCAAAAGAAAAAGGGTTGGACCAAAGTGGGACCAAGCTTGAAATTGCTCAGCGTATTGTCAAGGCTGACAAAATCAAAGTACAAACCAAGCCGTTGTATAATGGGCGAAAGCGCAGCATCCCTTTGTTTTCTTCCAAAGTTCGTAAACTTGGTAAGGTTTTATCATTACAATTTTTACTTTCAGATGCTTTTATTGATTTTCTAAAAAAAAAAATGAGAGCAGGCAAATGATTTTCTTTTATTTATTTTGGTACTGTATGCTACGTTTTGCTATTAAAATGGAAAGGAAAACTTTCATCGTACTGTAGATTTTTAAAATGACAGACTCTATTTTAATTATACTGTAGCGCCATTATTAAGCAACACAATTAAAAAAAAACAAGTGTGACTGTGAGTCTGTATTTAAACATCCTCTCGGTGATTTTATGTAGTGATGATATATCATCAGTACTTTTCATTTTTATCTAGGAATTGCATCTCTGAAAGCTATTTTGTTCCACCACAATCAGCCAACGTCTGGAACAAAAGATGAGCTAGTGTTAAATGTATGTCTTCTCAGGGCCAACAGAGAACACTGCATCGGTAAAAACAAGGCTATTGCTTTACTGGGGTTGATCAAAACTGCCGAGATCTTAATCTGTCGACAATTGCGATCAAATGGAACCAATGAACCATCGAGAAAACGAAGGAGGTTCGAAACACCAAATGAGGCATCTCTATCATCAAAGAAGCCCAGAAGAAATGCGAGCCAAGCGGTCACCTACGTCAAAAGCCGGATTGATGTCCCAGTGGATATTAACGTAAACAACATCGGCAATATATTCGATCCACTTAAAAGTGACCTAATCGCTTGCTCTCGCCCATCTGATTCAGATACTCTTGACGTCGTCGAAGAAGAAGACTCCGAGGCTATGGAAGAAAATGCGTACGACATGTTCTTCGAAATAGGAGTAAAAGTGGAGGTTCGAAGATCAAAGTCTGAAACTAAAAGTGGTAAACGTGGAGGATGGTTTGTTGCCGTAGTGCAGGACTTTGATCATGAAAATGACTGGATAAAAGTGGAGTTTTCCAGTGAAGAAGAAATCATACACAAGATAAATGTAACCGAGCTTATTAATGGTGATAAGCTGAGATTAAAGAACTCATTATTTTAGATTTAATTTCGTTTTAACATCATTACACGTTCTTTATAAGAGTCAAAATTTTGAATTCAAATCAATAATGAGATATTGTTAATATTGCTACGCGGAAACTCTATGGAATGGGGAAACCAAAGTAAAAGATCAATTATGTTTACACAAGATTTTCTTCCTTTTATTTTGAAAAGTAAATAAAAGCCTCGATTGATCACGAAATATAAAGGCCTATCTGTACGTATATTTATACATGTTTTATTTTCCTCTTTCGATGTAATACATTAACCAAGGTATGATTTATTGATATCAGAAGGATGTAATTTATTTTATGCCATTCTGTAATGCGGAAAAAACTTTCATTCGAATTAGAGAGTGAGCATAGATAATAAGAATCATTCGGATTCGAATTAGAAATATAAAGTACACGTTGTTTTTATAAAAACATCCTAAACTTTCGAAGCAAATAAAAGTTCATGTAACGAAAGTGGCAAGTGTGAAAAGAACTCCCACCATACGCGTTTAAAAACGATGGAGAGAAAAAGAAAGAAAAAGTATCAGACGATCATGTTTATTTAACGCATCAATAGCTCTATTTTAATTTGATCACACCATGAATATTTTAGTGGTTTCCACATTCCATAGAGTTTCCGCATAGCGATATTAACAGATGTCAAACCCACTTGAAAACAAATTTTCATTCCCTCCTTTTTCTAAGAATTGTGTACAAATTCTTCTTTTGTTTATTTCATTTCTTTGATCTTACCGACTCCACTTTTACCAAATAGTTTAATGTTTTTCTTTTGTGTGCACAAATTCGCATGTAATGTAAACAAATCGATTTATAAAGGACTATTTATTTGCGAATAAAAGACATGCTCGTGAGCAAGAGGATTTCTCAAATTCCTTATTGTTTCTTCTCTTTGTCGGGTGGTGATATTAAAAATATAAAAATGACTTAAATGGAGAAGTTATTTTTCGTTGTGGCCGCACTCAACAAGAAAGCTTTATATGAGAAGTAACAAGGGAATTACCCCCATTTCAAATTTGAAACTTTAAAGGACATTTAAAAAAAATTAAATTGACCCAATTTTGGGTTTTGAGCCAAATTCTGAGTCAAATTTAAAATTAAAAAAAGTAAAATATGAGTACATATGTATGTTAAGTTTAGCACTGAGCATTTTTGAAGTCAATTGATTAATACTGTCTACACTCTTTTTTTTTATATGAACCAGTAACTTTGAGTTGAGGGTCAAACTGTTCTTATTTTTTTGCATTTTCAGCCTCAAATTGTTCTTATTCTGTTCGTACTTTTTGGTGGGAAAAATTTTTTTAGCAAGAAACTTTCTAGTCCATGGGTAGGGTCCTATAAGATATATTAGCTTAGTCACAAAGATATTCGGTAAAAACATGCTGGAACGTTTAAAATTCAATGTCGGTCAAAAGGTTCATAGACTTTTAGAAATAAGTTTTTTTCTTCAAAGTTGATGTAAATAAATAAGGTCATCTCTTGCTACCATATGTAAACAAACCACTTTCAAAAGCAACGCGCAGGGTTAAAGGGGAAGTTATACTGTGTTACCGGTGATTTTCTACAATAGTTATTAAAATTATTTTTGCAAAAGTCTACAACCTTTTGAGGTTGTATGTATCAAATTTCGCTCGCGAAAGTTTGTTCACCTAAAGTAAATTAAATAGGTCTCTCCCAAAGGTAACAAATATATTTTGGTATGTGGATTTTAGTTAAGTTGAAAATCAAAATAAAAGAATATTCGTTGGGGCTAATAATATCTGTTCATGAAAAAATTATATTTGTGAAGAATAATTCGTGAAGACAGTTTAACTGTACGTAGAAAAGAAACGATCAAAATTATATCCGGGCACAAACTAAAAACAGTCACATTTTCATAAGGTTTCCAGGGGGGTTAAGTGAAATGATGAAATTTCCAGGGGGGTTAAGCAAAATGATGAAATTTCCAGGGGGGTTAAGCAAAATGATGAAATTTCCAAGGGGGTTAGGCGAAATGATGAAATTTCCAGGGGTTAAGCGAAAAGATGAAATTTCCAGGGGGTGGAGTAAGCAAAACGATGAAATTTCCAGGGGGGTTAAGCAAAATGATAAAATTTCCAGAGGGTTAAACGATGTCATAAGGCTTCCAGGTGTTTTAAACATAATGACGAAATTTCCAGGGGGCTAAATGATAATATGAATATTTCCAGGGGGTTGATACCAAATTTTACTTCGTCCACCCTACCAGCAGAACCATGAAAAAAAATTTTTCCAGGGGGTGGTGGTAAAAATTTTTCCAGGGGCTTTTTCAAATTTTACCATTTTTCCAGGGGGTATAGACACATTTTCAGAGAAAAAAATTTATCCTAAAAAGGTTCGTCCACACCCCTGTATGGTTTTTTTTTGCAATGGCCCATTTTGTCCCTGATTGTATGTAGAGTGGCTATAGTTTGTTTTGTTGGCATAACTTTTGTAATTAAAATGTTAATATTTTTCTTTGGCGGACTACACGTTTTTTTTTTTTAAGAAACTAGTTTTACCAAGCAGCCTCAATGTTTCTTAAGAAATCACCCTTTTGAGCCTTAAATGTTTCTTACATGTTTCTAAACTTTTTGACATAATCAGCCTATTTTCATGTTTTGATTGTTAGGTTCTTAAATAAACGAATTAAAAATGTAATTTTTTCATTTTCAGCCTTAGCATGTTTCTTAGATGTTTCTTAGTTTTTAGGCATTCTGAGCCTCATGTTTCTTAAAAGTGTGTTTCTTAAAAAAAAAAAAACGTGTACATGAAAAAATAGGGTAATTGGAAAATAATTTTCTGTTAGACAATTTCGAATACGTCACTTTTCAGCTTTTAGTTTGGCTCAAAAACATTAAAAAAGCAGCCAAAACATGCTTAGAAAGTGACCCTCAATCATGGACCCCATCCCTTTGTTTACAATTGTCGTACTTTGGCGGCCATTTTATTTTCGGCAGGTCCAAAATGCATCAAACATAATGCATATTGCATAATGCATAATGCATAATATTTGAAAAATGTCAATTTTAGAGCCTATAATAAGGAGAATTTTAAAGATAATAATTTCAACAAAACAAATACATATACCAATTTCTACCAGAAAATAAAGGGTAGAAAGCTGTAAATTTGAATTTTGGATGATGAAGAAAATCCATGGTCCACTGAAAATGCTTGTCGCCATTTTGATTTTCATAGTTGTATTTTACAGAATGTAGTATAATGTAGAAAAAACACGAAAATATCTCCTCCGTATGTTACTTTTCTAACTCGAAAACGTAAATTTTATAGCAAGATATTTCTGGGTTTTCTCAGAGATCTTTTCGAATAATTGCTAATAAATTTCAACGGGTTTTCTCTCTTACAAAGCATTAACCATGTGAATGCTTTGTGCTCTTTTGTTAGATAAGCCAATATCCAGCCAATATAAATTAAAGAGCTTCATCCGGAAGCTAGATCAAAGAAAATAGACTTCGAATCTTTTTACATTCGAATGTTTATGTTGTTTTTTTATCTGATCTATTGCATCTTCTTATTATTTATGCTGAAGGAAAACCCTTTGTTGTTATGATTCGAATATTTTCTCTTTCGTTCGGATCTGTTCGGATTCGAAAAGTAAATATTATGTCTGAGGAAATCCCTCTGATTGGAATGTTTACAAGGAACTCTTCTAAAGAGGTTTTCGCGGTTTTAGCCTCTGCAAAGGAGAGTTTCAGAGAATATAAAATCAACGACATTCTCAATACAACTGATCTACCACCGGCATTATCAACATCGATCATCGTCCCAATTATGAAATCAAGCAAAAATCCAATCCAAGATCCAAACAACTACCGTGGAATCAGCCTGATCCCGATACTCACTAAAATCATGGAGAAACTAATCATAAACAAATGTCCCTCACTGAAAAACCACAAAAACTCTCAATTTGGATTTACATCTGACGCGTCTACCGTCCATGCGGAGCTTCTCATCAGAGACACTATCTCGTATTACAATGCCAAAAACACACCAGTATATATATGCAGTCTTGATGCTGAAAAAGCCTTCGATTGCTGCAACTGGCTACTCCTATTTGAAAAACTGAAAAGCAAAAACCTTTTGCCTGAAACTGTTTTGAAATTCCTAATCAAACTTTACGTCAACAGTGAAGCAGCCACAAGATATAGGAGTAACACCTCTCATCCCTTCCATCTATCACAAGGAGTTCGACAGGGATCGCTCCTCTCACCATATCTCTACAACATTTATACTGAGGATTTAATTGATATTGTACAGGATCTAAACCTTGGAACCTACCTACCTGGAAATATAAACACCTCTATTATTGTATTCGCGGATGATATAATCCTACTCAGCCCAACCCTAAGCCAACTTCAAAAGATGGTCGACACATGTACAGATTTTGGATTTCAGAACGGACTCAAATTCAACATATCAAAAACCCAATTTCTCATTTCAGGGAATTAACCGATCGAACACCCCAAACTGTCCCTCAATCACAAAGAAATCCATACCAAGTCACAACTGAAACACTTAGGCTTCAACTGGCAGATGTTCAAAGACAAACTATCGCTAAGATACCACCAAAACTCACGCATTTCTGAACTCTGGGCAACTACAGCATCTCTCACCTCTTGTGGTATCAGGAAAATGCACCCAGCAACAATTGCAACAATCTTTAGATCAATTGTCGTTCCCAAAGTTCTCTACAGCATAGAGATTACAGACTGTACAAATAGTTTCATTGAAAACATAAGCAGACAGTGTCGCTCAGCACTAAAGCATCTCCTCAACCTATCGAAACATAGTAGCAATGATCTAATCAAATACTTCAACCTAGACTCGATCTCAAATGAAATTACCAACCGCCAAATCAACTTGGTACAGCAACTTATGAGAAACCCTTCAACGTCAAAATACCTTCTGACTCTACTAAATACACCCTACGACCTGCGCTCAGTATCAATTTTACAGAATATCTTTGATACATGTACACAGAATAACGTTGACATCATGGATATCCTAATCACCAAAAACAAACACAACAAACTAAAAACATCCTCTACACTAACAACTGACAAACAAGTGATACTTTTATGGACCTACCTGGTTATCAAACTAATCAATGAACATTGAAACAATGAAACACATAGGACATAACTGGTCAAAATATAAAAAAATAAAGAACAAGAACAACTCGAGAAATTAATGAAATCCGGCGTTTCTCGGCTGTTCTGGCGATTTTTAGAAAGTTCCTGTACCAAAATCAGTTTTATTGAAAATTGAACCACGCTTAATCGTGGACATTCTTATAAATAATGTTTTTGTTTGAAAAAAACAACCAATTATAACGAAAAAGTCCAATGAAAATCCAGCAAAACGGCGATTTCCGGCATTTTCGGCCGGAAAAAAATGTTTTTCGAAAATCGGGCTCCGTCACATTTTAGGTATTGTCATTTTGCATCAGTGTGCAAAATTTCATAAAAGAATATAAAGTACAGCTCGAAAAATTAAAGAAATACTGTCTTTCCGGCGAAATCAGGTTGTTCCGGCGATTTTTGAATAGTTCCGGCTTCAAAAATCAATTTTATTGAAAATTGAAACATACTTAATGGTGGGCATTGCTATTAATAATGTTTTTGAATGAAAAAACAACCAATTATAAGGAAAAAGTCCAATGAAAATCCAGCAAAACGGCGATTTCCATTTTGTACCTGCCGATTTTATTTTAAAATTATACTTCATCGCAGAGGTCTCCGTACGGAAAAACCTTTATCAAACAGACAATGCGCACAGAGTGAACTACGCTACGATAATCGTGAGATACACTCTGGTACAGAGTAGTCAAGTGTTGTTGTTCGGTGTTTAAAATTAAATAGCTGTCTTTTCAAATCACCCACTTAGATTGCGGTTTTTGCTGTTCAACTTTGTTCAATTCAACTTTCATTAGCACTGGAAACGCATCGCATGCATAAACCATAAATATTTCAGTGGGTATCGGTATGGTGTATTCTTCTTCAATTATTCAGAGAGGTATTGAAACGATTATCATACCCACTCTGTTGAATTATTGATAATCCGGTGGAACATAGTTTTTTGAGTGAGCTCAATTTCAATAATTCATTAGTTCTTGGTTAGGTATTCTTCACAAGTTTGCGTGTTCCAGCTAAGATGACTCAACTATCGGTGTTATTGAAGTGTTCACTTCTGAATATAACCATTCATGACTAATAGTTCATCAATAATTTGGTACTTGTTTACTTCAAAGTTAACCCTTGACGTCATTGGTTTCCTGAGTCATTTCAACTGAGATAAAGTTTTTCAAATTGTATCTTGCACGTAACTTAAGTTCAATTTTCACATTAAAACAATTGCTTTTAGTCGTACTTTATTAGACTGTCACAACCAGATCTGTGCCTCTGACATTGAGCCCCCAGTTGTCGCGCGGGAAGAGGTTGTACGGTCCTCTCCTGGCGCGATAAGCGAATATTTATTTTTATGCCCCAGGCGTTTGTGATCTGACCCGCCGTTAGAAGACGGGGAGGACTAGAATGTACAGTGGAATTCAGAGTGACAGTGGAGCAAAGTAGACATTAGTTTTTCTTCAATACATGTTTCACATAAAAAGTTCCATTAAGGCATCCTCTGGGCTTCCGTGGTTCATCCACAGGCATCCTATACAGCGGGCATCCTATACAGCGGGCATCCTATACAGCGGGCATGCGACCATGGTTAACGCATCACCAAACGGTGGGAAATTGCGATCGATCGCGGAAGTAGGCTTTGGCAGACCTGGTTCCTAGGACGGGGTCTGCAGAAGTCTATGTTCGCGCGACTCTTGATTCTCCAAGTGACTCTGGGTGATCTTTGTCCCAGGTCTTGCTCGGCCGAGCGCTAGTTGAGAATGCTCGAGCTTTCCATTTCGTTGAGATATATTGATCTCATCCATAATTCATTTTTATTCACATTCAACTACGTATTTTCTCTACACATAAATCCCTCACGACAACAGTTTTCTTATGTCTTTATTCTATGAGCTCCTATATACTAATATTCTCTAAATCCAATTTTTCCAAGGAGCTGATAGCTATAAGAAAACCAAAGGTTTTGTTCTGAAAAGAAAAACAGTTTACCACTTTGTAATTTGATTTGTTTTTGTTGTCTTTTGAGTCGTTTCGCAATAGAGTATTTTCGGGTGTTGAGATAACAAAATAAATTATGATGTGTTTATGTATCGTGTGTGTGTGTTACTTTCAACTTTAGACGAAGGCTAATAGCATGGGTGACGACGTGAAGACCAAACTCCTCGGTTTAAAACCGAAGATAATTGATTCAAGCAAATGTACCAGTAAAAAATCTTTACATGAACAGATATTACTGAAATCGAGCGAACGTCTACAACACCAACAAACGGTTTTCAACTTAGGGAATGGTTTGAAATTCAATGACCCGATAGAAGCAGCAGAATATATCCTTGAAAGGGAATATGGGGACTCGTTTCTCTTCACCGAAAAATGTAAAAAACCGCTGTTTATTCCAGCGGAATTCCAGTCCAACCAATACTTCAAGGAATCACCTGTCTCCATTTCAGACTTTAAGCTGGAAGAGACATTTCAGTCAACTTTGCGTAACTTGAAACAACACCAGCCCGGTAAATGGTTGACCGAGGAACTGGACGCATTCCTTCAAACTCAATCGACAGGACTGGCAAATGGTGATGATATCAACAAACTACTATTTGAAAAATGGATTTTGAATATCAAATTAATGTATTTGATAACTGAAGAGTTAAAGGTTGATAATTTGACTTTCCAAAAAAGAGCCACTTCAGAAACAATCGATTTTATTCAAGAATGCATAAATCAACTGCGCCAACCATGCCCTCTGAAAAACCTTCTGTCAACATCGACTTTAGAAACAACGAAACGTGAAGTTAAATATCTTGTGAAGCAAAATCCTCCAAAAGATTCCAATTTGCTTTGGCTATTCGGACTGAAGTTATCAGAAAGAGGAGATCCAGTTGAACGGTGGCTTTTCAATCGTATCCTGAATGACATAAAAGACTTTTTGCCAGAAGTAGTTATTCTACAATCAGTCACCTTTCTACCAAAAATTGCTTACAACAAAAACCACCAGGAATATGATTTTCTCATTTTCTCATGGCCGCGAAAATTGATCATCGGAATTGAGGTCAAAAGACAACTTTTAGAACATACCGCATTCAATCAATTGGAGAAATATCATAAGATAATAGAGGAGAACCTAGGTGACCAGTTGGATCAAGACTGGAAATTCCATCCAGTTATCTGTGTCGAAAAAGATATACATTCGTTACAAAGTCATCACTACATAAGTCGAGAAACAGATTTGCTGTCATGGATAACCAATGTTTTCAAGAAATATTCTGTCATCCCTTGTCAACCTCCACTTCTCCACCCATTAGACCAACTCAAGAAAGTACTACAAATCATAGTGTTTACCGTTCACATGTCAAAGAAGTCCTCTCCAGGGCCAATCATACCATCAAATGAGGTGGATTACATTAGTGGAGCAATCAATTCCATTTCACAACCCCACAACATCGTGTTCTATTCAAACCAGCAGTTGCCAGTGCTTCAAGAGAATGATCCTCGATACACTCATCTACTCATCACCGGTGGTTTTAGCTCTGGAAAAACATTTTTATTAAAAGAAAAGGCTATTCAGCTCAGCAAAGATAGCCAATTCCAGGGAAAAATTTTGTATGTTCTCTTTAAGATGAAGCGAGTTAACGAGAAGAAACAAAACTCGCTGCTCAGTTTACTCTACCACCAAACAAAGGAAGAACTGGAGCCATATGGCATTGAAGTCATCGAGCATTTCAATGTAAGTGAGAATGGTCATTTATTTTTGGTTTTTTCTTTTTAGCTTAAATTCCAACATTGAAACGTGGCAATTATCATGTCCAAAAAAGCTGTCAAAATTTAATAAAGACTTCTATAGGTTACTTTTCAGACCCGAAATTTGCCAGTTCCATTTGATAGGCTCTATAAGGATCTTTGTTTTGAGTCATGAAAACGAATACCCCTTTTTACCGAATGATTCGTTTGAAATAAGTTACATTGAAAAAAAAAACTTCCTCTTTATTTAGATTGACCATATCTTACAATTGATGGCGAGCAAAGACATCAAGGGAATATTTTTCGACGAGTGGTACGGTGATAATGTTCACCACAAAATCCGCGGTTTGGATTTCTGCTGGATAGCTACGAGTATCTCCTGTGAGAGGGACGTCATTTTCAAATCACTTCGAGGAGAATTTGAATTTCTTCTGTTGTCAACAAACTTTCGAAACACTAAAGAAATCTTCGAGAAATCGGCGCAGATAGCAGGACAGAAACTTTACACCAACGCCTTTGGTATCTTACAGCCACCTGAAAATTTTCCGGTAGGAAGCAGTGTAGTTTTTATCGAAAGTCTGGAGAAGGCAGTTGAATTGGCCAAAGCATCATCTTCAAAATCAAAAATCGAATCATCAAAAGGTATTCTTGTAATAGTCGATCCTCTTCAAAGTAATACTATCTACATTAATGGTAACATCAAATTCTATTACCATAAAAGGAACGACTTCAAGCCTACAGAATCTCCTTTTGAATTCTTAAAGGATGGTGGTGTTTTAGTTACATCTTCCAATTTGGTGTCTGGCTTCGATTGGCCGACGATTGTTTACGAAATGATGAGGAAGCCCAGAGCAGGGACAAAAAAGTATTTGGATATCCACGAGTGTAATGTTATATTGAGATGCACTACAAAGCTGTTCTTGTGTGGCGATATAGACAACAATTCAATAGGAGATCAATCATTCCTCGAATTCTGCAAACTGTTGAAAATTTCACCAGATGATAACCCACTTCTGATCGTGTTAAAAAGTCATTGTAAATATGTTTGTATCGATGATAAATTTAGAAAATTTGAAAAGATGAATGCTCTGATACCCATTTTAAAAAAGACTTTAAAAGAGTTGAAAGTAGTTAACATGGAAACCTTAACAAAAACAGACGTATTCACCTTACACGAGGACCTTTTGAAATATTCGGTGGATGATGAGCACTCGTGTGTAGCTGCATTACGATTCCATATGATTAAAGATATCTTTATCAATGGTACAGGTCTTACGCAACCTCTACATTTCTATCTTGAAGACAATGAAATAATCAGCTTTGTTGCTCGACTAAGGGAAGAAGTGATTCCAGATAATTTAGTGGAGGGCATCCGATTTTTGCAGGATTGCGTTGGGGTGATGGTCCTTTCTTTACAATGCTCAGCGCAAACAAAATGGTTCTTCGAGGAAGTTAACGTACGTTGGGATGCCACAATTTCTGCATTAAACCATCGTGAAAGTGTTGAAAAAGATAAAATACTCGAGCTTCTTGACGAGATTTCTTCACTCTTAATATGCATTAACATGAACAGATTCGCATGTTTAGAAATCGATCAAAATACAAAGCTACAGTGTGTTTCAAAAGTTGAGATGGTATTGGAATGTATTAAATCTAGAATTTAATGGAAGCTCTGAACAAAACAGTGTTAATACAGAGTGAAGGATTTTTCATACCGAAAAGAATTTATTAAACCAAGACAATTGGTTAAAATCTTTAACATTTACACATTTTCATTGATAAGAACATACAACATTTTTGAAGCCTTTGGATGTTTTTAACTTTTTGAATTCTAAGCCTAAAAATATTCTTAGCGTCATTTCTTATTTTTTGAGCATTAATTTTAGTCATCGAAAAAAAAGACTTAAACCTTGCAAGAAAAATAGAGTGATAGTACTCGCATTTTGCCCTCTTTATTAGAAATCAATTCTGATAATATTTCAATTCAAATATTATTTAATAACGGACAGACCTGTATTCTCTTTACACACTCATGATAGTAAAGTTCATTCATTGACCGAGTTTGACGTTTATTCGAAAATACAGGGTGTCACTATTTTTTTTTTTTTCGTATTTTACATAATTATTGAAAATTTACTATAATTTTTACTTAAAAATTGATAAGTATGACTTTTTGGATAGTTTTGAAGTTGATACAAAAAAATGTAATTTTAATTATTTTCAAAAATATTACAGCACTTTTATCTTGGGAAGATTTTTTTAAGCGTAAAACTCACTCCGAGTTGATATTTGAGTGGTGTATTTTAAGAGTAAGGCTTTAATTAGTATATATAATCACATGATAACGAGTGCAATTCGAGAATAATTGCACGAGTGATTTTTTTGTTATTAATTTTCCGAGTCCAAAAGGACGAGGAAAATTCGAGACAAAAAAGTCACGAGTGCAATTTTCGAATTGTACGAGTTATCGTGTGATTACGAGCTAATCGCACAATGAGTTTCACTACTTTTTCCCCGTTAGGAAAGCAAATTACAATTCATATTATTTCTCTTTTGTTTTTTCTTTTATTGTTCTTTATTGATTTTCTTTCTCACAAAATAAATTTCGAATGCAATTAAAACGTTCGATGCAAAAAAAATGTAAGAAAAAACATTAAAATCAATTTTGTAAACACTGGCGCGGCATTGAAGAGTGTGATTAACGATTAATTGCTCTCTTTGAGGGCATGCCAAATAAGAAAAAATAACCCATCGTGCGATTAATTCCAAAATCAACGCCTTCTCTTGAGATTACATTTACATTTACATAAAAGTCTTGAGATTTACATTTACATGAAAGTCTTCTTTGTGAATTCAAGAAATTACGGCCTTTTCCTACTATCCTGATGAAAAAAAATCATAAAAATCCTTGATCAATTATTGGTTGTGAATTGTACATAGCGATAGCATTTTAAAATTTTCTTCTTTTCATTTATTTGTAATCAAATTTTAATTAAACATATCTTTCAAAACATAAAACCATACGGTTACTGCCATATTTCTTGATCCATACCTTGAGGGTCCGACAATGGACCAGAGGGGTGACATCATGGCCCCCGTCACTGGGGGGGGGGGGGCCAGGGGGCCATGCCCCCCCCCCAATATTTTGCAAAGCAATTTTTTTTACTTTAAAAAATCTTATATATACCGTTTAGAGGGGTGAAATAAGGATGAAAAGCCGAAAATGCTCTTCGTCGCCCAACCATGGTGAGCGACATATTTTTTTGCCCCCCCCCCCAATTTGATTAGCACGCCGGGGGCCATGGACATAGTTTGCAGAGGGGTATGAAAGGGCCCTACGTTTATTCCATCCCCGACTTCTGTAATGAAATCTTATCCTTCATTTTTTTTACAGAAAATTTATTTCGAGGGAAATTTGTGCCTATTATGTTTTGTTTCGATTCTAAGCTTAATTCCTTGTCTGAGCTTGAAATTTAACTTGCCTTTTTACAAGACAAGGAAAAAAAATAGCGGAGCCGAGAAAACGAGATTCCCTGAGCATATGAAGAGTACTGAATGAGAATAGAGGATTGTCTACTTTAATCGTCATCATGATGGTACTTTGTTGAGGCCGAAACGTTTAGAAAAAAAAAAAGATTTCAAAATGAACTGAAAGAAGCTTCTGTTATTTTTAAAATAAGTTGAACCTTGTTTTGCAGCGGTACTTTAACGGGATGAACTTTTGCGGGGATTAAATTTCGCGAATTTCGCGGATTTGGGTGTCATCCGCGAAAATCCGCGAAATTAAGTCCCAATGCAAATTTGGAAGGGACTGATCCGCGAAATTTTTCTAAACAAAACTCAAAACATGTCAAATAAATACTATTTGAATGGTTAATTGCATCAAAGAGGCGAAAATAATGTGTATTTCAACAATAGTGAAAGTCACAAAATCGTGAAAACATTGCTACCCAATAGTGCCACCCGCGAAATTAAGTCCCCACGAAATTTTTGAACTTCGCAAATAGGCCTTGGCGAAATTTAAGCCTCAACAAAATACCATCATGATGACGATTGGTACAAAATTTTCTAGCAGCTTCTGTTATTAAAATCTTTTACTCAAGATGTATGGAAGGATTGATTTATTTAACGGTCTACTTACGTTTTTTGAGAGACATGTGATATCTTGGACAATGTTGTACTGGTTGAGGTGTAGTCTGAAGTAACCTTGATGCTCCTCTTTCAAATTGTCACCAGTCACAATGTCCAAACCCTGAAGTCAAATGAAAAAAAACGTCCCTGGCTTATCAATAGAAAACATGAAATCTAAAACAAAAAAATCAAGAAAAACAAATAAGAAAATCTTTAGGGACATTTCCAGATGTTTTTTCTCGTAAAAACGGGCTACGTCACATTTAAGGCATTATCATTTTGCATCTTTGTGCCAAAAATTCAGAAAATCACCATGGTCCAATCCAGAGAAAAGCTGGTTTACACCCCAGAGATGTCAAGAATTTGATTTTTATTGATGTCCGCTTTATTCTTTGTTTTTTAGAATGGTAATTTAATAAAAGGACGCTTAAAGTCACATAACTGCATTGCATTTAGTAATAAAATAAAAACTTAAAAATAAAGTATAATGCTGGTCAGAATATGTTGGCATTTCTGGGTATTTTTATAGAGTCTTGCAGAATTGAAAGCTCGGACGAGAATGTCATTTTTAGGGTTTCTACTTTATTTAATCGGACATTTCGAGTGGGGAGGGTTATGATGACTTCCAGGCTATACTCTATAAGCCTAGTCGGACCATTCGAAACCGGGGGTTGGAAATGATATCTCTAAATACCCCAAAAATAAGGTAAATTAAATATAAACCAGGCTATATTTTAGAGCAAAAATAAGGGACTCTTTTTTTAACTGCTGAAAATTATTCTCAAATATTTAAAAAAGGGGGTCCTAATAAGGTCCAGGGGAGGGGGTTGCGAAAAATATAATCCAAAAACAAACGGGCGGGGGGGGGGCCTTTATTAGACACCTAAGAGTAGCTGCATTGTATATAGTAATGAAAAGGAAACTTAAAAATAGATGTGAACAGAACTGAAATAAATAAAGGGGCGTAAATTTCGTAGATTTATAAGCTACACGAACAAAAGGCTTAGTAAAGATGGCTTGTTTTATAATAATCGTGGGGGCCTTAAATAGCAGAGTTTAAAATTTAACATCTCTTTCTTACTCTAAGGTGTCTAAATAAAAGGCCCCCGTTTGTTAATTTATTCGATTTTTTTCCAACCCCCAGGACCTTAATCGGACCCCATTTATCAATTTAAAAAAATATTTTCAGTTGTCAAAGGGAAAGTTCTAACATTTTGCTCTAAATAGCCTGATTTTAGCCTTTATCAGTACACCGCATCAGTAAGATTCTAGCAATCTCATTGGTCAAAAGAGAAGAATATTGCATATATTGCGTTTTGATCAAGATTACATTGTTTTGTTTTGAAAATACTTGAAATCAAAATTGAAATGGTCGGGGTTGAGAAACAAACAGACAATATTTAAAGTTATTACGATTTTGACCTTTCTTGAGTTTATATGTGGATACAGCAAGACTTTAAATTACGATGTTATAAAATGTCACTTTCACGGAGCCCACTTTCACAGTTTGATATACTTTGTAGCTCTTTGATGTAATTATCTACTTGCAGAGTTCACGAGAGTTCACGAGAGTTGTGAAAGTTATTTTTGCAAGCCTCGTCATCAATACGGTTTTTACTGACCCTGTCGGACCCTGTATATCTCACCTCGAGACGATTGTGCAACGGATTTATCCCGTTGAAGACCCTTTGTATGTTTTCCATAAGCAAAAAACCGTGTAACTAATATCATTTACCCTATTTTGGAATTTTCAAAAGTACAACTTCCTATACCCCCTGGTAATTAGGTCCCCTTATTTATCAAAATTTGATACTTTTTCAAACATCCCCCGTTTATAAAGGCACCTGAGAGTACCTCTTTACTTTCGGATAGTGTCTATTATAAAAATAACTCTAAGCACCTTGTTAAGTTTAAGATTAATTCTTTCGATTGATAAAGTAAAAAAAAAAGAGTGACCGCCTTAATCAAGTTAATTTTAATTAGGGGATTGAATGTGTTCTTTAATTATGGTAGTTAAAGTTATCAATGGCTGCTCGTAAATCTGTTATGCAGAATTCATCAGAACTGTAAAAAGACTTGCTTGTGAAGAGGTTTCATGTGTTTTTTTGAGGAAAATGGAGTTAATGTTGTTTTTTTCATTTCAATGGTGAAACAAACACACATACCTACGAAGTAAAGTGTAAACGCATTGTTCAGTTTTTAGGTATGTGTAATATGTGTAACCAAGGGGTAGAGGGAGGTTATGGTAAAGTACTAGGTTTGGAGTGGTTTTTCGATATTTCGTGATTTTGGGACAGTTTCAGACACTCGTTTTGCTTAGTGGGGGTGCTAACCAACAGATTCCCCCAGATTCCCCATACTTGTTGCTAACGGACGGGTAGAAATGGGGCTTGTATATAATCGATTTTTTGGAAAGGGATACTGAGAAAATTTTTGAATTTTTGTTTTCGAAACTCATGTCAAACAAAAGCATAAGATGCCGAAAACGTGATTTAAGGGTAAATTTGGTTTTTTCCAGACCGGTCGGTGAAAAAGACAACCCCTTTTTTGGACAAAAGAATTACTGGAGCTTTTGAGTTGAAATTAAGGTCATCCGAGACAGATTGCAAAATTTCAAGCCGAGTGCCTGCGTCGTTGGTTGGTATTTTACAGACCGGTCAGTATTTTAGATAAAATTCTCACTTTTGGTATAACCACAATGTCCAATTTCCAAGGAGCTCTTATTGACAAGAATTTTTTTTCAATTTTTCAATTAGGCCAAAAAGGTAAATTTGGGCTGATCTGTAAAATACACAGGTGGTAAATTCAACTCTACACCCTTTGTTTATAATGTCAAGCGAGGTTATCAACAAAATTTGAGCAAAAGGTATACAAGTAAGAATAGATGGTCCTACTTTTCAGTTAGAACGAAAATACAATCCAAGTAAACTTCGTCCGCGGAAGTAAGATGGACATCATAGCTCAAACTTAATACGTCACGAAAAAGGGATAACTCCAAGACACCAGTAACATTTACAAAGTTCTTTTGGCAACATTCTCAAAAATATGGAAAGATAACGCAGTCTTTTTTTTCTCCAACAGCTTGTAGGAACAGTATCACTCTTTTATAAGAACGAGGCTCAAAAACATAAGAAATAAGAATATTTTAAGAACAAATATGAGCGTAGGGTCGTAAAAACAAGCACAATATTTTTTGACAAACCACTTGTTAGACGCTTTAAGACCTTAAGATACAGAGTAGGGAAGGCGAAACAGGATTCTTAGCAAAAGAAATTCTTACTGAAAAAAATTTTTATTATTCTATGATACATACTGTATACGGTCTAAGCAAAAAAAAAAGAGAAGAGTTTCTTTCCATGTTTTGCGTCAACCAACATAGATAAAAATCAGTTTCCAAAAAGCCCAATTTTTCACCACTTTCATTCCAGTTTGCATGTAAACACGCGTGTAAAGTCAGAACCACAAACAACAAATGAAACATAAAAGAAACAAAGGAAGAAGACTTTCATATTCCAAAACAAGTTTAAGGCATCTTATTGGTTGGTATAGTGAGTGACGTCATTTCCAATAATGCCTATAGGAGTAACCCTTACCCGTAAAAGCTGAAGTCGATTTGGAACGTGACAGAAAATAAAACGTTTTTGAGGATATAAAAGGTAACAATCGGACAACGAAATTGGTTTCTCAAGTTCAGAATTGTAGGGCCTCCAGAGAAGGTTAATAAGCTCCATTTTTTTGTATCTTGACGAGAAAAATATACGACTATTGGAAAAGAGGCTTACACTTCGGTTATTTTTAGTTAAAAAATGATCTCGCGTCAAAAGAAGGAAACTATAGAATCAGAGAGATTTCGCAAAGAAGAACGTTTGGATTGAAAAGTGGATTATTTTTTTTGAATTATCTTGATTTAGCAGTATGGTCAGATGTACGTCAGATATCGAAATCAAGGGAATTTAGAATCTCATAATATTAATCCTTGACAAAGCCTATTAAAAACATTTAAATTTATCTCTGTGACAAGCAAGACGAAAATAAAGCTCGTTGCTCGTTTATAGTGAAATAGAAAGTGAGCAAACAAGTTTTATTTATTTCACATATATGAATTCAACTCACATTTAACTTGTTGAATTGAAATTCTTTCTGACCTCTTGAGGTCTGAGTTTTTCTTTTTAAGAGTTTACTAGTAAGTTAGACAGTTGTCGTTAGGTATGAAATAGGAGGGCTGTATCTAGAGGGATGTATCTACCTTAGCCTGTAGGTAGAAAGTTTATTGAAAGAAAAATCTTTGTCAGTTGAAGACGGATACTCAAAAGTCTGATTGGGCCCTTCATAGATTTGGACCCAGTTCTGACATGAATATTGGGAAACTTTTTAACAGGCCAACTTAATTATCGCATCCTCCGTTCTTCCTCACGAATCGTCAACCCAATGTCTACCTAACGTCCATGAGATCCCAGAAAACGTACGTTTACGTATGAACGTTGAAACAACACTACGAGCCAATTGGGGGAGGGGGTTTGCTTTGCTTTTGATAGGCGGCGAATGAAAAATTAACTTTGCCGAATTCTAGATTCTACCCTGGTGTAGATCTTACAAAGAAACTTTTCAAGATTTTAATCAGGTTCTTCCAAAGATCTGTGCAACGATCTTCCAAGAACTTAATAAGATCTTAGAAGTTCTTGAAAAGATCTTAGCAAGATAGTGAAAGAACTTTCTATTGTAAAGATCTTAAAAGATCTTGATAAGAACTTGGTAAGATCTGCAAAGAATCTTTTCTTAAGCAGGATCTTAAAAGAACTTTTTAGATCTCAGAAGATCTCATTAAGAATTTCTACCAGGGTAGGTCAGTAAATTCTTAGCAAACCCAGTATATTGAATCTTTCTAGATACACGAGTTGTAATTTTGTTCGTGCCTTTCGTCGGTGAAATTTCACCGCTCGCCGGGCCTGAATAAAAACCCTGTGAGTGCAGGTGAGTGATACATCTTTAAACTTACATAATCTGGTTCAGCTTTGAGCATTTCAATAGTAGAGTTGATGAATGGTTTGCGAACACTGAAATATGTGTAACCACCTGTCAAAAAGAAATAAGAATGACACATTTACATTTATATGTTATGATTTTTACTATTTCCAAGTCTTTTAACCTTTCAACCCTATGTCACCTGGTGACCTCGTATTATTTTAGTTTTGTGAGAAATAATTGTGCTTTTCATCTTAAATTCCCAGGAAAATTACTTACCGTCATTTTAAACCTTGATAGGGGTGTCAATATTTTAGATCACCAAGAGCGTCATTTTGGTTTATAATACTTAGGGGTGCCCGAGGGTACGAGCTGACGGGTTTGTGCCGCCCGACTTTTGACCCTAGGACCCTGAAAAAAGAAAAATTTGAGCATTGGGTACTTTACAATCCTTTTTTGGACCAATCTGACCAAATTTCGATCTTTTTAGGGGCAAAAAGTTGAAATTTTCCTATTTTCCCGACCCTTAGTGGGACTGAAATTTGAATTTTTGTCTTTTCTGACCCTAACTGCAATCTTGGAAGTCCATAAAAGATACCCTTAAGGGCGGCACATACCAGTACCCTCCATTTATGTGGAAGATACCATGGGCACAAGAGGGTTAACTAGCAATGAACTCATTCATATTAAACTAACACTTTTGCCGGGACCAGCAGCTCTGTTGCCAGGGGTACCAGTCATAGATTTATAAAGCCCGAAGGGCTAGATGGAGTACTTTTAGTAAAAAGTGTGCCGTGGTTAGGTAGGAAATCCTACATAAGTCACGTGACATTACAATAGAATTCTAGCGCTTGACCAATAAGAAGCTTTCACGGGTTTCGAAAACAATAGCAACGATATTTTTTCCGATATTCACTTTTTTTGTCTGCAATGGCTTAAAGCTCGAAATCTAGCCCTTCGGGCTTTATAAATCTATGGTACCAGCCATTGAAAGCCTCTATGAAGCAGAGTGCACGTTTTTGACATTTGCAACTTTATCAGTAGTGTAATGAACTGCCGTTTTCTCCATGTTTGAAACATAGCACTATAGGCTGCAATTTGAAAGTAGAGTTTCGTGGTAAATAGTTGGTTGAGGTATTTTAATTTTGAATTCAGCTAGATCTAGCAATAAGAAATGTTCGATTTAATATATTTTATTTGACCTCGATGAGCTAAAAAAGGAAGCTTTACAAAAAATGTGTATCCTTAGAAATCTGGTATTTGAAAATGAAAAGTCTATAAAAAAGTATTGCGAATAGATAAGAAAAGTCAACAGCGTCTTGAAGATTAGAGGAAACGACAAGAAAAGAAAGCACCTGCGGGTAAAAGGGAAAGTTTAGAAGATTGAAAAAAATTAAAAGGAAGAAGAACAATGATAAGGCATGGGAGATATGGTTTCACTTGCATCTTCTTATGAGATTGAGTTGCATCACTTCTTTTCTTATTCTTTTTGCAAAGCAAGAAAACTTGAATCCTACAGTAGCTGGCACAGGACATTGTTTTAACATCTGTATGAAAAGTCTGTTCAAAAAAAGTGGCAGTCTAGTATTATTCTTAATTTGGGTGTGTTGAGTCGAAAATCTATTTTGATTTTTACTACTTGTGTATTAAAAATTGGGTTTAGGGTCTAAAAGTGAATTTTATAATTTACCTTTGTGTACAGAAACATGAAACTTCGCTGATTTCAAATAAATGTTTTCAGATTTTTTATATATTTCTTGGATCAATAGTTACAGCTCTCCGGAGATTTTGCCCATTTTTATCAAATCCTTCCTTCTGACTTTCGTAAAGGTCGTTTGGTGTGTTTAGTCATGACTAGTTGGGTATTTAGTATGAGAAGGGTGAGTCTTTGTCTGTACACAAACCCAGTATCTATGGCTTATTTTAAAATTCATTGCCGTAGAGGGTCTGTTGTCATTGTCTCTTTTCTCATTTGAGATTTTCAAACCGACCGCCGCGATGGAGTGTAGGCGAGAGAGGGGATACGATGAGAGAAGTGTTGCTATTTATAAATCATCATACTTCATCGCAGAGGTCTCCGTACGGGAATTTTTTTATCAAACAGACAATGCGCACAGAGTGTACTAGGAAGCGATAAACGCGAGATACACTCTGATACCGAATAGGCGAGCCTTGGCAACCAACAAAATATAGAATTATAACCGCTTCAGTTAGTGGTTAAGTTTATTGATCAAAAAAGGTTTTTAAGTAGTAATTTTAGCTGCCGAATTCAATAACTTAATTAATAATAAGTACAAAATATTAATTGTTTTCTTCTCTTTTAACGTAAAAATGTGTGCTAGTGTAAATGAATATTGCTAATTTTCAACCAGAGGCTAATGAAACTTTGATTGCACTTGTCACATCACGATTTTAAGTAGTTTTTAGGTGATTCACAAAGACAAAGACACCGATTTACATTATTTGGATACATTTAGGTATTCTTTTTCTTTGTTCTGAAGTGTTTTAACTATCCTGGAGCTGTCTCGGTATTGAAGATTGAAGGTTTTGTTTTTAAATAAGAGTGATATCGTTTGCTTACTCATCAATTTTGATTCACAAGCTTTTTCACATTGGATTGACACGGATGTGGAGCAAGATCGGTCAGAAAGAGAAAAAGAAAAACAATTTTTTGATTATATCAGCATAATATAACAATAGGCAGACACTGTCCTGATATGAAGTATGTGTCTGATATGAAACGGGACGCTTATGTAAAAATAAACCTTTAAGTAATCACATGGCAGATCCATAACCTACAGAACATCGATTCTGCTGATACCACGCTCTGCTCTAAAGTGATGTGATTAAAGTAAGCTTTTACGGAGTCATGGCTTTAAAAGTGTATACATGCTATGCGTGGATTATCAGAATCTGTTCGGAGATCAATGACCTGAGCTCAGTGTAATCAGAGCCTGAAATTCACCTCGCATCATAGTGAGTAAATAAACAATGTAAAGCTAGAAATTAAACAGAGTTTGGAGATTATCCGGTAAATAACAGTGTTACTGTTTCGTTGTGAGTATTGGCGATTTAGACGTAGACTTGGACCTAGATTTGAGATTACCTCATTCAATTTGGCGGTTTTGTTTCTGGAAATGCTGTAACTCTCTGGAATTCCAGGTAATTTCAGGTTTAAACACCTCTGGAATTTTAGTAGGATTTAAAAAGCTACTTCCATGGAATTCCAGTTATTTTTGACAGATTTTTGTATCTACCTATGGAAATCAGCCACATATCAAACCTTACCCCTTGGAACGGAAAAGGACCCCCTCAAAAGGGGGAAACGGTTTGATATGTTATACTGACAGGGATTATAAAAGCGACAAAAAAAGTAGCAGTAAACATTATTGGGAGTGTCTTCTGTCTTCTTACTGTATTTCAGAACGTGGGAACTAAAGCAATTAATCAAAAGTGTTTTCTCACACATAATGCTAGCATCAAAAGTGTGAAATATAATTGAAGTAGATCTCGCGAACACCTACAGTTACGAATAAAAAAGAGAAGGCAAACCCATGAGCTTACGAAAACGATTTCAAATTTGATTGGAAACAATATTCATGAGATAAAAAGCAACTAATTGAAATTTGGAAAAATCTAAAAAACTTTGTCAGATTAGATCTTGAAAAGCTGGTAAGATTTCGTAACTCTTTGAACAGTTTGAAAATTGAAACAAAAAACTTGTGATAAGGTTTAACGAGCTTCTTCAACGATATAAGGCCCAAGCTCTTCTTCAAGCAGAGCAGAATTAGAAAAAAAAGGTTTTATGAAACTGCAGCACCTTTTCGTTGATAAAGGGAAAGCTTAAAAACAATGAACTGATTTTGATTCAATTATTTGGACGTTGCAACAACCAGTGAAACTCGCCTCTTCTTTTCTTTTTGTGACACTTTGGGCCTTAAATTGTTCTTATTCTGTTCTTATTATTTGTGCTATATTTAAATATTTTGGGAATTGTACCCTATGTTTAATTCAGGAGCAACCCCTCCCAGCAGACCCTCAATTCACGCAATCACGCAATATTTTTTCGAAATTCACGCATTCACGCAAATTCTCCTTGAGTTTCACGCAATAACCCAATTTTTCAGAAAATCGGAAAAATCGGGGAAACATTGCAAAATCAGGAACACTGCACACAATCAGTGGAAAAAAGGGAAAATTCATGTATTCACGCACAAAATAGCCCAGATTCAAGCATTCACGCAGTCAAAAAGGGGATTTTCACGTTCACGCAAGTTTTTTCAATTCACGCATTCACGCATTTTTTTTTCAATTTTCACGCATTCACGCAACCGAAAATGCCCATTCACGCATTCACAAAAACCGGGCATTCAGCAGTGTGACCGCCAATTCACTTCTGTCATGTCAGTCTCAGCATTGTTACTGATGGTATTTGAATACCAAATTTGAGGTATTTTAGTCATTAAACGAGATAAAAAGCTAAAATTGTTGAAGTTGTTAGGCATTCTTGGCTCAAAATCCATAGGCAACTATTTCGCTGAATTCCGGAAAATCCTTAGCAACTCGAGCCCTGGGCCGAAAATTGGGGTTGTTTATAAAAAAAATGCGCAAGCGCAGAATTTAACTTTGATTGAAAAATTGTAGTAAAGAAGTATAGTAGCAAAGTCCTTATTTAAAAAGGTAGGGAAGTAACCCTTCTCCCAAGAGTATACCCGTAGCCGGCAGAGAACGTGTTTATAAAAAAAATGACGATAGAATAATTTCATATCAGGCAGAAAAACAGCCAGTAATCATCATCGTCATCATTTTTCCTTTCTACGTAAACATGATTATTAATTGAAAGTAATTTGCCAGATGGACTTGTGGGATTACAGTGACGTTTTTGTGTTTCAACAAATTTGTGGACAGTGAGATTTATGGTAAGGAGAATAACAAACGAAAACAGAGAAAACACTGCTATTTGAATTAACTTTTATAAAGATTATTAAGCTAGGAATTTGACAGTGGAAACAAAAAACGGTAGCTATCGATATAAAAAGACCATTTTCTGTTCATCAAAAAGATGTTGCTGGAGGGAATTTTATCTACATTAAGTATGATTTGGGATATTTAAACAGGCTGAACTTTGGGGTATAGACGTGTGAATATAATGGAAAACATAGAATATACCTAGTCTCGGCTCCCCGTAATTTGGGGCAAGCTGGAGTTTTTACAAGCTCTTATTTGATTTGGTTGGTCGTTAACCTGTAATAAAACAATTTTGTTACTTTTTCTAAAGAACGCGTCATCTCTGTTACTTTTAATGACCAATTAGTGAAGTATCTTATAAAAACTCCAGAACATCCCAGTAATTTCCTATCTTCAAAAATTTCATTCCTTGAATTCTCTTGTTCTCTCTGGCTTCGGGCGTTGAAAATTTCCTTTTTATGAAGCTATGAAGCAGCCGTAATGATGATGGTTTTTATAAGAACCAGTAAATTTTGGTTGATGCTCACCAGTTTTTGAGGAAGTTTGAGTCTGAAATCATTCTTATCCTGTTCTTATTTCTAAAGTAAAATTGAAGTTTATTTTTAGACATTATGCCCGATTTTGACTTTTAGTTTTGACTTGAATTTTGCTTGAAATTCATGAATTTTTAATTAAAGGGTTTTTAGTTGGTGTTAATTACATATCTATTGTTTATTTCGTGTAATAAGGTAAAAAGAAGTTCAATTTATTGAGCTTTCTTTCCTGTAGTTTTATGAGGGTACGAAAAGCTCTCCTATTCTACAATTTCTTTGTAACTTGGAAAATTAGTTTTTAAAAGACGTCTTTTAGGGGAGAAATGAATAAGCAGAGTTCAAATTTCTTACAAGTTTAAAGATAGAGATATTACTGTATTGAAAAAAGAGGCGTCACTTATGAGGCGCCAAAATTACAATTCCCAATGATATTCTAACGAACATAAGAAAATTCCTAGTCATTGGTTCAGACGATGAACTTATTCCTATTTTAAAGTTATTTCGGAGAAATCTCGCGTTTGTTGTATAACTTTAAAAAATGATTGTTTCGAAGGGAATTAGAATTTGTGTAAAATGAAAAATACAAACTTCAAGGTAGATTTTTTCCAAGTATCGCGGTTAACCATTAAGAGATGAAAAATAAAGGGTAAATTGTTTTCGGGTAAAACGTATTCTGTGGCTTAAAAGAAACGTTTGTTAAACCGATTTGTTTTTAAAAGTACTTTCGATTACGTTCTCGTACTCATTTTGCACCATTTTTAAGTTTTCACAAGAAAATTGACGCAAAAGTTGCGTTTTAGACGTCATATCCGTCGTTTGGAAATCGACTATATCCACTTAAAAATCCTCTATATCGTTTCTGAGACCTTTCAATTGGTATAAGTGATGTTTTCAGATTTTATTGACTTTGAAATTTCGTCAAATTTTAGGGGTATTGCATGTGACGTCAGTTTTTTGGGTCATAAAAAATTTTTCCTAGGCCTTAGCTGAAAACCCCCTCGCGAAAAACTCTTAAAATACTGTATTCTTTGAAATGGACCAGGATTGGTTGCGTCGCATAAAAGATGTCACGGGTCCTAAAGGTTTGCCCCCTAATATTCTGTTCTTATAAAATTGGCAAATGGAAAACTGCATGAACTTCATAAAATTGAACTTTTTTTTCATCATTTTCAAGAAGATGCTATAAATCACATTTTCAGGAGACAATTTTTCGATTTTAGATTATGTGTATTCTATTTCTGTTACCACATGGGTTGAAAGCATGTTTTTACACCGTCACGTAAATCAAACAAAAAAAGTCAAAAAGTATGAAATTTCTTCTACTTTCTTTTTCTATTCTACAAAATTCAAGATTATTATCAGCAGGGACTGTGATGTTACGTCAGGTTCACGTTATATTAGCTTGCACGATAATACTCTGCTAGGTAGGAGTTATCAAAAGAGCGATGGGCGATTTTGAGTCTTGATGAAGAAAATTTAACAATTTGTAAAAAGAAGACATTGATCAGCACCATTTGAAATTTGACCTTGGAGAATTTTTTTGACTCTGTCCTTAGTACACATCACACGTACATAATCATTATTTCCTTCTTTGCCCGGGGGGGGGGGGGCGAGTACTAGGTTTGCAAGATGACGGGTATGTCCGAGCCAAAGTTATAAAATCGACCCTTAGAGGGACTGAATAAAAAAATTTCCATTTTTTGACGTTTTTGCCACCCTTAGAGAGTATCTACCTAAAATTTCAAAAAAAATTAAAATTTTACTCCAAATTTCAAGAATTTATGACCCTTTAAGGGAGCCAATTTTTAATTTTCGTAATTTTGGAACCCTAACAGAGGCTCAATTGCTTTTTGATGGTTTTGTACCCCTTTGAGGGTGTGAAAAGGGGAACTTTAGGACTCACACATACCCGGCACCTATTTTGATTAAGTACCCCCCAGGCCTCTTTGCAAAGTCTGGATAGCATTTAATCAGGTTAATTTAAATTTAAAGACTAGAAAGCTAAAAAGAATTATACAAGATTGGTTATGCTTTAGAGAGCTTCAAGGTTATTTGAGCGTCGTAAAAAAATAATTTCTAAACAGGTTTTCAAAATGTTGACGGATTTTGAATCACTTGATGAGAGGTTACATCCGACTCTCTTACATGGTTCTAATACATACCTTTTTTATAAGAATATACTCTTTATAAGAATATTCATGATGAAATTGGTCGAAAAATTAATAATATGCTAAGAATATCACCATCAGCTAAGAATCTAAGAGTGCCATTTTAAGAGCATTTTCACTGTAAATTGCTAATTATCCCTTTTACATTCACAAAAATGCCAATTTATGTTTCAGGTATGCATTACATGTTATTAAATTTAGATTGAATTTGGATCCTAAACCTAAGAATACTATAAGAACTTTCGAATGATTTGTCCTAAAAGGCTAAGAATATCCATGCTGAAATGAAAAAACACCATTCTTATAAAACAAAAGCGTGTAGTAATTCTATTTCAGTTCTCTGTTAGTACCTGCATCTTTTTATATCACTGTGGATTGAATCATAGTAGGTGTTGGTAAGATACGTAGGTGTTAAGTAGAAAAACAGTCATGGTAAATTATGTGAAATAGAAAATGAACAAATTATCTTCCCATGCAATCTTGTTCGTGATGACGTCATAAAGTAAAATAATCGAGATTTCTTTGATAAGAATGTAACGGGAAGATTATGTACACTTTTTTATAAGAACAAACTATATAAGAACATGGCTTCGATGGCTAAAATGTTAAGAACATTTTAAGGCTTTCGGGACTTTAAAACATCCGATTTCTTAGAAAAATGGACAAAAATACCCACAAAATATTGAAAATAAGAACATTTTTAGGCTTAAAATTCAAAAAGTAAGAACATCCAAAAGCTTCAAAATTTTTGGATGTTCTTATTTATAAAAAACGTGTAAGGAAATTCCATCAATCAACAAAAATTGGAAGGAGAGAGGAACCTGATTGGAAAAATTGATTGCTTAAGCTAGAATTCAGTCTTGTTCCTGTTTTTGTTATTGTTCGAAATCTTTATTAAAAGAATTTTGGGCGGAAAAAAGGGGTCTAATCTAATGTCATGGCTTGTTCAACATGAATTTTTAATTAAGGGGGGAGGAAAACCCTGTTTTCCTTTCAATGCAGAGATGTTATAAAAGTAAGAGTTGATGATGATTACCCCTTTTTTCTTCACATGAAAGCCTGGAGTTTTTAAAGAGGAGGTGTGAATCCTTCTAGCGTATTGTGGTATGAGTGATAATGAATTCTTAGATTCCGTGAGCTCGTAAACACTTTTAAGTATCCAATAGTTTCCCGGGAAAAGGTGGTGCTGAGGTGAAAATATCTTTAATGGTTAATTTTTCCCTTATTCTCTTTCTTACAGAGTTTATTCCACACGAAAAGGCAAAATAATAAGCAAAAACATTGCAAAAGTAAAAAAAAGGAAGAAAATATTTTTTTGAAGATTGAAGAAGAAAAGGCGAAAAAGTCAACGAAGCAAAAAGAAGAAGATCTTGTTAAAGGTAACACTTTTATGTTCAAGGGGCCTTTTTGGGGGGCCCTCTTTTTATAAAAAAAAGGTAGTGAGTATGCGTGAATAACATATATCATGAAATTGTTATAAATCTGCCTCCATTGGTTTTTTCATTATCTTTCAAACGAAGTAATAATTATTTTCATTTTTAACTCAGTAGTTGTTTTTTATTTTTTTGAACTTTATTATTTTGTTGGTTGAAGTTTTGATTAAAATGAGAGAGGAAGAAGATTATTATACACCAGTCAACTGAATATATTTGTGGTAGTTTGTTAACAAACTGATATGTTATGAATATTCTTTCAGACTTTCGAAAAATGTAGATTAAGTAGGACGAGATTTTTTGTTATTCTTGGTTTTATTAATTTACAGAAGAAGCTGGAAGAGAAGACTTAGAAGTCAGATTTAAAGAAATTCTTCTCCTATGTATTGGAAGATTTTTTCCTTTGAAGATAAACTCCCAACAGCTGGAATACCAATTGTTGTGTTTTGATTGGTCAATGATAAAGACCCCGAGGGATGGGGGATGGGTAGTGCCTCCTACTTTTGTAAATTGAGGTTACGGGTATGTAATAGTGTTCGCAAAAATTAAAATATCTAAGGCTAAACTTTAGGAAAATCCCAAAATTCACAAAAATTCGGTTTTTTTCCTCGATTTTAGACTTTTAAAATTACTGATATCAAAAATTGGGTGGCACACCTCCGTAATACCCCTAGTACTCCCCAGTGGGCGGTGGGCGGTCAGTGACTTGAAATCGCTCAATAAAGGTTTCTTATTATAACTTTCCACCAAATAAATTACGTAATCGAAAGAAATAGTGGGTAGTAGAGAGATCAACAAAATAACAAAGGTTTTAAGTTCTCAGGAGTGTCTTAAATTATATATAGAATAAGAACAATGGAGAACAATTAAAGGAAGACCAGCATGATTGATTACTTCGGAGCTTTTTGTTTTTAATTTGCTCCAAGATATAGAGAAAGACAGTTATGAAAGTTATCAGAAGAGATGGTTTTGGGGATGGTGTTGGTTAACTTGATAATTTTAAAAACTTTTTGATTGGTTCGTTGTTTACCTTTCGATTTGTTACATTTTTTCAAACCCACGATAAGAAGGTTATGACGTCATTTGTGTTGACTAAACATGGTTTTATATTTCCACTTAAAGTTTGTTTTACTTTATGCAAACTTCATCTCTCTCTCAAAAATGTTTCGAAATTGAAGAAGAAGGAATAGGAAGAAAAAGAAGCAAAATAAAACAAACTTCCAAAAAACCCTGAGCTTCTTTCAAAAGACATGTCGTGGTTTTTAAAAGGCTTGTTTAGTATGGAAAAAACATATGGGGTTTTAGAAACAACATGAACTTTTGAGCTAAAACCCCAATTTTCCAGTTTTAATGGTTCACTTACGAAACCGTCAGTCAGATTTTCAGGAATTTAGCGAAGCAAGTAAATTATGGAAAATAGTATGTAGCTTATAAAAAACCAGAACTATATAAGGCTTTATAGCTGTAGAACTTGAATTGGGCCATATTCTTATATTACTACAATCACAATATTTTAGATTTTTTAAAGTTTTCCGTGCATGAGACTGAAATTTCCACCTTTTTTTTCTTCTTCTTCAGAAAGAAAGAAATGATCATGGAAGACCACAAATGGGGTTTCGCTTTAGAGGAAGCTGTCAAAGAACTTGAGACCGAATACACCAAGAAAGAACAAAAGAGCAAAAAACCAAAACACAAAAAATGGGGCATTATTCGCCGCATTACGGGCGGTGGTAAAAAGAAGGCCGTCAAAAATGAAGAGGAGAGTGCAGAAGAGAAAACGCCCGAACATGTTAAATCGGATCTGCCAAAACAAGAAAATGAGAATAATAATGTAGAAGAGACTGTCGAGGATAAGAAAGAAGAACTTTGTCATTCACCAATCGTGGATTTGAAACAAAGTTGTAGCTCTCCAATAATGAGTGGTAATTATCCGGACCGCAGGAAACGGACCCCTCGGAAAACCGGCGTGGCCGAGAGAAATGAAACTGAAAGACAAGTTGTGTACAGGACTTTGAAGAATTATAATCAAATCAATAAACTACATGATTATGATTTAGTTTAGTTGGTGGAAAGATTGTTTGCTGTACATTCAGAAAAGAGAAAAACTATGTTGATTGGTTCTTTAAAACCGCAAAGATAAACAGCTATTGGGCTTTTCCAGAAAAAAATTGAATATGGGGGGGGGGTGGAGGATATAACATTTCTGGGAAATTTACCTCCCGGACATTATGACTTTTGGATTTACCCCGGACAGCAGGTCGAACCCCCTCGACAAGCATCAGTTGACCCCCTGGACATTCAAAATTACCTTCAAACAGAGCAAAATCACCCCCAAACAGAGCAAATTTTGTAGATTTTTCACTACCCCCGGGCACTATATCCTCCACCCCCCATGTACAGACATTTTCTGGAAGAGCCCATTCAAAAGACAGAAAACCTTTTTTTCTTCTTCATTGAAGTTGATTGATATGGTCTGGTTTAAACTCTGGGTCATTTGATAACTCAGGACGGAAATTGTCAAATACATAGACGGGTTTAAAAGATAACATTAAAGTTTTATAAACCACAAAAATAATATTGGACAAGAATGTGAAGTACTATATGGACCTTGAAAGAAATTTTGAAAATTGATTGCGAAAACATTGTTTTGATAGCCATATGGTCTAATTTCAAAAATGGCTCTTTGCAATTAATGGTTTTCAAAACTGTAAAAGTACAATGAAACTAGCCCTCTTCTCGAGAAAGAGATGATTTCAATTTATGATGTAATTTTTTGTAGATATACTATCTTCTAATGCTCTGGAAATAAGAATTTTGTGAAAAATAATTTTAAAAAACTGAAAAACTTTTTCAAAACACAATAAATGTAATTAATCATTCGAAAAAGGTATAAGGTAAAAATGTTTTGGCCTTAAATCCGTATAACTGATTTCAATAACACTAGACACTAGCAATATTTTCACCGCTTCACAGATAGAAAACTAACTAAAAAAGAAAGTTGATTTGCAACTCTTTAGAAGGATTTTCGTGTACTTAGTTCTATTCTGGCAACTAGCATAAGTGATCTGATTAAAATGGATAGGAAAGGAAAATACCTTAGAGGAAGAAATTTTGGCGGGAACTTAATCCGCCAAATTTTCTTTCCGCCAAAATTTCTTCCTTTAAGGTAACATTCAACATTAAATCATTGCTAGTGCAATGGCTGATTTGGAAAAGCCGATAAGAAATTTTTCCGATTTCCAAAGCCGACAAGAAAATTTTTTTCTAGCCTTCAGATTTATGTCATGGGATGTGTAGAGTGTGTCCCAAAAAAGTGGACAAATTTTCATAGTATAAAATCCTCATAATTTATGCAAAATTTTATGACTTGTATATTCAATATTTCAATCTCAAAAACATATTCAATCGTCTTGGGAATTAAATATGTCGATAATGATATCTTAGAAAATGAGTTTTGAGGATTTTATTTTATACAAAAATGTGTCCATTTTTTTTTGGACACACTGTATATATGCATCTTTGCTAAGTGTCCGCTACAGGAAAGTCTGTTCTTTTTTGAATGGCCACTACTGTAACCTAAAAATTAATACATAGGGGAAGGCTGGTGATCTAGATTGATATGAAGATATTTCACAATTTTTTTTGTACGATGGACAACTAACAGTATAAGTATAACCTACTTCTCAAAGAAAGACATAACTTTCTTTTTTATTATGTAATATTTCAATTGGCGACACTGACAGAAAAAGGAGGTTCGAATATCGACAACAAAAAATAAGCCCAAAAATGGTCAATAGAAAATTGTCTTTCACTTTTCCAAAGAGGAGGAAGAAAAGTTTTTTTGAAACTGTTTTTCAAATGATCATGAGAAAGACATACATATTTGAATTTCTCATTTTGTAATTTTTTTTTCTTTTGAAATGAAAATGAATTTTGATGGGAGAAATAAATGAGCTTTCAAGTAAGGTGAGATATTTATTAAGAACAAGATGGTTGTCAAGCACGTGCGTGCTTTGACCCGGACCATTACTGATCATCAGTGCTTTGAATAAGCATAAATTTCGAAACAAAAAATAGACAACTAATTTGCCGTCGATGCAATTTATCATATAAAGAAAGGCGTGGAAAAGGCGAACGCTTCTTAGATTTCCCGGATATGGGATATTCGGAACTCGAACGACTTTCTTTGAGAAGAACAAAAAAATATTTTTCTCCCTTGTGCCAGTTTTAACAGAATTTTCCAATGACGATTGGGCCCTAACGAAATTGAAATACGGAGGGAGGAGGCTAGTTAAAAGTTTTATTTTTAAATAAGAGTGCTTACTCGTCAATTCTAATTTACAAGCTTTTTTATATTGAATTAACACGGATGTGAAGCAAGATTAGTCAGAAAGAGCAAAAGAACATTTTTTGCTTCGTTCAGTAGAATAACAATAGGCAGACACTGTCCTGATATGAAACATGTGTCTAATATGGAACGGGAACACTTATGTAAAAATAAAACCTTTAAAGCAACTAACTACAAAAGAAAACATACCTGGTAATTTAGTCAAATGGACGACAGGTTCTTTATATTTAGGAATCAACTGAGCTCCTTCTTTCGTTTGTTCGCTAACCTCATTACTGTCAAGGGTAGGGTCGAATAGATCCAGAACAGATTCTGCAAGTCTCATGCCAACTTCTTTTGAATTGAAATTCACATGTGTCCAGTTCTCACTGTGGTATCTGAATCGATATCAAAAAATATGATACAGTGGCGTCTCCATAAACCCCTATAACTCGAATGTCTTCTTAACTCGAACAAATTTGTGTTCCCCTTTCGAGTTATGGAGGCTACTCACTGGTATCTAAATCGATATCAAAACATTATAATTTCAAAATCTTATTCAGGGTCATCTTTCAACAAGGAATATCGAAATGACGTACTGACGTACTGACGTACGTGAACCCCAAAGCAAGATGAAAAGTTAAAATTGCTACACTGTTTCCGCTATTAAAGTTTAACGCATCATTATAGAAAGATTTTAACACGCCTAGTTCATGCTGAATCATTTTATGCGATAAGCTATGTCGTTAAAGTTTGACCTCGAAGGTTGTTGATCTCAAAAGGAGTAGAAGGAGTACACGGAGAATTATGGGTAACTAGGTAATATTATTTTGAAATTATTGAAACAAAAAAAAAATGATTAAAAATGGTATACCTCCTAGCAAATTTGGTGAGAGGACCAGCGGCGCGGATATCAGGATCATTGGTGCAGAAATTAGAATCGATCACCAGTTTGCTGTCATAGACCAAGAAACTATCGTTGATGGCTGAAAAAAAGATCAACCCATGGGTACTTTGTACAACTATTAGGTGCTTCGAAAGATTTCCAAACTGCTAGAAATTGGACAGTAAGTTCAGGAATTCCTGAACAATACTTACAAACTTACAAACTTTCATAACAGGTTGTTTATGTATCAGAGAGAATTACTATAACTTCATCATTTATAAGGCTACATTATTGAGACTACAAAATGTAGTCTTATACAATGACGATATCATTAACGTTTAGGAAAAGTACATGTTATTCTTTCGTGTAATTATTAGGAGAAATTCATCCTTCCTTCTCCTTCTCGAATCCCAAGGCAGGATCAACACAAGGATTTTAGCTTACCTTTGAAAGCTTGATAATCGACAGTCTTCTTGTGGCAACACACGAACGCCTTTACGGAAAATTAAAGCAGCTTTTAAATTTTTAGGAAACACTTAACAAACATGAGGTGAGGTGAGGCCTCTTGATAGAAAAAAATGAAAAACGCTTGAAAAGAATAATACAGTGATGTAACCACTTTTTGTTAATCGGGGACAGAAAGTTCAAAATTAGACAAAATTTTCTGAAATTCCGTTCTTCCAGGGCTTACGTTTGGGACGCAAATCTGAGTGAAAAATTTCAACAGGACGGGATTTCCGTCCACAAACGGAAAAGTTGAAACACTGATAATATCTTACCTGGCATTTCAAAGTCAATGGTTTAGAATCTGATGTAAATGTTGCAACATTGAGATCTTCTTCACCTGATTTGCCGTGGTTCCAACGTGCAAGTGTGTACCCTTGGTAATTGACCACTCCTGTGATGAACAAGTCGACAATTAAGAAGGATAAGACCTTTAGCCTGGTTTCGACATAAAACTCGCCGAAGAATCACAATTTCAACCACACATATTCACCAAAGACTTAAGATATTTGCCTAAAACTTAACTCCAAGTTAATAAAAAATATTTGAGAAACTTAAGATGAGCCCAGGTATTCCGCTAAGGAACAAGTGTGTATACCAATTTCCGCAAAAAATCAAACAGTTATTTTTATCTCTAGGTTCTCCAAGTTTTAGCCTGGTTTCGACATAAAACTCGTCGAAAAATCAAAATTAGAAAAAAGGAAACACCCACATATTCACCAAAGATGATTGCTATGCAGAAAATCAGTTTTCCAAACGCGCGTAGATAACTTAAAATGGTAATCAGATGGTTTGGGATATTTGGCATGTGGAACCCTTCTTTTGTCCTGAGCAAAACCTCAAAATATTTTTGCCTAAATATTTCCCAAAGTCGAGATAATTAAGTTACAAATTTTTGACTTTTGGTAAAAACAATAGAGTTTCAAAGCTAGAAACGTGTGAGAACCCATTTTCAAAATGTGATATCTCAACTTTAGAAAGTAGTTAGACAAAAAATCTCAAACCATCCCTTTAAGAAAATGGACTTTTTACATTGACGAATTCACCCCGTTACCAGAAATGAGTTTATTACAAAATCTAACCATACCTGCTTTCTCCAGCTCTTTCTTTATCAACTCATCAACATATTGTAGATTGAATGTAGTGCTTTTGTTGGCGGAGGGTGGATGAACGTGGCGGATATGTTGGCCTTTGACACCATGCGCCAATAACCCATGAATACAAGTGTAAGCTTCCAAAGTGTTTCCATATACAATGATATCGTCTGCAATGAAAAGTTTTCAACAACAATAACAAGAACAACTCAATAATATTTTATGTGCCATGCTGCGAAAAGAAAAATTTAGGTAGATTTGTCTCACTAACATTCTGCCGATTGGTAGTATGAAGGTTTCGAACACAGATACTTTGCACCGCAATGGACTGTGTTCGAATCCCAAGCACTCCAAGGAAAGGTGTTAGGGAAATATGGGGATAGTCTATCTACCTTCACTCATATATCATTCTCTCTAAATCTGGCTGATAATAGAAGTATCGGTTGACGTCAAATGAGCTTCGTAAAGCTCAAATTGCAGATGTAGAACGATAAACTCGGTATACATTATTGTCCGCTAATTAGAAGTGCCCACCTTTTAGAAACTTTTCAATTCTGTGCTCTAATTTTGGTATAAGGTACTAAGGGGTTAAGTATGTAACATTTTGGTCCGAAGTGCCTTACTAGAGATGGAATGCAACAATTTAGTTTATGAATCATAGTCAAGAGGTCCCTGTAGTTTATCATTTTTATGATGTAAGCAAATTTACTGAGTGGGTAAAGGGAGCGCTCCAAATGTCTAAGCAATTTGTTCAAATTAAGCTTTGAAGCGTTTAAGAAATGAGAAGGTTGGATAAATTAATCCTGTCTAAATTTGTCTGTGACCAGTTTGACGGTCGATGTCTGCTTATTAGAGAGGAAAAAGTAGGGTTTTGGCCATTTCGTGCAAGAAACTTTGTCCGCTAATTAGAGGGTCTGCTAATGAGTGTCCACCTTTCGGAATCTTTTTTATGAAGATTTGACTAGGAATTGGCCAGGAAAAATAGAATTGTCAACCTAACATTCGTTAATTGGGGGTTTAACTGTAGAACTAAAAAACTAAACTAGAAAGATCATATTTGTAGTTTTGTCGGTTACAGGTCTAATAAGGATAAATTGAGACTCCCTAACATCCATTACCAAAGAGAATGGAATCAGAGAATAGAAAAAAAATCGTATCAAATAAATACATTTTCAATCATGTATAACTCTTCTGGATACCAGACCCTGGTTTTCAGTATAATGGATCCCCTATGTGTTAAAGGAAATGCCAATGCATAAACAAAAGGGGGTGTAAAGAAAATCTATTCTGTAATTGTGAGGAATTCATCTTACAGAATACAAGGTAAATTTTAAGAGCGTTTAGCTATAACATCACAGAATTTAGCTCTGATACAATCATCCAGAATATAATGATAATGGAACAAAAGGTTTACCGGTGTCAAAGGAGTTTTCGATCCATTCTTTGAGTTCAACACAATCATCTTGTGAATTCAAAGTGAAGACGTTCTTTGGAGTAAAACCCGTATGGACCTTTGTAATGGAAAGAAAATATCGATTCAAGCTATAGTCAGGATTTCCGAACACCTTCTACTCTGGACCTTGACTGACTGAGGTTGAGGCAGTAATGATACCAAAGGTTTCCGATTATTACATTCAAAATACCTTGTTTACTAATAAGCTCAACCGAACAAAATTCAGGCTGTTTCTGGCCAGCCAGTGATCAATGATCAAGGTAGGTCTTTCGAGAAAAGAGAAGAGCGAGTTAATGTGTTTGCACTTTTGAGGACGGCGGAGTGACTGAAGCGATTTGGAATAACCTGCAGTCAACCTGATTTACCGTCGTCCTCAGTTGATCATGATCTAGACAGACAAACAAGCAGCTAACCGTCCCATTGCAGAAAAACACACATACATAAACTTGTTAAGATCTTACTGAAGGTAGCTTAGTTTGAAGAGCTTCACTGGTAGTGACAAGTTCCTCTACGTCCGCACCAGTAGGGACAGTCAATTTATATTGTTGACCAGTACATAACAATAGCTGATCGTAAGGCACAATCTCATTGTCGTTGATAATCAATGTCTTCTCTTTCCTAAGAAAGAACAGAGAATGACTTAAGTTAGATTGTTGAATTCCTACATGAAAATCAATATCATTTTTAGCTTGAAAAAAAAAATTATTGCATCGATGCTAAAACAAGGAATAAATTTAACCGGTTTTCGTCGAAATTTCAAACTAACGCAACGGACCGCGCAAACTGACCGGATATGAAAGAGACGGGGCATTCGTTTGCATAACAAGGTTAGGTGCCAATAATAGTTAAATATTGCTCTTGAAAAGTTTTGACCTCAGAAATCGATTTCTTGTGTTTTGTGGTGGGGAACCTCTTTAAAAACTCTTTAAAAACAAAAGTTTCAAGCGAGCAATGTTGGACGGGTTGCTCTCAGATATTAGAAGGTATTTAATTTTGACAATAAGGGCTTTCCCCTTAACAAAGCCAAAGGCAGTATTGGTCAACAACTCATTTTGTCAAGGGCTACAAAAACATCAGGGCTATCAACCACATAAAACTAACCTATCAATCCTGGTCATCTTCCCTTTGATGAAATTGACCCATGTTGGCAAAGATTGCAAATGTTTCTGGCGATCATTGTACTCAATGCTAAGAGAAGAAAAAAGTATGGAAATAAGGATGGAAACACTCTTTTACTTTAAAAGAAGGAATGGGCTGTTCCGTAAAAAAACTATACAGGGGGGTCGGACGAACCTTTTCAAGTCAAAAAGAGATTATTGAAAATGTGTGGATAACCCCTGGAAAATGGCAAAATTTGCAAAAATACCCTCGGAAAAATTATTTTCAAACCTTAAAGCGAGGGTGGACGAACTAAAATCAGTATTTATCACCTGGAAATTTTAGAGTAACTTTTTACCCCCTTGAAAAAATGAAAAAACACCCCCTGGAGATTTTTCTCAGATTATCCCCTGGAATTGTTCGTCATTCCCCCCTGAATGGATATAAAATGGAATGGCCTAATTCATTCAGGAAGGATAGATACATTTCGGATTTTCTCACTCACTATGAATGGAAGATACAAAAAAAGGAAAAGAAACTTTTTATGGCTTAGAGTAATTGACAAGAAAGCATTGCATTATAAGCACAGCAGTGATTTAATATTGAGAGTTCAAATCAAAATGTGATAAAAAAGCATTCGAAATCAAAAGCGCTGTTTACTTAACAATTATACCTCTGAGGAATGAAAGATTCGGCCAGTTTCCATTTCTTTTCGTCAGTTTGGAAGATTTCATCATCAGAGACTAGTACTAAGTTGTTGAAGATCAAGTGTGGGCTGAAACGGAAATTTTTAAATCCACAAATTTATTTCAAAATTTCCGTTGAAAAAAGTTCAAGATTCATGCCTCACAACAATAATAAGACGAATAATAGACGAATAATAGTTTTGAATCAGTGAAAAAAAATCAATAACGAGAGGAACCGAGGTCTAAAAGTCTGCGACCACAGTCGGAGGCGATGGGTCTTAGTCGTTATAAGTCTTTGAGACTTTCCTTTTAATAGCTATTTACCCGGAAGGAAGGAAGGGTACCACTCTTTCTCTCCGGATTGCTGAAATTACCCTTGATCCTTCTCTTATTTGATAAACATCAAGTACCATTCTTGTACAGAATTCTTTGGTATGACCCTACCAGGCATTGTACCTAAGACCTTGCGCACTGTAGCCAAATACTCTTCTTGCACTAGGTCGGAAGTCTGAGATGGCCGGGGTGGATGAAAATACTTTCAAAAACTAATAAACGGGGGTAGAAATTACAATGCTGGTTGCAAAGAACTGAAAAGACCTAATCCCGATCGAAGAACTACATGAAAATGAGGGATTTTCAATAATATTTTCCGAAAAATTAATCAGCAGATCGAGGATTAGAATAATGAAGCACCTGGAAAAATTACGCAAGGCAGGGGGTGAAATCGAAGAGGGAAATTATTTCTAAGTCAGTCTTTAAAATATCTGTGTGTGATACTGATGTGAACAGAATTGCTCTAACCCTTCCAACCAGGGAGACGTCTTAAATTTGCCAATATACTAAAGTCCCAGACCATGACCACTTGATGCTTTTAGATAGAGAATAAAAATACCTTTCTAATGGTACCAAAACAATTGTCTAATTCTTAAGCTACAAGCTTTTAAGCTAGTTTGAAAATTTAGATTTCGAAAAAGAAAGTTGGAAATTTTCACAATTGTTGCGCGCTGGAGAAGTTAAAAAAACTTTCTTTCTCGTAGTGGGTGAACTTACCAGAAGACAAAGGATTGCAACGCAGACAAACCAACAGTCGAGCTTCCAACAACCACAATTCGCAAATTGATCACAACCTAAAATTACAAACAATTAAAAAAATAGGGCTTCATTTTTAAAAGGTTTCAAATGCAAAGAAACCAAAAAAAAATTTTTCTTAATATTCTAAAATGATAACAGGCAATAAATGTTTCACTTATAATGACTCCGAGTAGATCCTGATTACTTCACGCATAGAGGATCTACCCAGTTTGGCTATCATGAAGTCAACCTTACTTTTAACAAGATTTTAAGCTTTAAATAGCCGTATTTCATTCCTTGTAATTTTGAGCAAGGGAATCGTAGTGCACTTTTTCTAAAAAGAATTTTATGCTCTATCTTTGATGGTGTCAATTATTTATATTTTTTGTTTTTATGACGGTTCTAATTCGCATACTCAAAAACATTGTTTTTTTTTGTGAGCCAAAAATTCTACTCCGGAAATCGTTGTCACAGTCCTAAGAAATTACCACTCGCTTTAAATTCAAGCAAAAGGTAATGTTTTGGTATCATATTCATGGCAAGCCTTTCGAGCGAACAGTGTGCAGGCACGACGGAAGCTTTTTATATCTGGTACGGCGAATGAGGAAATTTAAGCGATTTTATAGCGATTTGACCGACGAAGAGGAAAACTTCGGGTATTTTTGTGAAAATCTGGTACGGCGGCCGCCGTACCTGCCTTACCCGTTGCGTCGTGCCTGGTGTGTCCCCAAATAAAGCGGACAATTCTTTATGTAAAGTAAAATTCTCGAAACTCATTATCTAAACGGGCTTAGAATTATTGAAATACGATAAAATTCCTTGTTCAATCAATAGATATTCAATTCCCAAGATGATTGAATAGATTTTGGAAATTTAAATATAAGTACAAAAGTCAAAAAACGTCGCATAACAGGATTTTACTTTTTACAAAAACAGCAGGGCGGTGCTGGCAGATGGGATGATACGAGATGAAATAATCATAGAGATTACCTTTGGTTCCAACGTGAGTTTTCGGTTGATATGGTACAAAGCGTACGGATCCTATGAATAAAAAACGCAAAATTTAATAAAAGATTGATCTATCCTGAAAAATGGTTTCAGTCGAATTGATTTATTATTACTGAGGATGTCAGTTGTCTTATTCGTGAACAGCAAAAGAATTATGTACGACATAAAATCGTTCCAATGTACGTGTTAAACAATTATTATAAAAAAACCAGTCGGAAGAACAACTCCCCCATCTAGAGAAGGTCTTGTCAGATAACGATACGGCCAACGTCTATAAGATCAAACATTGATTTTTTCTGGCAATTCATTTGATTAAATCTTGCCCTTTAGGTCATTTACCAGTTAAAGGATTTGTTTTTACACAAGACAGTTTTTACATAAGACAGTGTTCCCGTTTCATACCAGACTTATGTTTCATTCAGTGTCTGCCTATTGTTATATTATGCTGATATAAACAAAAAAATAGTTTTTCTTTTCCTCCTTCAGACCATCTTGCTCCACATATGTGTCAATTCAATGTGAAAAGCTTGTGAATTAAAATGGATGAGTAAGCAAACGATATCACTCTTATTTAGAAACAAAACCTTTAAAGTTTATATACTAAAATAATATGACGTTTTAATAAAGCTAGAGTAGAACCTTTTGTTCAAGGACATCTTGCACGGGTGCATTCTGTTCCAGATTTTCCAATGGGTAAATAACTTGCCTACGTGAACTATAAACAAAAAAAGTGTGTAAAATACAATAAAAACGCTGTTTGAAGTAATTTCAAGGCCGGTAAGGAGAACATGACTTGTGAACTAAACCAGTTCCATCCAAATTATGCATACTACGATGAGCTTAAAATCTCCAATCCCTTATCCCGAATACCTCTGATTAGTACAGCTATTCTATTCCTTTTTATTGTCAAACTCTTATGGGAAATTTTCAGAAAACTGGACAATCAATTAAGAGATGAGCTGGAGTTTTTACAAGATACTTCACTAATTGGTCATTTAAAGTGAGAGATGACGCGTTCTTTAGAAAAAGTAATAAGATTCTTTTATTACATCTTAACGACCAACCAAATCAAATAAGAGCTTGTAAAAACTCCAGCTTGTCCCTCAATTAACGGGCACTATAATAAGAACTTTCAATTTAACTCATACACCAATTTCACAGCGCAAAAAAACGATCAACTGAAAATCCTATATACCTGACCGGTACGAGGTCTTTAAGACAGGTCACAAGACTGAAAGGTTTTTCCTTCGTCGAATCATCCAAGAAAGGATGAAGGGGATAATATAAACTGGATTTCTTTGAAAGACGCAGCACTTCCTAAAAGAAAGATAAAAATGCGACTATGACCATGTTCACAAACTTGAATTCTACCAATAGAACAACTTCATTTGGTTTCGGAGCGAAATGGAACAGTTACGTGCGAACAAGATCTAAACCGGATGACATGACGGGTTTATAAGTACTCCCCAAACGGGAAGACATATAAAAAAGACTAACTTTTAAGAAATGTTTCGAATAATGTTGAAAGATAGGGTTGAGTACGAAATGATGAAGGCGACCATGCTCGTTGGTTTCGTGAAGTCGAAAATAAACAAAATCTTCGATGTTGTAGTGAGAACGTATGTAATTCAATTCCTAGAATTGAAAGAGGAAAGATTAGGTAATCTATGATGAAAAAAACTCTTCAATTATGCACCCTTCTTTGCCCTGTGAAGAAAAATAATATGATTGATTCTCGCTAATTCCAACTCGAAGGGGAAATATAATTTGTTCCTGTTTTTCAAACCTAAGGGGAATTCTTCTTCACTGGGAATGAAAATTATCTGGAATTATACAGTAGACTCTTGCTTATTCGAACATGGAGGTATAAAGAAACAGGAGAAATATGCTATTGTAACCAAGCTCGCCCTACGATTAAAAAAGTTACGATGTATGCATGCTCATAATCTCATATATCGTGCATTTTTAATGAGCTCTTTTATCCATTGGTGAAATCTTATTGGCTCATTGAAGCTTTAAAAATTAGTTGAGACGAGATTCATTGTTTCTGACATCAGTGTAAGAAAATACTTGGACTCAAAAAAGGCCTGTAAACTTGGCAATCCCTCGTCAAATAATAAGATTTTTCAATCAATGTTTTCTTCAAGGTGAACTCTATTGCTTGATACTTTCCTCCAAAATTCTCCAGCGACATAATCTCTACAAATTGAGTCTGAAATTATGTGTGCTTGTAAAGAACTTTTCATTTTCTGGCTTGAGAAAATATATTTTCAAAACAAAATTGAACGGAAAACGAAATGGAACATAAACTTGTGTCGTGGACGAAGTTTTATTTAATTTTCGTTTATTTTAAAAGGCTAGAATCTTCAATACTAATAATTAGAATGGTCAGAGCAAACTTGAGTTCTACTAAAAAGTCTTATTTCATCGGGCGAGCTTAGAATTTCTTTTGATACATTTTATAAAAGAAATCAAAAGACTTTAACGACCAATTACCGACACATTCAACTCCTGTTTTTCTTTATACCTCCATGATTCGAACTTCTATTATTAGAATCTTTCTATAATTCGAACCTATTCCCAGATTCTAAAAATGAAAGTTCGAATTAGAGAGGATCCACTATTATTTACGACGCATCGGACCGGGAATCTAGCAACAATACATAATATTCAGTACAGAGGTCTGCACTTATCAGTACGGAGCTTTACACTTAGCACTCTACAAAGATAGACAAATTAAAAGAACTCAAACATGTTTATTGAACGGACGAGAAACCGTCAATAAAAATGATATAATTGTTCGTACCAGTTCGTCTCTAATAACACAAACACCGACCACTTGACCAATCACTTCAGCTACGTATGCGTGAATACGTGTCCCGTCCTACAAATCAAAAACACAAGTATTGTATGTGTTGTCCGTTATAGAGATTCCAAAAAGAATTATGAGTTTCGCCTTCTTACTCAACTCAAATGACTTTCTTAAAGGTCTCTTTTGAGTCAAATGTCAGCGATTTTATCTCTTTTAAAAATAGTGTAGCGATAGAGACAAAGAAAGGCAAAGAAAATCAAAAAGAGACTCTCCCGTTCACTATAATTCCTCTTTTGAAAATAGTGTAGTGAGGTATTGTCTCAACACCTATCCGTTACAAAAATCAGTTCGATAGGTTTTCTATCGTCTCGAAAATCTTACCCGATAGGGTGTTCACATTAACCACTTTCTATCGTCACGAAAAACTATCCGGTATAGTGTGAACATGGTCTGAAAGCCACATTACAACAACGAAGAAGGCCCGGGGGCAATCAAATACCTTCAAAGCATTCTATTGAATACATATCATAAAATATAAAGTTCTTTAGAATTCAAGGAAATTAGACTTACACCATCTCTTCTGTAATCATTATATTGCTTGATGTCTCTATACAAAGATCAGAAAATAGTTTTATAATCATAATTTTCAAGTTCCTTCTTTATTGGATCGCCAGGCGAAAGGATCCATACCGACTTCTAATCAAGTTTTAATCAGATAGTTTTGTCAAAATCTACCTCACGTACTGGGATCAACTTCAGATGCTTCAAATTATTCATAGGTCCGATTGCAGACAAAAGATTAGTGCCCAGGCCTTGTAAATCAAAATTTTTGAAAATTCTTTTTAGAAAAAACCCAAGGAACAAGTGTGCAAAGTTTGAGGCAAATCCGACCATTTTTGATGTCTCCAAAGATTCGTTTTGGCTAAAGACTCATCCCCAGGCCCCCAAAACTCAAAATTTTGAACCTACCTCATAATATTTGAGTGTCCTTTGATGGATTCAGTGAGTCTTTGGATTTTCTCTGTATCATCAATTTTGCATGGACGAATCGAGAACTTTCTAAAAGATAATAATGTGTAAAATGAAGAAAAAGCTTATACTAAACAAGTAAACAACTAGACAACTATAGTCTACACAATAGACAGCTCCAGGCTTTTAGGCCTTACTCTTGGTCTATAGGCACTGCTAAAAGCGGCCACTAGTAACCCCCACCAGGAATTGCTTATTAAAACTTAATAGACAGCTTTCACAAAAAATGTTTATCAATAGAGATTTCAAGTAAAAGAATGTTTAAAACACAGCTGATTGACTTTAGGTTTTGAAACTCGCTATTGTTTCATTAAAACTTAAGTGCACATGCGATTTATCCGGAGAATTTCAATATTTAAAACAAGAGCAGTGCTCGTATCCCGAAGAGTAGGAGTTTTACGCTCGAAACAAAGAAAGATATGATGTAGCCTAGACAACTATTACTAAAAACGTATACACTGATTTCCAAAAAAGTGATGTCATACAAGACAATTCAAAAATGAGAGAAATGTAGAGAGAAAATAGTTCCAGGTAGGTCTATCTACACATGATCACTTACTTGATTAGACCATTTCTGTTGAAAAGGTACAATTCGTGTCCAAGAATGCTGTTCGCTTTGGGTGGGGCCCTCTGAAATGATAAAAATTTATGCTGTATAACAACATGTAAGCCATGATAGTCAAGTATAACGGAGACTCTATGAGGAGATTGGCCTCGAACATCAAATTAAAAATATGATTTCTTTGCAAAAATATTATTTTTGGTGAAGAGAAAATGATAATTAGTAGATTATAGTATTATTCCATGAAATGTTAATCATAGATATGTCGCCCAACCATGGTGGGCGACATATTTTTTTGGCCCTTCAATTCGATTCCCACGCCGGGGGCCACGTGTTAGGATTTTTGTGTCGACCCTTCATCTAATACATTTTAAAAAATAATTGAGTTTTGTTTAGAATAGAAGTAATAGTGAAAATTGATTTGTTATGTTTACTTGTTGATTTTAACAAAAGGCTTTTAAGCTGATTCACTCATCCACTGGCAAAGACATCAAAGAAAAAGGCAATACCTGGAACATTTGAAGCAATGGAAATTCGGGAACCGTATGAGGTAATGTCAACACAACAAACTCTTTGCCCTGAAATAAAGCATATAATTAAGTTAAATAGGAAGAATTTTCATATAGAAAAGTGGTAGTGGACAGTTTGAGCTCCAGTCTTTATCATTTAATCTAAAAAAGCTACCTACTGAATGACATCATTTGAGTATCGTAAGTGTCTAGAAGTTTCATTTGAAAAATGTGACAATCTATCTGAAAAGAAAAACTTACTTTAAATAATTCGAATGTTTTTGACAAGAAATCACCCGACCTGAAAACAAAAACAAATGGAAATTAAATACTTTAATATACTAAATAAAAGCACTCAAACCATAACTGAAACATGTAGAAATCAGTTACGTAAACCATCATTATATATTGACTCACTGCTTTTGTAGTTTGAGCACTCTTGGATTGGGTGGAGAGTCTTCATTTAAGACGCTCACTATTTGCATTATGCATTGCTCGCTGCTCGCAGTTTGAGCACTCTTGTGACTCCACAATGCAATCCACAAAATGTGTAACCATACATCATGTGCCAAAGTTCAGGAGTTGCCATAAAGCCATTATGGTAATAGCCGGGAGGGCACATTGCTATACATTGTAAACCATCATTATATATTTCATTCATATTACTTAGGTAACACTTTTTTGCTAGGTCAGGTTAGGGATCTTCGGATAACATTAACTCGCAAAGCAATTATTTGATTGGTAAATTGTGATTGAGTTACAAAATGAGGGCTGAACTTTACCTGGATTCATACTGGTCATCAATACAAAAAAGTTGGACACAAAACACACTTTCAACATCGAACGTCTCTCTAATGATCTCAACCTAAAAATCAATATTGATTAAAAATGTATTATTATCATATTTAACAGAAAAATTGAGCACAAAAGTATTTCAATTTATAATTGTTCGATTATCGACTTGATAAGCATGAGTAGTTTTTCCCTGACATTATCTCTGCCCCTAAAATTATATACTAATTTCACATAAGTTTAGTCTGTAACATTAGAATTCTTTCAATTGACGAGATTTGTTTACCTCTGGTGTGTTCTTGCCAGATCTGATAGACCTCGCAGAAGCTTGTGATTCTGGCCTAAAGTTAAAGATTCAACAAAAATCATTCAATTCAAACTTTACTTTCTATGAATGAAGATAAAGGATAAGTACTGTAAACTAAGTAGATACAAACAGACTAAAATGGAGATAAGATAAAGCTGTAAACTAATCCAATTCATTTAAATGACTTTAAATAAAAAAACACTTCATTAAAAAAATTCGTTTGTTTGCTTGAGAAATCACCTCTCTTCAAGATGGCTTGAACTTAATTTTGGTGTTCTTTTCCTTGGTGACTTGAGATTTGATCCTGAATTAATAGAAAATTGGTCATTTTTAATGTGTTTACAGTCGAGAGTAACCTGAAGGCTCCCTTTTCTCTAACTGTCTACCCGAAGGTAGGGGAGGGCGTCACCTGTATTTCTTCACATACCCTTGATCCATCTCTTTGCATTGCATGCGTTGCTGAGCATCAAGTACCATTTTGGGAATCTTTGGTATGAACCAGCTGGGGATCGAACCCACAACCAATTACAGTTACAGTCATTACTACAGATGAGATGGAGTCTTTATAAGATACTTTAATTATTGGTCATTTGAAGTAATAAAAAAGGTGTGTTCTTTAGAAAAAGTAACTAAATTGTTTTACTACTGGTTAACGACCAACCAAATCAAATAAGAGCTTGTAAAAACTCCATCTCGTCCCCATTATTAGAGTAAAATCAATCTGCTCTAGGGCAACAACCACATGTGTGGAATTACCATTGACATCAGGAGCAGATTAAGGATGTATTTTAGTTTTAACAATCCATAGCATTACAATATAAAATGAAAAGACGATAACATTATAATATAAATACTTACTACTCTTCTTTTGCTCTGGATCAAGGGTGCTAAATGTAAAAAGAGGAGATTGTATAAGTCACAGATACTTTAAGCAGGAGAATTTTCGAATTATCAGAGAAAATTCGGGTAAATTGCAGTCCAATTAATTATGAAAGTATACATGGTAACTCACTTTGGTGTTGCAGCAATGTCATAGGTCTCTAAAAGTATAAAGAATGTTTATTTATTTTCTAATTAAGGAGCGAAAAATATCAATCAATTTGAAGGATAAAAAAAATCAAAGAGGGAAGAAAAGTATAAAGCAGCCATGAATTACTACCTTATTAACAAGTGGATTAATTTCAAGTAGAATTTTTTGCAACTTTCGCTCACAAAAAAATTAAAATTTGATTCTTTTGCCGAAACCCCTAGGAAAATGAGAAAAAATGAGGTGAAAAAGAGGCTGATTATGATTTGCAAAAAATTCTACATTAAAATTAATCAACTTTAGATAAATGTGACAATAGAAACCAGTACATATAATTTATTTACCTTTGTTGTTTTCAGAAGCGAGTGGACTAAAACAAGAAAAATTCTGTATCAGAGTCAACGTACAAAGGAAACAGAAAAAAATATTTATAATTTGCTTAAAGATACAACAGTCTGTTGGAATTCAAATTATTTTACCTTGCAGCTTTTGGCCTTTCCTTGATCACTGTAAACAAAAAATATACAAAAAACTCAATATGGACAATTTCTCATTACTGTTGAGCCGGTTTCAAAAGTTTTTTTTTACACCATTACTTTCTTTAAACATTTTTTCGGCACAAGTACAAATTATGTGCAAAAGATAAAAGGAGTTAAGTGCGTGCATAATTTTGAGACATACTTTAATCTATATATTCCAAATTGTTTACCCCAATATCAAAAAAGCCCTTTTCCTTTCTCTGCTCTTGGCTTTCCGACCTTAATAGCATCATGACAAGAGAAGAATATTGAAAAAAAAAATGAAAAAATGGATAACAAGGGGTTTATACCTTCTCTTGTCTTTTCAATTTTCTTCAAAAAATAATTGTAAACTTTCAACTCGAAATTTTCTTTCAAAATCTCTGTGTTGATATCAGTAGAAATGTTGACAAAACCAACCGCAACACCATTTACCTGAAAAAAAGCTACAATTTGGCAAGATTGCAAGTTTACCAGAGTTTACTTGTCTGTTAATAAGGTAAAAAAGGGTAGTAAATATTGTAACCCACAACCTCTTCTCGTAAGGGAAAGATGAGTTTTGGATAGATACAAATTCTTTTTCAGACTCACGTCAGCTACAATGCATCTGTTCCCTGGATCTTGTGCTTCTATCAGCTCTGCCAAGAAGTATTCACCTAAAACATTATCAAGAATAAAATTGTAATCATCCTCTATTTAGTTCAAGTATCTGAGAGACGGTTACCAGGTCCATTGGTTTAGCCTTGGAGGCAACACAACATAAACTAACAACATCGACAAAAAACAAACTCATGCAAGCAACTAGATTTTTAAAAGATATACAAAAAGCAACACCATATACATAGACGGCCTCAGATCCTTTTCATCGTCCATAATAAGTATCTGAGACATTTTCAAAGATAAGTCAAATATATCAAGAAAGAAAATATTTTACCATTTTCATAATGGTATAGTGAATAATATCAGCCATTACTAACCAAATAGAATGGTTCATTTAAATCTTAGAATCAATTTAAAATACTGCTCATTTAAAATACTATTTATAAAGGAAAAGGTTCGATAACAGCTTGACTTTTTTTAATGAAAAATATTACCATAGATCTCTGTCAAGTGATTGTTATGCTTGTTGAAAATTGGCATCAAATCATCATGATCTTCGATTCTAAAAATGAAAAAAATCATGAATTATTAAAAATATTCCAGAATAAAGATTTTTATAGGTTGAGGCTAAGTTAGCAAAACATAATCATATCATACTATGATGTTAAAAGCTACAACATTTCTGTGCAAGAAAATGATACAAGGATGTGGCTATTTATTTGTCCATAACATAGTGCTGTGGTAGTATAGAGCCTCAGCCGGGTCATACCAAAGATTCCCAAAATATGGTAGTTGTTACCTCTCTGGTTGATGCTCAGTAATTAAAATAAGGATCAAGGGTAAATGTAGCAATCCAGGGAGAAATAGTGGCGTCCTCCCCTACCTTTGGGTATATAGCTATTGAAAGAGGAGCCTTCACGTCGTCTCCGACTACGGTCGCAAACTTACTTTACTTGTTCCCTCACAATAAGAATCTTCAGAAAAAATAATTTATTACCTTGCATCTCTTATGTGCAACACAGGGCAATAATCATGACGGTAACAAGCAAATACTTGATAATCTGTCTCATAACCAGTTGATTTCGTCAGAGGTTTGAATGTGTCAGCTAAATGTTCCCCTGGAAGAATGAATCACCAAATGGTACTCAAATTCAATGCTGTAAAAGTTTTATACCCATCAGAAGGAGACGATCCACAAGGGCGGGAGAGCATGAGAAGCATCGTTTATCCCAATCTTATGAATAATTAGGTTCCCAGTCAAAATACACTTTATTGTAAATTACTTTGAAAAAGGATTCCTACAAAATAATCAAATCATAATTATGTTAATGGAGGAAAGTGTTACTAGTAAATGAAGAATGTCTGTCTTACCAATTCCATGATCATTCGGAAGGTTTAAAAATATATATTGTAACATCGGAACAGCATGATAAACAGTTCTATAAACACAATAAATAGAGTTGTATTGGAAATCATTGGAAAAAATTTGCGTATAATCAATTATTGGAATATGCAGATTCTTTCCCTTTCCAAGGGATTCATTTGACTTGAAACTTCAAAGCTATATTCTTTAGATCCTTGATTGGAGAGGTTCTTGCTTTTTCTGAATTTGAATTGATTGATACCGTAATATTTCTTTGATAATGCCATCAGAAAATTCTTCTTTGCAGACAAAGTAGTGTAAGAACAGGGAATTCAACGCCTAAGAGAAAGAAAAAAATATATAATACAATGACAATTTTAATCACATGTTACAAATCAAACTAGGCTATCTTTGAGAAATTGACTACAAAGACTTGCTATACTTTGAAAGAAGATAGCCACAGATATTTCTTCAAAGGGAATTTAATTTGGCTGATGACAAGAAAAATTTAATCTGGCAGATAAGAAAAATAAAATTTGATGGGAATTTAATTTCATTGATGAAAGTTATTTTTGACAAAAAAATTATAAAGCAAGCAAAAAACTTTAAAACACCTAAAATAGACAGAATATAGAGGAAATGGGTAAGATTTAAATTTGACGGGAATTTGATATCTTTGATGGCAGAAAAAACATTTTCAGCTAATCCACTAGATCAGCCAAATTTTCTATCTAGAAAATTTCTTTTTTAAAGATATTTTCAGTTCATGCCATCTTAATAATCCTTATCCCCTGGTTCAGTTGCCCATGTTTATAAGACAAGAAAAAATAACAAGAAGATAAAAAACAGTTAGGAACAAAAATTTTCAATCATACATCACATTTGTCTTCAGTGAAATTATTCACAATCCACTCAGTCCAAACATTATCTTCATCTCGCATCCAATTAGGTTGGTCATAAAGTGCAGCGAAACCAACAATATCATTATTTTCATTGATAAGAGTGACACCAAGATTTGCTTTCTCTCTAAAATTTAGTGGTCAAAGCAGAGTTTCATACTTTGATCAAATCCTTTGAGAAAGAATACCTCTCTTTGTACTCTGCTGAGGCAAAAAGAGCTTCCAAACACTGAAGATTTTCATAACTCAATAAAAAATCCATTATTGCTAAGTATTGAAAGGTTCATGTTTATGTTGAGTTGGGTAAAAATAATATTATGTTTGTCTTTTTTAACAAATTTGGAATTATTGTAATTATAGATCTGATAGATAGCGTCAGGAAAAACTCATTTATCAACAATATTACAAATGAATTACAAATCATCAGTCCTGGCAATTCATCTATTTCTCTTTTTTTGTTATATGTTAATTGATTTTAAAAAACTACTAAATCAAAAGTTGCTATCTCTTTGTCAATGTCCCCTAAATCTAAAGATCTCAAGCTATATGGATTTATGAATATTTTGTGGACATGAATATTCGGCAAAAAATTATCGCTTCAAAAAACAAAAGGATAACCTTATTTACTGCGGCTTTTACCGTGGCATTGGCAGCATGCAACGGCCAATTGACAGAACTGAATCATTGAAATTCTATAAAAAAGTGAAGCTAAATTATGAGTATTGCAATAACTTACATGATACAGGCAACACTGACTCGACCAAATATTTCATAAGTCTCTTTAGTTACAAGTTTTTGTATACCAGGTGCATCAAGGGATTCAGTTCTTCTTGCAAACACTGAAAAGTTGGTTGCTTCTTTGGTTGGCTCTTTGTCTTTCATTGTAATAGTTTTATCTGTAGTATCATTGATCTATTTTTCTGAATAAATAAGCATTAAACATAATTTATTAGAAAACTTTTGAAAGTGTAGATAAATAAGCAAAAAAGAATTTATGAATACGGGTGGTAAGGAAAACAAAGAAAACCCAAACAAGTATGATATTTTCACATAAATATATTTTTCTTTTTTAGTTAAAAAATTATATATAATAAACTAAAATAAACAACAACAAAATCCAGTTTCTGTGACTTTTTAATTCGAATGCATTAAAATACTGAAATATAAAAAAGACCCTGTCAAAAGAGCGTAAAGAATTTGGTTTTAATCAATTGAAGTTCTCTCCATACAAGAAAAACACAACAAAAAACAAGAACCCAACATTCTTCAGAAGAATCGGTAAATATCTAACAACAATAAACAATTGCCAAAAACAGTGCAATAGATTTTCAAATTATCAATGCGTTTCTAAGTAATCTAAAACATATGTTTGGAGAAATTTGATGTCATTGTCCAAAATGTCAATTTTTTGATATTTTTCAAGGTCAAGTTCATAGATTTCAAATATTGTTCCATCCCCGTGTTCCCAAGATTGACTTTTCATAGGACCAACAATAGCTTGGAAACAATGAGCCAGTTTACCACCTTTTTCAAAATAAAATTTGTGATTGAAAGGCCAAGAACAATATTGATACACCTTAGTAAAGGTGGGCAATTCTTTCCTGTTTAGAAAGAAATTTATGCCCTCTAAAACTTCAATCATCCCTTTTAAGTAGGATTTGTACATTGGTCTGGCTTTGATCTCTTCAGGAATATATTGTCCAAGTGAAGTTCCATCAAGTTCATCCTCATCAATAGGACATCTAGGTGCACAATGAATTCCCTCAACATCCATCTTGTAATTGTCGGTAAAAACATCTGAAGCAACAATCAATTGTTCCATCATTCGTGGTGGTATTAATCCACCAACTAAGGAGCTCCTTTGACTTTGGGGAAGGCATTGAATAGCCTTAAGATAAAGCTTTTTTAATTCGTCATTTTGGCTAGTGTCAAAACATTGCTCAAAACTGATTATTGAGCCAATTTCAGCACGGATTTTATTCAATTCACAATAGCTTGGGGCAGGTACAATAGGAAGGAATGTCTTTGCTTCGACATCCCCCTTCGATAAAACTTTGAGTTTCTTTGGGGTTAGAAAGAAATAGGTACGCAGATCTTCTCTTGATAATTGTTGAAAGGAAAACCTTGAAAACAATCTCATGACCATTTTGTCTTTAACCTCAACTCCTTCCTCGCCATTTTCACGAGTATTGTTCAAATAAAATGGACATACAACACAAATATTCCATTGCTTCCAGAAGAAATTAAAAAAAGATTTCAAAAAGATAAAGCCAAAGTCATTTCCCCTTTGCTTTTTAGTGATTTCCAATTTTTGGATAGTTAGAAACCCATCATCAGAGGCTTCTTTGATTTCTTCACCTGTTAAAAAATCCTCAAAACACTCTGATCGTAGCTTTCCAGAATTATAGCACAGGCTTCTACCAATTTCCAATAGCTCTTGAGACATGGAGTCACAATAAGGTATAAATTCTGTTTGCCAGCCACGTCTTTCTATGTAATTACCATTTAATCTTCCAATAAATGTTCCTTTAAAAACAAAAAAGGAAACAGTTTTAAGTTAAGTTGAGTCTTAACAGTATAAATTTAGAAAAATAATATAATACAAGAGTTTTGAAGGTGATAAAACCATTCAAATTTGGTAAAGTTCCAGAAGTTAAAGCTTCTAAATATAAGCACAGAATTGATACACCTCTTTAGTTTCTTAGCTCACACTATGTTTTCTTAGTACCGGGTGCACCACAAAAAAGCTCCTCTTTTTCAAGTAAATGTTCCCGAGTTCTATGATATGACATTTAATAAACTAAATCCTCCTCTACTGGAAAGGGGAGAGATTTTGATGGGTTAATCAAATAATATATAATGAATGAAAAAGTTGCTTTCAGAAACAAAATATAAACCTTTCAAATTGTTGTCTGAAAACGACATTAGCAATCACCTTTTGCATGGTAATGAGCTTTTGTTTGCGACAAGATTTGTTTTTCACAAATTACTTCTTCTGATTTTTGTCACTAAACTGGTATAACTCAATGTAACAAAAAATTTATCTCAAAAATGGATAAGATTTAATTTCTTGAAATTTAACCAAATTTTCCTCTTGAAATTAAAATTCATCTTTTTTATTTAAGCATATTGAAATGTCATTTCGACAGTTATAATTATCATTTTCAATCACTGGAACAAAGAATCTGATGTAACCGTGTGGGCCAATTTTTACATTTGCGAGCACATTTTTAAAGAAAGTTTTTCATTCATTCAAACATAAGTTTTGATCCAATGATCTAGATTTAAAACCAACCCATCAAAATTTAATATATTACCTTACTCATTTAGAGTTCAAACTGTAGAGTTTGAGCAAAACAAGTTTAAAGAGAGAAGTTCCTTTGTGACACACCCAGCAGTTAAATACTGACATAGAAGAGGAAATGCCTTAGAACTACTTTCAGAAGAGGTAATTAAAACACAGAGAAAGAGATACCATACCGTCTTTGGACATCATTTCAGATTCAATGTAAAATCCATCCAAATCCCCTTCATCAATCGTGATGATAAAATTGAAATTTCCTTCTTCGAATTCTCGCTTCTCCAGATGACATACTTCTTCATCTTCATCTTCATAAAAATTATTTTGGTCTTGATCCATTTTTAATCAATAAGGCTTAAAATAAAACTTCTAAAATAAAAAAAAAACCTTTTTTAGATTGTCCTTATGAACAAAATGAAACTTTGATGAGGTTTTTTAACTTTCTACTTTGAGTTGTGTGAGCACTTGCAGAAAATCAAAAGAAACCCATGTGACCTTAATTGCAACATCAAACATTTTATCTTGAAGTCAGACTTTTACATTTTGGTAGAAAAAGCCTAAACTTTAATCTAGCCCTCAGCTCTCAAGCAACCATCATGGATGTTTAGGGCCCAAGATTTTCATTATTATCTACCAAAAATAAAGCCAAACAAATTTCATACTAACAAAATTGTTCAAAACTACCTGGTTCTTAGAGAATATGACTCTTCAATTAACTCAGCTTCTATTGTTGATTCGTCCATCTGTATCATTGTTCTGCTTTTAACTGTACATATACCAGTTTTCCAGTTAAGGCGCCCTTTCTACTTCCACTGACCATAGTTTAGCACTCCTTACACTATTTATATATATGAAAATATATATAATTAAGGTAATTTTTTCATTCTCTCTAGCCTAGTTCCTCTGTTATAAACGTTTTTTTTTCTCAATTTCTTTGTTACTTTTCAAATTTGTTTCTCTGTTTTAAATCTTATTTTCTATCTACTTTGTTACTTTCTAATTTTGTTTCTTTGTAATTTTGTTTTCTAGTTTCTTTTATTATTACTTTCTAAAGATTTTGAGTGTGGGTATTATAATTTTGGTGCCCCTTCATCTATAGTCTAGGGAATGATGAGGTAAAAAAAGAGAGGGAGGGTCTCGAGAGGGGTCCTGAAAGTTTGGGTATGGAAGTATAATTGAATGAAAATAGTTGCCACCAGTTTCCATAGCCTGGGAATCCAAGCGTTAAACTTTGTTCACAGTCTTGTTTATAATACTTTTGTAGCTTGTTTTTAATGCTTAGCGCAATAAGTAACACACCTGCAGGGAGATTTTTCCCTGCAATGCAAGTTCAGTCTGATTGGCCAGATTTTGTGCGTATTACTTAGCAGTACTTTCGCGCGCATTTTGAAAATTTCGATGCGCGCATTTTGATAATTTCGATTATAATTGCTTGAAATGTAGGCAAATCCTGGCTAATATTTTCAGTTGCAAGTAGAATAGGTTAAACAATTTAAATCAAAACTATTCAATTGTATTTGATTGTGTTCAATTAATTTGATGTTTAATTTGTTCCATTAATAACTAACATCGTCTAGTGGTTTATTTGGCAGTCTAGGGATCTATGTTAAAAATGGATTTTTGAAATCATAAACTGATTACCCCTTCAAAATGTGCCAAAACATGTATAATTTCAGAAAAAGTAGAACAAATTCGGTAGAAACCTTTTTTGACTTCCCTACCGGGGCCTTTAAGGCCACGCCCACCTCGGAATCTCACTGCTAGGTTGCCTAAAAAAAGAATTATCAAAAGCCTATCAAGTTACCCTTCATTTGAAAGGTAATTTAATGTAGATTAAGAAAAACATCATGACTATGCATCAAAAATGAAGTGATAAGGTTGTAGAGTACATTACATTGCTCTTGAAAGAGGCTTTTTTAGTGTAATCGTGTAATGTCTTAAAAAATTCATACTTTTGCAATTAATTCATACTTTCATAATATTTTTTGGAAGACCTACATGAAATAAACATAAGTGCTTATTTTCTACTGATATCATACATTTTGAATCTACAGGATCATTTTAAAAATTTAAAAACTATAAAACCAAGGATAAAGGAGCTCTTTGACAAATAAGAAATTTCGTTGCTCTAATCGAGAACAGTTGAAGTTAGAAAGTCCGTCAACCTCTCAAACCTTATACTATCCAAAAGATATTTTACAGAGTTTGAAGGGTACTTCCTTTGCTATTAGATTTTAAACCTAATAAATTGAAATTGAAGTATTTTTGACAACATCTTATCCTCACAGTTCCTAGATATTGGACTTTAATTTTAGTCGCAATTACTTGGTCGACAGATGTCTTAATTATTTCAACTTTTTCAGGGAATGTCCAGTTGTGTCTGCTTTTATCAGTTCGTGTCATGTATGAAACTGCTACTGGTTGAACCTTTTCTGCTACTCCTAAATGTCATTTTGTCTCATTACCAATACCCTCATGCCAAAAGGCAATAACATGCTCCCCAATATCACAAGTCTTTGGACTTTACTGCTCCCCAATATAACAAGTTTTTTTGACTGTATTGTTTCATCCCCTTGTAAAGGAGAGTTGAGTTCCAGTGTTAGTGATTTACTATCATCCCTCTTACCCACAATTCCATGTATAACATTTCTAAGATCTTTAATAGTTGTCTAAAGCAACAACGTGCAATACTGAGGTAAGAGCTCAAGTTTTCGACATACTCTTCTGTGGAATTTTTTCTCAAACGAAAGACTGCAGCTGTTCGCTTGAGAGACATGCATGTAATTTTGGCATATTTCACTTCATTATACATCATTTGTTCTTAAGTTTATCATCCAAGTTTGTTTCTACGTACTTCTAAAGTATTTTCTTCTTCTGAGTTATATGGGCCTGAGATAAGTCTCCAATAATGAGTACTTTTTTGACCCTTCACTCAATCTTGCCTTTTCTTTTTCAGTAAAGGCTTCAGTTTTCTGCTCCTTGACTTTATCAGCCTATTCAAGTTTAATTACCTTGACTTCTTTGGAGGGTTTTATAAACTTTTTAAAGTTATTTGAATTTGCTTGCTCAAGAATGTCATGTTTTTATTGAGTACCATGTTCTTCATACATGTACTTACTGAGCTTTTGAAAAAATACTGCTATCCTATGACAAAAAGTCTGATTTACTCAACTCTGTATGATTTTTTTGAAAGTATTGATCAAAGTATAACGATTTGGATAGGGAAATGATTGTAATAGCTTAATATACTCAACATGCGTTTTTAGAGGGAAAATCACAAAATCATCATTTTTTAGCAGGCATAACTTTTTATAACCTCATTTTTAGCCACTACGTGTGACCTTTTTTGGAATCTGCATGAAATTCTCTTTCCAATGAGGGGTCACATAACTATCTTTTGACAAAGAAAAAAATCACTCCTAGGGCGGCCCCTTTGAGCAGTCGGTGAACCCTAAATACCCGGGTAGGGAAACCACAAATGGTTCCTACCCTAAAAATTGATGTTTTTTCAAGTTTTTATAACCTATGGCACATTTTAAGAGGGTAATCAGCATGATCTGTTCCTAACATAAATCCCTATTGGCACGTGACAAGACATAATCCCAATGGCCCAAACATACCCAAGTACATTTTTGGATCATGTTTGGGCCAAAATAGCATGACATTGATGATCAGGCCAAGTTCAAGCCACAAAATTTTGAATTTTCACCTCAGAAAACCTGGCGAACATGTGTGGGCCAGTTTGGGTTATGATTTAAAGAAATAAACTCAGACAAAATAAATTGTTTAAGATAAAAAGAATGAGAAAATTTATTGATTTTGAAGAGAGATTGACTTTGACAAGAAATCACGCTTTAACAATCGAAAGACCCTGACTTGGTCTAAGCTTTAAAAAACAAAGAATTGGCGAATACTTTGAACCCTTAAATCATCCTGTTGAAAAAAACATTTATTGATACTGTCTATAATGATGTTAGGTTTTACTAACATATATGGCAAGGTCTTTTTATGCTACAGTACAGCAGGGCTCATTATTGTGGACTGACACTAGCTTGTTTTTATATCCAGGGGATGTCAACTGAACCCTAATGAACCGGTTTCCTTAATTCAACCATTGGACTTAATCGAACAATGTGTTTGATTACAGAACCAAATTGACCAATAATCAAACTTTACAGCAGAAACATTTTGATTAGTTTGATTAGTTTGAGCAAAGAAAACAATTCAAGTCAATTTCATTACTCAAAGTTTCATGCCATCCAGGATGTCAATCTTCAGTGAAATAAATATTCTATAAAAATCTACAATTTAATGTCTTTTTGACGTCAATTCAGAATTGGAAATTATTCAAATTCTCAAGGAGGAATTTCCTTAAGCTTTGATTGATTTTATGCGCTTTATCCAGAAAAAAAGGGAAAAAAAGCGAAAATAACAAGAGAAAGGAGATCAAAAATTGTTTGAATTCCCTAACGATAAGCAACTCTGTGCAGTGTAGGCCCGTCGTCATGCGAAAAGAACCAATTGTATTGCGCAAAAAGCTGTGTAGCCCTCTTTGAAAAAGTAACCGGTTAACAATGTCTGTAACAGCATTTGGCAATAATTTCAGTTTGCTTATTTAACATTTTCTTTACTCAAACTAGTAAAAGTATTTTATCATTAATGTATATTTGAGTAGTTTGAGTAGTTAATTTGTTCAATAGCCACCTCTAAATAAGTGCCTAAAACCTAATAAAATCACAACAATTTATAATGCACCACCCAACGCTTATTATGATTATTACCCTAGCTTTGTGTAATGTAAACATACCTTTGTCTAATTCCGCCATAGCAACTACCTTATTGGAAATAATTTTTGCGGGTTTTAATTTTAGCGTTTTTCGCAGTTTCATCAAAATCGTGAAATTTTGATCTCGCGAAAAATTTAGAGGGTTGAAAACCGCGAAAATTAATTCCCGCGAAATATAATTTTTTCCAATTTCATCGAACATTTTTAAAAATCCCTAGGAAAATGAAAGAAATTGTCGAAAAAAGGGCAAAGCTGCGAAAATTCAAAAAATGCAATTTTTCGGACATTTTTTTCGACCGCGAAAATTAGTCCCCGCGAAAATTAGTTCCAATAAGGTCTCCTCTGCAAAGTAGTAGGTACAAGTAGTTAAAAAATAATTGTCAAATAAGTGGGCGTCAAACAAGTGATCTTTCACATAATAGACAGCCCAGTTGTTTGACAGTTTATATATTAGGGATCTTTGACAAAAGACTTTCAAATTTTTTATAGGCATTGGGCCATTAAAGGGGTGGGGGGTCCAACTACATACCGATAAAAAACAAGTATTGTGGAAAGAAAATCTTTTCAGCCAATTTCTTTCTGATTTCGTCCACAAACTCCACCGAAAGCATGCAATTTCACTTGCTTTCGCTTTCACGCACAAATTTGCAACTTTTAAAAGTACAGTTTTGAATTAGCTTTGATAAAAAACTCTTTTTTCATTGACCAGCGCGTTGCCTTTTTCTTCAAAAAGCGACTTCATTGTGTCACTTCTTTGTTTTGATTAACAATATCAATGCGGGTATTGAACTCAATGTTGGTACAAATAGACAAAAATTCAATGATGACGTGTGGAAAGGCAAAATCAACGCGATGTCGGACATGATTGGAGAAAAATTGTGTTTTCAAAGAGGTAAAAGTATGTTTTGAAAAATTTTGGCTGATAAGAGCAAGGGGGAGGGGGTCTGAAGCTTATCGGCCCAATGCCAATATAAAATTTGAAAGTTTTTTATCGAGGACACCTTACTCTGTACCAAAGTGTATGTCACGTAAATGGTAAGTCAATGTAAAACATAAGTTAAGCTTGGGATAAACGGATACAAAGCTGATTATAAATGATGCCCCCGAGGGTAGGGGTTTGTGAAGAATGATCTCTTCCTTCCACTGCCCCCCCAAATGACTGGTAATTTATCACACTGACTGACTATTGTATAGACCTTTTCGCCTTTCCATCCGCCATATTGAATTGTATGCAAAAATTATGGTGGCTGAATTGCTGTGGTGAAATTCCCTGATAAAGTATGCAAAACATATGCAAAAAGAAAGTATTAATAAAAAACTTATTACATGCATAGTTGGCATTATATCTATATATTAATAGCCGTAGTCTGTATGTCAGTTTGTTTTTTGTTGGTTTGTTTTTTGTGTGTCACTTTCGTTTTCGCAAGCAATGTTTTGTTCTTTTAAAAGATGACTTTTGCTTCTTGCTCCACAAATGTGTTGAATCAGATTCGCACCGTTTTGTAAAGACTTTGTTTTGATTGATAGATTAGACTTTTTCTCTTTTTTTTCTTTCTTTTTTTTTTGTTTTATGTTTTCGAATGTAATTAACGACCTTTGATTTGAGACATTCGATTTCTTTTCAAAACAAAAGAAAATCTGTTAAAGAAAAGAACAAATATAAAATAAAACATAAGAATCACAAGACAAGTTTGTTAGAACAACAGAACATTAAAAATAAATTCAAAAGGCGGTAAAAACTAGAGTTCTTTCTTCGTAAAAAGGGACCTTTAAACATCTCGAGAACATGTCGAGAATTATTTTGCTGTAAATCTAAGTCATTGTTGAATTTGAAAAGTTATCGAAGTTATGACGAAGTTATTTTATAAAAAGCAACATAAAATTGCGCTATCACGCTTTTTTGTCTGCGTGTCATAGCTGCCTTCCGGGGGGACTATGGTTGTGAGCTGACTTTCGGCCCTGTCCCTCGGACCCTTAGCAGAATAAAGAGGAGAAGAAAATAATAAGGGAAATTGTGTGAATTTTAATTCACTTTTTGGAACTATTTTGACCAAATTTCTATCTTTCTGGGGGAAAAAAGTTGAAATTTTCCTATTTTCCTAGTTTTCCTAAACATCAAGAACTACAGCAAATATAACGCGAGCGAAGCGAGAAAAAAATCTAATTGCAGAGCCGTCTCGGACGTCGCTGGTCGCCGGTATGGTGTAATTTGGGAATGACGCCCTTTTTCTGCTTTCTGATCATTTTTGCCACAAAAATCTTTTTCAAAATATGGTTAAAAGATACGTCACCCGGGAGGGATAGAGTCAAACTTTGAAGAGAATTCTTCTCTTTAATTTTGATTTCATCGTGTTTAAGCCACCCTCCCAACATCCAAAGGACTTTAAATGCGTTCAGCAAACAGCTAAACCGGCGTGCGACGCCGGGTACCGGCTAGTTAAAGTGTAATCTTGTAACAGAAAGATTAAATTTGCTTCTTTTGAAAACTAGAAATAATCAAATTCGCTCAACTCTTAGAACAAGCACTTCAAAAAACCATAACATAACACATAAACTCAAGCTGAAAAATCACCCGCGAAGGTACATTTCTATTTCTATTTGGTTGAGTTGCAGGAGGCTTTAGATGTCTATTCTTGCAACTAGAGACGCTTACTAATGAGCGTCCCGTCAGCACCTTAAACTGACTACCCAATTCCCCTCAAATGGCATGGGTTGACCCGGGCGAAGGAACATTCACTTGCCAAGTGAACTGTCGTGAGTGGGGATCGAAAACAGTTTCAACCTTTCTATGAATTTCAGCAGATAAAAATTACGGTAAGCGATCAGTTGTTCGACAGTGCATCAGCTCAACATTTTTAAAGATTTGTCGAAAAAATGTACCGTCGAATAAGTTTACTGTCAAACAAATGGGATTTCCCCATTTAAAACTAGACTAGTGACCTCAGAGTGCACAAGTGACCAATAGACCTTTTCGCCTTTCCATCCGCCGTCTTGAATTGTATGCAAAAATACAGGAAAGAAAATGCTGTGGTTGGATTTAGTTGTAAAGTATGCAAAACATATATGCAAGTTTACAACAAAGCATCTTATATTATAAATAAATACTATAATCATTAGAACAATAAAAGATGGAATTTTTAAATCTAAAAAGAAATATTTACAAAATAACAAAAGCCTTTTAGAAATTTGTTCTTAAAAGACATAGCATATTTTGTTTTCATGCCATTAAAAAACTCCACAAAGACGGAGTACACACATCAAACTTTCAAAACACGCAAACTGAAAGCAGTAATTATGACGTCACACATCATCAATGTTTTGATTTGATCATTTGGCGGCTCTATTCCCAGGAGAATAATTCACCGTCAGCCGAATAAGGATTATTTTTTACCTTCGCGGTTGATTTTTCGGTTTGAGTTTATGTCTAATGTTATGGTGTTTTGAAGTGCTTGTTCTTAGAGATAAGTGAATATAATTGTTTTTAGTTTTCAAGAGAAGCAAATTTAATCTTTCTTCTACAAGATTCCAGGCGTACCCAATCGATAACATCGATTGTCAATTTAATCGATGTCAATCGATATAAGTCGTTCGTAATCGATGATCGATCCATTACTAATCGATGGCCAATCGATAGGAACGTAAAATTTTATTATCGATTGGTATCGATTTTCATCAATTAAATTTGATTATTATCGATTAGCCATCAATTGAATTCGATTGTTATCAATCAAGATTGATTGCGATCGATTGTGCTAATTTTCTGTATGTATGATCGCTACTCTGTGTACCAGAGTGTATCTCACGATAATATCGTAGCTTACTTTAAGGGAAGAAATTTTCGTGGAATTTAATTTCGCGGCTCACAGCTCAAAATTCTGAAGTTTCGCGGGAATTTAATTTCTCAGTTGAGAGAATTTTCTGTTCATAATATGGACTATTTTGCCCTAAAAATACCAATTTTCGGGTGATTTTTTAAAGCCTGAAAATCGGTCGATTGAATTCGATTTGGTTCGACTGGTTCGATCGTTGATTCCGTTCGATTGAGATCAGTTGGTACTACCTAAGGGAAGAAATTTTCACGGAACAAATTTTTGCGGAATTTAATTCCGCAAAACACGATTTTAAATTCCGCAAAAATTTGTTCCGTGAAAATTTCTTCCCTTAGGTAGTACCAACTGATCTCAATCGAACGGAATCAACGATCGAACCAGTCGAACCAAATCGAATTCAATCGACCGATTGAAATTCGATTGTCGAGCGCAATATTACCGCAATTTTCAGATTCGATTCAGATTCGATTGATATTCGATTGCGTTCGATTGATGTTCGATTGCGTTCGATAGCATTCGATCGTCGATTCATTGACCCCCGGATTGTTCATTGCATAATTTCTGCGGGAAATCAAAAGTAATTTCATTCGGCTTGTGATGTTTGAGAGCTTGGATGTTGGGAAGCTTCAAGACTAAAGCCAGACGATCTCAATCGAACGGAATCGACGATCGAACCAGTCGAACAACAATCGAACCAATCGAATATTACCCAGAATTTTGACGTTCGATTGAGATTCGATCGCGTTCAACAATCGAATTTCAATGGGTCGATTGCGTTCGATTTGGTTCGATCGTCGATTTGGTTCGATTGAGATCGTCTGGGTAGTACGACAATGAATTTTGAAAATTATCCCAGAAATCGGGTTTGTGTACAAAAAACACAAATTAAAGGGATCTTCGTCATCCTCCTCTGGCTCCTCCAAATCAGCTAATGCTTGTTAATACATTATACAATCTATATGTAATATATATTACACAAGCCTTTAACGCGTACTTAAAACACTTGAATATCGTAATTAATTGTTCTCTAGTTTTTCACGCGTAGCGTTGAAAATAATTATTTATTGCCACGCGTTAAATTAGAAAAACCACGGTAGGGTTGCGTTTTTAGCGAATATAAAGAAATCGATAACTATTGTTTATTATCGATCAAAAACGATTAATATCGATTGATTTCCCGTATCGATTTCATCCATTGGGTAGGCCTGGAAGATTACACGTTAATATAATGCCAATTATGCATGTAAGTTTTATATTAATACTTTCTTTTTGCATATGTTTTGCATATATACTTTCTAAAGTAAAGGAATTTCACCACTGCAATTCCGCCACCATACAGTTACATCAAAATGCCTCGAAAATGTCAATATCAAAATTGCGTAATCAGAGAACGTATGTTTCGCTCATTATAAAAAGGCCGACACAAACTTTCATAATTGGATTGTAATCGATTGTCGAGCGCAATATTACCGCAATTTTCAGATTCGATTCAGATTCGATTGATTTCGATTCGTTCGATTGATGTTCGATTGCGTTCGATAGCATTCGATCGTCGATTCATTGACCCCCGGATTGTTCATTGCATAATTTCTGCGGGAAATCAAAAGTAATTTCATTCGGCTTGTGATGTTTGAGAGCTTGGATGTTGGGAAGCTTCAAGACTAAAGCCAGACGATCTCAATCGAACGGAATCGACGATCGAACCAGTCGAACAACAATCGAACCAATCGAATATTACCCAGAATTTTGACGTTCGATTGAGATTCGATCGCGTTCAACAATCGAATTTCAATGGGTCGATTGCGTTCGATTTGGTTCGATCGTCGATTTGGTTCGATTGAGATCGTCTGGGTAGTACGACAATGAATTTTGAAATTATCCATAGAAATCGGGTTTGTGTACAAAAACACAAATTAAAGGGATCTTCGTCATCCTCCTCTGGCTCCTCCAAATCAGCTAATGCTTGTTAATACATTATACAATCTATATGTAATATATATTACACAAGCCTTTAACGCGTACTTAAAACACTTGAATATCGTAATTAATTGTTCTCTAGTTTTTCACGCGTAGCGTTGAAAATAATTATTTATTGCCACGCGTTAAATTAGAAAAACCACGGTAGGGTTGCGTTTTTAGCGAATATAAAGAAATCGATAACTATTGTTTATTATCGATCAAAAACGATTAATATCGATTGATTTCCCGTATCGATTTCATCCATTGGGTAGGCCTGGAAGATTACACGTTAATATAATGCCAATTATGCATGTAAGTTTTATATTAATACTTTCTTTTTGCATATGTTTTGCATATATACTTTCTAAAGTAAAGGAATTTCACCACTGCAATTCCGCCACCATACAGTTACATCAAAATGCCTCGAAAATGTCAATATCAAAATTGCGTAATCAGAGAACGTATGTTTCGCTCATTATAAAAAGGCCGACACAAACTTTCAATAATTGGATTGTAACATCGAGTTAAGTCTCTTTTGTTAAGTCACCAGGGGGTAAATAAAACAGACCTTGATACATTTATCGTTCGTTTCAACTTGACCATTTGTTTAAAACTCAGCCTCCTAAATATTTGGGGTAGGTAAAATATGTACAAAGAAATTCATACTTTTCCAACCCGGCCAATCTTTAAAAAAGAAGTGAACAATAAAATGTAATTACCCTTTCCAAATAAACCTCTTCGGTGGCGAGCGTAGTCTACTCTGACGTAATTGTAAAATTTATGTGATGGGAGTTTGACATAGTAATGTAATGTTGTTTGGGGAATTATGAAGTTCTCTGGAATTTCGATTGCATTTATTCAGGTTGATTTTTTATGACTTCTAATGATACTTTTTCTAACGAGTTTGATTACTCTGTTCTCACACTTATGTCTTTTTTTTTCACGTCCTTTTCCGTGATTACTTTTATTCATATTTTTAAAGACAGGTAAGAAGGCATATTGATGTAACTGCCATAATTTTTGCATACAATTCAATATGACAGATGGAAAGGCGAACAGGTCTATCGACCTACCCTTTTTTAAAGCTTCTAGGACACAAAGGAAACAATCAATTGGGCCTGGCCCTATCATCAAAATACAATCAAACCTATTGAACTAAGATTGGACCTTTCGAACTACCGAGAAGTCGGGTAACTTGCATCATAGTTAGTGCACAGTGATGGAGGCTAACCTGGCTGACCTGGTCCTTAAAATACAAAGTTAAATCAAAACAAAAATGGTAGAGTATAGCTGCAAGCGGACCTGCGTAGTTCAAATTTTGCTGCTTTGATTTGTCAATCAATTGAGGGCTATGGATAATAGCCTCCACTGTGCACTGATGCAAGTTGTCTATTATGATTGAGTCGTTCGATAATTCAATTCAATTCAATTCAAAACATATATTTACCCGAAGGAAGGGACACCAAGTTTAGAAGCCTAATTACAAATGGTGCAACCTAAAGTTAGATTAGATTACAGTACTGTATAGTCCAATAACAAAATGGAAAAGTGTATGCCATAAAAATTCCTTCAATCTAAAAACTTACAATTACAATATACTTACATTTTTGAAAATGGAGCAATAACTTAAAGTGATAAGAATATGCTCAGAACTGGACCATGTGGTGAGCTTGATCTTTCGTCCATTTATTTTTCGAGATTGCTCCTGGAGACTGATAAGGCCCTATCTACATTTTCTAAACATACCTAACTTTTGCAAAGTCAGCAAATAAAACGCCTCCTAGCCGCCCGTGGCTTTGATACGCGCGATAAAGGCAAGAAAATTATGGTTCGCAGCAAAAGTTTACGTTTTTCGTGGGATTTCCTTTTTCGTGTCGCTTCTTATAGCTCTGGGGATGTATGTATTATGGGCGGTGTATGTATTATGGGCGTGGCTGGGTGTAGTACACAGAGGGTGCCGTCGTTTTGGCTTTAGGAAATTCCATTACCACTTTCTAGTGAAACAGCAATCCAATCCAACGTATTTTCCGTTTCTTCTAGAAAAGAACCCGTTAGATACAAAGTAAAGGGGACAATCTGGAGTTTTTACAAGCTCTCGTTTGATTTGGTTGGTCGTTAACCTGTAATAAAACAATTTTGTTACTTTTTCTAAAGAACGCGTCATCTCTATTATTTCAAATGACCAATTAGTGAAGTATCCAGCTCATCCCGTTAAGGTGGTAGTCTACCGCCAGATTTCAAAAGTCAAAAAATCACATTTTTTGCAATAACTCAAGAACTTCTTTACATTTCGTAATGAAATTTTCAGGAAATGTATATCAACTATTAACATTTCTAAAAAATAAAAAAAAATTCTAAAAATAACCAAAGACGGGGGTAAAATCAGCCAGCGGGTAAAATACTTTATTTTGCTTGTGTCAGGTTTTCTGAATAGTCGGCTTGACCTATGAAGTTAGTTTTTTTTTTAAATGACTAATATTTAGAAAAGGTCTGGAATGAGTGAAAAAAAAAATTATAATTTTTTTCCAGGGGGTAAGAAACTGAAAAAAACGCTTTTTTGAGATTAAAAATCAGGAAACCAATTTTAAAACTTTTTAATCCATTCATTCAATGCACAATCATGTAAGGAAACTTCCCTGAAAATTTCAAGTCTGTAGCTACTCTCAATCCTAAGATATTTCTGACAAGGTGTTTGCGAACCCCCGGAAACGCGTTTTTGAGAAAATCAAAGAAAAAGACAAAAATGGGTATCATTTTAAGCTGGAAAGCTCTTTTCAAAAAATTTCTTCACTGAATACTCATCTCTTTTGGCGTATCACATTGCTATGTTTCGGCCGAGATTGAAGAAATAAGTCCTTAGCAACGGGATTTTTTCTGTTGCTAGGGCGATTTTTCAAGCACCCAACAGGATAAAAATGTTCACTGCGGCCTGAATGATAAAGATATAGCTCTGAAATTTTCAGGAGATGCTCAGAAGGACCTAAGGATCTCAAAACACCCAAAAACTAGAATTCGACAATTTTTTCGATGATTTTTTATTTTTGGGTAGACTACCACCTTAAAAGAAGTTTCTTCTCTAAGATTATAAATAGTACTTTTTCATTTGAAATACACCGCGCTACACCGCGGGATGCCTCACTTTCTAACTGATATTTTCAGATAGCAAGTAGGTATGTCTGATTATGGAAAAAATTTCAAGTCAATTGAAACAATAGTTGTCAAAATATTTACATCCGAAATTTTTAAAGAGAAATCATGAAAGCTTCTCAAATTCATAACACGCGCTGATAAAAATAGATTTCATTTACAAGGAAGCTTTTGGGGTATCTTCTACAAATATTATTTTGATGAAAAACGGGAACATCATAGCAAAATGTGCAAACGTACTGCATGAATACTATGTCTGCTTCATTTTTCTTATAAAAACAGAACACTCAAGGGGACAGAGATGGATTTCTATTATGAACAGTTTACAATAGAAAAGACAAAGAAGCGATTCGCTAAGGAATTATCATCCAGCTCCGCTATAACATATCCCTGCTTACAGTGCATTTTTTTAAATTTTAACTCTTTTAGAGCAAAAAAATCAAGATTTCCGGGCAAAAATTTCCCTGGATTCGCCGAAATTTCCACCCATGCATTTATCAAAAGTCCACTCTTACAGTGAATTTCTGATATTTTGAAAAGCATACCCTTAACCGCCGCACATACTCGTCTGACTGCCCCCCCCGGAATGGAATCCGTCAAATGGAAACCATCAGACAAAATCTTAGCCCTGCCTTTTGTTACAATTAGGATTTTTTCAAGAATCTACCCTGAAAATACTGAACCTCCGAAAACCGGCTCGTTAGAGATGTTAAAATTTTGCAAAAAGCGACCCTGAGAGACTATCTTTGACTTTTTGTTGTTATTGTAACCATTAGAGAGACTTGGTGAAAAGGACCATTATGGGTCTTACTTTATAGTAGGGTAATAATCGTACACAACCTGTCTCATGTTAATAAATTTTACATTTCACGAGGGGTTAACATTGAAAATTACTGATATAAATAAAGGAACACTAACATATCAAAATACTACATGCTTCAATCTACGTAATTCAATATCGAATGCTGTCCAAAGGTTTAGTGTTAAAGTATCTTACGCTCGTAATGTACTCTTCTTTGTTGAAACAAATATTTCCCATTATCAAAATATGAAAATCAGTCTTCATATAATTTTTATCAGACCACATTTTCTTAACAACTTCACTCAAATCACGAGCCAGGCGTCGGTGGATCAAAAAGTCACAAGGGGTGGACAGGGTGCGCCAGAACGTGGATTATGACAAAAACGTCATTTGATTATCATTCTTCCGCCCGTCGTACAAGTTATCATACTCCATTACGAGCCTGATCATCCGAATGGGTTCAACGTTTCTAAATCTTTACCTCTCCCAACATCATTGGAGATGAGAACGACGAAAGTTCATTCCTTACGTTAGATTGACAAAGGGTCCAGAACCGAGAAGAAGATTTTTGCGAGTGAAATGAAGTTTGTGAACAGGTGTTGATTTGGTCACATAAGAACCAATCTCGTACGAATTGGTAGATGATGCTCTACAAAGAATGAAGGTGTACAGTTGAGCCTCGTGGCATTTTAAGATGCAATATCGAAGGGGCATCGAATAACCAAAAAAATTCCGTAAGGTAATTAAACAGTTCATTTTTAGGCCGGCCCAATTTCGAGGGCTTTGATAAGGACTGTAAATGACTTCAAAACCTGCTAAACTCGCATCAAAAAAGTAAATAATTAATTTGGCAAGAAATTTCGTTTTTAGCCTATTTTTCGCCGGTCTTTTTTACGCCGGCCCTTTTTACGATGGACCTAAAAGGTCTTGCCAATAAGGCCTGATTTAAACTTTGAAGAATGACATTCATATTAAATATTAAATGAATTGCATAGGTGATTTCAATGAGACCTCTCTGTATGGATGTTAAACGGAACAGTTAAATTGGTGGTTTATTAGTGATTTTAAATTGATAAAGGGATATCACCACAACTTACGGTTTTTGATCCAGGTCATCATCCATGTGACATGCGCGTTTGATGTCCCACAACTTGATACAATTGTCCAAACCACCTAGAAAGAGATTTGAAATTTGACTCTTTTTTAGCGGGATTTAAAAGACCTTGAGGAAATTTTATGTTTCTCGCATTTCTTTGGAATATAACTACGCAGAATTCATTTCATAACCTCGACAAACTGGATATAAAGCACAAATTGGAACTGTGCTGCAAAGTAAAGGGTTATAAGATAGCCAAATAAATTTGAAGATATAAGCCGCTGTGAGTTATCTTTTACCTGACGCTAAAACATGACCTTCTCTACTGAAGCACAATGTATTAATACAGGCAGTGTGACCATTGAAATCTGCTACAGGTGCCGACTCAGCGACATCCCATAACAAGATACGTTTGTCAAGACCGGCGGACACCAAGTAACGCCCGTCAGGAGAGAACTTCACTGTCTGGACTCCTGCCTGTAATTCAAAAAATACACAATTGTTTAGGGGGAATCGTGAATATTGAGCATTGAACACTCTTACACCTAAACATTCTTACACCTAAAGCAAGGCGAGTTAGGATTGAGTTTAAATCACGTCATACGACCCTGACTAACTCGAACCCAACATCCCCTTGTGGTTGATAGGTGAATTTGGAATAGAGAACAACAAAAGAAGTCTAAACCTGATTTTAATGTAATCTTTAAATTATTAAAAACTCCGTACAACTTGGTACAGTTTACCAAAAGTTTTTAAAATAATTTCCATACCTTATGACCAGTGAATAGACGAACAGAATTGCCAGTGCTCAGATCCCATATACGAACAGTGCGATCAGATGATCCAGTTGCAATATAGTTGCCGTTTGGATGGAAATCTACAACCTGTTCATGGTGAGATACAAATCACAGAATTTTGAAATTACTGAATTCGTTTTTATAAAGAAGTTCAGTTATTATACTAGACTGAAAATTGTCGGAAGAATTTGAGTAACTTTCCTACGATCGTTCCAAAACAACAGGAATGATGAATTATTAGTAAGTGAGATATTTTCACTGTTTTATGTTTAGTTACTGTTTTGGTTCAAGCCTGATATATCCTGAGCAAGACAAGCTTTTAAGCCCAAGGAATTGAAAAACAGATATTTCAGCTTGGCAAAAATCTTTACTCGTTCGTCAAATAACAATTTTTTATTGACAAGATACCGAAAGCTTTTCTTTTTCACCAAATTTTACTTACAGTTCAGTAGTTCAATCATAAAAATGAGGAATATTTTATTGCAATAGAATACTTACATTGACGTCGGATAAATGGCCGGCAAATATACGAAGAGGTTGGGCGTTCTCTGTGCTCCATAGACGAACTGTTCGATCATACGAGCAAGATGCAAAATAATAACCTTGTGGTCTAAAGAAAAAGATTAAATTGTTATAATATTACTCTCGGGTACCTAATAGCCGGGGGGGGGTAATAAAATTTCCAAAAATTTATTGATTTCCGGGAAATTTTTTTGCAAGTTCACTCTTTTGCCCTAATTCTGCTGTATTAGCCTCCTTTTCGAAAATTTTCCACCCAGGTCATTTTTATTCCGACCCCCCCCCGCTTAATTTTTGAGATTTTTTCCAACCCCCTGCTTATTCCAAACCCCCCGGCTATTAGGTACCCGAGAGTACATTGATTGTGGATTTTTTTTACGAGCTGATGGTATAGACACATTGGGTTTGTCATTGTGAAAAAAATGAAGCTTGAGTTTTGGATCAGAATCTTTTCTATTGGAAACCATTTCAAAGCCAATTGAAGAAAGAGTCGTCTAAAAGAGTCAATAAGGTAATCGTGTAGCCTTTAAACCTGGCGAAGTAAAACGAAAACCCATTTGCTGAATCAAATTTTTCTGACTTTTATGATTGCGATGACTTTAAGCAACGTGTTTGGTCGCCAGGAGAGACGTATTTTGATTGGCTTTAAAATCTTAAAAAAGCAATTATTTTACGCGTAATAGCTTTTGGGAATTCACATCAAAAGACAAAGGATGTTTTAGAGATGAAAAGCTAACCATTTATACAACAAAAAGTTCGTAATTGTGATACTTCATAACGTTAGGGAAACGGGTGTGTAGATGTAATTTGGCTCTCTCGCAAGCCAACAGTATAGCAAACAAAAAATCAGAGCAAGATTTTTTAGCTAAAGTAATCGGGGAAAAAGTAATTCTGGTTCACGTTCAAGGTTAGTGAATTTAGTAATCCAAAAGCACTCACGAGAATTGGACATCCCATACAGGATACAAGTGACCTTTATAAACCACCAAATTGGTAAACGTGTGTAAGCTCCATAAACGAACTGAAATCGGAAAAATAAAGCTTAGAGTAAATTTAAACCTTAACGTCTCAAGGTAAGAATAAGTAAACAGTACCTTGAAGAAAGAAATTTTGGCGGGAATTTAATTTGGCGGATGAAGGATATTTTAAGCCAAAAACGCTATTAAATAAGAAAAAAACCTGTTTTAAGGTCTAAAATAGCTAACATTTGGGGAATGAGTATAATAATTTAAATTTGGCTGGAATTTAATTTGGCAGAAGGCGAGAAAAAATTAAATTTGACGAAATTATTCCCTTGGCCTTAAGGAAAAAGAAAAAAGAAGGATGGAATTTTTCAAGAAGAGAAATTGATTTTTTGTTTTTTAACATTCGTTTCGACAAGCATTATCCATAAGAAAATCACCTATTCTTTTTATCAATACTTACTAGTTCCGTCTTCTGATGAAGAGATCAAAAAACTTTTATCTGAATTGAAATTCAATCCATAAACAGGTCCTGAATGTCCACAAAGTGTTCGGCAATCCGTTGCTGATCTAAAAGACAATAGAACAAGCAACATGCTGAATGGACCTACCTGATGATGAAAGTTAGATAGCAATGCGAAAAGAAAAATGAAAAAAATCAGTCAGAATATATCTGAATAGATAGCGTTTAGCGAAAATACACAGCACAATAAATTCATCATTGATTGTTGATAGGGGGGGGGAGGGTTGTAGGGAAAAAATAAATAGGAAGTTCTGGTCCCAAAAATCAGTTTTATTGACAATTGAATCATGCTTGATTGTGAGCATTGTTATCAATAATGTTTTCGTGTGAAAAACATAGAAATATAAGGAAAAAATCCAATGAAAATCTGCAAAAACGACGATTTCCGGCATTTTCAACCGGAAAAATTTTTTTCTCAAAAATTGAACTCGGCCATTTTATGAGCATTGCGAATATGCATCTTTCTGCAAAAAATCAGAAAAAACTAAAACTGAAAATTCGAGAAAAAGTCAAAAAACCGGTTTTCCGGCATATTTCCGGCATTTTCGGCCGGAAGAAAATGTTTTTCGAAAATCGGGCTCCGTCACATTTCAGGTATTGTTATATTGCATCAGTGTGCAAAATTTCATAAAATTATATATAAAGTACAGCTCGAGAAATTCAAGAAATATTGTCTTTCCGGCGAAAATAGGTTGTTCCGGCGACTTTTAAAATAGTTCCGGCTTCAAAAATCAATTTTATTGAAAATTGAAACACGCTTGATGGTGGGCATTGCTATTAATAATGTTTTTGAATGAAAAAACAACCAATTATAAGGAAAAAGTCCAATGAAAATCTAGAAAAACGGCGATTTCCGGCATATTTCAGGCATTTCCCGCAGGAAAAATTTTTTTCTCAAAGATCGGACTCGGCCATGTTTTGGGCATTGTTTATACACATCTTTGAGCAAAAAGTCAGAAAAAACTAATGATAAAATCTCGAGAAAATGCCAAAAAACCAGTTTTTCCGGCATATTTCCGCCATTTTCAGCCGGAAATGAATTTTTTTCGAAAATCGGTCTCAGTCACAATTTAGGTATTGACATTTTGCATCAGTGTGCAAAATTTCATGAAAAAATATTAAGTACAGCTCAAGAAATTCAAGAAATACCGTTTTTCCGGCGAAAATCGGATGTTCCGGCGATTTTTAGAAAGTTCCGGCTTCAAAAATCAATTTTATTGAAAATTAAAACATGCTTGATGGTGGACATTGCTATTAATAATGTTTTTGAATGAAAAAACAACCAATTATATGGAAAAGTCAAATGAAAATCCAGAAAAACGGCGATTTCCGGCATATTTCCGGCATTTTCGGCCGCAAAAAATTTTTTCTCAAAAATCGGACTGGGTTAATACGCATCTTTGAGCAAAAAATCAGAAAAAACTAATGATGAAATCTCGAGAAAATGCCGAAAAACCAGTTTTTCCGGCATATTTCCGCCATTTTCGGCCGGAAAAATTTTTTTTTCGAAAATCGGGCTCCGTCACATTTTGGGCATTGCCATTTTGCATCATTGTGCAAAAAATTAGAAAAAACTAATGAGCCGATCCCAAGAAAAGCTGGCAACAGACGAACGGACGAACGAACGGACGAACGAACGAACGAACGGACAAAGGTTAATTTAAAGGACTACCTTAGGTAGGTCCAAAAATGAAATATCATCATGCTTCCTACAGATTACAGAGGTTTTAATGATATATTAAGCTACGTAATTTCTGCCATTATTAACACCACTCTAATAAAAGAGTACAGGGAGTATGCCAGTCATTAAATGAGATGTGGTGACGATACCCATAGGTTCGACACTCATACTACTAGGATGGGTATCTATCCAGAGATAGGGATCATTCAGGATGATTCGGAGGGTTCACTTCTCTTCTCTTTTCTCTCCAGCCATTACGGAAGCAATTCCGGTAGATTTGCATAAGGTGTCGAACATTTTCTACAGATTCGAACATTTTGCTTCCATAATGTAGAAATACCGAAGACTAGAAGCTTTGAAACTAGCTTTGAAGCAGACCGGTATGATTAAAGAAATTCACTAATTGCTATTCAAACCATTAAACAATTCTGTAGATTTTGCCTACTTGCTATCTCATTTCATTGATCAACCAAGAAGCTGACTGCTCACTTGGAAGGCCTTTAAGTGAAAGCTTAATTTTCAAGGAATGGAAGAGAGATCAATTAATCTAATCTACTTGTCGTTCATAATTCTTTCAAGGACATCATCTGCTTCCTTGTCAATCTTCGATAGTTCGTTCGGTGTCTTTAAAGTACGAAGTTTAGATGGTGTTAAACTCCAAATTTTAATTGAAGAGTCGTCAAAACCACAAGCGATAAGGGAGGAATCTTCACTGATGTCCAAGCAATTGATTCTGAAGAAAAACCAGACGAAACATGAAACAAAAAAGACCAAATTAAATAAAATTAAATAAAATGCATATTATCAACGAGACATCCGCTCTCTCGACATTTTCTAGAACAGATTTCTTAAACATTAAATTCAACAGCATAGGTATAAACATCATGTATACATGAATCAGTCAAGATATTCTAAACATTAAATGTAAAAGACATCCAAGCTATTGGTAAAATGGTGCCTCAGGGATTTGTAAAAGAAATTCAAACTACTGGTAAAATGGCGAGTCAAAGATTTTATTTTTGACTAAAAGACATCTAAAGTAGTGGTAAAAAAATAGTCGAACGTGCGCAACGCACTGGGCTCAACTTCAGTGCCTTCAAACTATTCATAGGTCCAATTGTAGAACCCCAGATATTAACCCAAGGAACAAGTATGCAAAATTTCAGCCAAATCCCACCATTTTTTGAAGTCTCCAGGCTGCCCCAAAGTTTTGGCCTCGTTTTGGCGAAAAACTCGTCCCCAGGCAGCCCCAGGCCCAAAAAATCAAAATTTTCAAAAAATGAAAAAAACACCCCCAGATATTAACCCAAGGAACAAGTGTGCAAAATTTCAGCCAAATCCCACCATTTTTTGAAGTCTCCAGGCTGCCCCAAAGTTTTGGCCTCGTTTTGGCGAAAAACTCGTCCCCAGGCCCAAAAAATCAAAATTTTCAAAAAATGAAAAAAACACCTCCAGATATTCACCCAAGGAACAAGTGTGCCAAATTTCAGCCAAATCCCACCATTTTTTGAAGTCTCCAGGCTGCCCCAAAGTTTTAGCCTCGTTTTGACGAAAAAATCGTCCCCAGGCCCCAAAAATTAAAATTTTCATGAAAATGAAAAAAACACCCCCAGATATTCACCCAAGGAACAAGTGTGCCAAATTTCAGTCAAATTCAAGCATTTTTGAAGTCTCCAGGCTGCCCTAAAGTTTTTGTGACAGACAGACAGACAGACACACACACACACACACACACACACAGACAGACAGACATTGTCAGATTGTAGCTCAACTGAAGTTGAGAATTGACTAAAAGACATCTAAAGTAGTGGTAAAAAAATGACTCGAGTAAAGCTTTGCAAGACTGCAAGACTTCCTTTAAATGCAGCAAAAGGAATGTGTAGTTTATAAAGATTGAACCACAAAACCACTGACTTTATATATCTCTGGACCAAGCTATATCCACCATCTTTGGTCGAAGTTTTCTTTTTGAAGGGGTACCCACAGAGAAGCCATTGTAGTGTTAAAAAATTTAACGTCTAACGGCGCTACATCATCAAAAGTATTCTAGAGAAAGTGCACCTAGCGCTCTCGATGCATTCACACCGCTATTGAGTAGTGCCGTCATTAGGGTACCACTTTTCAAAAAACTCCAATCAAAGATTTTGCTTGACCGGGATTGAGAAATATGGTCCTGGATATATAAAGGTCACAAAACCTTTAAGATTCCTTTTTTTCGAAAAAATAAGAACAATAAACATACTTCTCTGTTGAGTGTAAGAAAGTGTAGAAGCAAATGGAAGGGATCTTTTCACGACCAACATGCAATCGCTTGGAAACTTCTTTGTATTTCAAGATCTTTGATCGTTTTTCATGGTCTTTCCTAAATTTAAACAGGGATAAGAATTAAAACATGTTATCTTGAAATCGCCTACCAAACCACTCAAAAACGCTCTATAAGCCATCATTGATTGAAAATTCAACATACTTTTAATTATATCCGATTAATTTTGCGAATTCTTTTGCCTTGTTCGCAAAAATAATACAAACTCAACTTAAAATACCTTGCAACTTTGCTTATTTACGCGAATTTTCGCGGTTTTTTAGCCCGCGAAATCAGATCTCGCAAAAGTTAATCTTTGAACATACAATTTTGGATAAGGGATCCGATCAGCTTTTGGTGCATGAGGATCAGTAGCATGTCTCTTTTTACCTGCAGATGAAAAAAAAAACCATACACATTATTTCATTGAAAGCTGTGGCACTTATTTGATTTTATAAAATGAATACAACTTTGTACCACTATCAATACAGAAAGGTAAATTGATACAATACCAAAAATCAGGAAAATTAAAAAGGTCTTACTATCATCTTTTTTGGACTTCTTTTTCTAAAAAGGAAAACAGAATGAAACTGTTAGTACATCCTTTTGATCATGATCTAGGAAATGTTCAATTTAAAATATACAATAATTCTAAGGTTAAAGTTTACTGGTGTTGATGTATAGTGTGACCCCCTCCCTTTTTTTAAGGGGGGATCCAACTTTTCCAGAAGTGTTTTATAGGGGGATAGAAGATTTTCCGAATAAAATGGGGGGTTTGAGATTTTAGGGGGGATCAAGTAAAAATAGGGGGAATAACAACTTTTGGTCAAAATATCTATCATATTTTATATTGATTTAGATATTTGGTGTGGGACAACTAAAAAACAAGTGTAGATACCAGTAGCTAATTTTTCGGATGCTTTTCTTATATAATTTTGATAAACGGTTTTTTCGGGCTGTACTGTGAAATATTGCCCTTGGTCAACGCAACAACCTTGCAAGCTTGGTCGTTACTTGACCTTGGGTCAACAAAAATATTTGAAGCCAAACTCTAACTCGATCTACTCCCGCTGTAGGGTTGATAGTTGATAGGTGCATTAATTTAAATGTGCATTTATAAGTGGATTATTTTTCGAGGGGATTAGTTGTCGCGATTGTCGCAAATTTTGGCTACTATCGCGAAATCTAGTCTTTGTGGAAAATTTAAAATCAGCATTTTTGCAAAAAACCCTAGGAAAATGAAAGGAGAAAATTTTGTCGAAGCAAAAGTTTTAAATCTTCGAGGATGTTAATTACCTTAGGTTTTTCTTTTCCATCTTTCTCTTGTGAAGTTTCTCCATCTTCTTCGCTGTCACCGTCATCATTCAACGCGTGGATGAGCTCAGAATCGAATGGCATACCATAAAACATCTTCACTTTGTTTGCTGTGGTAGTAGTAAAGAGAAATCACTGGTAAAGATGTGAAATGACTATGTAATTAAAGATGGCAGTTTTGTCTTTGTAGCAAATCATTATTTAAACCAAAGCGACAAAACACTAATATTTTGCTCGCTGTAGTGAGAAATGATATCAAAAAGCACAAATGCAATTTAACATTATTTAGGAGGGGTTGAAAAATGTGTACTTAATTTCAAGAGTAAAATTTCACGACCCTGCACAACCACTTACTTTCGTGGACGACTATCTACTGTATAGACTAGGGAGATGTATTTTCCAACTAAATATGCATGACATAAGTGCTGCCACCGTTTTTAAAGGGACAAGCTGGAGTTATGTGATTTGGTTGGTCGTTAAGTTAATCTCATTACTTTTTCTGAAGAACGCGTCATCTCTATCACTTCAAATGACCAATTAGTGAAGTATCTTATAAAAACTCCAGCTCATCCCTTTTTAAAGTGATCTTTTAGCATTCTTAGAATATTTCGCAGACATTGTTTCTGACAATCCATCCTTACCATCAGGGGGTGCTTCACCAGTCAGATATCCAGTAGTTGCTTCGATTGCACGTTTACTTCGAGGTCGACCATCAAACACTTAAAAAACAATCTCAAACCTATTAGAACCCACCATATCTTGTGCATTATGGCGTTTTCTATGTTGGAAAATCAGCAAAATAAAAGGAGTTATTTTTTTACAGTTTGTCATCAATTTTTGCTTTTTTGGTCATAGTTAAGAAACCAATGCAATAGGAAAATATGATTTTAAAATGATAAAGATATGAAGTCTCTTACCGTCTAAATGGAAATGTTGCTGTATCAAATTCAAAAGGACTTCTTGTTGATTGGCCTAGAGGTATAAAATAAAAACAAATTGAGAATAGAACCAAAAACTGACGTGGAAGCATCTTGGGCAAATACAAAGAAACTGGGAAATACATAACTTTATCTTGATAAAGGGAATTATTACCTGTAAATGCTTTTTCAAAACATTGAAAGATTCTCTTGCCATCTTTATCACATACTTGCTGCTCCTAAAACATTGTAAGAAAAGCACAATGATGCATATTGGACCTACCTAATGATAAATATAGAATGGAAATAGAAAAGGATCAGTGAGCACTATTTCATGAAAAAAAATAAAGTGCAGCTTGAGAAATTCAAGAGAAACCCGTCTGTCCATTTTGGACATTACCATTTTTCATCATTGTGCAAAATATCAGAAAAAATCAGAAAAATCGAACGAGCCAATCCTGAGAAAAGCTTATCAGACGGACAAATGGAAGGACACGCTTAATTTAGAAGACCCACCAAAAGGTAGGTTCAAAAACCTTATAGTATAACGGTGGAGGGACAGAAATATTCAGAACTATTTTTATTCAAGCGCAAGTAATAATTGACGCCTTTTTCAGCATCTCACAGTTTTTTTTTCATCTCAGGATTACTTTTGATCAAATGAAGTCAATGACAAATGAACATATTCCTAGCAAACTCGGTACAGACAGTCTGAGTAGACGGACAGACAGACAGACAAAGAAAAAATAATATGAAAGACTCACCGAAACAAATTCAAGTATTCATTGTTAGTTTGTAAATGATTTTTTCTTTTGAGTATCCTCAGCTTCTCCAAGTCCTCGTTACGATAACTCTCTTGATATTTGCTGAATTTTTCATAGAATTTCTCCGCTGTAATAAGAAATCGAATAATGTACAATGTGACAATTGAGATTGTTTTTCTTTTTTCTCAAAAATGATGCTTTTTTTTAAAGAGAATTTTGTTCGAATTTTCTTCATAACTTTTGAATTAAAGTATGATAGCTTTATAACATTCTTAGCTTTCTCACAATTTTAATTCAAACTTGTACACCTTATTTTGAGACAAAACAGACTCTGAAGGAAGCTTTAATCCAAGCTTTATTAACTCAAAGTCATCTTTTAAAAGAATAAAAACATTGCGTGCGAGAACAAAAGTAACAGACAGACAGAAAACAAACCGACAAAATGACAAGAAAATGGCGTATTTGGTTCTCAGTTTGACGAATTTCCGTCTCCAAGCAGAATAGTTGCAACACTGTATGAACTAAAAAACAGTCACTTGGAAATTTTCTCACCTTCAGTTTCATAACCTTTGTAAATACATTCCAAATACAAATGCACAAAAACTGGATACAACACAAGGGATAGTTCATGCTGTAAAGAATAAAATATAATATCACTTGCAGGGGTTTTTCCAAGCACCAAGCAATGCCTCCGATCATATTACGTCACTTTTGAAAAGGAGATTATTCTCCTTTGTGAAATTATTGGGTATATAATAAAATGTACTATTTCATCAGCAATTCAACCAATCCAAATTATATCCAGATGAAATTATATTTAATTGTAGGGTTTGTTTACCTTATGGGTATCAAGCGACTGTTCCACAAATTTTTGTAAGCTAGAAAATATTTTAAAAGACAAAATAATTCAAAATATTTTTAACATCAAATTAGACTTAAACTTATCAAACGATTTATTTATTACAATCATAACATTTAAAAATAACAAGCCAATAGCAATAAAAAGTGGTTCTAAAGTTGAAAAGAGAGAAAAACAAAAATTTAATTGCCCTAAAAAATTTCATCTTTACCATTTTTCTATTCTAAATAATTCTGAGAATAAATAATTTGTGTCTCTCGCATTTTGCATTGTAATTGTGACTAAGAATGACTTCATGGAAATAACTTAAAAAGTTCTTATTAAAAAGTCCACAAGCTGTTGTCAAATACCATAAAAGAATATCTAAATATTTTACCTTTGATAATATTCTTCGTATCTCAAAGGATCTCCATCACTAAAAGAAACAAAATATAGGTTTAATTTAAAAAAATATCTATTGATACACGTTTTTTTTTTAAGAAACTAGTTTTCCCAAGCAGCCTCAATGTTTCTTAAGAAATTGGCCTTTTGAGCCTTAAATGCTTCTTACATGTTTCTAAACTTTGTCAAGCTTAAAGGACGCATGTCGATAATACAATAGTCTAATTGACTAATCTACGGTACTTTCCTATCTTCTATATTGATTTTCTGACTTTCTCAAGTGTTTCTAACTGTTATGTATTATATTTCTGGAACCTTGATTGAAAGGTTCTTAAAAAAACGAATTAAAAAATGCTATTTTCTCATTCTCAGCCTCAGCATGTTTCTTAGATGTTTCTTAGTTTTTAGGCATTCTGAGCCTCATGTTTCTTAAAAGTGTGTTTCTTAAAAAAAAATGTGTATGGCTTGTGACTGCCTTATTTAAACGTAATATTTTAATAAATAAAGATTCTGTTAATATTTAAGTCATGCTTTTGCCTCCAACTACTAAACAATATAGCAGAACTTCAAAAAAAATACTCCGCCTCTCAATTTCTTTCCCATTTTGTAAAAAAATCTACTAAACAGCATACAATTCTTTTGAACCCCAACTTTACACATGTTGAAGGGGCAATTATTCATGAACTCTGTGTACTTTTTTAAGAGCTTGATACTCTGTGAACCAGAAAATATGGCAAGATAGTGAAAAAATTTGTTATTCCAGGAAAGATTCAGTTTTAAATAGACTATATTATGGGTTTTCTTGCTTTTTCTATTAAAAAGTTTATATTCTTGATCGTCTTTAAAACCTTTTTCATTTCAACAGTAAATTTATCTTTTAACCTGGGGGGAATTTGAATACAATACAAATTGTAAAAAAAAAGAATCTCGTTGACAATTTTAATACCTTTCATATTCAGATAAAACATTGGTTAAATCAGGTTCATTATTGGCAGATGTGGTAACAACCTCTGCAGATACTGAATCTAGACCAGCTTCACGACGCAAAACTTCTTCTGCTTCCTGGAAAATAAATATAGAGTGTTAAGTTTAATTGCTTTGAATGAATGTTGACAAATGTTTATTGCATTTGGAATAAAAGTATTTGATGCTTAACAAAATGACCCTAAAGTTTGGTATGTTAGAAGTTGACACAATAAAAAATCACGAGAGAACATAAATAAAATGTATATATAATAATAAATTCATATAATTCATGAAAATTGACAAATGAAGATATATATACCACTATTTGTCACAAATCTGAAAGCAGTTTAGTTTTCCAATAATTGAAATATATAAGTTATTTAGCTTTGAAATAACCCATTGCATTGTAACCAAGGATTTGAAAAATTATACCTTTAGGTTTTTTTTCTTTAAAAATTGCAGAACAGCCAACAGTGATTGTTTCTCATTCTTATCAATATTTGCAGCATTTTGAGCTTGTGCTTGCTGCAGAATTGAACTCATTGTTTTTTCTTATACCTGAATAAAAAACATAAAAATGTAAAGATTCTTATTAATAAAGGAAATATTTGGGGTTACTTCAAATACTGTGAAGACTTTTCATGATTTTTTAAGAGAAAAGTTTCAATATACTTTGTAAATGGTAAAGTTTCATCTAGAAACTTAATGACACCAAGGAATGACATCAATTTTTTTGGAATTTGAGCAACAGAATTTCAACTGAAGATTGTTTGAATAAGACATGAAACTGTCAGCATTCTTTCATAATAAATGCAAGATTTAAAATAATTTCATACAGATAGAATTGTGATTTTTCTATTTAACAAACTACCTTTTGTTTAGATCTCTGAAGAGAAGGGAAAGAAAAAGACTAAAGATTTGTACTTTGTTTAAAAATACAGCTATAAAAGTGATAAAATCTTATAATAAAATTTACATTACTCAGCCCTTGATAAAGCTTGCTTTCGGGCTAAATATCTCTCTCTTGCAGCTTCAATGTCTTCTGCTGTATTTCGTCTAGCAAAAATATTTTTCTTTTTCGTGGGAGGCTTTTTCAGAGGCTTTTCCTCAGCTTCAATCTTTTTCTCAGATTTAATAGGGCCACTGTTGCTAGCGTCAGAGTTTTCTGAGCTGGAATTTTTACGTTGTTTTGACTTCTTTGCACTCTTCTTCTGTTTTTTCTCATATTCTGATCCACTGTCTGATTCATCTGTGGATTTTGAACGCTTTCTTCCTTTTTTGTTAGATTCTTGTTTGTTGGATGATTGGGATTTTACCACTTTCTTTTTTGTTTGCAATTCCTCATCAGAACTTTCCCTAGGTTTTCTCTTGGGTGACAATTTCTTATTAGCTTTTCGTTTTGGCTTTTCATCTTCACTACTGCTTTCAGATGAGTATTCTGAAGAAGAGTCTCGTCTTTTCTTTTTGGAAGGGGCTTTTTTTCCGGACCTTTTATCCTTTTCATAATCAGAGTCATCACTTGAATTGTTACGGCTTGACTTTTTCTTGTTCTTTACTTTCTGCTGCTTAGCATCCTCTTCTTCTGCACTACTTTCACTGCTGTAACTTTTTTCAACTTTTCGATAACCTCTTTTGGTGCTCTTCTTGAATCTATGAGAGTCTGTCTCATGTTCTTCCCCCTCTGATGATTCGTTTTTAGATTTTGCAGCTGATTTAGAAGATGACTTGATGTTCTCCTCTTTTTTCTTTGACTTAGTATCATGTTCTGAGTCAGAAGCATTTCCTCCCATTGAAGTGTTTTTGTTCATGAGATTTTTATAAAACATTCCAAGATCTTTTTGTTTGGTAACATCATTGGCAGCATCGGCCTCGTCTTGTTTTCTTTGACGTTCTTCTTCTGCTTTTCTTTCCTCAATTTTCTTCTTGTAAGAAGATGTAACAAACTCTTCCTTATCTGCAAACTCCTCCCCCTCAGCCTCTCTCTCTTTTTGAATTTTACGTTCCTTACGCCTCTCTTCTTCAAGTTTCCGACTCTCAGTAGATTTCAAAAGTTTTGAAATATATTTACTCTTTTTGTCAGCTTGAATCTTTGCAGCAACAGTCTCTTTCTTTTTCTCTTCCATTTGATCATAAACCTCATCATATTCATACACAGTTGGGTCTTCATTCAGAGCTTTTTCCATGTCAATTTTTGTTTGTTTCATGGAAAGTTTTTTGGAACTTTCGTCTGTTGCAGACTTCTTGTTGTTTTTCTTTGAATTACCTTCATCACTGCTGCTATCATTTCCAAACGCAGAGTGTACTTTATTCAAGCCTTTCTTCTTTTGCAAACTCTTCATAAAAAGACCATACTTCTGTTCAGACATTTTTACAGCAGGATTCTTGCAGTTTTTTTGTGTTTTTTTTTGTTCTGGCGCTTCTGTTCTGTTTCTTTGAACGACTGAACAGCCACAGCGAAGCGTGCGCACTTTTCAAAGATTTGTGTTCGCTTGAGCTAGGTCACCAATCAAGTCACATAGCCGAGGATCTAGCAGCATGCACCTTTGAAGGACTAGTCAAAAATGTAACGGTGGGTGTGAATGCGGGGCACAGCGGAAAAAATGACCCCCGTCACATATGATAATGAACGCACCCATAAGAAAAAAGGACTGCAGAAGAATCTTATATTCTGGAAAACGTTCGCTCCCGGGTGGGCTTGAACCACCAACCTTTCGGTTAACAGCCGAACGCGCTAACCAATTGCGCCACGGAAGCTGTAATCATTTGGGTTAAACCCAGAAAAAGAATAAAGGGGAGGGAGGAGCTGCGTAGGGTTAGTAGGGTACACCATAAAATTATTACAGTATGTCTCTACAGCTTAATTTCAGCGAAAGGTTAAGTGGTGTTCACGGTAACTATGACCCCTATTATGCCATGATGATAAATCTATTATACCAAGGACACTTGTATAGCGTAGCTAGTAGGGGGGGCCTAGTAGTTAGTGGTTAAATAGCGTAGAGGTAGTACATAGTCACTGGACCAAGGTCGGGGTTTGGTGTGGTTGTAGTATAGTTAGTGGTGTTTTTTTTTATTAGAACCCAGTTTATAAGAACATTGAGGCTGAAATTCGTCAAAAAATTAAGAACATCGTAAGAACATGCCCAGCCTCAGTTTGGAAAAAAATGACAAGAAACTACATTTTTTCTTCTTTTCAAGCAGTTTTAACTGAACTTAGGCATGGATTTTCTAAAATCGAGAGTCAAATATTGTCCAAATCTTTCCAATTTTAAGTGCTTTTTATTTTGCATATTGTCGATTTAGAGTAGTCTGAAAAATTAAGGACGCTTTTAAGAATATTTTAGGCTGAAAATTGCTAAAAAAGTAAGCACATCCAGGCTCAGCCAAATTTGTGGTGTTCTAAAAAAAACGTGTATAAGGGATTGTCGCTTTTTAATAGTTATTTGTCGTTCATTTTAGGTGGTCTGGAAACGTTAGATAAACAGTCTCTAAAAATCACATAATCTAATTCCTGTCACCCTAAGGAGTATAAAAAAAGCTCAAATTCCATATCGTGACCCTCAAAAAAGCCTAAAATTTTATAAAATACCTTAAAGGAATACCTTTTTCCGCCATCCGCAAAATTAAATTCCCACCAAATTGAAATTATGATATATATTTGCTTTTTTTACGCCATTTTAAGGAAAAATTTTCAGCAAACGCCAAATTAAATTCCCGACAAAATTTAATTTTTTCGTCCGTCCGCCAAATTAAATTCCCTCTAAAAAACTTTATCGGTCATCCGCCAAATTAAATTCCCGCCAAAATTTCTTCCTTTATAAGGTAGCTCTTCTAAGGGTCCGTTTTGGTCCATATAAGGGCCTGACCACCAAAAGGGCGGCACATTACCGTCAACCTACTACCCCCAGGCTTACGGTATCATAAGTATTTTTTTTCATAAGAACAAACTATATAAGAACATAGCTTCAATAGCCGAAATCATAAGAACAAGTAAGAACATGTTAAGTCTTTGTGGACTCTAAAACACCCGATTTTCTAGGAAAAAGGAAGAAAATATTCCCACTAAAGGGGAAACAATGTTAAGAACATTAAGAACACTTCGGATGTTCTTATAAAAGACGTGTATTCTTATAAAGAAAAAGCGTGTAATGACTATAACGAGGCTCAAAAATTAATTACACAAAATTTACCCCTATGCCTAAAAATCGTTAATTCCTTTCTCTACTCTCTCACACGTTTGAAATTTTTTAAATTTAAGAATCGCTCGATAATATTTTAGGCTCAAAATTAAAAATTTTTAGAATCACGAAGCTCACTTCGATTTATACAATTCTTATATAAAAATGAACTGTGGAAGGGACGCGGAACTGGTTAGATTCTGATTATGTTTCCAAAATTATTCTCATGTCATATTAAACAAAATAGCATTACTGCTTTAAGCTTGTAAAGAAATTGTTCCCTCTGGTCCAATTCCCTTTCCAAAGAATTTTGATCTTCTCTATAGTACAACCGAAAATTAGATGAGTGATTTTTCTTCTTTTTTTACTAAACTAAAACGGTTTAAATTGAAATTTTTATACACTATTCTTATCACAAAGATACTTTTTATTCCAGACCCAATCCTGTGGTTCCTCAATCTTCAAACATCTTGATTTTCCATTTTCTTTCAATTGGTCAACAGTTGACCACATCAAATCGTAAGGAGCTGCTTTATCAAAACAAAGATGTAAGTTATCCCACTCTTTGGACTCGTCGATTAGTAAACAACGTTTTCCTGGCACAAATCCTGAAAAGAAGATAGAAAATTGAATAAAAAGATTAGTTTTACATACTGTAAGTGTTCCCGTTTCATATCAGGCACATGTCTTATATCAGGCCGGTGTCTCCTATAGACCTTATCGGAGTTTTTGACAATCCCAAAATGCATTGCTTTTTTAGAAAAATTAAAAACTCCGATAAGGTCTATTGTTATATTGTGTTCGATTTCTCGAACAAAAAATTGTTTTTCTTTTCCTCTTTCTGACCAATCTTGGTTCACATCTGTGTCAATCCAATGTGAAAAAGCTTGTAAATTAAAATTGATGAGTAAGCAGACGATATCACTCTTATTCAAAAACATAATTTTTAATCCTCTTTATAATTCCCCCCTCCTCGAACATCATTACAAAAGTAGGAGGGTGCGAGACAATCCAGGAGCTTTATTGTTTAGTAAACTTTAGTTTCTATGATTAAATCAACCCCTATTCCTTGCCTTGATTGTTGCTGAGATTGCACCCAAAATCTAAGTTATGTAAACCGAAGGGTCTAGTTGATTCGTAGCTTTCTAACACTCCTGTATCGGAAAATTGGCTGAAAAAACGTTGTCGTTTTACCCGTGGTAAAAATATGCTGAACTTTCACATAATTCTAACAATGAAGTTTCTGGACCTCGCTTGATCTTTGAGCTGTAAATACAACTGGCCCTCTATAATTCGATCTTCGGGGGACCAAAAAACTTCTTCAAATAAGAGGAAGATTCGAATTACAAAGAGTAATTTAAACCACTTTCCAGCCTAGAGGACCAATATTTTAGCAGGATTCGAATAATAGAGGTTCGATTTAAAGAGAGTTGATTCTAATGCAATTCGAAACCCAGCAATCTGTCAAATATTTTTTATTTTCATCCCATCGGCATCTGGCTCCTTAATTCTTAGTTGATCATTGAGACAGGGATGTTTTCTAAATGATGTATCATTCATAGAATAAAACAAGCGACCGCAAAATTCCAATCTCGTAGCCAGGGCCACTTATACAACTATACGTGTCTTTCGTTGAGCGCTTTCAGAATCATCAAAAAGCGAGCTTAGGGACTGGATACGAATCTGACAAAATTCAACAAAACATACCACTTCTTAGAAGTTGAAACTTGGGATCTTTCTTTGTTGAAGGGTGACAAAAATGATTATTTGACCACACCCTTGGTGTTTGAGTTGACTTCATTGGTGTACATCTACACAAGTGACACTTCTTGTCATTTTCAGGTGCGTTGTCTGGAATAATAGATATTGGTGGCCCAGGTGGAGGAGCGGATGAAGAGGGATTGTTATTGTGACAATCACATGATTGCGGAAAACCAACATTCGACCATTCAAAATTTTGCGGCCAACATGGATCTAGAAAGTGGAAAGAAATTTTTCTAAAGCTGCACAGAATCTTTCACAGAAAATTAAAAAAAGCACTCAATTAGCTGGAGTAACATTTAAAAGCTTTTAGCCCAAATTCATAGCATTGATTTTCTATGCAGTGACTATACTAAAAAGGAGGTCAAATTGCTATATCCTACTCTAAGGTCTCAAATAAACGTCCCCCACTTTTGGACCCCTCCCCCGTTTATTTACTTTTGAAAATATTTTCAGCTATCACAAACTGAATTGCTCAAAATAGCCTTGTTTTAGTTTATAATTAAAAAAAACTTTGAGAATTTTTAGAAAGTTGTCTACTTACAAGGAGAATTGCATTCACTGTCTTTGGTTTCGCAAGGTGGTTTATCACAGCTCTCGTCAGACGGTTGTGAAGGTTGTACAACTTGAGGTTGTGGTGGCGAGGGTTGTTGAAGACATGGCTGTGCGTTGCAAGGTGGAGTCACGCAAAGTGGATTTGGAATGCAAGATGTTAAAAGAGGAAATTGTATAACGATTCGTGGGGTCTCTGTTGTAGTAGTGGTAGCTTGGTCTAATTCTGATAGCGGTTCTGCAGTTGTCGTTGTGGTTACTGGGTCGTCGCTGTTGGGGTCTATCGGATCGTCTTCGATTTCTTGTCCTGGGACTAATGTTGTTGTTGTGGAAGTTGTCGTGGTTGTCGTTGGAAAGAGTAAAGGTAGGAGTATGGGTGGAATGAAAAATGGTGTTGTTGTTGTTGTCGTTGTTGTTGGTGTTGTAGACGTTGACGTTGAAGTAGTCGTTGTCGGGGTGGTCGTGGTCAGTGTGGTTGTTGTTGTCGAGGTTGATGTTGTAGTCGGTGGTGTGGTGGTTGTCGTCGTGGTTGTTGAAGCCATTTCATCACGTTGTGGGATGTCAAGAACGATCGGTGGCGGTTGTTGGAGTTGTAAGGATGGTTGCACGATCACTTCAGGTGTTGTTCTACACTGTAAAATTATTGGTGTTAGAATATGCCGGTAATTAATAGTTTTAATAAGATGTTTAAATTTTTTTTCTTCAGCGAAAATAAACATACATTATCATTCAAATTCTAGTTAAATCTCTTGTTGAAATGTCATACTATTTCCCATCATAGGATATGATACATACAAATCATATTTCGTAAAAAGATTAATCGGAAATTTTCCTTTAAGATTAGTGTTTCCTCTACCCTTCGTTCACCCTACGGCACTTTTCTACATGATAACCCGAAAGCAAGACAGCCTTACCCCGCAAAGTAATTAACTTGCTTCTAGAACGGATTCTCGCTTGATTTTTCGTTCTTATAGCAAAGCCAGTAAATCTCCCTTACTTCCCGTCGTTGCACGAACCTAGGCTAGAATTTCATTGGTCATCGCGATTTATCTATCGATACTAAACCTCACTATTATTTAACTATTTGAACATATATCGTTGATTTAGATTCCTACAGTAAACTCTCACAAATTCGAACTTATATCATTCAAGTCCTCCAATAATTCAAATTTTCAATTCCTGTCAAAAAAAGAAACACTCCTAAAATACTTTCTTTAATTCGAATCCCTCTGTAATTCGAACAAATTAGATTACCTGTTCGAGTTCGATTTAGCGAGAGTGAATTGTATTTCAGAAAACTCAATCAACTTAAAAAAATAAAACCTACGTATGCTTGATTGATCTTCATAACATCCAAAGCCGTCAAGCCAAAGCGTTGTCCTAATATTTTGTTGGGGATATTTGGTAGAAGTGATTCTATGGTTTCGTCTTCTCGATCTTCGTTAAATGCATGATGGTTGCAATGCATTATGGAGAATGGATCGTACCTGAAGAAAATAGTAAGTAAGAGATGTTTGTAGACTATAGCACGACAGACTGGAATCGTTTAATATTCGTACAAAACAGTATATTGTAATACGGGGCCGTCCACAGTACGTACGCATTAAAATGTCGAAAATCTAATACTCCCCCCTGTACGCCAGCGTACGCAAATGGCTATACCTATAGTGGTAAGTACGTACTTTTTCATTCACCCCTCCCCTTCTTCGGTTGAAGAAAATTTCGAATTCAAATCGTTTGGTTCGGACATTTATTTCATACACGAAACTCAATGTTTATTAAGAAACTTTTTCTATTCCTCGATGCGTATAAGAAGCGTAAATTTCGACAAAAAAAGCAAAAAAGGGCTATGAAAAAATTTTCATTGTGTACGTACATTTTTCTTTGACCCCTCCCCTCCCCCTGAACGCAAGCATACGCTTTTGAGAAGACCCCCCTCCCCCTTAGAGTGTACGTACTATGTGGACAGTCGACTCTCGCTAATTCGAATTTTTATTATTCGAATCTTTCTATAATTCGAATTACTTATTCCCATACTTAATTACATAATTCATACTCATTCCCCTTCAAGGAAACCCTCGAGCAAAACATTTTCTATAATTCGAACAAACTAGATTACCCCTTCGAGTTCGAATTAGAGAAAGGCAACTTTATAATAATACTATACTTTTTCTTTTTACCATGATAACATCAGTTTGCATACTAATGTTCTTTGGTTTTCCTTACCGTACCCTAATTTGTCTTAAATTTTCAGTAATTAGACAGTAGACTTTAATGTTTTATTAGTTTAACAGTAGACGATGCTATCGTCCGTAAACGTTGGGAAAATATACGCATAGAGTTTACAGCCATCACACGGTGGTTTACAGAAAAATATAGTGACGGTAGAGTTTGGAAAAAACACTGTAAACACCTCCGCCACGGCTCACTCCGACCCGGGCTAACCACCGTTTTCGAATTTATTCCACCTCTAAACTATTCCCTTTTTAGTGATCTTGTGTAGACAATAGGATCGCGTCTAGTTTAATAGTCCCTTTGGGTAGATGGAAAAAAAGAGAACGAAAGACACTAAAACATTGAAAGAAATCGTCTGCATTACTCAGTTGCATAAAAACTCCACGCACAATTCTTTAAAAAAACAAACACTTACTGTCCATCGTAATCAGCGATAATTTTATGATCATATGTCTTGAAATTTCGCTTCCTCCCTGAAATCGATAGATTCCACTTCTAATAATATGTTATAAATTTTCATGTTAAAAGTTCCTCAGAACCAGTAGCGGCCTGGCTTAATTTTCTTGGTGGTGCAAACTATGAAATTGGCGCCCCTGATATTTTTGTCCTTACTTGCGCCCTCCATTATTAAGTGGAAATATTAAACTGGTAAGAGCAGGTGACTGGTTGAAAGTAACGCCCGGAATCTTTGAGTTAAAAAACTTTTATTTATACGAATGTGGTAGTAATGATAACTTGATATCTATTTCCTTCCTCCTTGTTATATTTTGAAATGTTATTTCTCTGAACAAGGAAAATTTTTCATAAAAATGCCCCAACTTATCCCGATTTAGCACCAAAAATAAAGCTCCTCAAATAAAAAACATGAGCTGTTGATACTTGAAATGGAAATTTTATACCAAGTCGATTTGGTTTATATTTTTGTTTTTCAAAAACTTTATCAGAAAAATTACATGATAATCTTTAAACTTTTGCGCTGCTGGTCTTACTTTACTCCCCATTAAAGATCAATGGCTGAAAGAGGCCCCAAAAATTCGAAAGTTAACTGGAATAAGGGTTGTTTTTAAGTAATGCGCCGCAGGCAAAAAAAAATTGGTGTAAGAAACGTCAAACAGCTTAAGAGAATTTCTAAAAAGGAGAAAGTTAGTCAGCATAAGACCACAAAAACCACAGCGAGCATCAACAAGTTTTGATCTTTTTGGCAATCTCTCATTTTGTCAGCATCCTCTTTAACCCCTGGTGTATACACAACACTTCTCTTGCCTTGACTTTTCACGATTCAATGTTGATAGTTTTGAAAAAAATTCAAGAGAAAGGATGCAAGAGTGTAAAATAAAATGAAGCGCCGCAGGCGAAAAAAATCAACATTGCACTTATAGAAGGAGCTATAAACTTGTCGAAGGGCGCTAAATCGCCCAATTAAACATAAACAAAATTTTGGCGCCCCCTCGAAAAACTCTTTCAGATCTTTCTGGGTGGTGCACTGCACACCCTGCACCCCCTGCCAGGCCACCACTGAGAAAACAAAGGGGTCGTAAAAAGAAGTTTCGATTTCATTCAGAGTGAAGTCACTCTCTTACTACTGACAAAGTTTTTGAATGAAATACAGTCCGTCCACTATCATCTGAATAATGGTTTTTGACAAACACTTTATTTTATTTGTGGAAAGGTACTATAATTCCGAGAATAGACGATGGGTTATACCAATAGCGACAATAAATACCATCGTTTTGCATAAGATATTCCACTTCTTATCACTATTCCGGAAATTTTGCACTATTTTCCCGGGTAAGTGGCATGAGATCGTAAAGCGTTTGTTTCTTAAGGTACAGAAAATCTAGTGTTTAGTGCCTAAGTAACTTTCCGAAGCTTATTTTTCAACTACCCTAAGTCTTGTCTTTTTTCACTAGAAAAGTGACAGTGGAATTATAGTGCGGGAGTGTGTTTCTTCAGTTTTTTACAGTGCTCGATACATAAGTAGAGCGATGTCAGTCAGGAAGAAAAGACACTTTTTTATTCTGCTATTGGCAGTTTCATGCCACTTTTGTGACAATCTTCAGACCACTAAAAGCGCAGGGACTGGAATCTTATGAAAAACATTGGTACTTTCTTGAACAGAATAATTTACAATGTTACAATCCCTAATGTTTAAAAGTATGAGAAAATTTAAGGGGAAACTATTATCGCACAAACCTTCTTCCACTTTGTCGAAATTCACTCTGATGTATCTATTTCCTAAAATTAAAAAGTTTGAATGGAGTTTTTAAATGAATGCACTCAGTCACTGTAAGAATCAAAACGAAGAAAACATGGACATCAGAACAAAATTTTTAGTGGATTTTTTATCATAAAGAATATATGGTAAATTATCTATGTAGAAAAAAAATTTGGGCTGACGTTGCAAAAAAGTGGTTTCGAAATATCCTCAAAGAAAAGTACAAAATATGGAGGGCTAAACTTCAGATTAGATCATCAAAGATCAGATCACGAATTTCATAAACTCGAACAAATTTGTGTTCTCTATGTACAGATTCGAATTACAGAGACTCCACTCCACTGTATTTATATTTGAATTTAAATGCGCCATAAGGCCGCGCAACAAAAATTCCAATGCATTGTGGGCATTGGGGGTTACTTAAAGTAACACAAGTAAGTAAGTAAGTATTGACTTATGAACGTTCAATTTTGACACATATCATTTATGCTAAATAATTACTTGTGGTTTGTAAAATATGTTAAAAGGGAAATTCCCTATTGTCTTATGCTATCATAATCGGGCAATTCTCTTTTCTCTGTTTTGCCAAGTTATTATGATAACACTTACTCATGCTTACTTTGTTTACAAATTGTTCGAAGAAAAGAAGTGCATTTTTATAGGAAAATCTATAAAAACAAATCCTGGATTTTGCAAGGAAAGTCATAGGATTCATATGTATGAATATGTATGAAGGCTTTTTCACCAGGTAAAGGTAAAACTCTATTGTATACTTAGAATCATAATTCTTTTTCTTGTATTTTCGAAGGGAAATTATACCAGCGTACTCTCAATATACGTCAAGTCGTCAAGGTTAGGTTACTTTTTAACAAGTTGTGTTTCGACTCGATACTTTTGTTACGAACACCCATAGGTAGATATCTCTGTGATCTCTGTATTTCCTCTGTACTTACTGTCTGGTCGTGTGCATTCATGTAGGAAACCCAAGGTATGCATGACTTCATGGAGCACAGTCCCCTTGTATTCACATCCTGCACCTAGTCCTATTCGTTGAGCACCAGTTTGACGACCGAAATGTGATGTGCATCTAGGTAATAAGGAGAAGTTTTAAGGATTTCTTTGCCTTGAATATTTATTTTTTTGGGTAGAAGTAGAACTAAAAAGTATAAGTGAGTTTGTATAAGAAAATCGATCTATACACTAGATACACTAGCGGTGAGATAGCAATTTCGAGCAGCTTACCATGTCACAGAACGGAAAAGATGATCTAACTTCTTGGGCGGCGCGTACCCGTAAGCTCGCAACCCTAGTACCCCTCCCTCGAACCGAAGCATGACTTGAAGAATGCATAAAGGATTAAGAGGAAAGGAAGCGACGCCCGATTCCCGCCCAGAAAATATCCACTCACCCTTTCTTGCTGGGTAGGAACTGTACATAATCCTTATCTTCTTTTTCTCGAGGAGTCAATCGAATACATGTAAAACGTTTCAAATCCTCGATTGCTTGATTGATCGATTCGATTGCTTGTTTACCAAGATTTCTCACTAAAAATGGTATCTTGACCATGGGTTTCCCATGTTCGTCTTTCGTTACCTGCCATTTTAACTTCTTACGTAATTCTTCGAGATCTTGCGGTGAGAGGTTACCACTGATGATGGCTTTAAAATTTTCAGTTGATTCAATGTCACCTTCTCGGTAAGACTTCTTGAAATATTTTGCGACAGTCTTATCTTTGAATTCAGCTAAAAAGACAATATACGTTTTTTATAAGAACATAAGGCCTCGCTGGCCAAAATGTTAAGAACATTTTAAGGCTTTGTGGACTCAAAAACACCCTATTTCTTAGGAAAATGGTCAAAAATATTCATAAAATGGACAAAATAAGAACATGTTAAGAACATTTTTTGGCTTAAAACTCAAAAAGTTAAGAACATCGGAAGGCTTCAATGATTTCGGATGTTCTTATAAAAAAAAACGTTGAATTCACCTCCCTGTCTCAGTGACCTGATGGTAATTTTCTTGTAGATGGGGGTAAAATGGAAAAGATAAAAGCCAAAGGAAGTGAAAGACCTTCATTTTTAATGGTACACGATTTTAATCTATTGTTCAGTCCTCAATTTTAGCAGTACCTTCCAAATTTTCATTTGTTTTAAAAAGCAATAAAAAAAGTTTGTTTTCGTTTAACAGAGTAGGCTCAATTTCTCTGTAGGTGTTCTTAGGTAAAACTGGGTGTGTGGACGATAAGGGTCATTTTTTTTCACCTTCCAAAGTATCTCTAAGGGTTACAAAAATCAGAAAATTTCAAAGTTGTTCCTCAAAGGGTCGGAGAATTCCAAATTTTTAGTAATTTCTTTTTATATTGAGAGAAAGAATTGTAAAAAAGTCGAAGAAAATTTTTCAAAAAAGTCTCTCTAAGGGGCACTTTTTCATTAAAATTTGGTCTCTTTAAGGGTAGGTTTTTGGAGGTCTCGTCCGCATATGCCCCTCATCCACTAACCCTAGTATCCTCCCGGCGGTAGAGTATAATGTGGTATCATGTGACAAGTAAAATCTTAAAATTATCATCTTATACATCTTATAGTCAAAGACAAAAAAACACTTACGAATTTGTTCAGCTAAATGTTCGATTTCCAGATCCGCCATATTTGCTGCTTTTGGACCTGAAAAAAGGAATAACTGATAGAGTATTTTGGTTTTGTTTTGGACCGTCTCCTAAAAACTAGGGTTATTATATACCAATTATAGAAAGTCAATTGTATTTCAGCTTTGTGATACTTAAAACAGGCGTCCAGCGATTCACAAAATTCACCAAAGTATTATAGTATGGTAACTAGAATTTGACAGATAAATAAAATTGATCCAATCAAAATACCAGACAGACCTGTCAATCAAACTATTTAAGACAATGCAACATTCAACATGGTACGTTCGAGCCTAGTCCCTTTTTATGAATATCTTTTTAATCAAAGGGTTGATAGATAGATCTTTTTTCCTACCTGCATCACTGAGAACTGTGGGTATCACCATCGCTTTTTCTTTCTTCAGTTTGTTAAAAAATTCATCATCATCCTCGATCAAATCTTGCATTTGTATATTTCTTAAGCTATGTTCGTCATCAGGATATGATGAAGGGCGTTGAGCGCCCTTGGTGACGTTTGATCTATGATGGGCGTGATGGTGGTGATGGTGTCGTTTATGGTGGTGGTAGTGGTGGTGGCTAGCCAAGGAAAGCGACACAAGCAACCCAAGAAGAAGTATCCATTGTGATAAATTGTTAGACATATTCAATTATAGTTTTATTGAGTTTAAAGATTCAATATTTTAGAGGTAAAAATTTAAATCATTATCCTTGATTTAGTTTTAGGCTTACTTGAGCCTCAATTTCACATTGTTTATTTTGACGTTACGTCATAAAAAAAAACAAGAAAAATTGTTTGCAAAATCAAAGTACAAACATATGTACACATAGAGCTGCAAATCAAAATTAACTTTTTCTGTAATTCTTGGTTTGTTTACTGTTTAAATCTTCAAACAAGATTTATTTTCGATTTATCAAAAGACCATCTTATTCAGCACAATGATAAATGGAATGGATGGAAAGCCACTATTGATTTTCATATATCCACAAAAAAGATAATCACAACCAATTAAAGATAGGTAATTGATCGTCAATGACACCATTGTTTCATTCATAGCCCAGTTGAAGTTAAATGGGCATGGTTTTGACCAATCTCGTAGCCAGAGCCACTTTTTGATTTGGACTTTCGTGACCGCTATCAGAATCATAAAAAAGTGAACTAAAAGACAGGATTCGAAATTAGATTTTGACGTTTTTTTGCCAGCTTGGAGCACTGTTGCCACCATTTCCCTCTGCACGCTAGGGTTAAGATCAAGTAAATGATTTCAGATAGGGAAATCCCAATGCCCTGAGTGACCATACTGAATAGACTACAAACTAAAAACAATGGAATTGAAGATACCCACCTTTCGTTAAATCAGGTCAATATGGCTTTAATATGATTTAAGCGCTCTTTTTATCGATTATCTTTTTTCATTATTAAATATTTTACACGTAAGTTTTATTATTTAAAATACTTGTATGAGTTAATATTAAGTTAATGTACTACATTATAATTTATCTTGGTCGTTTATCTAATTATTATGAAATGCCAAACAGTAGCACCATTTTGAAATTTTCGATTTTATCATAGATCTTGAAAAATATCTATTTGTGAGATCCCTATCCTATCCTATCTATGAATTCGTTCATTTGTACGAGTGGAGTTCTTTCCTTGGTGTAAGCCGACTTCATTTAAAAAGTCATTACATATATTTTCTTCCAATTTCCAAAAACAATTTATACTCTCAATGGACGAGCTGTTGGAGCCTTCCCGTTCGATTTAATCTCATCGATGATAATTCGCTTTCCTGGAAAAAAAGAAGTAAATGTTGAAAGATCAGGCCTTGTAACAAAGGGCAACATTCAAGGCCAACAGTTAGCCGAAGTGAATATCAGCCAAACAAGCATAAATATGGTAAAATAATCAGGGGTGGTCAAAGCAAATTTTCCGAAAATGAGCTAGAATGCTAAGCAACCCTAGCCCTGACCCAAAAATTGGTGTTGCTTATCAAAAAGAAATTGTAATAGAAATGTTTTGTTGGGTACTTGCAACTTTAAATTATGATGGAAACTTAAACATGATACGAAAAAGCTGAACTTGAAAATGCACAAGGAAAACAAATTTCTTGCTAAGATTAGGTTTACAAGGTTTAGGTGACTGAAGGGGCCAGATAACAGAGTTTGGAAGAGTTATGAAGTATGGAGTACTACTCCATTATGTTTTATGGAGAATAATATATACAGTACACTTTCACTTAATAGAACTTCTATTATTCGAATTTTTCTATAATTCGAACTTATTCCCAGCCCATGATAAAAAGAAACCCTCTTAATATACTTTCTAAAAATAAAATCTCTCTGTTATTCGAACAAACTATATTCCCCGTTCAAGTTCGAATTAGAGAGTCAGCTGCAATAAGATGTAGAATAAGAAATACACCTTTTCGACCGTAGCCGCCAATTGCCGCGCAGGCACTTTTTTATTTCACCCCCTAAAACCGTCCCAGTCTTTTTTTCGCACTTATAGACTATAGAAAAAGGTCTAAATATAGGAATGGATCGAGTTTAGGAGGATAATTAAATAATAAAGGTGTATAGCTGTGACATATCTGTGATAAACAACCCCAATTGATACTTACTTTTTGTAATCCATAATGGAAACCGTGAAGCACTTTCTTTCCATTATTCGGAGTTTGGAAATTATGAATCGGATTATTACTGCGTGAATATTCAGTCGGTACGTGGGCGTTCGCGGGTGGGTTTTGTTTTGGCACCCTCTTAGCGATGGGTGACGCCCGTTTCCTTTGGTCTCCCTCGTATGCCATGTGGTTGATTGGGTTATTATTGAAGCCGTCTATGGGGGCGTGGTTTAATAAATGACTCTGATCGCGTCGGTTATTGCTCAGATAATTATATGGTTTATGGTTATTAGTACTTGGTAGGGGTTGCTTGAAGCGTCGGTGAACACTCTCGGCGTTTGTCGGTAAACGTTGTCGGTCCTTTGGTGCTGATGTCGGAATAGCGAACGACGAGTTTCGGCTTACGGACGGATTAACGCGTGATAAACTTTCATCAGGTTTTCGTGTGTTACGACGGATTCTGTCCTCGTAAGATGCCCTTTCTTTCATGACGCGATTCTCGGAACCGAAAGTCTGGGAGAAAAAAATATGTTATGATACGAAAGCAATTTTCTCGGTGATTTTAGACTCGGAAATAAGTTAACAGTTTATTTTTACCATAGAAAAGCAACTTTGAAAATTGGATTGATAATAGTTTTGTTTGAGTTTGGTACAGGCTATGCTAGCTACCGTCCCATGAAATAAACCGTGACGTCTAATAATTATAGGCAATGACAAAAGCACCATAATCGTAATTGAAAAAACTATCAAAAATTATATAACTACGTATAACTACGTCCATCCAAGAAGATGATAAAGATTAAAGATTAATACTCCTTAAAAGAAACTCTGAAGTATAATAAAAAGAAAATCAATACCGGTGGATTCTGTTTTCGGGTCGGTTGTTGTACCGGTTTAACTCGTTGGCTGCTTCCTGTTCTTGGTATGTTCTCATTCTGAGATTTAGGTGGAGGCTTCCTATTAATATTTGCTGGTTTCAAGACAGGTCCTCCATTCTCTTTATCGACTACCGGTTTTACCCTGTTCACACTGTTGTTAGAGGGTTGCTTGGTGCGTGGAGTCTGCTTTTCAACTAGAACAGGTTTTGATTTGTTGATAGTATTTATTTTGGCTGGTGGTTGTTGTGGTTTGACTCTTTTGTTAATGGAAGGTGGTTGTTTGCGTTCTTCGACAGGTGGTTTGGAGCGGTTTGTCGTTGCTATGGATACCGGCTTAACAGGTACCGAATTACGTCTTGTCTTCGAAGGATAATTATCAGCTTTTTTGCTCACTGATGAGGGCGGTGAACTCTTTTTCTTCTCCGCCTTATTCTGAGTATTAGGCGCTTTCTCTTTTTTCTTGATTGTAGTTTCCGCCTTTGTTGGGGCGGGTTTTACAGGTGGAGCACTTTTAGAGACAGTCGCTGGAGGTGATGCATATTGGGCGGTCTCACGAGCAGGGCGTTCAACTAAACCGAGCATTGGCGCTGCATGGAATTCTTCGCTTGTCTCTTGGATTGTTGGCTGGCTCTCAGTGTGAACACTGCAAATAGAAAGTGTCAGTAAATTTAGTTACACAGTGTGTCTGAAAAAAAAAGTATTAATGTGGACTTTTATTAATGTGAATTAAAACTTTTCATAAATTACGTCACGAACATCATTTGCCTCGTTTTGAAATTATTGTCATGGTGATTAAATCCCAATGGATTTTATCAAAGCTATTCATTAAAAAATCATTTAATGTCTCAAGGAACATAATTACCATGGTAATTATTTGAATAAGAGGCAAGTGATGTTCGTGACGTAATTTATGAAAAGGAATATTGTTCTTATTTTTACCTTTCTGGCAAATATTAATTGCTACCTTAAGGACACTCCAAATATTTTATTTTTTGTAAGAGTTTGTAAGAGTTTACATCTTGTAGAGTATTCAATGAAAGTTACTTGCATAACAATTAACTGTGATAGGACTTTAGAGTCTATCATAGGCTGCACGCATCTCCTCTGATATGTTTTGATATAGGGGAAGGTGTATACAATACCCGTCCGAGGGTTACCCTGGTCTAGAAATTTGATCTTTTATAAGAAAATTGAAAACAGTTAACCCGAAATTCGAGATAGCTCTCGGACGGGAATTTTATACACGGTTATCATCCTCTATAACAAAACATATCAGAGTGGATGCGTGCAGCCTATTTTGACAGGAGAGGGAGGTATTAGGGGTATTAATTTAGGTTGCTCAATCTAGATCAAAAACTTTTGAAAAAAAACAACCTACACTTCATAGTGTGCACTATTCTGGGAGGGGGTTTGGTGTTTTGGGTCGAAAATTTCCAGGTGAAATTTGGAAATTTTCAGGTTTTAGTTGGGAGAAACAAGTGAAGGTGGGGATTAATTTCTTTAGGTGGGATTTTTGGTGTTTTGGTAAAAGTTAATGTTAGTTTTTCCTTAGTTCCAATTTAATTATAATTTTTTCTAAATTTTAATTTTTATAAATAATTCTTTTAATACTTAACTTTTCTCCTTTTTATTATCATACTGTAAGAATTTTTGTTTCGTTCCTCGAATTAGTATAATTTTTCGTGGGGATAGCATTTTTAGCTAGGATCTGGGAGTCTGGATTGAGGGTGGGGATTTTAGGGTTAGGTGGGACCTGAATTTTTAGATAGGACCTGGAACCCCCTTGCACACTATGTAACTTATTTGGAAAAATCTAGTTGTCATGTGAATCGGCCCACAAAAATTGGGTTATTTGTAAGCTTTTTTACAGGTTTTTTTTATAAGCATAACTATTCAAATATATGAGTCATGTGCGCGAAGAACTAAAAAATCAACTTACTGCGCATGTCTGAATTTTTGTTGCAAAGGATTGCTGTACCCATCAACCATTGCCATTTGTTTCTCACGATAATTCACTATGAAAAAGAGTAGTGATATCAATCAAAAATATTCAAAGATAAGAAGATATTTAAGTGCGTTATGAAGAAGAAAAATAAAGGGTCTGTCTCCATAAGCGTGCTAAGGATATAATTTTGAACCCTTTTGGCGGATGTTCTTAGCTGTTGAGTAAAAAATGTTCATAAAAATGTTCTTATTTTCACTGTTTTAGGCGATGTCAATTTAATTTGTTGTTTTACGGGTCAAGGTAACCAAAAAAGCGGGTCGGTTGATCGGCGAAAAAATAAAATAAATAAAATAAATAAAAGAATTTTACGTATTTCCGAAAAAGTCAGCAAAAACTAGCGAAAAAAAGCGAAATAGAAAAATGAATAGACACAAAAACTCGAATTCATTGATTAAATGAAAAATGAAATTAAATGAAAATAAAAAAGTACAGTTGACGCTCTCTAATTCGATCTTCAAGGGGAATTGGATTTTCATCGAATAAGGGAGCGTCGTTTATGAAAGTTTCTTGTTGACGGGGACTTTCATCGAATAAGGGAGCCTATCGAATGGCACGAGGGTCGAAATAGAGAGCGTCAACTGTAGTACCAAAAGCAATTTTATTTTTATTTCCATTTTTTGAATTGGGCTTTTCCAGAAAAAAATCGTGCACCCCCTGTTGAGGAGGTCCATTTCTCTTCCAAGGGGGTAAGGTTTGAAATGCAGTGGAATTCCATAAGGGTAGACGAAAATCCGTCAAAAATAAGCGGAATTCCAAGGGGGTAATGATTGAAAATTTGTAAAAATTCGGAATTCCAGAGGGGTATGATCCTAAAATTGCCTGGAATTCCAAGGGGGTAGGTCACAAAAGGTTGGACCTCCTCAACAGGGGATGCACGGTTTTTTTCTGGAAAAGCCCATTTCAGGGTCGGTCGGGCCCGTAAATTTTTGTAGTTAAATTGTCGATTGCATTTGATAGAATAAAGGTTTTAACGAATTGTGCGAACTAAATCAAAAATGCAGGTTTACTGCCAGTGATTCTTTAACAAAGGCATTGGTTTTTCGTGATTGGTATAATTAATTACTCTTAGGTTCCAAATAAACGGCCCCCCGCTTGTTAATTTTTCGAAAATTTTCCAAACCCCCGGACCTTATTAGGACCCCCCCCCGTTTATTAATTTTTGAGATTTTTTTTAGCTTTCAAAGAGAAGGTCCCTTATTCTGCTCTAAATAGCCTGATTTTAGCCTATATTTACCTTATTTTGGGGTTTTCACAAGTACAACTCCCCCCGTTTATTTGGAACCTAAGAGTACAGCTCAAAAACAAACCGTGCAGCTTGAGTTCGAGAGCAAAGGTCATTAATTAAAATGACATTGCCTTACGGTATGTAATTATACAGGGTGTCCCGAAAAAAAGTATCCAGTTCAAACATGATTCTGAGTAGAAGGTTGTTGATAAAAACAAAAGACTTCGATGGGCAAAAATGGTAAGAACAAGTTTGAGACCAAGTTAAGACCATTTTGAAAATTTGTTGACTCTAAAACACCCAATTTCTTAGGAAAATGGAGACTAATGCTAAAAAATGGTGAAATTAAGAACATGTTGAGAACATTTTTAGACTTACAACTATAAAAAAGTTAAGAACATCCGAAGGTTTCAGCCGTATCCACTGTACATTGAAATTCTATAATTTCCTTGGTCAAAATATTTTATTTTGGACACCCGGACAAGAGGATTTGTAGCTTTTACTTGGGACTTTAGACACCGACTGTAATTAGTTTGTTGAAATTGCAAAAAAAAAAAAAAAAAACAGCTAAAAAGACAAGTCATGGAACACTAGAATCTCTCATTGTATACTCGGTACATCTACAAACGACTAGCATAGGTACAATCTTCTACAAAAATTTTCTTCGAATTAGAGAAATATTAGAATTGCAGAGAGTAATTTAAGCCACTTTCCAGCTAAGGGGACCAGAGGGGACCTCAGAAATATTCGAAAAAGTTCGAATTAGATTGAGTTGACGGTAGCTACAATAAGATTCTTTACCAAAACAAATGAGAGTGATTAACTGTGAAAATTTGACAATAAAATGTTCAATCTTACATTTTTGTGGCTTGAGTTTCGGTGTGCTGTAAATAAACAAAGTATATAGAATAATAAACCCAAACTTTTCTGAGCTGATCCTTTATATAGGTAAAACTTCAAGTGTGAGTAAAATATCTTTGCTAGATTAGGTAGGTTTGCTTGACGTGGTATGCAACAAGTTTGGTTAGCTGACGCATGGTTTGGTTCTAGGTTTTCGGATCTAGGACTCTCACAAAGAACACATATACACGCCAATTTAAGCCACAAGCCTTTTTCAGAGTTAGGGCCTTTTTGGAGAGAATCCAACCAGGTTATATACAAAGAAACAGTAGAACACTACGTACAAGAAAACGAAAAAAGACTAACCTTTCTCCTCCTTGGTTGCTATTGCGAATTGAATGAATTACCTATAGAAACATGATATTTGTAAGAGCAAGGCTTAATTCTGACAAAAAATAATGTAACTTTTCCCCTACTTTGTAGCCCCGTTAAGAATTCGATGGTCAAAAGTCGGGTGACACACACCCGTCAGCTTGCAAGCCTGATACTCCGGGGGTAAGTTCATTCATCAATGTAGAGAAAAAATTTAATTCCATACCAAAATACATATTTGTTTGAAAACCATACTCATTACATAACATGGCGGACTATGATTAGAAGTAAACAAAATTCATTTTCTCATAAAAAGTTTGCGAGGTTTGTATAAGAATACTCACAGGGTAAGAAGTCCGATCCAAGATATCGTATGCTTCTCGACAAGTCAACTCGATCTACAAACAAAAGCGTAGAGAGGTGTAAGGGCCCGTTGCATAATTTAGAAGAGAGATGGTGGGTGAAAGAAGCAAGGAGAGTTTACTTAAGGACCTAGATAACTGACAATTCTTGTATTTTGATGGAAAAACCTTTGTATTTCTGAAGAAAAACAGTTTTTGTACTATATTTTTATAGAAAAACGATTCCTTATATTTTTGAAGGGAAACAATTCTTGTTTTTTGTTTCCACGGAAACGATTCTTTGTATTTTTGAAGGAAAATAATTATTTGTATTTTTGAAGGAAAACAATTCTGGCATTTTTCAAGAAAAACAATTCTTTGTATTTTTGAAGGAAAAATTCTTTTCTTTTTGAAAAAAAAGCCATTCCTAGTATTTTTAAAGAAAAAATCTTCTATTTTTGAAGAAAAATTATTCTTTGTATTTTTAAAGGAAAAGATTCTTGGCATTTCTTTCTCCTAGCTTGGGTTTCTTGGCATGTGTTTCTAAAACGTACCCTTTTGAATATATACTTGATTTGGAAGTGCTCTAAGTTAGGTTGAAAGGTGTGAGTTTTAACGCTGGCCTTAAGACTTAGGACCTTAGGATCTGAGGATCCAAAATTTCAAAAATGATCCAATAAGGCTCAGAATATAGCCTGGAAGTTTACCCGTGCCAAATTGAAATATCCGATTAAATTTAAGAGAAGGGCCAAAATCGACTTTCTCGCCAGAAACAAAGAAAAACGAGAAAATAAGCTAAATTCTCAATACATTTTGACCATGATTGTACAGTAAAAATCCTTATTTTGTCAACGCATGGCAGAGGTTCAGCACCAAAATATACCGACAATCTCATTTTTGAACACTGCATTACTACAGAAAAAATAGCTTTTATGCACGTTTTTTTTATAAGAAGATACAAAATTTTTCAAGCCTTCGGATGCGAAGCCTAAAAATGTTCTTATTTTCACCATTTTTCGATTAAACTTTGGCGCCCCCCCCCAAGAAATCAGCCGCTTAGGGGCACTGCCCCCTGCCACCACACTACTGATCGCCTGTGCAGCAACCAAGGTTAATGTCCACTATATACCACAGTACCTTTTAGGTGAAATTTCCAGATGTTATTCAACTAATAAATTACGAAAAATCATTACAATTTACGAAATCGTTGGAAATCTTGGTTATGCAATATCACCTATCGTGTCTGCATTTTTCAACTCCATACATTTCAAAATAACACCAATGGTAACGAATTAGGTTTCATATTAGCTGCATTTCAAATCATAATGTTGTTTTATTGTTGTTACTATATGAACGATTTAACTTTGGATCCAATTTATCCCCAAATACAAAACAAGCATTTCCCAAAAAGCAGTGTAGTTGAAGATCAATCGTTAACGTCAGATAATAAACAAAAGCTTTTGGCTATCTTCAAGGTGATTAAAGATGGTAAACTAGTCACGTTTTTACTTTATACGTTTTTAACTGCCTTGCAGCACTATCAATTTGACTTGCTGACAAATATGGTAGCCGTTTTAGACCTTGGTTACACTATGCTGCAATATGGAACTATTGTATCAGTTGCAATGCTATTAATATGTATTTTAACCTACATGCTACAAAAAACTGTGACTTCACTAACTGATGCATATTATGTGGCAATGCATAAAACATAAAACATGGTTTAATCATAGTACAGACGTTACTTCCTGCAACGTATTATCTTAAACATGTAATACCAGCTTATATTATGATCATACTGATCGGTGTTATTGTGTTAATGAACTACATGTACGGTCTTTGGGTTGCTATGGGCGTGAAACAGATGTTATTTAAACTAGTACCGTCTCATTCAGCAAGTATAATAGACTCTTATCGTTTTTCGCTTGCATTTACAGCCACTACAATATCTTATTTCACAGCTAGTTATGTTTTTAATGTAATGTTTATTGTCTTGCCAATTTATAGTATGATATTGTATATGTTGATTTTACACCTTTTTGTAAGCCGTGACAGCTTTTTAAAATCGTTAAATACATTAAAAGAGTTAGTTATAAGGACCATGATCAATGCAACCCTGTTTTGAAAAACGATGAAAAATGATTAAAACCAAAAGGTGCGATAACAGCGAGCGCAAGTGGAGACCGGCCTTTAAAGTTACGCGTCTTGGTAAAAACTCTACATCCAATGAGATATAGCTAGAGTTGAATCTCCAATGCAGGATTTGAAGCAACTTATTTCCTTCATAAGTTGCGTCCCTGTTGTTTTCATACAAACGATGTATTGGAAATAACATTTACCATAAAAATTCGAAAAGAGAATTCAAATCACAATTCGAAGTACGGCCTCCATTTTAAAGGGATCTCTTTTTATTGCTTAGGAAAGGTTGAAGATACACCGCTAACCATCGGTTATCTCACGACTGTAATGTAGCTTATTACCTGTAGTAAAAGAATGATTGCGCGTGTTTCTTCCAACGCGGCACGTCCATCGGGATCAATTCCATCCAAATCATTTTGTTGTACAGCTGCTCCACCATTTGTACTTTGATTTAGTACATCTGTAATGGAAAGTAAAAATAAAATATCAAAAGTTTTGTTTTTAAATAAGAGTGATATCGTTTGATTACTTATCGATCTTAATTTACAAGCTTTTTCACATTGGATTGACACGGATGTGGAGCAAGGTGATCAGAAAGAGGGAAAGTAAGCATTTTTTGTTTATATCAGCAAAAACAGACACTGCCCTGATATGAAATATATGTCTGATATGAAATGGGAAGACTTATGTAAAAATAAAACCTTTAACTCCGAGTTTCATGGCAGTGAATGCGTGAGTGAGTGAGTAACACGAGGAACACAAATTTGTTTGAGTAAAGAAAATTCCATGTACCTCCAGTTTCCCATGTCAAGCCCTCCTAAACCCTCTCTAAAATTTAGTTATCCAGCTAAACTAGTTTTCAGTGAAAACTTTTTTAAGCAAGCCGGAATGCTGATTGGACCTACCTGGTCCAAAAGCAGACATACATACACTTACCATTAGCAAAGGAAGAGCTTCGTTTAGCCTTTGAATCATCTTCAGTATAACCAATTTCACTTCTCTGGTAGTTTCGATAAAATGGACGCACCTCTGAAAAAATAAATTGTACACTGTTGATTCTCGAAAATTTGCTTCCAAACCACTCTCCCACGGCAATCTTTTTTTGTAAGAGCTCGTTATTAAGCACTATTCCCGCGTTCCCGTGTCCAAGGAAAGGCAGACGGGTGTCTAACTTCATTAGTGTCAAGACGGCTGCCTAGTTATTGGTAGGTTGAAAAAAAGAAGCAAGGCAAAAACAGTTGAGAAAAAAACTGTCGCCAATTTCGCGCGAAAGTGAAGACCGGCCTTAAGCAGCTATTTCAAAAAAGACCAATATCTGATACTCACGGGAGAACTAGTATTTCAATAAATGAATTATTCGTTCAATAATTGAGGTTCAAAAATCTCATAATACACAGGTTGTAAAATTAAAGTCTGAAGAGATATCACGCTTTTACTCGAAATTTTTGTGCTTGTTACATGACATTTATTTCTGATTGGTTCGAATTTATTGACACTAATAAAGTTATCAGCTGTTGCAAAGCAAGTAACATGTCAATAAAATCACGTGAACTTTATCGAGTAATCACGTGTTTTGACTGCATTGATATAATTTTGCAATCCATGTATTGTGATAACAAACCTGCTTCTCCAGTATTCTGATTCACTGAAAGAGGAAGAAAATTTTAATCATTAGAAAACGATAAATGAATTTGTTAACCGTTAACCCAAAGGATAAAGTCTGAAAACCCTTAATAGTGGGTTTCAAAAGCTAATTTGAAAAACCCATAGACTTAAAAGCCTGGTGACAGCAAGGAGCAAAAACTTTCTTATGAACGGACAAAGCCATCAAAATTACCATCAAAATGGGAAAAAACCTCGAAGAAGGCTAAGAAATTATCTCAAGAAGTATGTTATTACTTCTATCATCATGAGTAAATACTTACAGTCTCTTTGGTTACTAACTTCATCAGTCATGGCTTGTTTCAACTTTTCAAAATCGCGTTTTCTCTTAAATCTTATCCAATTCGATTGAATGATTTTGGCGGCATCGTGACGAAAATTCAAAAATTTACGGATACTGCAACGAGACGTCCATGCACGAACAGCTAAAATATAAAACAAAATCGATAAGTGACTTAGTAAGCATTGAGCTTTCATTTTACACGTATTTTTCATAAGAACGTCCAAAATTATTGAAACCTTGAGTTTTGGAGTTTTAAGCAAAAACATGTTCTTATTTTCAACATTTTTTGAATATTTGGTCCATTTTCCTAAGAAATCAGGTGTTAGAGTCCACCAAGCCTTAAAATGTTCTTAATATTTTGGTTATCGAAGCCTTATGTTCTTATAAAAAATGTAGTTGTCTCCACACATTTAGTAACAAACAATCTTCCACAAAATGTATTGTGACTGTGTGTGTGAAATCTTAACTTTTCAATAGCTTAGTTTTAGATGCGACAACACCGTCGATTGTAATGAATTCAATTTTATAGCGCTTAAAAAGGCTCCTCAGTAAAAATTAATTAATCTCCGCACTACCCTTAAAAATTTGTCTCTCCCTTATTGCTTGCATTGCTTATGAATTCAAGAAGCAAGTGAAAGATATCAAGGAAAATAATCCCAATTAGCACGATTATAGAGAGAAAAGCGTTTTAGCAAGTGCGTTTTGCAAATCACAGAACAAAAAGTAAAAATAATCTTTATCGCTGATCTCCAACTACTTAACTTGATAGGGCCTCCCATATAAATGGAGAGAGCCCAATTTTTAGATTTAAAGCTGACTGTAGTACTTTAGTACATTATTGGTCAGCCTAAGCTGAGCATTCAAATAGGTAAAATTCGGTTCTTCTTCTTCCATAAGACGGCAAAAAAAAATCCGATTTTCCGATCTCACTTTGATTTCTAAACTTTCTTCCGATCGGGTTAACTTTTTGGGTACTTTAAGCGTGCGTTGTTTTTACAGATCATAATGTAGTTTCAAGATGGCGGCTCAAGCATCAAGTGATAGTCAGATGTGATAAGTCAGTGTTGTACCAAAGTATTTCCAGTGTAAATCTGTTGCAAGCTTCAATTTCTGTCATTTATTTTTTTAACTCGGCAAATCAAACAAATAATTTTCATCAAGGGGATTCTTTTTCTATATCCTTTGAAGGTTTAAAGCCGTTTGCTCAAGTTTTGTTTATGTTGAATTTTCTGATATATTCTTTTTATTATGCTGCTTTTTAATAGTTTTTGCAATAAAAACATATTTTTCTTGTTTGCCTCTAGGGGAATTGATGGTGTTATAATGTTATTGGGATTTGATAAAGTTTACAAAAGTACAGCTACTGTATAAATTTGATATAAAGACTGGATGGAATCGTGCATTTTTGGACTTGGACGTGTTTGTGATAAAGGCGAATCGCAAAAAACTGTTTGGTTCCCGTCATTTCTACTTTAAAAAGTGGGAGTCGTTCGGTCAGTCGAAATTATTTTTCTGTTAAGAAGCAGCTATACATCTTGTTGAAAGGGAGTTCGTGTGGACTGATCCAAATTTAAAATTGAGAAACGGTGGATAAATTGGTGTTTTCGGTTTACTCTCCATTAGCATGCGGCTCTCTACTTCGATTTGAAAACTTTTAAACACAGAGCGTGCAGAGGTCGACAGTGGAAATCCAGCAAAGCAGCGGAAAAGCTTTCCGACTCTCCAGCTCGTAACCGTAAATCAGATGACGGGAACCAAATGATGACATCACATCTCCTATTATTGGACTTGCAAGATTATGACAAATGGTCTTTGGAATTTGATCATTTATATTAGTATTAATATATACAGTTCTTATTGAAATTGATCAAACTATTTTTCACGCAGTTCCTGATGCAGATTGTGTTTTTCTAACCTTTTCTAACATTGGTGCACATTTTGACTGAATGATGGAATGGAATGAATGGCGATAACAGTTTATAGATATCTCTTATCAGACTTGCCGAAAGCGGGCTGCCGTCAAGTTACACAACATGCTGTGCACACTCTCGTCACAACTTGCACAGCCATAACAAACAGATCAATCTGGTCTTCATTTAACATTGTTTTAAAGTTTAAAAAACACTGCCAGTGCTTGGCACAGAAGAGAGGACTCCCAGTTGAAATTAATTGCTACACCGCTGCCCTGTTGAATTTATTTATTATGGTTGTGTGTTTATTCCGCCAAGGCGGTAAATCAATCGCCCAAATTCATAGACCAATCAAAAGCGAGTTTAAAGCAAAACGGGGGAAAATGAGCTTCCCCGCATAGTTGTGAATTTTAAGTTTTGCTTTCGATTATCATTTGCGACCAGCAAAGTCTTCAAGATGGTTGTGTGCATGTTGTGTAACTTGACGACAAAATTTATTTACCCAGACTGGCCATCCATATAGTACGTACACAGTGAAGGGGGAGAGGGGGTCCCGGGGGGGGGGGGGTAGGGGGGGTGGTACTAGGGTAAAATGGGTTATGGGGATGCTCTGCTGGTCAGGGTACCTTTTTTAACCTCCACGAGTCCCTGGTAGGGCCGCCAAAACACAAAAATAGAAAAATCAGTCCCTCGTAGGGTGCCTATTTTTGGAGAATTTGGGGGAAAAGTAGAAAATTTTGGAATTTCAGTCCCATTCAGGGTCACTTTTTTCGCAAATTTCGAGTCCCACGTAGGGTCCATTTTTCGAACCTCGGCGGAGCACCCCCGTCGGTCGACAAGGGTAGTACCCCCCCCCGGGAGGGGGTTCAGCAAAAGCGTACATCTATTGTTTAAACAAAGCCATTTCTATTGTTCTCTGCGTACAAGGGGGGAGGGGGTGTCTAATATTTGGAAAATCTTTGCGTACGTACTATATGGACAATGCTAAAGAGAAGTATACTTTGAGCTTCTCGTGGGGGGGGGGGTTGGAGGAGCTCTCAGGCTTGTTTTACATAATTTTAAATCAAGTTATCAAATTTTTCACATTTTGTACATTATTCAACATATTTAGTCTACTCTGTTTCAGTGCATCTCTTACATCTGTTAACCCACTCATTAAAGCTATCTAGCTAAGCTCTATTGGCTGACCTTCCAGCCTCGGTTGGTTTATTACTTTTAAATTCTGGTAGACAACAGCGGGATTAAAACGTTTGAATAGAAAAATAGAAAAAAAACAAAATGGATTAGACGATTTTAAAACCAGCAAATAGAAATCCAACAAAATCATAGTTTCGAAGTTTTTTTCTTCATCACTGGCACTAAGGCAGCGAGCCTATCTAGTTAGTAAATATGATATCTGTGATCTTTATCTTACCTCTTTGAACGAGTTCAACGGAATCATTATAGTGAGATTTGAGGGTCCGCAACTTTTGTACATGCCAGTAACGCAAAAAGATCTAGAGAGAGATAAATTTACAATTATTTTACAATCGAGCAAGACCATATCAGTATTAACTACTCCCAGGCTAAACAAAAAAAATTAAAAGAATAATGTAATGGGAGGTATGTTTTGTGCTAGTGACTAAAAATTTCCCTAGTCAATTTGAGCATGTCGTCACACAATATTTGGCTAAATCCACTCTCACTTGAAAAGTCTTTTTTCAAATGGAAGCAAATCAAGAGTTTTTTTAAGAGGGTAAATACACACTAAGCGTTTATCAACGTTTTTCGTAAAAGAACACCAGCAGGGTTGAAGATTCATCCGTCTTCATGGGAAATATTAAAAACTTTTAAGGAATTACAGCAAAAAAATTCTGAATGGATGTTCCAGGTAACAATTTTGAAAAGAAAACTTTGTATGGGGATGTAAATAGTATCAATTTGTGGGTAATTTCTAAATTTGCAGATTTTAAATTGATAAAAAAACGTGAAAATATTTTAACGTTTCAAGGTAAGTTAAACTATGATGATATGAGCCTTCCCCACTGGGGAATGGGTCCTACTCCTTACTAAGTAGGAATTCCTTCTTTTTCAAGTTGGAACGCTTAGCGCTGTCCAGACATCGCTGGTTCTGTGCACGCGAGACACAGATACCATGATGCATAGTGGTGACACTCGAACTGCGCGGGAGAGCATATAGCTCGTCGCAGGCGCAGAACGGGATGAGTGACACCACACACCACAATGTCGGGCATATCACCCACACTCTTGTATCAGAGTAGTGGTACCCAATTCCCCTCATATGGTATGGGTTGACCCGGGCGAAGGTATGTTCACTTGCCAAGTGAACCGTAGTGCTACAGTGAAAATCGAACTCAGACCTCTCAGACGGGAATTAAGAGCAATGACCACCACACCACTACGCCTAAGTTAAATTACAGATATCTTAAATATAAAACACTAGATAAAGCTACTCTTTATCCCCAAGCCACGGAAGTTGAAGCAAAATAATGCACCATCTTTGCTGATTAGTAGGTCTTGATCTACTTATTAAATACGGCGAGTTATTTTACTTTCGTTATAGACGAAGAAGCTCTACCTAGTGTTTAATATGAGAAATTTGTGATCTTAACTCGTTAAATGGATATTACCTTTGTTCTACCAACTCCCCACGTCTCTTCAGGGTCGATGTTGGAAGCTCTCAACAATTGGAGACAAGTTTCCTTATCTCGAGGTACGACGTCTACGTATTGGTAGCTTATAAATCGATAACTGCGGATTGAAAAATAACATTAATAATAACTCAGAGGACTAAGGACTTAGCTTATACCCTTTGCTTAATATTTACCTATCTATTCTAGAAAAAGCTTGCACCCTCTCCTCACATATTGACAAAGTTGCTTTTGAAGGTCAAAGTCAACTAAAATTTCGACTATGCAGGAGACCCCCTGGATTCATGCAAGGGTAAGATTTTTTCATGAATAGTCCATTCTTTCTGCGTTAAGATTTTTTTAAGTAATCGTTATAATTTCATGTAAAGCAGCCATCAGCCAATTAAGTTCAGTATTTCTAAGTGTTTCAAAAATTACTTACAGCTCCACAAATTGTTCAAATGGTAACCGTTCTGAATAACCCTACAAAGAATAAACACATTCAGGGAATTTTTCATTCTTTCAAAAAGAAGGTCTAGCCTCAAATATCAAGTCAGATAATCCGATTGAGCGCCTTTCAAAACGATACTTTTTGCATGAACAACTACATAACATTATAAGAACAATGGACTAAAAATTGATTATAACACGTTCACTGCCGACCCTTTTTCAAAAATCGAAAGTTCCTCTTTGAGTTTTATCAAAAACCTGTGGTCTAAATTTTGCTTTGCGGATGTCTTCAAATTGTATACAAATGCAATGCAGAATTTTACGTAGATTCCAATAGAAATGCAATGCAATAGAAAAGTGAGCAAAAGTTTCTGCATGTTATTTTGACTTTTGAGTATACTTGTAGATGGCAGTGAACGTGTTAAAAGATAACAGGAAAAAGTTAGCATTTTAGCCTGTACACGTTTTTTTTTTATAAGAACAAACTATATAAGAACATAAGGCTTCGAAGCCCAAAAATTCAAGAACATTCTAAGAACATACTAAGGCTTTGGAGACTTAAAAACATGCAATTTCTTAAGAAATTACATCAAAATGCTCAAAAAATGCTGAAAATAAGAACATTTTAAGAACATTTTTAGGCTTCAAATCCAAAAAACAAAGAACATCCGAAGGCTTCGAAAATTTTTGACGTTCTTATAAAAAAAAAAGCGTGTAAATTACGCAAAAAGAAAAGCAGCCAAAATGAACTACAATTGATTCTCTCTAATTCGATCTTCAGGGAACCAAGAATTGTCTTCGGATTATACCGGGTGCGCCACAAAAAAGTTTCTCTCTTTGAAACTAATTTTCTCGAAAGCGAAAAATTTTAAAAGAACCATTCCTATTTCATTTTAAAGAAGAAAAATAAACTTAAATTTTGATGGGTCTTTTATTAAATATTAGATCAAAAGTTACGCTCAATTGAATGAAAAAGTTACTTTCAGAAAGTGCTCAAAACGTTAAAAATCGACCTATTTAAATGGGCCTTTCCAGAAAAAAATCGTGCACCCCCTGTTGAGGAGGTCCATTTCCGTTCCAAGGAGGTAAGGTTTGAAATGCAGTGGAATTCCATAAGGGTAGACGAAAATCCGTCAAAAATAAGCGGAATTCCAAGGGGGTAATGATTGAAAATTTGTAAAAATTCGGAATTCCAGAGGGGTATGATCCTAAAATTGCCTGGAACTCCAAGGAGGTAGGTCACAAAAGGTTGGACCTCCTCAACAGGGGGTGCACGTTTTTTTTCTGGAAAAGCCCAATTAAACAGAAGCATAATCACATGATACATCAGTATTTTCGTTTCAGTCATTAAAATGATAATTAGCTGTGTAAATGACCTTTTGTTGTATTAAGGAAGGTTGAATTTCAATAAAAGGAAGAAAAATTGTCGAAAAAGGCCAAAAAATCTAGTAAAATTCATAAAAATACATCAAATATGGCTTACGAGGTAGATCGAGCCTTACATAGACTTTATCCATTCTAGAACCAAAAATCTGAGGAAAATGTCGGTAAAAGTAAATTGAATTGATTTTGATGAAGATTTTAAACCCTTTCGACCCTTTAGTTTCAAAATTTATGTGCTAAGTTACTGAAAAATGCTTTTAATCATGTAAAGGCTATTGCGATTGCCAAATTTAAAATAAAAATTTGATAGGTCGATTTTAACGTTTTCGAGTACTTTCTGAAAGTAACTTTTTTATTCAATTGAGCATAACTTTTGATCCAATAAATCGAATTTAATAAATGACCCATCAAAATTTAAGTCTATCTTTCTTCTTTCCAATGAAATAGGAATAATTCTTTTAAAACTTTTAGATTTCGTGAAAATTTGTTTCAAAGAGAGAAACTTTTTTGTGGCGCACCCGGTAGAAATATTCAAATTATTGAAAGTATTTGGATGAATTTCGAGCTGAAAAGCTAATGTTTTAGTTTGAATTATAGAAAGATTGTTCAGATGTGAGATATTTAAACTTTAGAAATGAAAAAGCGATCACTAACCTTTTGTCGAATATTAATGGTTTCAAGAACACCAGTGCATCGAAGTTGGTTCAGCACCATGCTTGGTATAATTACATTGGGTTTGTTTTGAAGGTTGGGTCGAATACAACGGACGAAATGAGGATCACTTTTAATGACTTTCGACATCAAATTCCTCAAGGATAACTGGTGAAAATAAAAGAATGTTTGAAATTTAAAGAATAATTTAGTTGAACTAAGCATATCATGAAGAGTAACTCACTAAAAATACTCCCAAAAATCCTTCATAAAAGTGACAATAACCTCGAAAAATATCACAAAATCCGAAACTAACACAAAAATCACAAATGTCAGCCAACAATGAAAGAGAAATCAAATCCTCTTACCCTAAAATGTGTTGACACGGTTTGATGGAAACGGTTGGTAGTTGCTACTAGTGATTTCTTCCTGTCCTAATGAAGGTGAGAAAAAAGGAAGTACAATATGAGCACTGCTCTTGTTTTGAATATTAAAATTCTCCGGATACATCGCATGCGCACTGAGGTTTTAATGAGATAATAGAGAGTTTCGAAATCTAAGCCAATCAGCTGTGTTTTATAAACATTCTTTTACTTGAAATCTCTATAGATAAACATCTTTTGTGAAAGATGTCTATTATGTTTAAACTACCTATCAATAAGCGATTCTCGTAGGGGGCCACTAGTGGCTGCCTATAGCAGTGCCTATAGTCCAAGAGTAAGGCCTAAAAGCCTGGAGCTGTCTATATGTAGACTAGTACAGTGCATCCTCTAATAACTCGAATGTCTACTGAACTCGAACAAGTTTGCTAGTTTCGTGTATCGGAAGATCTATCAGGTACAATACAAAGACCATGAACATCAAAATAAGACTATAAATTTGATTTGTCACTTACAGTATGTTTTTCGAGGCCAAGCAAGGATGCTAAAATATGAGAAGATAACATGATCAGATCCTCGCACAATAATGTATTTCAAGGCCAGTCTCCACTTTCGCGCGACATGAGCAAAAACTTTTTGATGTTTTTGTAAGTTCATTGGTGGGTTGAAAAATGAAGCAATTCCATTGGTCGAAAGTGACGTAACGGATTAAAAAAGTAGAACTTCCTTCGACTTTTTTTTGTTTGCGCGTAATCTTTTCTTCAGGCAAAAAGGTTAAGAAAAAAACTGCCGCCCATTTCGCGCGAAAGTGAATACCGGCCTTCAGAAAGGTCTACAGTTGACGCTCTCTAATTTGATTTTCGAGGGGAATTGGATTTTCATCGAATAAGGAGACGTATCGAAATGTGGTTTATGAGAAATGGAGCGTATTGAATAATAGAAAATTAAAAGTAGTTTAATTACCGGCAGATTCTTCGATCAATTGAGCAATGGTTTCGTCCGCTTGAAAAGGTCAAGAAAACAATACAAATGTTGTGATGAAAACAATACTAATTTGATTTTTAATTTATAAAACGGAGACCGCCAAAATCATCTTTTGAAATGAGTCAAAATTTCGCTTTTATGAATTTCCACATCTTCGTTGCGAAGATTATTAAAATTGCATAAAGTCTGGTATTTCTCTTCTATCTCAGATTCTGACTTTCTGTATTCTACTAGTTCTTAAAGTAAGTATTCAGTCTTCTTTGTGTCTGTCGCTTTCCTTTGTCAAAAAAAAAGGAATATAAACATTAATTCACTATTGGCCTGAAATAAATTTCAAAATTCATTGCCGCAAAGCTACAATATACGTGAGATTACACTATGTTAAAGAGTACAATAAATAATGCGAAAAATACCAAGCCGGATGAACTTACAACTAGCCTGGATAGTTTCCACCACATCCACAGACAACGTGTCTCGGTTCTTCTCAAGGAAACCTGTTGAGTCGTACTTCACCTACACAAATATTAAATTTACTATAAGCAATTCTTCTGAAAGGGGCATGCCCCCTCCCAATATTTTGCAAAGTAATTGTTTTTTTACTTTAAAAAATCTTATATATACCGTTTAGAGGGGTGAAATAAGGGTGAAAAGTCGAAAATTTTCTTCGTCGCCCAACCATATTGAGCGACATATTTCTTTGGCCCCGTAAATTCGATTCGCACACCGGGGGACATAGGGGAGCATTTTAACATTACAAAGGGTCCTCCAGGGCTTCAGAAGCGTTAATTATTAAAGTTATAGGTACATCGATATACAACCAACTAATTCAAAGTCACTCCTCCAGAGGTGTTCGCATTCTCCAAGGAAACTTAAGATTAATTACAAATCACGCTACACTGCATAGACTTCTCCTAGTTGAAGAAAGCTAAAAACTTATCAACTAATAAGATTTAAAAAAAATGAGTGCGTCAATCTATTAGCGCAAAAGGCAAGTTTTTCGAAAAATTACCTTGGTTCAAACTTTGTTAAATGGTAGTACTACCTACAGATACGAATCTTGAAAGATCAGGGAGAAAGACCAAAGCAAAAGGCACTTAGATCGGTACTTACATCACCGGCGTAATGCTTGATGAGGAAGGATGAACTGGTGTCTCTTGATGTCTTCAAATACGGTGATTCAATATTGTCGTGATATTTCTCTGAAGTATGAAATTAAACAAAGTAATCCAATATAACTTTGCCTTGTACCGTGTGCAACGTCAATTTATAAAAATTAAGTTCATGTAAAGTTCATGTAAAGTTTCTTTTTGGGCCACCCGGTATTAAAAGCTAAATCAAATTTACCAGCTTTCAATCTTTTCAATGTTTAAAAGATTTTAAGGAACTTTAAGTTAGCCGTCTATAATACAGGATAGTTTTCTTACCGACTAAAGTCATGTCAGTAGCCATTGGGAAACGACTTTCTTCGTCAAGTAATGCTAAAATACCAACTGGTTTCTAAAAAAGAGCATTGTTAAAGAATAAATCGAAATATTTTTGTTTCAGCTTCTACGTTAATTCATACATCAAGATACATTCAGAGAAGAAAAATACTAATTCTTTTAACTACTGCAATCCCCCAATTTATATCTGAGACACTTCACATGGTCCCCCTTTCCCCACTGTCAGCGTTGAGTTCTCGGCCATTTCCGGACTCAACACTGACAGTGAGGTCCGGGGGACGGATTTTTATCTTCCAAAAATGTTTAGAAATCTTCTGTCTCAAGATATTTGTTGGGGGATTGTGGCAGTTTTATACCAGATCTTGCGTGACAAGATTTTCAGGCGTTTCTGTTGCCAGAAATCATCTGTATAGTTTCAAAAATTAAACACACGTTGATGTGTCTGCGTAAAATTGATTTGGTACTTTTCTTAGAAAAATATTGGGTACACTCTTCCTTTAATGGCGAGAACAGGCGAGAATAGAGAATTTAACTAGACTTTCTTACCTGCAAACAGAGATCAAGTATAGGTTTATTATTATTGAATTCAAATGGAACTGCTTTGATCCCTTCCGTAGCATATTCTTCAAATTCCCACACAAAGATATATTCATTGAAATAAAATTGTAATTGTTCATTTGCCACGTTGATACAAAGTTGTTCGAATGAATTCGCTTCGAAATTCTCAAATCCAAACATGTCCAAGATACTAATACGCGAGTGAGTTGTCCTAGAAAGAAATGAAAAAGAAACGCGGGAATGATTAAAATCACAGACATCATATATTCTTTTACACACTATATAGTCTACTACCACAGATTTCCCGTGGAAGTGTGTTCAGTTTTGAAGTCGACTAGTCCGCCATGTTAGATTTTCGAACTCGAATAGACGATATCGGCTTAACGAAATTCTCCCCGAATGATTACCCATGATGCATTGCGCAAAAAAATTCAGTGAGTCAATATTGTCCGTGAATTTTTTTGCGCAATGCATCATGGGTAATCATGCGGGGAGAATTCGGAAAGCCGATATCGTCTATTTAAAACATTCGATTAAGGACCAGAATTGTCAGAAAACTCCTTTTACAACAATCAGAGTAGAAAAATATTAATACAGTTGAGTTTTGGAGTTAGGTTTATTAGGCACTGCTAACTGGAGGGACAAAAAAACTTGTCCGAGTAAAGGAGAAATTCGAGCTATAAAGGTTCGAGTTATGGAGACACCACTGTAGATAACTTACTGTGTTTTGTCTTCAGCACGAAGCAAAGAATTGATTCTTTTGACAATCCATGTGAACAAGCGATTGTAAAGCACCTATAAGAAAGTAATATCGTATACTTGACAAGTTTTCAGACAAGTGAAACAGTATCATTTTTGAAGCAATTATGTACCGTGGAGTTTACCAATAAAGTTTTTATACGAAAGGGTTGGGCTTGAGTTTATTAGATTTAAATGACATCAAATCATATTCCGACCCGTTCAACGTCATTGTAACCTGGTAAACTAAACTAAAACCCAATTCCCTTGTCAAACGTTATGATATTAATAAGGAACGTCTTAATGAGCCTCCTTGGTATGTCAAAGAAGCATTAGATCTGCGTTATGATTGATAAATGAGAGTAGTACTTACTTTGGCTGTAGCATCACGACAATCCAAAGCTTGATCCACTGTGTTGTTGCGCTTGATAATTTCACCTGGGAATAAAAAAATATAAAACAAGAAAATTAAAGTCTATTCACGATAAGTGTGCACTCTTTTTTCATTTACCTATAACTTTTGAAGGAATTCTTCAATCTTTATAAATTTGGTATCGTTGGAGAGATATTTGTGAGTGGAACAATTTGAAATAAAAAAATCTTTAAACAAATTCTAAAAATGAAGATGAAAATTAAGAAGAAAAAAATGAAGATCTTGTAGAAGGGTGCTATAACTATCATTTTCACTGGATGAATCCTTGATTATCGAACATCATCACTGGGAAAAAATTTCTCAAAAATAATCATTCAGTCACAAGATATCAAGCAAAGTTAGATGCTGTTTGACGTCTAAAAACGCTGTTTTCTGCTGTTTTTTGCTGTTTTTTGGGGTCAATCACTTATTAACTTTGTATCATAACTTTATATTGAATAAATATTTTAGTGAAATTTCTTCACATTGATGATCTCCTAAGATCAAAGAATCTCTCCAGTGAAAATGAAAGTTATAGCACTTCTCTACAAGATCTTCATTTTTTTCTTCTTCATTTTCATCTTCGTTTTTAGAATTCTTTTGAAGACTTTTTTATTTCAAATTGTTCCACTCACAAATATCTCTCCAACGATACCAAATTTATAAAGATTGAAGAATTCCTTCAAAAGTTATAGGTAAAAGAAAAAAGAGTGCACACTTATCGTGAACAGACTTTAAGCTATGTTGACAATGTTAACAAGAAAGAAAAGTCATTGAAGAAAAGTCATTTAAAAAAAGTCATTTCATTTCTGTCAGTCGAGACACTTGGTAGGAAAATTAATTTGTGGCAAAACGCAAAATATTTCTTTAAACTCAACCGGGGATAGAAGAAACAAGGGTGTATGTTGATGTTGTATGTGGTGTATATGGTGTATATATGTCGCAAGCTCGGTCTTCACATGACCTCGGGCAATATTTCTCGGTACAGCCCTCACTAACCGGTCATTATTGCATTGGGTGTAACAATAAAAAAGTAAAAAAACTTACCTGCAGTAACACTACTATTGATGGTTAGAGCCTCTTCAAGCTTGTTTTTATTCACACAAAGTAATGCTGATACTGAAAGAAAAAGAGAATTGAATAAAAAATCTCGGTTCTCGATATCAATCAATCAAATAATCAACCAATATCACTGCTTAACGCTACGACCATCGATCTGTTTAAGAAAAAATGTATACATGTATTGACGAACTATTATTGGACTATAAATCACATACTAGAATGAAGATCTAGATTTCAATCAATCAATCAATCAATCAATCAATCAATCAATCAATCAATCAATCAATCAATCAATCAATCAATCAATCAATCAATCAATCAATCAATCAATCAAAATCAATCATCAATCAATCAATCAATCAATCAATCAATCAATCAATCAATCAATCAATCAATCAATCAATCAATCAATCAATCAATCAATCAATCAATCAATCAATCAATCAATCAATCAATCAATCAATCAATCAATCAATCAATCAATCAATCAATCAATTAATACCCGTTAATACCCCAAAACATACCCGTTTCCAAGATGTTTTTGTTTGTGACCTTGGATTTTTCTCCTTGATGTGAAAATCGTGAATCGACACTGAATTCGATATCTCCCAAATGAATAATGGCTGCCAAAACACAATAGAAGCTTTGTATCTCCTAGAAACGACAGTGAAGAAGTGGCCAATTAAAATAAGCGATATAAAAGACAGCAAGTGCAGAATTCACAAACGGAGAATCAGGTACGACCAAAAAATTCCTAAAATTTTGACGAAATCAATGAAAATACATCCTACCATACATTTGGAAAATTTAGCCCTCAGAATATCTATGCTTTTATGAGCCGCTATAATGCTCCCAAGAATTGGGGCTTCTTTTCATAAACTCTTTGAGTGATCTATATCTTCCTTAAATAAACGATGAAGCCTTCTTAACCGAAGACCCAATTTTCGACAAAGAACCCGAAAGAGTTGAAATTGACAAGCTTAATAGATTTTTGACCAAAATCTCTCAGTCTATTTTTAAAACCACACCTCAAACACATAACATATAACTTACTTTTTTAGTGAATCCGATATTTTCTAGACAAGCTTGTACTTCGGTAAACTTAACTTGCATTTCTGATGTGCATGCAATCTCAGATAATAACCATTCGTCGGTGTTAAGATACCTGATGAAAAGAAAGAAAGGATATCATTAATTTGTAGTTATACAGCCACCTCTTCCCAGCTGGCACACAACGTTCTTTTAACGTTTATCTAACGTTCTTAACGTCCATATAATGTTAGATGAACGTTAAAACAACGTTGTGTGCCAGCTGGGTTGCTTATTTGAACTTATTTTATCGAATCTTTCTATAATTGTCTATAATTGTCGCCGAGACAAAGCTAGACTCTTCTTTCACCGAACCTCAGTTTTTTGTCAAGAATTTCAAAAAACCAATACGACTTGACTTTTCCAAAAAGAGTGGAGGTCTTTTGCTTTATGCCAAAAAAGATCTGCCACTTCGACAGCTAAACGATAACCTACTCTCGCAGGGAATCGAATGCTTGACGCTTGAACTAAATTTGAGAAAATCAAAATGGCTTATTCTTTCGATTTATCGAAATCCAAGCCTTCAAAAACTTAAGCCTTTTCTTGAGGAGTTGACTAAAGTTCTCGATCACTACGGTGCCTCGTATGAAAACATTTTAATCTTTGGCGATTTTAACGAGGAGATATCAGATAAAAATATGTTAAAATTTTTAGATTCTTTTTCCTTAAAATCTCTAATAAAAAACCCGACATGCTTTAAATCAGAGAACGGTAGATGCATTGATTTGATCCTTACAAATCGGCCCCTTTGCTTCAAAAAATGTGGTTCCTTCGATACAGATCTCAGTGATTACCATCATTTGATATATAGCATGTTCAAAGCTAGTTTTAAAAAGGCCCCGCCTAAAGTTATAGAATATAGATCTTTTAAAAATTTTGATGAAAAGTGTTTCCGGTCGGATCTTTGTCGAAACTTTGATTGCGACTTCTCAGATTTCGAAACTTTTAGCAACACCTTTGAAAATATTCTTGATACCCATGCACCAATGAAAAAGCGAACCATCCGGGGAAATCAAAAACCCCATATTACAAAAGCTGTTCGAAAGGCAATTATGGTTCGCACCTTCTACAAAAACAAAGCAAAAGCGACCGGAAACACGCATTATAAAACTTTATATCGCAAACAAAGAAATCTTGTTGTAAATTTAAATAGGAAAGCAAAAAGAAAGTACTTTCATGATCTAGGGACATCGCAAAGCTTTTGGAAATCAGCGAAGCCCTATTTTTCTGAAAAGATCCAAAATCATGAAAAAATCTTTTTGCTTGAAAATTCAAAACTGATAGACGATGAAGCCACCATCGCTAAAATTTTTAACAACTTTTTTGTAAATATCGCGTCAAATCTTGGTCTAAAAACTTCAGATTCCAATCTTCCCACAGACCTTGAGATTGATTCGCTGTCGAACCATCCAAGTATTATACGCATCACTGAATCCATGTCTAAAAACAAATCTTTTTCCTTCAGTGATGTAAAGCCTGAAGACACACATCGTGTCATACTCAAGCTAAATCAAGATAAATCTGTCAGCGGTCCTTTCTCAGTGAAATTAATAAAAATGGTTTCTGATATACTGTCAGAACCATTATCAAAACTCATAAACCTTGCTTTCAATTCATGCAAATTCCCCCAGAGTCTTAAGAAGGCAAGGGTTACTCCTGTTTATAAAAAGGAAGATAAGTTTCTGAAGAAAAATTATCGACCAATTAGTATTTTACCAGCTTTTTCTAAAATTTATGAGAGAATAATTCATAACCAACTCTCTTCCTACTTCGATGACATTTTCGATTCAAGACTCTGCGGGTTTAGAGCTAAACACAGCACTCAGCATGCATTAATACAAATGATTGGTCAATGGCATCAAAGTCTTGATGGGTCCGGAAAGGTGGGGGCAGTTTTGATGGACCTGTCGAAGGCTTTCGATTGCATTGATCACAAACTTCTGGTTGCAAAGCTCAAAGCCTACGCGATTGATACAAAGAGTCTTGAACTATTGAAAAGTTATCTAAGTAATCGCTATCAGAGAACAAAAATCGGCTCAGAATACAGCGAATGGCAAGAGATCACTCTAGGTGTTCCACAAGGTTCGATTCTCGGGCCTCTTTTATTTAATATTTTCATAAATGATTTATTTCTTTTTATTGTGAAAGCTAGCATTTGCAATTTTGCCGATGATAATACCTTACACTCGTGTGCTGAAACTCTTGCAGAAGTCATCTCGAATCTAGAGTTTGACCTGGAAATAATCTTAGACTGGTTTTTAAACAACTACCTTGCTGCAAATCCTGGTAAATTTCAAATGCTAGTTTTAGGAAATCAGAATATTCCTATAGAAATCACTGTCAGAAAATGTAACTATAAAATCTACGAATTCTGTTGAGCTTCTCGGTATTACCATTGATAACAATCTCACTTTCGAATTACATATCAATGATCTTTGCTCTAAAGCTAGGTCGAGAGTCTGGAGTCTGAACAGAATTCGCAATTATCTAAATTTTGATCAACGAAAGTTGATATTTAACGCTTACATCATGTCAACATTTAACTATGCACCAATAATTTGGATGTTTTGTAATAAAACTACATATGAAGAAATCACCAAAGTCCATAAACGGGCATTGAGAACATTACTTTGTGATTTCATAAATGACTATGAGGTTTTATTGCAAAACGCCAAATGTAAAACGGTTCATGAAATTCAGCTTTGCTTTCTACTTTGTGAGGTTTACAAATCCGAAAATAAATTAAATCCAAAGTTCATGCAACAAATCTATATAACGAAGGAAATAAAATTTAACTTCCGAAACAAAGTTTTGATGACAATACCTAAGGCTAAGTCTCAACGTTTTGGAACTCAATCCTTTTTATTCCGAGGAAGCCTGATCTGGAATCAAATTCCAGAAAAAATTAAGCTCAAACCATCAATCGATTCTTTCAAATCCTCGCTGAAAGAAATAAACCTTACAAATGTTTGTCTTTGTAAAATATGTATATAAAAATTTTTCATCTTATATATTCTTTATTATAGTATTGCGTATTCTCTACAGTTGGTATTAATTAGTATTTTATTATAACTATGTCAGACCAACATTAAATAAATCGGAAAAAAAAAAAAAAAAAAAAAAAAAAAAAATAATTCGAACTTATTCTCAGTTCCCGTCCGGGAGAAATCCTCTAAAAACATCCTCTTTATATCATTTGAAACAAGTAAGATTCCCCGTTCGAGTTCGAATTAGCAAAAGCCAAGTAAAATGAAATACTTTCTGAGTGTAAGAATTCAGTAAATTCAACTTTATACCCTCTGAATCTCGAGCATGTTAATGAGACAGATGGTTTAAGATATTTGGGACGTGGATTCGTTCCATGGTCATGAGCAAAACCTCTAAATTTTTTGGCCTATCTATTTTCTAAATAGTGTGGTCGTTTTACAAAAATACAGGCTGTTTGTAGGAATAAAATAAGATCTAGCTGAAACTTTCTCCAGACCTTCTCTATAGGATGCTTATACCTCAGGAAAAATTCCCCTAAAATCCCACTGGTGGAACATCCCTTTTTTGGGACATTTCTATTTTCCCCAGGCAAAATCCTAAGGGCGAAATTTTTTGAAAATTTCAAACTTATTTCCAGACAATATCAGGTATACCTTTCGAAAGCTCTCGAAAAACTATATAGAAGACTTTTAAACGGTTATAGCCGATTTCCTTATACCTAACTCGAGATATTTCATGCGCAAGTTCCACTTTTCGCCACAATAGCATCTTCTGCGTGAATTATCTTGAGTTAGGTAATGAAATCGGCTATACCCGTTTAAAAGTCATCTATATAGTTTTTCGAAAGCTTTCGAATGGTATACTTGATAATGTCTGAAAATGAGTTTGAAATTTTCAAAAAATTTCGTCCTTAGGGTTTTGCCTGGGGAAAAAAGAAATGTCCCAAAAAAGGGATGTTCCACAAGTGGGATTTTAGGGGAATTTTTCCTGAGGCATAACCATCCTATAGAGAAGGTCTGGAGAAAGTTTCAGCTAGATCTTATTGTTTTCCCGTAAATTATGCTAAACGACCCCACTAAAAGTCGAGTTATTCAAGATTTAATTTTTTCTACTTTTAGTAAGAAAACCAAATTTGAACAATGGTCCTAAGGTGATAGTAAATAATCGATGCTAAACATTTGAAATCACCTATCAATGGCTAAAAAACAAATGCTAAAACATAGCTCGCAGTTCATCACGTCTAGAAAGATGATATTAATAAAGCATTTCAATACCTATGGCTGCCACTGGTAGTCAACTCAAAGTCTTTCAACTTATTATGAAAGTCCAATCCAGCGATCAAATAATACATGATATGAAAATTCCGCTCATTGGTTGGCTGAGATACAACACGTGACTTCTCTAAAAGGTATTCAGAGACCTGAGCACCAACGAAACCTCCCGATGAGGTGAAATGAAGTTCAAGGAATTTTCCAAATCGGGATGAGTTCTGATTGATGGTTGTTTGGGCGTTGCCGAAAGCCTCCATTAACGTGTTGATCTGGAGTTAGGAAAAAGATTTTAAGTTGGTAGTTCCCTGTCGTAAGAAACACTACACCACCCAGGATTTGCCTTAGAGACTTTCAAGCTTTTTCCTACGACCACTTTTCTCGGGTTTCAATGCAAAGGAAAATATCATAGAAAAGCGTTCTAGATTTTCTAGCCTCTCGAAAAAGCTTTTTGGTGTGTATTTTTTCAACACAATCCAACATTAGGGTTAAACAAGGCTCAGGGAAAGAATCTTGATTGGTTTTTATTGCTTGTTTTCAGACATGGCATTAAACGATATTAAACAAAAAGTGAAGAAAACAAGTTTATAAGCCAGTTTTTCAGACCATTCATTTAAGATATTCGAGATCGTAATCACAAATTTAAATTTTTCATTTATATTACCTGTAAAATCTTTTTGACGAGTTTGGGATTTGATTTTCCCATCTGTCCGTATTGTTTAAGAAGGAGATTAGCAGTTATTGTTTTGCCTGAACCGCTCTCTCCACTGATCACACAACACTATGAGGACAAAATACAACGAATTAAAAAAATTGTGGGATTTTTTCAACTCGTTGTAACTCAAGACAGCGTTTAATGTACATCATGGACATCAAGTTGTTGCTTGCTACTTTTCATGGTTTTGGGTATTTTCCGAGTAATTAAAATCACGAAAAGTCTGTAAAATCCCCTTGGGAAAATAATTTTGAGAAAAAGTGGGTGTCAGCCGCAAAAATAAGTTCGGCAATCAATCGCCTACTAAAATTACTGATTTTTGAGTATTCTAGCAAGCTAGACGACTAATTCAGACAGCAGAAATAAAGCAAAAAGTAATGGAGGGAACAATTTTAGTTTATACAAACTAAATCCCGTAACAATAATCGTATTATCATAATAACGCCTATACTACTGTATTACACGCATTATAAACGACTCCAGTCTAATTTTAGAGGAAGATTCGCATCCCTTGTAACAAAACAAATCAGACGAGTGCTGATAGCCAAGCAAATTACTAACCTGATCAATCTGTTTGTGTTGCATAGCGTGGTAAGCGTTTGAAGCGATCATATAAATATGGGGCGGTAGGTTATCTTTACGAGAGTTTTGATACAACATTGATGCACCGGGACCATAGATATCCATCTCAGTGAACGGGTTGCAAGCAATCAGGATTTCACCAACGTATGTGTAGATTTGATCTGCATTGTATCTTTCAGTTATATATTCAAGCATGATTTCCTGAAAAATATTAACATTGAAATTAATTATAATGACCCTACAAGCTTACCTTTTAATAAACGCAAAAAAACGCGAATTACGTAAAAACTGTGGGTTTTCAAGCTTGGTAACATTCAAATTCCGAATCGGTACCCCTGAATGGACTAAATCAACCTGTCAAAGGTTGTTCACTGACATGAAACATCTTGAGGCGACTCGCCATGGCCTATAATTAATACTGACTTGAATTTTCAGATTTTCAAGAAATAACTTTTTCTTCTGTCAGGACCACTTCTCCATGGAAAAGCTTTAAACATACCTCATTCAGTCTCGGTAACTTTGCCAGATCATCAACTTCCATAACTTTCGCATTCTTCTGTGCATTTCGTTTCCTAAAAATAAGCAGGTTACAATGTAGTCCAATTTATGATAGCACTACTGCAATAACTTAATGAAATTGAAAAACTTTTATTGTCTTTCTCTACCTATGTCACTCCCAGCCAATCAACTATCGGTAAAAGTGAAATTATAATACGCAAAATGAATAATCAAGCCGAGAGTATGATTTTAAAACCTAGGAAATTTTCAATTAGGAACCTTCTTACCACCAAGTGCTCAAATCAAAAATCTCTTAGCATAAGACTCAAAGTTTAAGGGACATAATTATCATTATAATTTCAACTTCTAAAAAAATGACATACTTAGCTTCCAGCGTGCCAGAAGTCTTGTCAATTTTCTCAGTGATTTTCAAGTTAATGTGAATCAGAGCCATAAGTAGTTTTCGATTCTTAAAAAGAAAAGTAACCAATCATTTTCCTCAACAACGCTTCGGTAGATGAAGTCGTAAGTAATATGGGTGTTATATGTTAATTGCGAAAACTGTTACTGGAAAGATGTCAGTTTGTTCCTTTAATATTTATTTGCTTATTTTCTACTATGGGGCCATTCCGATAGAAATTGTCAACCACGATTGGAGTCTATGACCGATTGAACCGCCTGGGTACTATCAGAGGTCCCTAACATTGAGTTTCAAGCCCGAAGGGCTAGAGGCAAGACTCTTGGATGGGAAATGGAACCACTTATTTCCCATCCAGAACGCCTTCGCGTGGTCTTTACACAAACGCCGGAATGAAACTAAAATCTATCGCTAGATTAAACAAATTGTAGTCCTCCAAAACAAAGCAACCGGTATGTAAAATCCGTCATCATGATTACGGCGCGCTCTACGCGCCTTTTTGATAATAGGCTTCACTTTCTCTTGGCTGAGAAGGGTTAAAGTTTCGCCTCTAGCCCTTGGTTCCTACTAGCGGTATCCAGTCTCAAAAATGAGTGAGCGTGGTGTAACGTACCCCTTTTCTGGAATGGCCGTAAGTCTGAATTAGTCGTCTAGCATGTAAGATTAACAGTTTGGGTAACTTAAACTAAATAAACAAGGAGGGAAAAGCCTCGATAGAAAAGAGCACTTTTCGTCAATAATAAAATTGGACGGAGGATCGAAACAAGGGTACCATTATAGCTAAAAATTTCGGCCAAGGCCGTTTTCAGGGTATTTTGTCAATAATAAAAGGTGATGAATAGAAATGCAAAATATCTTGCAAAATAAGCGAGAAGGACAATAAATATAAATTTTCAATACTAACCGTCTCGTTTGTTGATTTGCAATCCTCGAGAAATTCATGTTGAAGCACTTCATCAACTTTAGGGCGATACTCAAAATCCTTAATCAAAGCCCTAGACGAAAAGATGGCACAATATCATTATGTCCACTGATCTCAAACTGCTTAAAAACGTTTCCAATTTTATGTATTAAGGACGGGGCAAAAGTTACAAAAAATCTTAAATTTCAAGTTAGCATAAAAACTTGTACCTTGAGAGTTAGACAATGGTTTTGGTACCATTGAAAATATATTTTTATACTCTTTCAGAAAGCATTCGGTTTATGCCCCTTTCAAATCAAGTGGTCAAGAGTTATAATAGCCTTAAGTCTGGGACTCGGTTATATTGGCAAATTCAAACCGTATATACACGCCTTTCGGGTTTGAAGGGTTAAGCTTCAATCTAACACAGAACAATTTGATTTTTGTGACACTCCCTTTATCTAACAAACCCCATTAAGAGAGTTTCAATAACCCTTTACTTGTATAGGGCTTAGCGAAACCATATATTTGACCCTAGATGTAAGAATTTTAGAAAATATGCTGTAAAATATTTCTTACTGAGCGAGGAAGTCCATGAAGACTGGAGACCAATCTTCCGGTTTTTTGACAGTCGGTGGTGGATTCCTGGTGAACAGAAGAAGGTAAACAAAATATTATTCTATGTACCAATTCATAGAAACCTCTTGAGCAAAATAATATTCATAGAGATTCTCGTACATTGGGCTATTTTAGGAAAAATTTGTACTCCGTATGTTGAGGAGGTCTTTTTTTTAAAAGGTGACCCCCTGGATTTTTTTCCAATTTTTCAGAACCCCCTTGGATTATTTTCTCCCATTCTTTTGGACCACCCTGGATATTCGACCTCGTTATACTGACCACCCTGGATTTTCTCATTTAAAAAACAAGACCACCCTGGATTTTTTATTTTCCAGACCACCCTGGACGTCACACCTCCTCAACATAGGGGGTACAGGGGGAAAAGCCCATTATCTATTATCTTACTCCACTTTTTCTGTTCCTTTTATACGGTTAACCTTCCAGTTATGAGGAATGCAAATTAGTTACTAAGATTGAGCTGATAATGGTTCGTTTACTGACGAGGCCAGAAAGCCTGTTCGAGTTAATGATAATTCGTGTTGCAGAGGTTCATGTTGCAGAGGTTCGTGTTAAGGCCGGTCTCCACTTGCGCGCGCTGCGATCGCACCTTTTGGCTTCAATCCTTTTTGCTTGGAAAAAAGATTACGTCATAAAAATGTAGCGCGCGCTCGAAAAAAAAGTTTAAAGGCCGGTCTCCACTTGCGCGCGCTTCGATCGCGCTTTTTCGAGCAAAGCTATTGGTCAAAAGAAAAATGAAGCAACTCCATTGGCGCGAACTGACGTAACGGTTGAAAAAAGTTGAAATGTGTTCAACTTTTTTTTTTCAAGCGCGCGCTACATTTTTATGACGTAATCTTTTTTCCAAGCAAAAAGGATTGAAGCCCAAAAGCGCGATCGTAGCGCGCGCAAGTGGAAACCGGTGTAGCGGATTATTTTAACTCCCTGTAAATGCTGACCCCTCCAGTTAAAATAAACTAGGAAATAATGACTCCCCTAGAGTAGGAATTTCCTAGGAAATATTGACTCCCTTAGTAAATAATGACTCCCCGTAAAAAAGCCGAGGGAGTCAAGATAAACTAGCTTATCATGACCCCCCCCCCAAAGAACTGAAGTCATTGCAGTGCTGTTCGATCGAATTTTTCGAATTTAGGCTTTTCAAGGTCAAGAAATTGGGTTTCGCTGTTTTTACAACCCTTAGGGGGACTGAAATTAAATTTGGTGATTTTTACGACCCTTAGCGGGATTTTGAAGGTCTAAAAAAGGCACCCTTAAGGGCGGCACATACCCGTACCCTTCACTTGCCTAAGTACCCCCCCCGGGCGTTGACCGAACTGTAGTTGGCTGTTTGCAAAAATCTGTGGCAGGGTGTCTTCTCAATACATATAATAATAATAACATATGTTTTAAGTGGCATGCTCCGAAAAATTCAAAAGCTTTAGGCGGCTGGAGAATTGTTTCCACGAAGGGCCACTGTGATATAACATCAAATGAAAGTACATGAGGACTATTTGACGTGCGTTGTCAATTCAAACTGAGTCCAAAAGTACAACAAACCCCACCTCATTAGATAAATCTAGGTAAGCAGGCAAAAGTTTCCTAATGAAGAAAATTGGCACCCTCCAGGCAAGAAAAATGATAACCACCACACCTGCACAACAGAGTTTTTATCTCAGATACATTTTGAAACAGAAATCACCTAGTAATGGGATCATTTATTGATTCTAGTGGAGATGAAGTTCTCAAAAGCAAAAGCAGAAAAAGCTTGTTAAAAGCATTCTAAGTCAAAAAAAGGCGAATTTCCAGGACTCCACCTTAAGGTAGATAATAGAGGGGAGTCATTTTAAACCAAAGGGGGTCAAGATTTCCTAGGAAATAGCAACTCTAGGGAGTCTTCATTTACTAGTTTATTTTGAGGTGGGGAGTCACTATTTACTAGTTTATTATGACTGGGGAGTCATTATTTAGGGGAGTCAAATTTTTGTGTGACACCGGCCTTAACACATTTCAACTTTTTCAACCGTTACGTCAGATCGCGCCAATGGAGTTGCTTCATTTTTCTTTTGACCAATATCGTGGAAGCTTTGTTCGAAAAAGTGCGATTGAAGCGCGCGCAAGTGGAGACCGGCCTTTATAGACTCAGTGGTCAAATGTTTAGTCTCATACAGAAATTGACTTTAAACACCAAAATAGGTAAGTTTCTTCAAATGTTGAAGAATTTTATTCAGTTTGGAGACGGTATAGCCTCTTTTGTACTTCCAATCCCCCAACAAAAATCTTGAGACAGAAGAATTCTAAAAATTTTTTGCAAGATAAAAATCCGTCCCCCGGACCCCACTATCAGTGTTGAGTCCAGAAATGGCCGAGAACTCAACACTGACAGTGGGGGAAAGGGGGACCATGTAAAGTGTCTCAGATATAAATTGGGGGATTGAAACCCGTCTGAGATGGAGGGACTTTGTACATTGATAGAGATTATTCATTATACCTTGGTATTTTGAATAAGGCTTTCATAGGGTGTTCATCAGCGTAAGGAGGGTCACCATCTGCCAATTCGATAGCTGTGATACCCATACTCCAAACATCACATTTGATGTTATAATTGTAATCTAACTGTTGTTCGCATGCTATCACCTCTGGTGCCATCCAGAATGGTGAACCGACAGATGTATTACGTCGTTCCATCGTGTTATGGAGTTCAGATGATACGCCTAAGAACAAAGAATAATATTAATGATAAATCTAGTAGGAATTACAATAATTCTCACTACAAAAAGGGAGCTGTTTTTGACGCCCTTCATCCAAAAAATACGAGGAAACTATTTCTATCTACCGGGTGACCCACGAAAAAGTATAAGAGTTTGAAGGGTAACTGTGTCCGAAAAAAAATTAATTTTAACTAAATGCTTTTTTCATGGTAAAGAGGAAAGGCAAACTTAAATTTTGATGTATCATTTTTTAATTTTGAAAAAGTAGTCATCGAGATATAGAGATATAAAGTCAAAAGTCATTATAAAAAACGGTCAAAAAACGCCATAAAAGACAGTATCAAATTTGTATCAGAACAAACATCTTTCCTTTGATCATTTGCTATTTCTTTGTCTTAAAAGTTTCGTTAAGAAAAAAATAAGTAATATCGAATGTTGGACAATTCCCAAATCGTTCTTTTAGGAATAAATAAAGAGTACCAAAAGTAGCAAAAAGAATTTTCAAAATGCCTTGTTTGATGTTAATTTGTAAGAGCATTGAGAGAAAACTTTCAGAGATGGCTCAGCTAAGCAAAAATCAGCGTGTATGGATTTGTCTGGAATACGCCAGAACAAATAACGCTTCCGAGGTTCTTAGGCGATGGCTTAGGCGATGGCGTCGTCATTGGCCTAATATTCCACCTACAACAATTCGAGCTTTTCTGAATCATTCCGGTAAAAGACTTTTTTGACTGTTTTTTATAATGACTTTTGACTTTATACCTCCATATCTCGATAACTACTTTCCCAAAATTAAAAAATGATACATCAAAATTTAAGTTTGCCTTTCCTCTTTACCATGAAAAAAGAATTTAGTTAAAATTCAATTTCTTTCGGACACAGTTACCCTCCAAACTCTTATACTTTTTCGTGGGTCACCCGGTACTTTTGACGTTTTTTGACTGTTTTTTATAATGACTTTTGGCTTTATACCTCCATATCTCGGTAACTACTTTCCCAAAATTAAAAAATGATACATCAAAATTTAAGTTTGCCTTTCCTCTTTACCATGAAAAAAGAACTTAGTTAAAATTCAATTTCTTTCGGACACAGTTACCCTCCAAACTCTTATACTTTTTCGTGGGTCACCCGGTATAATTATTAAACTATCAACTGAGCTCCCGTAAAAAAATATTTGAAAACGTTTATATCCTTATAGACAGAAAATTAGTTTTTCTTTCTCTCCAGTTTCCTTTTTGTAGTATCTATACCGTCTATAGAGTACCTGTAATTAGGATAGAATAATAATCGGTCTCTACAAATCGATTCCTACTAGACCTACTTTCAGCAAAGATAGCGCATTATTTTGCTTCACCTGTCGTTGCTTGGGAAATACAGAGTAGCTCTATCTAGTGTTTAATATAAGATATCTGTGGAAAAAACCCCATGAAAAATAAGATCCGGGGGGGGGGCAAGCTTACCATAATCAATAATTTTGACTTCACCAGTGATTGTCATTAGAATGTTCGGTCCTTTGATGTCACGATGCATCACTTTATTCTTGTGTAAATAGTGTATCCCCTGAAATGAGAAATTGAAAAGTTTCATATCTAGTGAAATGAGTTTAAAAACAATCAAGTTTTGCGATTGATTTACCGATCCTTCCAAAGATATAGTACTCTCAGGAGGGTTTTTTTCTTTATAAGCAACCAGGCTGCTAAGGCTCGAATTACAGAGATTCGAATTATAGAAATTATTTTAAGGAGGATTCTCTTTGGTGGGGACTGAAAACAATTAGCATTATAAAATTATTCGAATAATAGAAGCGAGAGTTTACTGCAGTAGTGAAGTCACTTACTTGTAAAGTTTGATGTAGTATATACTTGATGATTCCTTCATCTAAACGATTGTTGTTTCGGATAACATGTTTCGCCAACTCACTGACTGAACGACCTTCGCAATACTGAAAGAAGGAAATACAAAGACAACAATAATGGAAAATAGTCCTTGATTTTCAAAGTCAATGAATTAATGACAAAAAATCCTTTTCTTTCTCCCAAAGGAAAATCTGATCGGATTCGGTCCATTCCCCTGGCAGATTCTGATACTCTGCGCATGGTACGCAAAGATTTATAAAGCCCGAAGGGCTAGATGCCGTGCTTTGGCTGAAAAGTGTGCCGTGGTTAGGTAGGAAAGATCCTACCTAGGTTACGTGACATTATAATAGAATTTCAGTGCTTGACCAATCAGAAGCTTCGCACAATATTTTTTTTGACATTCAATTTTTTTTGCCTGCGATGGCTTAAAGCACGAAATCTAGCCCTTCGGGCTTTATAAATCTGCAATGGCTAAACTCTAAATATCAGGCTCCGCTAGGGAATCTGCTCAGGTGACGGACCGCTTTAATTTAATCCACAATCAGTGACTAAATATGTGGCAATTTCTTGAAAAATCCCTCACCCCCTAATATCAGTGTTGATGTGAGCTTTTTCTGAGCATGGTGGCAACCTTTCCACCCATCAACATTGATACTAGGGAGGGGGGAGGGAGTTCTTGCCACAATATTTAGTCACAGATTGCAGATTTGGGATGAATTTTAAATGAGCTTTTGAGTGCGGTGATTGGCTGACGCAAAACAATTGCACCAAAATCAACTAGCAATCATATACATAAGCATTAGAACCCAGTCGCTTCCGTTTTTGCTTTAAAGCAAAAGGAACTCAGTTTTCATTATTTTGGCTGAACAACCAAGTCAGATCATCACATTGGCCACATACTTTAGAACATAGCGTGTTGTATGCAGAATGGATGATAGGCGTACAAACTTTCGCGAAATTTACTTTCGCGAATTCGAGGAAAAAATATTTTTCGCGAGCATAAAGCTTCGGGAATTGGATGATTCAAATGAAAATTTTCACCAAAAAATGGCTTAAAAGTGATGTAAATACTCCTTGAATTTGATTAAAACTGGTATTCTATGAATTCAAGGACGCCTTTAAGGCATAAAAATGCAACAATTACTAATTTTGATTTTGATTTGGAAGCTTTATAGATTTTCAACAGGAATTTTTCGCAAGCATAAATTTTCGCGAATCACCTTGTTAAGAATTTTCAAATGCATTTACTTTTGCGAAAAAGGCCAGTTTCTGCTCGCGAAAGTTTGTACGCCTAAAGTATGTTACGAGATTAACTGAACAAGTACCTACCTCCATGACAAGCCATATTTGGGTGGGTTGCATTTGAGCATCAGTGAATAGATACGTTCCGTAATAACTAACAACATTCGGATGATGTGAAAATCGTTTAAGAATTTCCATTTCATTCTGAAGTTCATCCAATTTCGATGGATGGTTTTCGACTACTTTGACTGCAGCATATTCTTGCTTCTTATTCACAGCTTTGTGAACCTTAAAGGAAAAAAAAGGAAGGGTTTTTTTTGTGAAACACTACACGAGGGGCACTCAATTTCAAAACGACCATATTTGCGGCCCAAAATTAGGCCTTTAAAATTGGATCCTTACAGTGCAGAGAAGATTTAACACAATTTGAGTCAAATCGGGCGAAAAAACCTACAAAAATCTCAAAAATAGCTTTTAAATCCGTTAAAACGAATTGAATTTTGTATCAAATGCCTCAAAACTTGGCGTTTTTTATCGACACAAACAAATGCAAACATTGAAAGTTCATATCTCTACGAACCTGCGTAAAAGGGCCCATAAGACCTGATAAGACAAAAAAAGTTAAAAAACAAGTACAGTCGACGCTCTCTAATTCGACATTTTACTATCCGATACGCTCTATTATTCGACCATATTGAAAGTCCCCGTCAACTTATAAACGACGCTCTACTATTCGATTCGCTCCCTTATTCGATGAAAATCCTGCTCCCCTTGAAAATCGAATAAGAGAGCGTCAACTGTACAAAAAGTACTTTAGAAAACGAGGAGTTAAGTTAGTTATATTTACCTCTCCATAAGTCCCTTCACCGATGATTTGAACTAACTCCCATTTTCCGTTCAATCGAGATAAACCATGGATGAAGGCTGAACTTTGCATAAACGAACTCATCTTTCATATAGTGAATGTAATACCAATGGAAACTTTTAGCGATGGTATTTTAGTAAATTTACCAAGCAAATCCATTACTATAAAGTAAATTTTAAAGTTTTTGATAGTTAAATAATCGTGAATAATAAGTTAAGATAAATCTCTCTGTACTTAAATTTGAATAAAATATTTTTCCCTCAGCTGGGGAAAAAATTTCTGTGATTTCTGTGATTCAAACTCTTCTCTAATTTGAAGAAAGCAGGTCCTTTGAAGATCGAATTAGAGAGAGTTGATTGTTATGAATCAGTTATTTCAATGGGATAAAATTTCGCAGGGATTAAATTTCACGGTTGAGCTCATCCGCGAAATTTTAAGATTTCGCAGGGACCTTTGATTCTGTGGATGAATTTTATCCCATTAAAGTATATAGTCAAATTTTAAGCCCTTTGAGTTAAATTTTATGACATAAAATAAAAAATTCGAACAAACCTGAAAATGATGATCATCAAGAAAAAAACATAATTTCTCGTTACTTTTTCTCTCTAATGAAAAACTATATAACTGTAAAACCACCAGAATTCTAAATGAATTCAGGGAAAATTGAATTATTCATTGATTATATATCGGAATATTTCCGTCCCATCCTTATTCAGAAATTTCATGTATACTAAATTTAAAATTCTCAAATCAATAAGCAATATTACTTTTTTAAGCAATGCATCAATACATAAAAATAAAGCAACGCTATATTTATCCTGACAACGAATTAGATTGTGAAAATAAAATCAGCCTCAATAATATATAGTCTGGCAACCAAAATATCTTAGTTTACAAATCAACATTAGGGTGGTTCAAATCAAAATCCCTTAGGTAGGAAACAGAATTTAAAAACCGAAAAGAGTACCTTCGACACAAGTACATTTTCTCTTATGGCAGCTACGGCTGGGAGTAATAGGAAAGTTGGAATTGGCGGCTGCTAATTAGCGGTCAGAGAGGAAAAAAATATTTTTCTCAATCAGTGGTTCGGACCTACACTTTAATCCTATCTATTAGAAGGGTGTCGAAATGGCAATAATTTCAAAATGAGGCAAGTGATGTTAAGTGATGTTCGCAACGTAATTTATGAAAAGGTCTATTAGATGAGGGATGCCGATATTAGACCAACTATACACTATAACGATTGAAATGAAAGAAAGTTTAAGGGTGTAAAAAGTGATGTACTGTAACGGCTGATTGTTCGCACAAATTTACTCAAATTTGGCTAATTTTTCTCTGCGCTGTAAATGGTCAAACTTTGTTACCCTAGTTTTTGTCTGCACGAACGGTAGTTTTATGATTGAGTCCTTTTCAATCCAAGAATATTTACAATATTTACACATTCATTCTCTCAATTAAAATATCATATTCACTTTTTCTTCGAAAATTTCGCTGTATTCAATATATCACTCAACTTTTTCTGGAACCCGTACAACGAAATCTCATTTTTCACTTGATTTAACATCCTATTGAACTGTCTCTTAGCGTTTAAATTATTCCACATTTTATAAGTGTTTCTATGGTCATTCAATTCTGGATTTTTACTCATGGATATACATTTCCCAGTGCCCCAGTAATCAATACAAAAAGAGGCTGGACCACAACATTGTTCATCATGTCCTGCATCACAAAGTGAGTTTTCCGGTAAGCAAGAATTGATACCGTTAATATGGGGATACAGTTGAGATTGTCTAGTTTTCGGTTGTGTCCAGAACTGTTGAGGAGGATAATTTGAATATGGTGTCATCTGTGGAGGGTGTTGTTGTACGGATTGGAAAGTCTGTACATTATACGATGGCTTGTAATTTGGTTGAGTGGCCTGAGTGTTTGGTTGGGTAGCATGGCTTTGTGGGTTGACAAAAGGATGAGGCTTAATTCCTGGTGTTGCATACATGGATTGCTTTTTATGTAGATCATTCATGAAGTGAGCTTGGATTTCGCCAGGTTTGATATTTATACTACCAACCTAAAACCAATCAAAAATTGAGCTGATTATACCATGTGCCTTAATTGTATAGTAGCGCTAAACACTCCTCTGTCAGGAAGGGTTAAAAGGTAACGAATTCAAAAAAATAGCTGAAATGCGCATTTATCTTTGAAAAGGTTTGCAACTGATCGAGAAAACGAAAGTTGTCTTGTACTCATTTTAAATCTAATAGTAATAAAAAAATGTTTAAAAAAATTACGGTTGAGAATAAAGATCTAGGCTCTAAGTCCAGTCTTTTAGGCCTTACTCTTACTTACACCCGAAACGTAGGAATATATGTATGCAGAGCCTACATAAACATAGAACTTTCTAATGGATGACCAAATTACTCAACCAGATTAATAAAATAATTGATACTACGATCAGCAGTTTAAAAAACGACAAGTAAATAACCGTAATAACCTTTTTGAAAAGCTTTCCATCTTTCGCTAGCATCGTATCTTTATTTCCATTTGATGGTCTATACATATAACCTAGAAGTCTTTGTCGATTGTCCGCATTCATATTAAGCATTTCATGTGGTCTCATGGCGTCTCTCAAAAACTTCATCCAAACAGGATTAGAATCCAGTCTCCTATTATCATTATATCCCCTCCATTGATTGGTCATTTTCGATAGGTCGCTAAGCAACGAATTTCCTTTATACATGTTAGCTAATTTTCGAATATTTTTATGAATCTCGATATGATCACGCTTGAAAATCTCTTGCATTGAAGTTTTTCTTGGGGTATGAAATCTTGAAGTGAAAAATTGAATTTCATTTCTAGGTCTATTTGATCTTTGAATGTTTGAAGCCGTAGGAACGTAACTTCGCTTACGTTCAGCGACGTTTAACGTTACGCCGTCACGGAAGAATTTCACGAAGCGTACGGCTTGTTCCCGAGCAAGTGTTTTAGAAATCGGTTTCCTTCTGTTACTATTAACGGAGTCCAAAAATTTCAATGTCTCTTTGTTTTGCAATTTTGGAAGGAAATTCAATGTCCCGGGATCGACAGTCTTTTCGACTGTAGACTTTTTACTTTTTAATGGTTCACTGCGTGAAGATTCAACTCCAGCAAGGCTTTTGAAAATTGTGTTTTGAGCTCCATTCTTCACAGATATATCTGTATTTGATTGCTCATTTAATGGAAATATGGAGTTCTGTAAACTATCATGTTCCGTTAAGTCTGGTGGTGTATTTGACTCAGAATCACCAGGTAGCTCAGAATCACCAGAACCTGAAATACCATACGAATCTAAAGAAGTTGTATCCATGCCTGTTGATTCAACTGATTGAGCATCAGTACCAGAGACCTTCCCAGGGGTCAGTTCATGCAATTCATTTGCTAGAAAACCAGAACCGTAACCATGATTTATAGAGTCGACCTTCGTCGAATTTTCGTCATCACCAGAAAAATGTTGTACGGTAAAAGTTTCAGTTTTAGATAAATTGTTTAGTACTGTTTGCAATATAGAATCTAGAGTATCTGCTTGTCGTCTATCAATATCTCCAGAAAAGTTCTGCACAAGAAAACCATCTTCTTTAGTGGAGTTGTTCTGTTGAATGTCACTACTGGAGCTGGCATTACTACCAGGCCCTACATGGTTGATTTGGAATCGTTTCGTAATGAGGTCATCTAAATCATGCTCTTCTCCAATATCACCGAATTGGTTAACGCAAAATGATAGCTTAAAAAGGAAAACAAGTAAAAAATTATGCCTAAAGTCCTGAGAAATTTAGCTAATTTGTTGTCACTGTCTATAAAAATCAAAGACGCTGCGATGTATTGTAAGTTTTATTTCGATGTAATCAATTTTAAGACATTAGATTTGTCATTCAAAGGAAAAAATTATTTATTGAAATCGAGCTCTCTCTCCTTAAAACTGAAAATTCAACCACTGACAAGGACATCAAATTCCAACTTTTGATTTAGGTAAATACTAAATAATATTAAAAGAAAGAGTTTTCAGAGTATTTCTACAGTACCTTGGAGAGAAGTGCCAGTGATATGCAAAATTTCCAGAATCTGAAAAACATATTCCACACCTAATCAAAATCTACACTACTTCATTTACTGCTTTACCAATATCCACAATTCTGTTCAGTTTGTTTTTGTTAGCATTGTTCGTTGGTGTTTCACTGCAGCTTTGGTTAACCAACTTAAACAATGTTTCTATTTGTGTTGAAAATCATTCAACTATGAGCACATTCCATTTCTTAACATTGTCGGCCTTGTCAAACCATTGATTTATCAGTCATCTTAGATCACGGCTTGCAATGACCATAAAGGAGCTGCATTAATTCCACCAAGCCAATGATGAGTTTATGTGATATTCGGATGGCGGATTGGCGGCCGCCCACGCTAAAGCTCTAAAGGAGCGAAGAGGAATGATAGTCAGCCTTTGATGTGCCGCATCCCCAGTCGGGTTCAACTACTCTTACGCGTTAAGGTAAAAATATTTCGGTTGGACCCGCCAATCCCCGAAAAAGAGGGCTGGGTTACTAGACCTCCCGCTGCAAAATCCTTGACGCGGTTTGGCAAAATTCCGTAATCTAAACCTTCTAGATGTTGAAAATTGTCCCGACCTTTAGAGCTTTAACGTGTCGGATGAAAATTTCTGCATCTAGGTGCCAGATAAATGATAAGTAATTAAAGCTTGCTTATCTTAGAAGAGAAAGTTAAGTCAAAATAATTTGTGGATAATCCAAGTCAGAACATCGAGAATAAAAGAAATAGCTAAAAAATTGTAAATCAAAAAAAGTTGATTGGATTAGAAAATTTCCAATTGTGAAGACAATTTTATGAAAGATTTTGATGAATAAAGCTAAAACAGTTTCGCCGAAAGCACTTTTTTGTAAATTAATTCATTTGATTATATATTTGTCAATAGTCGAACGTGCGCAACGCACTGGGCTCAACTTCAGTGGCTTCAAATCATTCATAGGCCCAATTGTAGACCCCCAGATATTTACCCAATGAACAAGTGTGCCAAATTTCAAACAAATCCGATCATTTTGGAGGCCTGTAGACTGCTCCAAAGCTTTAGCCTCGTTTTGGCAAAAAACTCGTTCCCAGGCCCCAAAAATCAAAATTTTTGAAAAATGCAAAAAGCACCCCCAGATATTCCCCCAAGGAACAAGTGTGCAAAATTTCAGCCAAATCGAACAATTTTTGAAGTCTCCAGGCTACCTCAAAGTTTTAGCCTCGTTTTGGCGAAAAACTCGTGCCTAGGCCCCAAAAATCAAAATTTTCAAAAAAAGAAAAAAACACCCCCAGATATTCACACAAGGAACAAGTGTGCAAAATTTCAGCCAAATCCAAGCATTTTTGAAGTCTCCAGGCTGCCCTAAAATTTTAGCCTCGTTTTGGCGAAAAACTCGTCCCTAGGCCCAAAAATCAAAATTTTCAAAAAGAGAAAAAAACACCCCCAGATATTCACCCAAGGAACAAGTGTGCAAAATTTCAGCCAAATCCAAGCATTTTTGAAGACTACAGGCTGCCCTAAAGTTTTTGTGACAGACAGACAGACACACACACACACAGACAGACATTGTCAAATTGTAGCTCAACTGAAGTTGAGAATATTATTAGTATTCAAAGAAATCTATATACAAGGACGAAGGTAAAAATTGACAAAACACTAAACACTACATTGGGATTCGATACAACCACAGCAATACAAGAATCTTCTACATTGACAATGCGGCAGATTTTTTACCAGAACTCAAGGGGTAAATGTTACAGATTGCAAAACCAAAGCAATATAATTATAAATACTTCCCTTAAAAATGACTTAGAAATTCTAGATACGTAATGAGAAATTAATTGGTAATTACGACGACAGCATTTACTCTTCTTCTCCTTCACTTTCACTTTCGCTTTCCATTTCTTCATCTTCGTCTTCGACTTCACTGAAAACCAGAAAAAAATGGGAGACATTATTAGTACTTCAAGGTTTTTTATAAGAACAAACTATATAAGAACATAGGGCCAAAATCTTAAGAACAAGTTAAGAACATTTTAAGGCTTTGCGAAATCTAAAACACCCATTATTTTAGGGAATCACATAAAAATACCCACAAACAGGTGAAAAACTGGTTAAGAACATTTTTAGGCTTACAACTTAAAAAGAGTTAAGAACATCTGAGGTCTCTAAAATTTTGTATGTTCTTATAAAAACATGTATCATATTTGTTTTAATGTAAAATGATAATTCCTATGAGTTATGGAAATATGCCACGCTGTAACTTAATTCAATAAAAATTATAAAAATTAACTAGCGGTTTTAAGCACGTTGAAAAGATATTCAAGAGTGGAATATTACCAAATAGAGAAAAATTTAATAATCTGGTAAATGAAGATGGTTTCGTTGATATAACGAGAAAGTGAAGCTAACTGGTAATTTTTATTTTGTTATCTGTAAAGCCTTAGCTGAGGTGTATATTTGAATAACATGCCAATTATGTTCGCATTAAACTGAACATGCTAAAGCATTGCTTTCGATTCATGGACATTGTCAGAGTTTCCGCGAAAGTACATTGTAGTTTACTTATGTTCACAATGTAAAATTTTATAAACCGTTACTTCGATAAAAAGAACTTACACTGTAGAAGCTTTTGGATTTACACGAAAATCAACACTTGCAGAACTATGAAAATGAGAACGGAAAATAATCGCGGTAAAGTGATTTGTAAAAGGTTCATCTCGAATTTATACAAGGGAAATCAGACTCACGTAAAGAGAAAGATAACATCTATGACTAGGTATCAGATCATTACTTTTAGAATTGATGTAACATTCCGTTCAAATCAATGTGCTCTACCTTATTGGAACTAATTTTCGTGGGAATTAATTTTAGTGTTTAAAGTTCAATTTTTTTAGTAATCAATTCTAACCCGCAAAGTACAATTTTTTCCAATTTTATCGAAAAATTTGAAAAATCCCTAGGAAAATAAAAGAAATTTGTCCAAAAAAGGGCAAAACCGCGAAAATTAAAATTAAAACCCGCGAAATGCTATTTTTCCGATTTTTTCTTCCGATCGCTAATATTAGTTCCTGCTAAAATTAGTTCCAATAATATTCCAAATCGTTTGATTACATATCTAACCACTGGCAAATCCAAGTCGTTTCCATAGAAATTATGAAAAGACGTGTGTCATGAAGATCATGGATTAACCAGGGGGGGGGGTTAATGACATGTTCATGACACACGTCTTTCAAGCTTGCTATTCATTAAAACTCTTTTAACACGGTTTAGTAGACTTGGAGTGTTAGTCTTTTACCTGACGCGCGAATCTTGTATTTTCGATCGTTTTGATTTGGATGCAATTTTTTCACTCGAAGAAGACAACTTATGTTTGTTGGGTGGAAGTTCTAAAACAATGACGAAATTATAAAATTGCATTCAGCCTTTGACGAATAGAAATTATTATTATTAGATTACTAAATGGAAAGGAAAGTAGGATTTTTATGAAGTTTTAAGTCTAATGAATCACCCTTAAAAATTCTAAATTGATAGCTTGAAGATATAACGAAGAATAACAGACGTGCAAGCATTTTGGGGTTCACAAGGCAGCTTTCTGACTAACAAAAATCAACGTTTGACAATTTACGGTCCTAAAGATGTTTTTCCACTAACGGCTCAAGCTAACAGTATTGATGTAACTTTTGATAACACAATGAATAGCCCAAACTTTGCATATAATTTTTGGATGAAAAGAGACACTGCTGCACGTTAATCAAATACAAAATATATATAGGAGAAAAATCGTTAAATCTTGTAACAAAAGATAATGGAGATTAGAATCAAACACGCGGATAGATAGAAGAAAAAGAAAAGCTTTTACCATTCTCAGTATCCGTCAAAGTTTTATCGGCATCAGTGTCGGTCAATGTGTTATTTCGCGCACCACTATCGAGATCAGCAATCGGTGTACTATTGGCTTCTACTGCTGGTGGAACGGTAGCATCTTGACTTTCTTGTCCAGTTGATGACATACTACCTGTTATGCAAAAGTTGAAAGTGAAATTCTGATACTATGCAATACATTACACGTATGCATTCTAAAGGCAATGGCTAGGAGAATCAGCCTAGGTCAGCGGACCGCTTTGATATTTTTCATCCAGTTTCGGGATGAATATTAAATAAGCTTTCGAATGCGGCAAAACAATTGTAAAAAAATCAAACGTCAGAAACAAACATATAGAACCCAAGCGCTTTCACTTTCGCTTTCATTTTCGCTTTCATTCTAAAGCAAAACGCAAAGCTGTATTGATTGTTTCTGAAAATTTTCTGAACAACCAGGTCAAATTGTCACACATCACTTTAGAACGGAGCGTGGTGTACGTGGGATCAATGATCTGTAATGGGATTGATTTAATGACAACCCATTTTTTGCGACAATAAGTTTGTCGATTTGACAAAAAGACACAGCAAAGTATGTATGTATGTAATAGTTTATTTCAAGTTGACGAACAGGTAGCAACAAAGGCTAATAAAAGTCAAAGCTACTTATACAATTTGTAAGGTGATTACAAAAAGCCGACACCGTCAAGGTCCGGCAGTTTCTGCACGGGCTTGATGTATGCATCTACTGCTTAAAAAAAACTGTTTAAACTGCTTAATATAAGGGGCAAACAAAGATTTACCTCCTCCGTCTATCAAAAGGCGTTCTAGAGTGCTCTGGAATTTTTCGATCGACTTTTTAGCTACGCGATTCCCTTCAAATACCTGAAAAATAATAAAGATAGCAATCAACCAAGTAATGAATATGTCGATATAGAAATGACACAGTGGAGTCCCCATAAGTCGAACAAGCACGGAAAACACAAATTTCGAGTCATGGAGTCAGGTTTGTAAGGTTTGCAATGCTATCTGAAGGGACACAATGTTGTTTCAACGTTTATCTAACGTTCACAACGTCCATATAACGTTAGATGAACGTTGAAACAACGTTGCTACCTGAAGGGACGGGGAAACTTGTTCGAGTTATAGAGGCTCGAATTAAGAGGCTCAACTGAAATGTTAAAACTCCGAAGTTTCCTTAAAAAGATAAGTGATACTGTGAGTTTTTTTGAACAGTATATTACCTCTGTTATCTGGCTTGACAATTCGATAAGATCGCGAATAGTTGCCACATTCTTTGGACAGATTGCTAATTGAGTGAGCGTTTTGCAAAATAATTTGACATCTGGATCTTCAGGGTCGGAAAGAATTTCATTGGCTAATCGCATTGCTAGTGAATCGTGAACATGTGTTTCCTGTTAAAAAAAGAAACTGAGATGAATAAAGTTGGATTGGTTTGGCCATTTTATTGTGTATCCATTCAGGAGGTGGACGAACATTTCCAGAGGGTAATCTGGAAAGTATTTCCAGGGGGCTCTACAGGAGTACTTTTTATTTTCCAGTGGGTAATTTTTAATCTAAAACTTTCAGGGGGTAAGGACTGATTTTAATTCGTCCACCGTCACTTAAAAATTTCGCCATTTTTCCAAGGAATATCCACACATTTTTAAGAATATTTTTTGACTTGAAAAAGTTCGTCCAGCCACCAGTACGGGAATTTAATGAAGCAATTCATTGTGCTAGGGGGACATAAAAACATCTGCTGAGAAGCCAAGACTCGTCACCGACAGCAAAAAATTGAAATTTCTAATCAATGAATTAATTGCTTCGCAGATATTAACCTAAGAAACGAATTTCAAAATTTCGGCCAAGTATAGACGGACCACATATCGAGCAAAGTATAAAAGACTTTTCGAACGATAAAAATTCAAACATCCCATAGAAAGTTACAAGATATGTTTTTTTAGTCTAAACTCCAACCATTTTTGTCAGTCTCCAGGTTGTCCAAAGTTATGGCAGACAGACAGACAGACAGACAGCCGACATCAAATATTATCACCATCGTTTACACTGAAATTGAGAATCTTGTATGTCCTATGAACAATAGTACAAAGAAAAGCTTACCAGCGTGTTGAGTAAATTATTCTGTGAAGTGTCGGTGGTCACGTTGAATTGTACCAAATTTCGAACATCAGTCAATTGGATCAAAAGATCTACAACATTCGTGACGTCAACACGACTCAATGGTGAAGAGGTCGGTGCGTTCAACAAAGTTTTAAGAACAGGTAAAAAGGTCTCTTCGTAAATCTCTTGATGTGATCTATAGTCAATGAAAAGAAAAGAAGAATTGGGCAATTGATTTGAATATTCCTGCTGCATCATAGTCCGGGGGGTAACTAGGGTTGGCGGATGAGGGGAATGTCCGGACGGGACCTACGAAACCGACTCTTAGAGACTTTTTCTTCCATTCGAAAAAAAATCCTACCCTTCGAGGTAACCAAAAAATTGTGAATTTTCCGACCCTTTGAAATGTGAAAAAAACGATCCTTATTTCAAAGAGTTCTTTCTTTTAAAGAACTTATTTAGGTGATACGTTGACCGACTTATAAACAATTAAAAATAACAATCAGTTTACCTATTCTCAAAGGAGAAGAGTGGAAGAAACACGCCAATACAATGACGTAATTTGATGTCGTCCTCTGTGATTGGATTATACCATAACAAGATCAAACGCGTCAAAATCTTTGCGCTCACGATTCGTCCAGAGATCAGTAATTTAGCCATCCCTTCTGCGACTGATGTACGTAAATCTGGACTCTACAAAGGAATACGAACGTAAAACATCAAATTGTTACAATGACAGCAATGAATAAAATTTAAAAAAAACTTCTGTTCTCTGAGGCTGGGATCAATTGAGAAATAGTCCCCTATTTCGAAAAATAAAACGATTGTTTTTTGGGCAAAAGTTTGAAGACAAGAAATTAATCACTCTATATAACATGACAGAACTAGATTTTCCATTTGTGTAAGAGAGCAGATTTTTATGACACTATATGACAATAATTATCTATTCATAATATAAATAGATAACTACTACTGTGTCATTAAGATATGGTCTCCTACACAAATTTCGTGCCTCTCGTCTACGCAATAAAGTTGTTCTACGGTCTTTGACCCAATCTTACCTCCCCTTCAAGAAACATGACCATAATTTCGAGTACACTTTCTGCAGCATTGCCAGCATTACTTTTCTGTTCTTCAGGTGGTGTTTCTTCAATAATTGTTGGCTCTTCATTTTCACCTTCTTCTTCTTCAATATTTGTTTTGTTCCCTTCCGTTTCTTCTTGTTCTTCTTGTGAAACCATTGTAGTGTCTTCTTCATTGTTTGATTCTTAAAAAAAAGACGACCAATAGGCATTTTCATAAATTACTTTGAGCGCAACGACTGCCTTGTTTTGAAAACATTACAAGTGTTAATTTTAAATGATAGAGTAAACTTATTATGAACTCGACTCTGGGAATAAACTAACGCAAAGCAATATTTTGGAAATGATTTAGGTGTTGCTCATGACATAATTTATGAAACAATCAATGATTGTATAACATGCTTGGTAGGAGTAAGTTTATTAGGATCAAAACCTATCCAAACGATTTCATTAACATAGACACAATAGACGTGATCCAAATTTACACTTTACAGTGTTTCTTTCGTGCTTCAAGCCAAACATTCCATATGACCTTATTGAAGTCGTTAAATACCCAAAGGCATTGACGTGCTTAGATATACAATTGTTTTGCATCATCCAATCCTTGGTAATAAACGCTTATCCTTATAGCGTACAAGTTATGATTAGCAAGCATAACCATATGTCCGCGGTATTGAGGCATGATAAAGAGAGATGAAAATAATCAACACAGGCCTGCTTCTGAGTTACCACATTTGAAAGCATCCTTTGTTTCTTCATGAAGCGAGGATCGTGAAAATTTTGTACTGCATTGAGAAAATATGATACCTTCATTCTTCTTGCTGTTGGGCTGTTCGGTATTGAAAGCTTCTAGACCATACATGAGGAACAAATCAAATATCGTGTTGACAGATGTGATTTGTAATAATTCTTGATCCACTTGGGCAACCTAACAATCATAATGAAAAATATTTTGAAGAGCTTAGCCATTTTTGAAAAGTTTTTAGAGTAGATTATCAAGGTATTTGGCTGTGTCCTTTACAAGATTGTCTAATCAAAGAGCTTTTTAAGGTTGCCAAGGTTTCTCTGACTATATTTTAGCAGATTTTCGAGGTTTATTAACTGTGTCTTTTTCAAGGCTTAAAAACACTCAAATTTTATCATAATAATGATTGAGACTTTTAATTAGATAATTTTTCAGTTCCCTTTAATTTACGAGCGAGAAAAACCCAAAAGATTTTTTTAAGATAACTGCAGAAAAAACCCAAGAGCCAAAAACTGATAAACATGAGCTAAGAAAGTGATGCTCAATGAATTTTCAAGGTTTTTCGAAGAAAATCCTTTATCACTCAAGGTTGGAAAGTTTTCATTTACAAGGTTTTCAAGGGCCCGAAGACACAATGTAATAGACCTTATCGGAGTTTTTTATTTTTCTAAAAAAGCGATGCATTGTGGGATTGTTTCGAGTGTATTACAATAGAATTCCCTCGAGGAATTCCGAAGAGATTTCTATTGTAATACACTCGAAACAATCTCACAATGCATCACTTTTTTAGAAAAATAAAAAACTCCGATAAGGTCTATTATAGTGTTATCGTGGCGATGGTGGATAAGTGGAAAGTGAACTGTAAAATTCTCCAGCATAATCAACACCATAGAAATAAGTAAGACAAACAAACCTGAAGGAAGAGGACAAGGTGTTGTGCAGCAAAATCTTTGCTGATCAACGAAATATGACCAAGACATTTGATGGCTTCATTACGAATGAATGGATCTTCATTTTTTATGCCTTCGAAAATCTAAAAAAAGAAGAATAAAAGTTGGTTTTAGTATGAACAAGCATCTGAAAATATTCATGCTAAATGGAAGCTTTCTTTCATTTTATTCTGAAATATTGGTGAAGCAAAACCTTTTTATGTGACGTAGATAAAAGTTGAATATCTCAGCCCCGATTGTTTCATTTTAAGTCTAGTGGACTCTCAAATGCAAAACTAATAAAATGATGGCAAAAAAAAAGTTTTTTTAATCTTTTGAGCATGGATTTGATCAAAAAAAGGCTGAAACCATATGATTCTTGTTGCCTACTCACCAACTCGTCTTTCAAGGTTAGGAGAGTTGATGACTTAGCCAAATGAGCAGATTTTCTGACATGGTAGAGCATCGAAGACGCAACTGTCATACATTTTAACATCGTTTCAGGGTCATCCTAAAATAAAAAAAACAAAGATTTGAAACTTTTCCGGGAAAACAGAAGTAATTTCCATACAAAATAATCACAAAAGTTTTCTCATAATTATTGCTGGTTGCACTAACTAAAAGTCTTGAATTTCTTAAAATCTAGATGGATCGGAAAGTGAAGATCTAAAAAATTCGAGGCTGTAGACTTCCTCTTTATCGATGAGCGACTAACGTGCTATTTCCATTGTGATATTTTAAACTTACCTAAGTTCTGGGATGAAATTACACTTTTTCAACTTATACAGTTAAAGATATATGTAAAAAACTTATAAAGACCTTCCTCAGGGGCTCCTCAGCTATACAAAGTCAATATTATTATTTTTTCGATTTTGGAAAAAACAAGGTCGGTCGGACCCATTCGGACCCGTAGAACAATAAATTAATTTGGTCTCATCTAGTTGAAAACTTCCTAGAATACTTGCTTTGTTAAGTTTCCAATGATAGCCGAACGAAAAAAAAAGTCCGTAACCTTTTCCACGCGTTGAGGTTCATTGATTTTGCCCATGTTCATTTCATCTAACAAACTTTCTTTTTCTTTTTCATGTGACGTCATCTGCTCTTTCAATACTGCAGCTTGATGAAAATCATTAGACTTGACAGCGTTGTCAAGATCTTCTTGGCATTCATTAATTGCAACTCTGATCCTTGCAAGCTAGGTAAGAAAAGAAATCATATTTAAGATAAGTGATAAGTGGAATACTTAGTGATAAGTTTACTTAGGAAATCCTTTGAGAAATGAAGACTTACTTACACGGACTTCGAAGCTGAAGGGGTCGCTGTAATTCTTTAATTTAAACTGCGATTCAAACGATTCATAACGCTAAACCCAAAGAACCCTGCTTTTTTTGTACTCTTTTAGAATGGAAAAAAGAACAGATTTGTAGGCGATATTTTACATGAATAATTCTATTATCTTATACATATAGACAAACTTTCGATTTTTTAACGGGACCAACGGCCAGCCGAAGCGATTAATTATGAAATGAGCAGAAAATTGGAAGGGATTTATATTGTAATCCTTAAAGGGTTGTTTCAAAGAATTTGGGAAAAGTTTTCTTGCTTGGTTGTTGACGATGGGCAATCTCAACTCATCTGAAGAAAATTCTCACAGAATTAAGTGTGAACCCTCAGAGGTCTAAAGTCTAGGTTAAAACATCAAAATAAGTGTTTTAAGCACCTTCAGTTCATTTCTTCGGTTGTTCTCCTTCATAGCTGTAGTGACCACTTGAACAAGAGGTTGTTTGATGTCTGCAATAGTTTCCACAAGGTCTGTGACGAATTTATTCTCGTCACTTTCAGCATTGATGTATCTTTCAACCAAAACTGATGCCAAGGAGAGAGGCATGGTTTCTGCAACCAATAAATCATGCACCAAAGACTTCAAATTCTTCCTGAATTTTTTTTTAATGAAGAGACATAAGGATGCATGAAAAATGATGGTCACGACAATCTTACATCGACGATAAGTAACAGTTAAGTAGCGTAATTTGAAAACAGTTTCGATAAAATCATTGCTTTGAAAAGTTTGATTAAATTTGATTAATTAGCACAATGAATACAACGAGGCCTTTCCACAGAAACACTAAGTCAAAAAGATACTTGTCTTTCATCCAAAAAATTTTCAAAACGCTGCAGACATTATGTGGCTAACCTATTACATTCAAGCTAAACATATTTTTTTTACCTTCCCACTTCATCAGAGAAATCAAGGAGCCCAGCAATTTTCAAGAGGTATTCCAAAATGAACTCTTGGGTTCCACTTTCATCTCCGTTGAATGCTGTGATGATGGCAGAATCGATGAAATTCCTTTCTGCATACCTAATGGACAAAAGTATATATCCAGTTGCCGAAACACATTGAGCAAAGCCCCCAGCCCGATTAACTTTGGCTCTTTTTCGTATTGCAGTGGAAAAGGGCAAGCAAGAAAGTTTTTGTCATAATTTACATACCCACGAGTCATCCTCGCTCCCCTGAATACTTAAAAAATATGAACTATGGCGGATTGGCTTCCAGTTCCATCAATTCATGTGGCGTAGTTTCAGTGATATCTATTATTTCAGTAAATCTCATTTAGTAATTCTTCTCAAACGCTCAATCTATGAGAGGAAACTCTCAACCAAATTATAAAAACATTCAAACAAAAATTATATTTTCCCCACCATAAACATTGCGATTAATTCACAATTCTGCAAAAAACATGGTTGGTATGAGATTTGATGAAAACTTACAATTTAATATATTCGCAAAAGTTGGTCAATTCTGGCAGCAACTGTTGAAGCATCAGTTCACCATTTTCACCCATCCCAATCAAATGTTTGCACAACATGTACCAAAAATAACTGATCTCTGGTGTCAGCTTATCAAATGTCACAAGTTTAACTGGACCGTTTGTCTCTTCACCCAAGTCTTTGACCAGTTTGATATACTCTTGGAGCTTTTCGGGTAAGGCCTCTGCAAATTATAAAAACGTTTTTTTGTCATTTTTGGAATCAAAATTTTTAATTCTTTAAAAATAAACCAAAGTATAGGTATAACTTACACAAAGTCATAGTCATGATCCAATTGGGAAAAATCTATCAGAAAACAGGTCAACATAACAAAAGCCAAGTGACGTTGATAAGCACTCTTTTCTTGCAGTAGACCATCCCACCGAAGTTGAGTTACATGGCTAGCAAACGTTTAATTAAAACTTTGCTTTAGAATACTCTGGCTAATAGTAAAAAGAGTGAACAGTATTTTTATCAATTCCTACTTAATTTATTATAGATTATAGTATTACCTTTCAAGATGTAATCAATTAGATTCTCAGCGCATTCCACAGATTCTTCAAGATCGATTGCTTCCAATAATTTGAAGATGTCTTGATTGTAAGATCGTAACCAGGCTTTCACCATCTGACCACAGGCTTGTTTCACAGCATTGGAACGATCTTTCAGCCCCACAGACAATAACTTAACACGTTGAGCAATAGTGAAAGCTCGAATGGATACTTTCTCAGCAAGTGTCAGAAATGCACTTTTCCGGTTGGAATCTTTGACGTCTCTTGTACGACCTGTCATGATGAAATCCACATGGAAAAATCAGAAAATAATCAAAGAATATCAGCCAGGAAACAAAAAAGATTTCATGTATGTATGTAAATTAGTAAAAGCTAAAAAAATCTTTTAATTGCGTTTTAAAAAAGCACATCATTTCCATTTTAGGTTAGGTCAGGTCAACGATATACTATACACAAGCTACTTCTTACATAATACAAGTTATGATACACAAATAGGGTGATCAGCCAAAGTTTTTATTAAGTAAGCACAAACAGTAAAAGGCTATGTTAATAATGTATGTCTCTTGAAGTTCCCTAAATAATCATTTAAAATTTTGAACGAATCATAAGAGCAACATAAAAAGCTATCAGACGTGTAACCAAAAACCAAAATAAAACTTAACACATTGTTTTAACAACAAATGAGATAAATGAGATAAATAGGATCCTTACCAATGACGTAAGGTAATGTTTTCCTTGATAAAGCTATATTGGCCACGATGGTTCGCCTGACATCTGCATTGCCATCAGTTCTCATAGAATGCAAGAAAGCATCAATAACTGGACATTCTTCGTCTTCAGGGTCTTGCAAACGAACCAGGGCTAGTACTGCTTGAATGCGGATACGAGGTGATCTATCTTTGATTCGAATCATCATACATTCATAAATACTGTCACTAAGATCTTCATCTGAAAGGTTAATAAGAATAAAAAATGTACTATTGCTTTGTGTTGTATTGTAATGTAAAATGTGTTAAAAGTGTATTTACTTCTGAAGCATGGAATGCACCCCCCCCCCCCGGAGCTTAGGGGGGCTAAACCATTTTTGCTTGATTGGGGGCTGTATTTTTCAAAAAATACTGGGGGCTGGTTTGCTAGGGGGGAGGCTGAATGTTGTGTAATAGAATTGGGGGCAGAGATGATAGGTTACATATATTTTAAATTATGTTAAAAATCTATGCTGTGGTGAAGGTTTCAACCCTCTTGAAAATTTTTTTAGCCTGCGGCGCAATAAATTTATTGCGTATTTTCATGCAAAATTTCTTTGATATTTTGCTTTGTGAAAGTGGGGGCTATGTTTCAAGAATTTAGCCGAGGGGCTATTTTCCTTAGCCTCCCCCCCTGAAAAATGCTGGGGGCTGAACCCCTCTACTATGCTTCTATAGGGGAGTTTCAAATTATATTCAAATCCCCCCAAAGGCATTTTTAGCTAATTTAGTCCAAAATGTTGTCAAGAATTTTTTGAGATATAAAGGAGAAACCATGAACATATAAATGACTGGACATCTAGCTTCGTTGTCGCCTGTATTTCAAAATTGATATGAAAAATCCGACAATATTCCGTCAGAATTTTATTTCTTTGAATTATTTAGGTAAAAGGATTAATAGAGCTTTAACATTAGTCCCAATTCACAAAAAAAATTATTCTCAATATTTTTTCACAAGTTTGCAATATATTTTACCAGCACTTTCACCTCTAAAATGCAGAATTTCAACTGCGTGTATACTTTTGAATCACTTTTGTCACTCCAATAATTTTTATGACTTGAAAAAAAATAGCTTGCCAAATTTGAGAGCCTGTGTCATATGAATATCAAAATTTGAATGTGACACTCTCTAAAATTTTGACACTTTTAAGTCAAAATTTAGAAATATTGGTAGGAGTTTTGACAAGCTGACGACAATTTTTCCTCTGTTATCAATTATCATATAGATTAAAAGACTTGAAAAGAGTAGAACAACAGAGACTTTTGTCGAAGTTTTGACGTTGTTAGCAAGGTATTCCTAAGAGGTATATCATCAAAATTTATTGTTTCACTTTATGTTTTTAACGAGGCGACAACGAAGCAGCGCTTTCTACAAAAAAAACAAAGGAGATGGATGTCCAGTCATTTATATGTTCATGGAGAAACTGAGTAAACCAAATTTAAGTGAGCAAACTAACTAAGAATGAACGCAGTATATTAATACAATATCAACCCGTGGTCAGCAACTGGTAATGAATTTACGAGGAATATTTTTTCTTGGCGCATGTTATTAGGCTACATTTTACAACTAAATCAAACTGAGAAAAATTTCACCGAAACTCCAGAGACATTTTCCTAAGTCTCTAGAGTGCAAACTATTTTTAGCAATCAAATAGCTTAACTATATTGACGTTACCTTATCCCATCAATGCAAGGATATCTTACATTTTTCACAGGAGAACTCCTAAACTTGTGTTTTTGATACCGTCCTCAAGAAGAGATTTTCTTTTATTTTCTTTACCAGTCTCCAAAGGGTACAAAAGAAATGACTAGCAAGCAATCACAGCCATCCTTACCTATCATGGCATCTTCTCCCATGCAATTCAAGATCTTATTGATGAGTTGGCAACACCGATATCGAACAGCTTTATCTCTTGAGTTATGATTTTGTACCAAAAATTTCAAGATGTTTGCTAAGAAGACTTCTGTGACGTCATCTTCCAGCTCACTTGCCATGGAATCTCCTTCCTTGAAAAATAGTGAATGATTTCAATTTCATTTTGAAACATCAAAATATTTTTCTTTGATGACGCAATGAGATTTCTTCATTATAACAAAATAAGAAAGGGTGTGCAAGTTAAAAAAAGACTATACAACACTTTTTAACTTTTTAATGTGTATACTTTCCTTTTAGCAAATCAATGGCAATGCAGTGAATCAAAATATTTTGAGCCTACCCAACAAAAATAAAAATTTACCTTTGCTTCTTTCTGTTTCTTGATAGTTGCAAAAGTAGTGAAAGCAGCAGCAAACTCCATCACTCTCTCAACACACGTTGCAGCATTATAAAAAACCATGGCTTTTTGTAGATGATTGATGAAGCCAGCATAAAAAGCATCCTCGTTGTTGTTCTTTTGGATATCTTCCATCATATTGCACAGCTTGGATGCTACAACTCCATCTTGAGCCATGTTAAAAAGCTTCCGCATTTCCGATACAAGATTGTCTGCCATATCTATTTTATTTTGAAAACAATATTTCAATTACTAAAAGAGATAAAATAAGAAATAATAATAAACAGTTATATCGGTGGCTGACCTGAAAAATCTAAACAATTTTAGGCAGTTTAGAGATGGTTTTCACTAGAGACATATGGAAGGAGGGAGGATAATTAAATCATCTGTTAACTCTATTTGCATAATAATGCCATCAACACTCATGTTCAGTCCAGCAATTTATCATTGGTTTACTAGCAAAATTTAGAAACTCCACATAATTATGTGGAAGTACTTTAAATGGTGAAAAAAACATGAAATTCTGTACAGATGATCCTTTAGGGGGTCTACTTAATTTTGCCATCTGATCACCCATCAAGCAACATTTGAAGTTTCAAATTTTTGGGTCTGTTTAAAAGCGAGATTTTGAAGGGTTGCTAAAATAATACTTTTGACTTATTTATTTGAAAAGATTCAAACAAGAAGTTAAGGCATGAAAATGGTCTATTACTGTTATCACACTTGCAAACCTTTGAGAATTTTTTCCCAGAAAGACCTTGAGATTCAGGTAAAAACAATGGGATTTTAACAAAAAAGTAAACAAAAAGTATGTGTTGTTTTTGCTGGGTTTTTTTCATCTGTTACTCAAAAAGCTCCATTCTTCTAATTTCTATAGAAACAAAAATTACAGTAATAAAAAACTTGACCCTCTCAACACTTAAATTGACTCTATAGTAATATTTTGTCAGTATTTCAGACTGAAAATGGTGCAAATGATACATATTATATGTGAATTCCAAGTACTGGCAAGCTAAGATTCATGGGAATATAACCTAAAAATTGTGAAGAATTTTTTCTAAATAGCTACCGAAAGTACCTTGTGTTGAGAAGGGAAATTTGGTAATTTTCAAAAGCTCATTATTAACTAACTAGCTTGAGTCCTGGCAGTCCTGGCAATTGGCGTCAGCATACGGCAAATGCCGAGGCAAAAGCTGACGTAAATTGGATTATAGTGTGTTTGCGTTGGCAAAAAAAATGCCGAGGCAAATTTTTCAAAAGACTTTTACTAAAAATGATAACTGCCGAAACAATCGAAGAACTGCAATGTAACAGTGTAACGTCCCCCGACCTCCCTTTAAATTGGGAAAAATGCCGAGGCAGAATCCTATTCTGCCGAGGCAAACAGCAAATTTAGCCATTTGCCTCGGCAAAAAAATGCTGAGGCAAAAAAAATTGAATTGCCAGGGCTGCCTGGTATTTCCCATTAGAAAGTGACAGTGGATGGCATTGGAATCTCAGTCTGGAAAATGGAAGCTTTACCCAAAACAGTGGTAATCATTTGGCAAAGGCTGACCCTTTTTTGCCTGTTTTACTTAGGGGAAATTGGTTTTTGAACTTTTCTCAAATTCTGTCCAACAAAATCCTTACAAAACATCAGTTGATCACAAGGAACAATATTATATGGCACATCAAAACACCAAACATAAAGTTTTTCGGGTTTTCTTGAAGGAAATTGCCAGCTAGCCTCAAGCAGCCAAAGCAACTGCGGGTTATTGGTTCAAATTATGACCTTTGAACACTGTGACTTCCGACCCTAAATGACGCATGTAATGATAAACAAAGTCAAAATGTTGCTAATGCACTAGAAATTGCCCACAAAAAATCAGCAATAATAAAATTTTTGAACGAAGGAAACATCATTGACGGAAAAAGTCTGACAAATTTATCGACTCACCGACTCAATTCTACTCAATCTTTGAAAGTCGGGCGACGCGTAACGAAGATATTTGTCAGTCAATACCTTTATAGCCAAATTAGGAATATTTTTCTTACTTTTACTAGTATTCCTAATTAGGAATCTTATTCCTAATTAGAGCCTGAACCTTTCATGTCAAAAAAGTCCCGAAAACACTGAAAACACTTTTACCTGAAACACCTTTTCTGAACCTTTCATGGTTTTCTGGGTGTTTTTGGCAAAAACATTTTACCAGAAACACCTTACCTCTCGAGGTGGTGTGTTTCCAGCATTTTCTGTGTTCCTGGTATTTCCATAAATCAACTCTCAATTTTCTCCACTAAACTCAGGCAAAAATGCCATTTCCCAGAAACACCACCATTTTGTGAACCATTCAGTCTTTTTCCTGGTGTTCCTGGTGTTTTTCAAGACGATTTTGAAGCTCTTGTAGTGTCCTGACTGAACCAATCAGAACCAATCAGATAAAAATCGGGTTAAAAATCGGGCTAGAAAATCGAAAAAAAACGGGGAAATGGGACTTTTCGATACCGTTTCAGCCAGTCGGGACTTGTTTTATAGCAGTCGCCTTCGACAGGACATTTGGTGTTTATGGTGTTTTTAAAAATTGAACCTTTCATGCTGGAAAGTGTTTTCTGCAAACAAGGTAAGCAAGGTGTTTTTAAAAAAATGAATGGTTCAGGCTTTTAGGAAGAAAAAAATTCCTAATTAGGAATATGAAGCAAATACCTAGATTTTCTCCAAAAATAGAAAAAATTGCACGTTAAAACAGGGGGGGGGGTCGGTACTAAGTTGTGGGGGCCAGTACCGGGTGGTGGTCTGATAAGGTAAGTAAAAAATAACTTAGTACATTGTACTAAGTTGTGGTCCTAATTGAAAAAAAAACATTTTTGCAACTTTGTATCAAGGGACTAAATGGTGGTCTCAATATCAAATATGAGGCATCAAGTTAGTATCTGGTACTCAAAACCCTGCAAAATCACAAAAATGTCCTATCACTTTCTCTTGACTTACCCAATTTTTAAGAAAATGCAAGAAAATGAGTTGAAGAGAATTTTAATTCTATAGTATACTTCAGTAGCTTCAAATTATTTATAGGCCAAACTGTAGACACCCAGATATTCATTCGTCGAAGGAAAAAGTGTGTCCAGAATTTCAGCCAGATCCAGGCTGCCCCAAAGTTTTAGCCTCGTTTGGCAGAAAACTCGTCCCCAGGCTCCAGAAATAAAAATCTTTGAAAAATGAAAAAAAATGCGCCCAGATATTCACTCAATGAACAAGTGTGCCAAATTTCAGCCAAACCCGACAATTTTTGAAGTCTCCAGGTTGCCATGAAGTTTTATCTCCTAGCTATTCTTAATTCTCACTTTTTCGAGGCTAGTTTAATGTAGTTCTTTTGATTTCTTTGACAAGCTTGTTACAAATTTGTTTTTATTTGAAACTTTATTTCCTTTGATTTCATAAAAATTTGCTTGAAAATGATATTTGACTTGACCTAACTTGACAGAAATTTTTCCTGAGATATAAAGGGTGGTACAGAGTGGTGTGGTATGTTTTTTAATACAGTGTAGTAAAGTTTTTTAGAAAATTTAAAGGAGGTGTAAACCAAAGACCAGAAAGTAAATTACTAAGAATTAAAGGGTGGTATACCCATTTTGAGGGGGAAGATCAACTTAGTACAGGGTACTTAACGGGGGTGTGTCATTTCTCAATGATATCGAGATTTTACCGAGTACTACTGTGAGAGTAGTATATTTACATAAATTGTAACAAGGCAAGTGACTGTGACTGTAAATAAATCTGACCATGTTATACATGAAAAATTACATACTTGCGACTTAAAAAAAGTTTGAATTCACATACTTTTATGGTACCGTGAGATCGGGTAACTTGCATCAGTGGAGGCTAACATGCATAGCCCTCAAATTGATGACCTGGCTGGTCATTAAAATAAACTATATTCAGCTCCGCTCACAGCTCTATTCTACCATTTTTATTTTTATTTAACTTTGTATTTTAATGACCAGACAAGTCATTCATTTGAGGGCTATGCATGTTAGCCTCCACTGATGCAAGTTACCCACTCTCACGGTAAGGGGTGGTATACCTAATTTAATGGGTAGATACAACTTAGTACCAGGGTACTAAGTGGTGGTGGTCTCAGATAAATTTAAAAAAACAAGTAAGTACAACTTTTTGGCACTGGTCCAGTACCACAACTTGGTACCCCCCTGGTTAAAAAGTACTTTGTAAGATTCTTACCATTCCATTTAGGTGGGAAAGAAAGATTGAGCTCTTGACTTGCTCGGGAGAATGAGCTATAATTCCTAGAAAAAACTTCACTTCTCCTGCTGGTAAATTGACATCTTATTTATAAAACACGGGAAACTCACTTTCTGTTTTTCTTTGTGATAATAAAAACGAAAGTTCGATTAATTCCTAATTTGGAATTATTTTTTTGGGGCGTTAATAATTCCACCTCAAATGAAATTTTTAAATTTTTTGCACAGTTATCATATTTGGTATACCAAATCTATTGGTCATACTTGGAATTTGCAAATGTAGCTCGTTTCAGAGATATTAAACTTTTAAATATTTTTTCCTCATTAGGAATTTTTTTCTTCCTAATTAGGAGTAGGATTCCTAATTAGGAATCCTGGTAAAAGTAAGAAAAATGCTCCTAATTTGGCTAAAGGTATTGACTGTTTGTGATTGCCGCCCTAAAGAAGGGTGTCGGAAATTAAACGGGAGGGATGTCGATATTAGACCAATTTACGGTACCAGGTTAGGTAGAGGGATCACCCCTAATAGAAACTTAATTCTAATAAAAAATACAGGGGTCGATCTAAATGTTTGAAGAAATAATAGAAATTGCAATAAAATACTATATATACAGTCTGTGCCACTAACCCGATCGGGAAGATTCTTCCGAAATGGGAAGAAACTTCCCGAACGGAAAGAACTTAGGCGAATTTTTTCTTCCTGATTGGGAAGATTCTTCCTCTTTGGGAAGATGAAAAATGATTGATGACCGGCGAAAGTTGAAACATTTTGGAGCTGATAAAGCATCAAATTTTAAGATTTTTCACCGAAAGAAAAATAAACTTTACCGTGGAAATTTGGTTTAATTTTGAAAAAACTGCGTTAACTTCCCAAACGGGAAGTTTCAACCAGATCGAAAAGTCCTAGGTAAGTAAAAAAGCGGGAAGATCTTCCCGTTCGGGAGTCAAGTTAATTTCCCGTTCGGGAAGGTTCTTCCCATTTCGGAAGAATCTTCCCATTTTGGAAGAATCTTCCCGATCGAGTTAGTGGCACAGACTGATATAGGCTGTGGCCAGTGGATGTTATTGTTTCAAAAATAAAGAAAAAATTCAAAATGTCTGTGACCAACTTTTTGATATGTTTCTTTTTTGATATGTTTCTTACTCAATAATCAAAAGTTATAGACAATTTTATGGTCAAAAATTGATTGAAAACAGGGAATTTCCCTACAATCTGCATAATTTATGCAAAATTATAGCAATTTTTTACCTAGCCTGGATATCCAGGCTGTAAACTATTTCACAGTCTAGTTTTTTATATTTCATGTTCTGGTTTACAGCCTGGTCTCCCTAGAGCGATTTGCATTCCCTTTAAGAGAATGCAGTCCGCTTGCTTGCGCTCGCTTCGCTAAAACCGTAAGGGCCAATCTGCACGGCGTTGAGCAATTCTAAAGCAAAAATAGGATAGTCCTCCAGTTGCTAGTTAAGATAGGGCTTTCTGTTACATGAAAACATGAAAAAGAAGAAAAGGCAAGCTCATTTTCCAAGAAAACATGGTTGGTCATGATAATGCATGCAAACTTTTTTATGGACTTTGGTGTAATCTTTGGATGTTTTAAATAGTTTTAGATCTTGTAAGACTGCTTTTTATAAATTTCTGTTTTGCTGCCCTGGGTTGGCTAGGAAACATGGGTTTTCACTTTCATTCTCTAGGGAGACCAAGCTCTATAATTTTAGAACTTTGTATGTTGAGGTAAATTTTGTTTTTTCTAAAATTTTGAGCTTGGATATCCAGGCTATTTTTTACCACACACACGCCAATAGCGCAATAACTTTTGATCTAGAAAAGTTGAGACTTTGATATAAATACATTTTTTGCTCAGTTTGAAGAGCTCTATCACGTGGTATAGGTCCTTTTTGATTTTGAAGACCCCCCCAAAATCATGAATTTTCAGGGCTTACAATTTTGCCTAAATCGCAAAAAATCGCAAATTACGCCAAAACTGCGGGTTTTCAAGCTTGGTAACATTCAAATTACGAATCAGCACCCTCAAATTGACCAAAATCAATTCTAAAAGCTTGGTTACGGACATTTTGAAAAAAAGTGAAACGTTTTGGTGGCACTGGCCATGGCCTAGCCTGGATATCCAGGCTGTAAACTATTTCACAGTCTAGTTTTTTTATATTTTATGTTCTGGTTTACAGCCTGGTCTCCCTAGAGCGATTTGCATTCTCCATAAGAGAATGCAATCCGCTTGCTTAGCGCTCACGTCGCTAAAACAGTAAGGGCCAATCTATTCGGCGCGGAGCAATTCTGAAGCAAAAATAGGATAGTCCTCCACTTGCTAGTGAAGATAGAACTTTCTGTTACATGAAAACATGAAAAAGAGGAAAACAGAGGCAAGTTCATTTTCCAAGAAAACATGGTTGGTCATGATAATGCATGCAAACTTGTTCATGGACTCTGCTCTGGTGTAATCTTTGGATGTTTTAGATCTTGTAAGGCTACTTTTCATTAATTTTATTTTGGCTGCCCTGAATTGGCTAGGAAAGTTTTAGAAACACGGGTTTGCACTCTCATTCTCTAGGGAGACCAAGCAATATAATTTTAGAACTTTGTATGTTGAGGTAAATTAGGACCCTGCCGACGCACTGGACTGTCTGGTGTATTTGTCCGGTGGCAAAAAGTATCCTTTCGCTACACCGGACGGTGTCAGTCCAGTGTTGCATACAGGGAATTTTGGACACCGGACATGAAACAAAATGTTAAAAAACACCGGACGCACCGGACTGGTCATGTCCAGTATTTTGATTATCCGGTGGGAAAAATATCCTTCTCCGACACCGGACATCCGACTTCCTTAAGTCCGGTGTAGAAATTGTCTGGTGGTAAAAAAAATTCTCATTTTACACCGGACTTTCGCGTGTCCGGTGTTCTTTAAGTCCGGTGCGTCCGCAGGGTCCTGGTAAATTTTGTTTTTTCTAAAATTTTGAGCTTGGATATCCAGGCTAGCCATAATGGGCCATTCCATTTTATGTCCATACATGAGGTGGACGAACATTTCCAGAGGGTAATCCGAGAAAAGTTTTTTTCAAACTCCACTGAAAGCATATGATTTCACTTGGTGCTTTCACCTTTGCGCGCAAATTCGCTACTTTAAAAGTATAGTTTTGAAATAGCTTTGATAAAAAACTCTTTTTCATTGGCCCGCGCGCTGCCTTTTCCTTCGAAATGTTGCGACTTCATCCCGTCATTTTATCTTTCGTTTTGATTAACAATATCAATGTGGGTATGAACAAACTCAATGTTGGTGCACAAATAGACAAAAATTCAACGATGACGGGTGGGAAGGCGATGGCGGACAAGATTGGAAGAAATTGTGTTTTCGAAGATGTAAAAGTTGGATTTGAAAAATTTTGGCCGATAAGAGCAAGGGGGGGAGGGGGTCTGAAGCTTATCGGCCCATTGCCGATAAAAAATTCAAAAGTTTTTTGTCGAAGACCCCTTACCCCGTGGATATTTTAGAATAACTTTTTACCCCCTTGGAAAAATGAAAAAAGACCCTCTGGAAATAGTCCCGCTGCTGAGATCGAAAAAAGTGGCTAGAAAACGATTTTCGTGACACACATCTTAGAACTAACTTTTTTTGGTGGTGGAAACTCACAAATTAGTATATGTAGATTCCAAAATCAAAAAGTTTCCACGATATTATTGTGCAAGTAAAGAGTAATTGGCGATTTTTTGCGTTTCCAGGCAAAATTGCAAGGCCTGGAAATTCATGATTTTTGGGGGGTCTTCAAATTAAAAAAAGACCTATATCACATGATAGAGCTCTTCAAACTGAGCAAAAAAGTGTATTAGTACACCAAAGTCCCAACTTCTCTAGATCAAAAGTTATTGGTTTCAGTTTCAGAAAGAAATTGGCTGAAATTATTTTCGTCCCAATACTTGTTTTTTTATCGGTATGTAGTTGGACCCCCCCACCCCCTTATTGGCCCAATGCCGATAAAAAATTCGAAAGTTTTTTGTCGAAGATCCCTAAATGACTGACTCCAGCATTTCCATCCTTACTTTAAGGTATGAAAATAATCTTTCCAAGGATACTTTTGAAAATTTCGCCATTTTCCAGTGGGTATCGATTCATTTTCAATAATTTTTTTTGACTTGAAAAGGTTCGTCCACCTTCCTGTATGTTTTTTTAATGGAACAGCCAGCCCAATATATCCAGACGATCTCAATCGAACGGAATCGACGATCGAACCAATCGAACCAAATCGAACGCAATCGACCGATTGAAATTCGATTGTCGAACGCAATCGAATCCCAATCGAACGTCAAAATTCTGGGTAATATTCGATTGGTTCGATTGTTGTTCGACTGGTTCGATCGTCGATTCCGTTCGATTGAGATCGTCTGGCTTTATTCTTGCAACTTCCCAAGCTTCATAAACATCCAAGCTCTCAAATATCACAAGCTGAATGAAATTACTTTCGATTTCCCGTAGAAATTATGCGATGAACAATCCGGGGGTCAATGAATCGACGATCGAACGCAATGCAATCGAACATCAATCGAACGCAATCGAATATCAATCGAATCTGAAAATTGCGGTAATATTCGATTGAGATTCGATTGCGTTCGACAATCGAGTTTCAATCGGTCGATTGCGTTCGATTTGGTTCGACTGGTTCGATCGTCGATTCCGTTCGATTGAGATCGTCTGGATATATGACAACGGTCAATGTTGTGTGCAATGTTACAATACTGAAAAAAACGTCAACCCTACAACAAAACATTCTTCTTTTGGCTTACCATTTAACTGATTCAGAAGACAACCAAATTAGATTCAGACAGTTTATTGTGGACCTGGAGGATATGACAGAAAGATGACGAGACTTCCCAAAAAACGATACAACTAAATTTTTCGCGCTCTTTTTTCAGATCCAACCTAGAAGCCTTTACAAACATACGCCGAGCGAGACAGCCGAGATGCAGATAATAGATTAGTAAACTAGTCTGAAATTAATCATGTCCAAAAGCAAAAAGGCGTCCAGAGGGCGGCGGGAACATAATTGCCACCGCACAGGGACAACGAGCCGCCGCCTAGCGACCGAGATTGGACCATTCTAAATTTCTAGGACTTTTAGTTCCTCTCAGAATCGTTTGTGGTTATAAGATTTCGTGGGAAGGGTTTTGCGCTTCGTATACCTAGGTTTACCCGTAAAACCTAGGTGTATACTTTAAAACTTGGGTTTGCGCTTTGTAAACCTAGGTTTGCGGGTTAGGGCTTTTTACTTAGGTTTACATGACTAACCAATCAATAATGCTCATTCTGTATATATAATTTTGTGTAAATTTCTTCTCACTTTTATTTTTCCCGTAAATTTAAATGTACATAAATAAATATCGCTGAAAAAGGGGATGGGTGAAAGACAGTGATGTCTTCTTTTATCTCCTGTGAATGCTTTTTAGCTCTTAGGACTTTTTTATCTATTTATTTCCATCGTGTATACTTTTTAGGCAAAGTTATTATCGCAAAGACTTTATTGAAAAAAAAGAAAAGAAAATGGCATTTTTAAGGCGAAAATTTTACTTTTTTGGCGTTATAAGTAGTAGTTCCGATCTTGAGATACTTCATTTTTAAGGTAGTAAATATGCTGAAAAACTGCTGACTCAGCAAAAAACATCGATAATTTTCAATATTTAATCAAACCAAAATATCTCGAGATCTAAACATTGAAAACTAACAAACCATACTTTTTTGGGATACTACTAATTCAGTAGGACTATCCAGCCGCGGGAATGATTTTTTCTGAAAATCCCTCTGCTCTAGGAAAATTCTGACGTCATCGGATGAAAACGCCAAAAACGTCGATTTTTCGCCTTAAAAATGCCATTTCTCGGGACCCGGGGGGGGGGCACTAAATTTTAAAACGACGGTATGTGCCGCGTAAAATCTGCTTTTCAAAATAGTACCCTTACAGTGCAGTTCAATATGGCTGAAAAGTTACCCTTTCAGTGCATTTTCTCTTGATTTACCCAACCCTTATAGTGCACTATATTTCTCAGCTGTAAATCTGCGTGAAAGAAGAAGCTTGGGAAATTTTCTGTTTCAAAGAAAAACTGAGAAAATTATTCTTGTCAGCCGTAATTATCAGACAATAGAAATTTTTTCAAACAAACGAGAAGTAAAAACCTTTCTTTTTAACAATTATTTTGAATTTGTTTTAAAATTCGACCCTTGCAGTGCAATCTCACAGAAACACACCCTTACAGTGCATTTTGGGATGCTGAAAACCCCCACCCTTAAGCGCGGCACATGACGTAGGCCAGATCATATGAGAGCCCCCCCCCCCCGGGCTCGAGACCAGGTGGTTGAAACTTAACAAATAACCCCATTTTCTTTATCTACTTTTCATGCTGAATCCGTTGATACCCTCAGATATTTGATTTTCAGACTTCGATAACTTTAAGAAAGTTTTTCACTTAGAGGTAATTATGGTTCATCCTTAATCTAACCTACGAAATCTGCCAAATATCTCAAAAAAAGGTAAAAAAGGTCGAAAGGTAAACGCTTGAAAAGCGAAGGGCGACTTTTTGTCGAGGAAAAGCAATGAATATCTATCATTTTCTCATTGAAAGTGTACCAATTTCTTTTTTGAGAAAAATGGCAAATTTCTCACAGACAAAGTTTTACCTTTCGTTACTTTATTGTTGCTTGAGAGATTTAAGAGGTGACTACTGAAAACGAAGAATCGGAAGAACAAATATCGCAAATATTTTTTAAAGCAGGAATTTATTGTGTTAAAAATAAGAATAACAATAACTTTAACCAAATACTTTGATCACCAGCTTGCTGCTATCTTGTTTGATATTGATTTATTTATCTTGGTCAATTGTTGTACCCTAAGTATCAGAGGTTAAGTTTTCAAAGGATAAATGATATATGATTTCGTCCTGTGCTTTTCAACGTGGGCCAATTGTTGACAAGCAGGTCGGTACATCATTGACAATCGCTATTGCAGAGAATGCCGCAGTACAAGTGAAACATCCATCAACAACACAATTACTGGCACATCTAACGAGATAGGAGGATAATGTTGGACTATGAAACAAAGCACCCCCTTCTTTTCCTTCACAAAGTTCCACTTCACATCCAAATGAATTTGGTTGTATACCAATTAAATTTTGACAGTTTGTTGAATACGTGCTGGCTAAAAATGATAGAGAAGAAATTATCGAAAATAATTCTTTAAATCAAGAAGGTCTCAGGATAAGCTGCAAGATGCCCTGGTGTATAAGCAGTTTAATTTGTTTGAAATGAAGATCTTATCCACGGGTTACTTAAACAAATGATACTGGTATTCGCCGCCCTTAAGAGTACCCTTCAAAAATCTATAAAATTTAATTTCAGTCCCCCTCATTGATAGCAAAGAAATGTCGCTCAAAAAGCAAAGTTTACGAGAATAGTTTCTAAATTTTCACTTGAAATTTGCCAAAATCCCGCAAAAATCTTACCAAAAAGCAGAAGGGCCAATGTCAAATATATATTCATCGTGTCGTTGTTGAAGCAGTTTGGTTTTCTCCCTTTGTTTCTGTTTATTTATTTGAGAAGATTAGAAGACTGTTGATCTTTCCAATGCGAATGTGTTGTATGAAAATCTTGCTTGCAAAGTCTCCATTTATACCTTTTATCATTCCGTTTTTGTTTCTTGTTTACGGAAGAATTTCTGTCTCCAAAAAAGAAAATGACCGAATATCATAATTACAATAGGATATGGAAATTTTTCGAAACATATCAAAACAATTTGATATCAGTAATATTATCAGAGATTTTGGAAAAGCGGATAGTAATCGGTGCTGCTGCTCGCTGTTTATCACTGTTGGCCATTAAATTCGGCGCCGTCTGAAGTTGTTAAGTAGCGGCTAGTCAACAACTTGGCCAAGAAGGTGCTGCGAAAAAATGCGCAGTATAATAACAGTTCAAGCAAAACTATCTGAATCCCGGGGGGGGGTGGCACTCATATGATCTGGCCTACGTAATGTGCCGCGCTTAAGGGTAGGTTTTTTTAGCATCCCAAAATGCACTATAAGGGTGTGTTTCTGTGGTATTGCACTGTAAGGGTCGAATTTTACAATATTATTGTTAACTAGTTTTTCAGCCAACATTAAAAGATAACACTTGCTTGACTGCAGACTGCAGAAGATAAGTTAAAAATAATCTTATACTATTATTTCCGTAAATTTCTTTCGCAGCAAGGCTTATAGGGTAAATCAAGACCAAATGCACTGAAAGGGTACCTTTTCAACCATCTCGAACTGCACTGTAAGGGTGCGATTTTGAAAGGCAGTTTTTGCGTGGCACATACCATTTATCGAAATCGAGTGGCCCCCGGGATCTGAATTCAGAATGTATCAGTATGCATGTTTACTATTGACGAATTCCCAAGAAACCTTTTGATCGGAATATGATTTTGGCATGTGCTCTTCACGGTAATAACATGACCAATTCGGTTACCGTGAATAGCACAGGTCAAAATCATATATATTGACGCTGTGCTGACGAATCGAGATTCTATTCAGCGCGCAATCAACGAAGACAAAAGTAACCATGACGACCATCCAAGATCTTGGATGAGGTTCAAAAGTTGACATTTTTATTCCCGTCGTTGAAAACACAACTTACAAAAAGTCATCAATGCTTTGTAAAAAGAGTCAGTGATAGAGAATCATAACATAAAGTCTGTCTATTATTTCGATTCAATTAAAGTGATATTTCCATAATCAAAAATTTAGTAATTACTGTTATGCATTTGGGGATTAGATTTCTTTCGAAATAAACTCATTTAAATTACACTTGGAGGTTTCTGGGGAATTCGTAAATAGTAAACTGCATACTGATACAGTCTGCGTTTAGACCAGCCTGACATTCGTAATTGCCTGCAGTATTCTTTTGAATTCTATTGTTCCGTGCAATTGTTCGGTTTGTCAAATGCCTTATGATGCCAGCGTGTTGGCATTTCATTGGCATTTGAAATGCCATTTTGAGCAAAGGAATCCCCTTTTCTGGCATTTCAAATCAAACAAAGGAACCAAAACAAAGAGAAAAAATGGCATTTTTTGATTTTTTAAAGTATTTGCACGTTTTTTATTCAGTTCTTTCTATAGATAGTAAAATTTTCAAAATTTGCCATAGCCTAGCCCTACGGCAAAAAGTTTCAGTCTTAATGACTGCAGTTTTTGAGAAATTCCATGCTTTTCATTGTTTGATCTGTCAAAGTTGAACTTGAGGGAATTACCTTTTCAGTAATGACTCTAAAAAGACGATTCCTTAATTGCCATGACAGAAAATACAATGGAAAAGCTATTAAAATCGAATCCCTCATGAGCAAATGCCAAATTACAAATGCCAGTTGGTCTAAACGCAGCCACAGTCTGCTAGACATTAATATGGTAATATTTGCTCTTCATCTTTGATTTTTTCTACAGTGATTAGATCGACACATGCGCGATAAAATTTATATTATTTGTCTTCAGAGGTTAATATATTTTTTGAAAACTCAACCTCTGATACTCAGGGTACCATTCGGTTACAAGGTCAATTCATTTGCCAAATTCTTGTGTCACCAGGGTCAAAAGGGGCTCCCTTCATTTCTGTTTATTTATTTGAGAAGATTAGAAGACTATTGATCTTTCCAATGCGAATGTGTTGGATGAAAATCAATCTTGGCTGCAAAGTCTCCATATTATACCTTTTATCATTCCGTTTTTGTTTCTTGTTTACGGAAGAATTTCTGTCTCCAAAAAAGAAAATGACCAAATATCATAATTATAATAGGATATGGAAATTTTTCGAAACATATCAAAACAATTGATTAATATAGCCATATTAATGTCTTAGAATGTATCAGTATGCATGTTTACTATTTACGAATTCCCAAGAAACCTTTTGATCGGAATATGCTTTTGGCATGTGCTCTTCACGGTAATTACATGACCCATTCGGTTACAAGGTCAATTCATTTTATTTTTGGATTGCCAAATTCTTGTGTCACCAGGGTCAAGAGCGGTCTAATAAGCGGGGGTTGGAAATGTAACCTCTAAATATCCCCTAAAATGAGGTGATTGTTGGTTAGATTTTAGCCCTTTTATTTGACAGCTGAAAATAATTTCAAAGCACTATTTGGACGTTTTTTAGTCCATATTTTTTCTAGAGGCTCTATAGAATGACAAGGCTAAACGCTCTCAAGGTTAAGGTAAGGTAAAGGGGAAAACTTTAACGAAATTTAACAAGATCTAACGAATGGTTTTGACCAGTGATGAAGTTTTCTTAGATATCTTAGACAATTTTCCCTCGATCAATATCAGCTATTTCTTTAAAAAATAAATTGCAATATTTTTTCCTAACGAGTCAAAATCACTTGAATCAGTTTTTATTTTTCTCAGGTTTAATTATTGCGAATGTCATCAATGTAAAAGAAGAATAAAAAGTCATTGTTATTCAAAGTGCACATAGGTATTTAGGTTTAAGTTCTAGGTTTAGGTCCTCAGACTGTTTACAGCGCATCTACTTTTTGTGTTTGTGAAACACAGGTGGGTACACCATCGATGCTTCTTACTTGATATAATAAGTTTGAGTAGGGACTGCAAACCAAACACTGGCCAACGACACAATTACTCTCACAAAAGATAAGAATGTGACCAACCACAATAAAAGATCTACTTCGCATCCAGGTCCATCCTTTTTTCCACCGCAGGGAGCCTAAAGCGACCGAGTATGGCATTCATAGCTTCACGCCTAAGGATAGTTGAACAAATAGCTCACAAATGGTTAACCGGTTAATTGGTAGCCCGGTTTTAAGTCTGTCTTTTCTTATCCCTAGAGAATCAATGAATCTAGAAAATTCCCTTTTTTGGGAAAAGTAATGCGCATGGGGACGCATGGCCATAAAAAAAGTAAGATTCTGGTTGACGACTCAGGCCTTTCGAAAAACAAAGAAACAGCAAAATGAAATCCTTGAATCGATTGTATTTTCTTTTGTTTTGGTAAATTCAATTAAAAAATAACTTTATAATTTTAAGTTCGAGTAATTTCGTTGTAAGTATGGGACAATAATTTAAAGTGAAAAACAAAATGATAAAAGAAAAATAGAATACTAAAATAAACCCTTTAAATGATGGCAGTAAACAGATTGACTTTCAAAAAAGTGAAATACAAAAACTCATTTTGTCACATCCAATAAAGTAAACAAAACGAAAATTTGATAAAAAACTTCGACAACACAAAGGTGTGTGCCATTTGGACAAATATTAATAAACGGTATCGGGGTGTCATGGAGAGACAAAGTGTCCACGATTGACGGACTCCAAAGTTAAGTTGTTATATTTATAAGATTCTACATTTTCAATATTGAGTATAAAAAAATATTTTAATTTTGATCTAAAAATGTGTGTCTTCTATTCGTCCAGTATCCTAAATAATAAAGAAAGAATTTTCTACATCAATCTGATAGCTGATTTGAAACAAATGAGCTGTTTCGCTTACTTATTAAGACACGCTACTCTAACGATTCTTTGATAAAGAAAGATGCTTGATAGAAATCTATTCGTTTTTAAAGAATTCACATCCTAAGCTAGGTAAGTTGACAGTAAGAGTTCCTTAAAAGGGATGCAGACTCAAACCAATAAATCTTGGGAGAGGCTCGGCTGTTCTTATTTTTTTGTCACTTCAAGCCTGAAATAGTATCATTCTTATTTTTTTGCCACTTTAAGCCTAAGGCATTTCCAGCTTGATATCATATTTTTATTAACTTGACTCTAGATTAAATAGCTTTTAAATGTACAGGGGGTTTGTACAATATATCACTATATTTGAAACCAATAAACCAATAAACCTAAGTGAATAAACCTTCGCCCGGGTCAACCCATGCCATGTGAGGAGAATTGGGTAGTCAGAAGGTGCTGACGGGGCGCTCATTGAAATAGAGTTGCGAAAATAGGCCTCAAAGCCCCCTGCAACTCAACCAAATAGAAATAGAAATAGAAAGGTTAAGACAAATCGATAAAAAAAACCTTACCTTTTTATAAGCGAGAATATCCTCTGCTGATCGCATACTTTTGATAACTCGTAAAAATGAAAACACCAACATATAACCCAGCAGCGATGAAACAATTACTGTAAAATGAAAACATAGTCATCTTCAATGATAAACATTAAGAGTTTTTCCTTGTTAATTTTTTTTCAAACCGTTGAAAACGTTGCATGTTAAACATAGCATCCCTCCAAAAAAGGAGGGGCTGGAAGTACACCACTTTTTTGGGGGGACCTTTGTACTTGAGGGTAGCTAAAATCTCATCACTTAAAGTGGGGCTAAAATAATTCAGCTTAATAGTTGGCTTCAATTACTCAAATTGAAGCTCACGAATCGGAAAAATTTTCGCCTAAGGCGCAATATTTTAATAGAAAGTGTGCAAAATATTTCATCTTAAACTTAGAACTGAACGCAATTTACATTGGAAAACCCTTTCTTACTGGATCAATTTTTTGAAAGTGTCTAGGGTCAAAAGTCCTGGGGGCTAACAAAAAATTCATAAATCTTTGGGGGGGGACTTAAAACTCAGGGGGGACGTAATTTTTGGCTGGGACCTAAACCCAGGCTGACGCTATTTTACGTTGTTTTTTAAAGTAGAAAAAAATTCAGGTCTTACGTGGAAGCTGTTTGAAAGCCTTCTTCTTCAGTTCCGCCTTTTGGGATGTCTTCAATCAAAGCTACCGATTGAACTCGAAACAGAATTCCCATAATCGCCTAAAAATAATTTGAAAATAACTGTACAGTACTTACAATTGTACTTTATCTGGCACCCAGATGCAGAGATTTTTATCAGACACGCTAAAGCTCTAAAGGTTGGGGAAATTTTCAATATCTGGAAGGTTTAGATAATGGACACGTAAAGAATTTTGAAGCAGGAAATGAATCTAATTCCACCGTAAAATTGTACTGTGGAAAAATTTACGGTGTTTTCGAACCTAACCAAAAATTTTCACCGGACATTTACACCCAGCCCCACCGTACACAACCGCGCAATGTACGGTGGTGTCCAGGGTCGTTACTAATGACAAACAAGACATCATCCTGTCTGAAGCAAAGCTCAATAAAATGGGATTTGTGGATTACGTTTCAAACCTTCCACCAAATATCCTAGAGATGCTACCCCTTCAACCGATTCAAAACTACATTCCATTTTTTACTGCTCTATTCACATTCTGAATTTGAAAGCTTTCAATGTTTTTTTTTTTACAAACTTCAACAAACTGATTTCGTCTGGGACTTTTTGGCTTAAGTGCTTGTGTGCAGCATTGGTACAAAGTAAAACTGTAAAACTTTGTATAAAGAGTTGGGACTATACTGCTTAATACTGAGAAACCATGTATTCCTTAGAGAAGACGCGACTATTTATATTTCGTCAGAAATCGAGGTTTTTATCGATTTTCGGCTAAATAGCCTATATAAAATAGTCTAAATAGCCTATGATAGGCTAATCAGCCTATGATAGGCTAATTTGAAGGTGTCCTTGACTGATATATACCACGGAATATTCTGGTCTGAAAATGTAGACAATTTTAAACTGAACCCTTGCTCTGAAACCTGAACCCAATAGCCGACCAATATGCTAAAGTGTTCAGTAAACCAAAGCAACCACAACCACAACCTAACCAAGACAAAACAAACGTCAAGATAGATGAGATTAACATAACAGAAGACTCCATCGTTAAAGCAATAAATGAGCTGTCTCCATCATCTTCTGCAGGACCTGATGGATTTCCAGCTATGTTTCTCAAAAAATGCAAAGATGAGTTATCCGTTCCACTGTGTTTACTCTGGAAGAAAAGCCTAGAAATAGGTCTTGTTCCAACTGAACTGAAAAAATGCACCATAACACCGATTCACAAAGGAGGAAGCAGATCTCTGGCTGCCAACTACAGACCTGTTGCACTCACCTCGCATGTGATAAAAATTTTCGAGAAAATATTGAGAAATCATATTGTAAATCACATGAACAACAATGACCTTTTCAATCCAAACCAACATGGTTTCAGAAGTGGGAGATCCTGCCTTAGTCAGCTTCTCGAGCAACACGACCTCATTCTTGACATATTAGATGAGGGTTTGAATGCAGATGTTGTTTACCTTGATTTCTCAAAAGCTTTCGACAAAGTCGATCATGCAGTTGTACTTGGGAAATTAAAGCAATTGGGTATATCCGGACCAATCCACAGATGGATTGAATCATTCCTTACTGAAAGATATCAAACAGTAATAGTAAATGGTGTCAAGTCCAAAGCCCAGAAAGTAATTTCAGGAGTCCCTCAAGGCAGTGTATTGGGACCTCTTATATTTCTAATATTGATTGGTGACATTGATGAAAAAGTACTGTACTGTATATTGAAATCATTTGCTGATGATACACGTGCCACCAAATCAATCAAAAACACAAAGGATGTTGAAATTCTTCAAAAAGAACTAGAAAAAGTCTATGACTGGACTGAAGAAAACAACATGAAACTAAATGACACAAAGTTTGAACTTCTACGCTATGGTCCAGATGAAGAAATAAAAAACCAAACTCACTACAAATCCCCTTCAGGAGAAAATATTGAAAGGAAGAAATTTGTGAAGGACCTGGGAGTACTAATGTCAGATGATGCTGTCTTTACACATCAAATAAATTCAGTCATTGAGAAAGCAAAAAACTTGATTTCCTGGATTCTGCGGACTTTCTCTTCGCGTTTACCCCAACTAATGATTACTCTTTACAAATCATTGGTTATTCCAGTCATTGAATATTGCTCAGTCCTATGGAGTCCAAGTGCTGTCAGTTCTACCCAAAGATTAGAAGAAATCCAAAAATCATTTCTCAAAAGAATAACTGGCACTCCAAAAAACTATTGGGATTGTCTGAAAAAGCTAAAACTTTACTCACTTCAAAGAAGAAGGGAGAGATATCGGATCCTGTATACATGGAAAATAGCTGAAAATCTGGTTCCAAACATCAACAATAAATTTCAATTCAAGGAACTCCCAAGATTGGGAAGGATGTGTGTTCGCACCCATAGTTCAAAACTACATGATAGCACGCTTGTTGTGCAAGGTGCTAAGTTATTCAATTCAATGCCCAAGAGTATTAGAGATATGAAGAATGTTACAGTCGAAAAGTTCAAAAACTCTCTAGACAGACACCTCAGTTCGATCCCAGACGAGCCACAGATCCATGGTTACACAGGGTGCAGGAGAGCCGACTCTAACTCCATTCTTGACATGAAAACTGTTTAGTTGCCGACATCCTTCCTTTATTCAGGTTTGATGGATGCAGCATTGTGGTGTGAAGCAGAAAGTTTCTTGCCAGAGCATGAAGCTCGAAGACAACCAAAAGTAACCAAAAGTAAGTAACCCTTGCTCTGAAACCTGGCCCTGAAACCTGAACCCTGGCCCTGAAACCTAAGCCCTGGCCCTGAAACCTGTAACCTGGGCCCTGAAACCTGTAACCTGGGACCTGCATTTCGTACTAGCCAGTTAAAGTCTGTGCTTTTTCACCCGCAGAGCAGAAGAGAAAAGCACCACAACCCAGTGTGGAAATGATGCAAAGTCCACACCGAATTGTTAATTGTTAAGGTATGTTCACCTTCCTTGACACATTCTCTTTAATTGATCATATCTTTAGAACAACAAATTTTTATATATCAAGAGTATATATTTTCTGAAAGCCAATAATATTCTCTTTCTAATGGTAAAAGTTTCAGCTGAATTAAAAAAACTGGGCGGGATATAATTAAAATCTTAAAAATTTTAACCTTACCTACTTCAAAGAAGTTAAAGTCACCCATAGCTTTAGAATTTTGAAAAAATAATTTCGATACTATGTTCCCAATAGATTGAACTAAAAAAGTGTCTTGGGATTTTTTTTGGAATTGACTTTAACTCTTTAAATCCTAAATTTTGTAAAAATATCGATAAAAAAGTAAATTTAGATGTGATTTTTCAGTTATCTGTAAATTGAGGAAAAACAACTCGGTTAGAAATAAAATCCTAAGACACTTTTTAAGTTTGATCTTTTGGGAATCTCATAAAAAAAAGAATGAAGTCGATATCTAAATGCTATGGGTGACTTTAACTTCATTAAAAGTAGTATGGTGTGGTAAAATTTCGTTTTTTTCTACATCAATTTGAAATTTTTAACGAGATGATTGCTGTTTATTTGAGTAATCAGTGAAATGTGTCAAAAATATTACTCTTCAATAGAGGTGAGAATAAACATCAGCTGAATTCTCTCTCTTGTCTTTGTTGTTTCCGAAAGAGACAATTATTTGAGTAAATAATCCATCATAAGACGAACTTTGTTTTGAAATTTAGATGGTTATAACTCTGGATAAAAAAAGATTTTAAGATCGCGATTTTACCAAAATGAAATCCAGTAACTTTTCTTCCACTTTGACTGAAAAAATTTTTTTTGACAAAAAATCGGAAAAAAGGTGTACACATACCTTAAAACTGAGGTCTACGCCGAAAAAAGTTCTAGGTCCAGAGATTGGCCCTAGGATATTTGATTTTCCCGCCCGTAAAAGTTGCTCAAATAAGCTTTATATTCTATTTACACTCTACGTGTTGTGGTCCAGGCTAGAAATGGTGCACAGTACGCCGAATATATTCGGAGTGAGGCAGTAATTACTTTTGGCATATTGGTGTAAGGAGCGGATATAAAGTAAGATATTGGCGTAGGTCAAAGCATTTCAAGACGAGAGAAACACCCCATTCTAACGCCTCCTCAGCTCATTTCATGACGCCAGGTTTAAGCGCCGCTCCCTCTACCGCCATATAAGGACATAAAGAATGGTCAGTCAGTTAGTCACACTAGCGTCCCGCCAAAATACATATCAAAGATTAATGCTGAGAAAGCGCTAAATCGTTTACTTGACTCTCAAGCAAATAAATGCGCCGCAAAAGTTTTAAAGGGATTCATGAAAAAATAACCCGGCGCTTTTTAATGAAATTAACATTTTCAAAAACTTTGAGAAATTGCCTAAAATTTGAGCCATAGATGAAAAAATTTGAGCCAAGCCAACCTTGAAAACTACCGTAGAGTCGTCTAATCTCGACATACGTCTTGCAATCTCGACATAGCTGTAGGCTGGTCTTCGAAATAAAAAATCAAACATAAACAAATACATACCAAAGTTATCAATCAATCACTAAAATGTACTCTCTCTCTATCACGTCACAGATTGTTAATATAATATGAGAAATGTGAAGTGTTATTACTTATATTTGAAAAGAAAACTTTAACGATGTAGTAATCGCTAAAAACTAATTAGCATACTTTCAACGAAGATGTCCAAATCACAACAACACAACATTTTGCACGCGAGGAATTATTTAGTAGACATTTTTACCGTGAACCGAAAATAATAAAAAGAACCCGGTTTCCTTTTGAATTTAATGTGACCGCCATACTGGCAATCACGGCGTGCGGCCTGTTAGCGCCTAGAGCGTGTGTTTTTATATATAAGGAAGGGGAAACCAGGCTAAGCGCGCGAATTATTTTTATCACGTGACTTGAAGCGTAATAAAGTTGTAAAATTTTAATGATGGACACGAGAAAGTTACAAGGAAGTTTGCATGCGTTTCGTGTGTTGTGTAAAACTGCTTATAATTTGGCTGTTTTTTTAATTGAAAGGATTGCAATGTTTACTGAACTTCTAGTTTGATGGATGAACTTGTTCGATAAGAATGATACCAAGAATTTCATTCAAGGTTTGTTTTGATTATTTTACAGATCCGGTGTCGAGATTGCAAGACGTATGTCGAGATTAGACGACTCTACGGTAATTTGAAGATCAACTTCCCAAGAAAAAGATCTACGGGGGAGGCGGAACCCACCTAGATCCGCGCACCGCCGGATAGGGTATTCCGGACCTCAAACAATGACCCATTTACATGTGCGAAATTATTTTTACTTTAGCGTATAAACAAGGCCTTAAAAATCGTAGCGCTGTCTCGGGAATTGAATGACAAAATTTGGTTGGTTGATATTTGGCTGCTGCACGTTCGCAATCGGTAATTTTGTCTCATTTTAGGTTTTCAATTTTTAATTGATTGTCTTGGAATCTTGAACTTGATTCAGGTAACTCTCATCCTTGTTGTTGAAATACATCCTGTAGATGACTGATGTTGTTTTTTCTGAAAGCTTAATTTCCTAGTGTGACTAACTGTCAGTGGAATCTTTTTAATTTTTCTCAAAATAAAAAACAACCTTTATTTGTTGTATCAACAGGCAAATATAATTTTTAAATGCCAATTTTCTGTGACCAGTTGTAAGTTTTTGTAATTTGATGGGGCGATCCTGATGCCGATGGTATGAAAAAAATTCTCTAACTTTCTGAGCTAAAATGCTTACCTATAATTTCTTCAAATTTTCAATATTAAAAACTTACCAGCATAATCATTCCCCATATGCTTAATACAAAGCAACAATTTGATAATTTTGGTCCACAACAAGGCATTTTCTTTGGAGGTTTGATGAAGCCCAAACCGTGACAGTCATCCGAGTCTGGTGATTGAAATTCTTGTACCATTTTCCGAAAATCTGCTTGTTTTGGTGTGAGCGCCGAGCTGGCACGGCAAACTAAATTGTATTCGGCACTATTTTGAGTTTTAGAATACTTAACTTTTTTCCAATTTTCTTAACATTATTATTTATTATCATTTAAAAGTTGTATACTTCAGAAATAAAAATTTTCACTTTGGTTTTCCCATTTTACAAATAGGATATTATTACAGCTTTTGATTTGATTCATCACATTGAAAAAGCTTGAAAAAGGTGTTAACACACTTGTGCTAATATTTGTAATTCTTGAATTCATGCTAGCATGGTAACCAACAATTTAAGGGCCCAGCTACACAGGTACTCAAAATTTGCGTTTTTTTTGCACCCGAGCGGCTAAAAGACCGATTTGAAAAAATCTTAAAAGCATCTTCAGTATTAATTTCAGTACTTCTTTCTCGATTATCTGATTCCCCTGAGTCAAAATAGCAAAAATCAAGGTTTTCTTTGCACTCGAAAATCCCCTGGAGGGAGGCTACTAGGTTTGCGACGGGTATGTCTAAGTTGATCCATAAAGGATAAAGAGAAACAATTTTGACATTGTTAAGACCCCTTGAGAGATATTTGTCAATTTCTTTGGCGATTTTTTCCAAACTTTAGTCAAGATTTTCAAAAATTGTGACGCTTTGAGAGGGGAATTCTCAACCTTCCTTAGTGATTTTGGTACCCTTTAAGAGACCTCGGTGAGGGACTTTTGTCGCACATACCTATCACATGTTTTGTCAAGTTTCCCCGGGAGTCTAAGAGTAAAAAAAGTGGAATAAACGAAATTTCGGGAGCCTCCCAACCGCGAGCTTTAACAAAAATGAACATTTTAGTAAATATTGAATATTTTCAAAACATTTCCCTTACCATTTTGAGACTTGGATGGACCATAAAATCTGAGAAGAGAAAAGGGACTCGTTCAAAGTCACATTTTTGACTTTTGAAACATTCTAAATTGGTGACACAATTTTGAAAAATTGAAAGATCTTTCTACGGTAAAAAAAATTTGTAATTCCACAAAAATTAAATCGATGATCAGCAAATGAAAAAAAAAAATGAAAAAAAATATACCGAACGAAAAATATTTTCCAAAAATGAAATTGTGTAACAAAAACGCTATATAAATCATCATAAATAAAAGAAAAAAAACACTCCATAAAATGATCGATTTAAAACCCATGAGTCAAAAGAAAAATATCATTTTGAGTAAATTTACCGCAATTCTAGGGGGAACGTACACTTTGCTGAATTTTGCGAAATTTTAAGTTGCAAAAAGTCGCTCATTATACTTCTCTGAGAGATAAAAACGACCTGAGACAATACTGTGAAGACTGATTCTAAGTAAGTTGCCTAGTACCATTTAATCTACCTAAAATTCTTTACAAATTAAATTGAGTATAAAATATAAACCTCGAGGAGTATTATAATATATAAAAAATATCTTATTCACATTTGAATATATAACTTTAGAAGAAGAAAATTAACATTGTATCTTAAATAAGCCAACAAATTTGCTAAACCTAGGGATATGAGAAAATACAAAAACGAAGAAAAATTTCTTTGTTTGAGCCTTATGATACTTACATGGAAATATTGCACAATAAGGTGTTTTGAAAGCGAAGATAGCTGACTCCTTCAAAAGGGGGAGGGATCCCCTCTATTCAAATAAAAAAATAGTCAAATCGTACGCCATTCAAAAAAATGTTTTTGCATGATAAGGAATGATTAGGTAGGCACAGTATCACTATTAAGCGATAGTACTCCATTATTTCCAAAAAACATCAATAAATGTCAAGGGCTACAACACTCATCTTCAGGAACATGCAATAGAATCTCAAATATTTCATGAGGAAGGGGTGTCATTCCATTCAAACACTTCATAAATCTTTCGATGGTGATAATTTTGTTCTTTTGTTCCCAAAACTGAATAATTTGATAGACTCGCTCTCGAAGATTAGTGTCCGAGCTTATTTTCTCCATCAATCCTTTCTCGACACCTAAAGCGGCACGCAAGTCTTCTGCTCGATCGCCCATCTTTCCAGCGATATTATCTTTCTCTTCGGGACTCAAATTTGCTAAAAGAATGAACAAAGTTTTATTAATAATTTCTACCTGTAGCTTATTGAATACAGTTTGCATAAATTGTACACAAATCTCAGATGGTCAAATATCTTCAATTCGATCTTTGGCTCCGACACACAAAAATTTGTAGAATTTAGAATAATGTATTAGTTTTGTGCATTATGCTTCAAATTTTCATTCAAAATAAAAATTGAGTTTGCACCTTTCAATCTTTCGTTTCGTTTCTCATCATCCAAATGATCCAAAATGGAGAAAGCTAAAACAAGAAGAACAATTGCTTTAATGTCGATTCGAGCCTCAAATCAAGCATACTTTTTCTCAATGTATCGATTCAAAAGCTCAAAATGACCACGTCCCTAGCCAGAAAGTATTTAATTTATTCTAAGGTCAGCTAAGGTAATCACTTCCCAGACATTTAAGCTATTTTAAATTAATTTTGTTAACAACCAAAAGCAGAGTCGAACAACAGCTCCCATAAGCTGATATCGTAGTTACGAGCCAATAAAAGATTGGCATGATTGGCGTTTTTTAAGTTCGTGATTCCGAGATTTAAGATTTTAAAAGTGAGTGATTGCGTGACCGGAGGAACCAACGTGGCCAACGTGATAGACTAGCAAACTAGTCTGTAAATTAATCATGTCAGAGGGCGGGAACATAAAGGCGGCGGGCGTTTGCTAGAATAGGAGCTGCGTAGGAGAGCGAGCAAAAGTTGGTGAGAGGCTGCTGATATACAGACTAGAACATTCTGCCACGGCTTCATTTTGGAGGTTGTGAGAACGGAGGAGTGCTTTCCTAAATTTTGGAGGGAGAAAAGCCGACAGACCACTTTGTTTTGAATTTTGGGTGGTGGAGGAGCCACCTTTCAAGTTTTGAAACTTTTACATCTTTAGTTGTTTTTGTTATTCATACATTCTTAGAAAGGTAAGTATTTGCAATTTAGCTTCAGTTTTCTACAATCATCAAAAGTGTGCAAGGATTATTCAGTTTTCCTTATGCAGGTTGGTGGTATATATTACGTGCTTTTGGGGCTTTTTGCTAGCCTCTTTCATTCAAGGTAAGAAATATTTTTTCTAACAGTCTAATCTGGTTCCACCTAAATACTTTTTGCTTTTTATTTTAGTACTTACAGACTACTTGTTAAGGAACTTGATTACTCTAGTCTCATTGTGGCTAAGTGAACCCCTCCAACACTCTTTTCTATGAATACAACATTAACACTAACCAGGCAGGAACTCTGCTCAAAAGTACCCAACAAAATAACCTTTTTGAAAAAATTTTGACACTATTTTAAAAATAATAACATATCATAATAATCAATAATTCTGACACTTGTAATATCACGGTTTGAAAACTTTTTTTAGGTTATTGTGAGAATAAACAGCGTTTCCTGGTTAGTTTAAAGAAACTCCAAAGATTATCCCTCTCATCACTCTCAATGTCATTACTGCCAGGCTGCTGTCTGACAGTCCAACCCTCTTCAACAGACTCACTGCTACAAAAAACAACCTGTCCTGACTGTCAGCATGTAACGTACCAGCCAAGCACAGGAAAATTACACGTACACATAGAAAATTAAATGGAAAACTTACAGAAAAGTACTTACTTTTAATAGTTAAGATGTCATATGTTGAATAACTAAAACTCCAACCTCAAAACAATGACACATTGGTGCATAATTATTATTATAAGTGTATTATTATAATTAAGTATTTCAGTTTGTCGACTGAAAAATGTAACATCTGTCATGTACAAATTTAATTTGTGAAAAATTGAAATTTGCACAAATTTTCATCTACGTACAACTATAATTTTGGGGAAATCCCACTTGTTCGACAGTATACTTGTCCGACGGTACATTTGTTAGACCGGTTGTTTGACAGTTATTAGTTCGACACCCATTTACTTGACTGCATGGTTGTTCGACGACCACTTGTTCGACACTCTTCTCTCAAACAACTGGTCTGTTGAACAACTATATAGATTGTCGAACAAGTGGATTGTCAATCAACTGGGTTGTCGATCATTTTGGCACCCATTTGTTCCACAACCCACTTGTTCGACATTCAATTTGACAAGAATTTGTTGAACAAGTAAGCTGTGGAAAAAATGGGTTGTTGAACATGTGACATATACCTATCACCCATTTTTCTGTAAATTGTAAGTATGTGTACTGTAAAATTAACTTCACACTTGAAGATTTATGGCTGAATGAAAAAAATGAGTTTTCTTGCCACACTAATCTGGCAATTTAAAAATATGTAAATGTTTAAAGTTATAGTAGGTACTATGTGTACAGTACGTTTGAGAAATTTTTGTTGCCAAACTGAGAATTCTTAATTTTCTCCATAAATTCTGCTAAATTTCCCTCTACGTAAGTATATATAAGTTTTGGAAAAAATACTAGAATTGAGTAAAACATAAGCATGGCAAAAAAATTTAATCATTTTTAGATGTACAGCAAGAAGACTTTTAATATTTCATAATTTGAAAGAAAATATTTTTTGGAGAAATTTGTCAGTGCCGCTTTACCATAACTTTATTTCTACTCAAAACTGTGTAATTTTATCATAGGGATAGATACAGTACGTATCAAACTCAAAACAAAGGGATAACCAGGTAGATATTCACAAAGTTTGTAGCACTTCCAATGCAATACACACGACATTGTGTCAGTGTCGTGTAGTAGTCTCTGGTAGTCCAACAACCATATATTTTTGATAAAGAACCTTTGACTTGTGAGTCCTGGAAAATTAAAACGTCTTATGTGTTTGAATGTCAGTAAATAATTGTTAGCTACTGTACCTGGGTTATCCCTTTGATTACCACCTGCAAACCTAGGAAAAAGAAAGCTGAAATGAAAAAAAAACTCACAGTCCATAGTGTTTGCAATCTGAATACTCCATTCCTAAAATTGAATGAGTTATGAATAGGAAAAGATAACAAGTCAACAAGTTCTGATAACTGATGTTACAAGATTTTCCATCTTCGCTTGCCTCTCTCTCAAATCAAAACAAAAAACAATCAAAAATGAGCCAAAGAATTTTGCATGCAGAGAACCATGAAGAAAAGCCACATATGACATATACACAAAGAAGAGACTCATCAATAAGAAACAAGAAACAAAACAAAATCTTTTCAAATAAAAATTTCCACTAGAAGTCAGCCATTATTTTTTCCAATCACTCCCTCCTCAAAAATCAAAACAACACGATCTGCGACTTTGACGGAAGTTTTCATTTCTCATTTCACGAATTTCTCAAAGTTCATTCATTTCTACAACGCCGAAATCTGGCGTTGTAAGATTGGGGCTTCAGCTTAGCCGTTTTTTCCTTCCTGGGGTTTCGCTCCAGTCGGGCTTTCAGCCCTCGCCGCCGACAAAATTTCTTCCTACGCTTACCTAACTCCTACGCTCACTTTTCCCGCGTGATACCGTTCCAGCCCGACTGGCGTGCCAGTCTACCAACGTGATTGTGATAGAAAGGAAGTTTAACTCATGATAACGTGATTTGGAAATTATTTTTGCGTGATTGCGTGATTTGAATGGTGACTCGGGGGACTCAATAAAATATCATACTGGCAATGGGATTTTTTTTAACTTCTTGGGAAGTCACATGTCTAAAAAAAATTTAGATTCAACAAAGAAGTGAGCGATGATCAGATGCTTGAGATTTTAAGTAAATGCAGGTAAATGTCTAAAATTAAAACCTCAGTGCACATGCGAATTAAACTGAAAAAAACAAACAATTTAAACAAGCAACATGCTGAATGGACCTACCTGATGATGAAAGTTAGATAGCAATGCGAAAAGAAAAATGAAAAAAATCAGTCAGAAAATATAGCGTTCAGCGAAAATACACAACGCAATAAATTCACCATTGATTGTTGATGGGGGGAGAGGGAAGGGTTGTAGGGAAAAAATAAATTGGAAGTTCTGGTCGCAAAAATCAGTTTTATTGACAATTGAATCAGGCTTGATGGTGAATATAAAGAAAAAATCCAATGAAAATCTGCAAAAACGGCGATTTCCGGCATTTTCAACGGGAAAATTTTTTTTCTCAAAGATCGAACTCGGCCATGTTTTGAGCATTGCGAATACGCATCTTTCTGCAAAAAATCTGAAAAAACTAATAATGAAAATTCGAGAAAAAGTCAAAAACCGGTTTTTCCGGCATATTTCCGGCATTTTCGGCCGGAAAAAAATGTTTTAAAATCGGGCTCCGTCACATTTCAGGTATTGTCATATTGCATCAGTGTGCAAAATTTCATAAAAAAATATAAAGTACAGCTCGAGAAATTCAAGAAATACTGTCTTTCCGGCGAAAATAGGTTGTTCCGGCGACTTTTAAAATAGTTCCGGCTTCAAAAATCAATTTTATTGAAAATTGAAACATGCTTGATGATGGGCATTGCTATTAATAATGTTTTTGAATGAAAAAACAACCAATTACAAGGAAAAAGTCCAATGAAAATCTAGAAAAACGGCGATTTCAGGCATATTTCAGGCATTTTCCGCCGGAAAAATTTTTTTCTCAAAAATCCAACTAGGCAGTGTTTTGGGCATTGTTAATACGTATCTTGGAGGAAAAAATCAGAAAAAACTAATGATAAAATCTCGAGAAAATGCAAAAAAAACAGTTTTTTCCGGTATATTTCCGGCATTTTCGGCCGGAAATGATTTTTTTTCGAAAATCGGGCTCTGTCACAATTTAGGTATTGACATTTTGCATCAGTGTGCAAAATTTCATGAAAAAATATAAAGTACAGCTCAAGAAATTCAAGAAATACCGTTTTTCCGGCGAAAATCGGCTGTTCCGGCGATTTTTAGAAAGTTCCGGCTTCAAAAATCAATTTTATTGAAAATTGAAACATGCTTGATGGTAGGCATTGCTATTGATAATGTTTTTAAATGAAAAAACAACCAATTATATGGAGAAAGTCCAATGAAAATCCAGAAAAACGGCGATTTCCGGCAGGGCATTGTTAAAACGCATCTTTGAGGAAAAAATCAGAAAAAAACTAATGATGAAATCTCGAGAAAATGCGGAAAAACCAGTTTTTCCGGCATATTCCCGCCATTTTCAGCCGGAAATTTTTTTTCTCGAAAATTGAGCTCTGTCACATTTTGGGCATTGCCATTTTGCATCATTGTGCAAAAAATTAGAAAAAACTAATGAGCCGATTCCGAGAAAAGCTGGCAACAGACGAACGGACGAACGGACAAGGGTTAATTCAAAAAGAGCAGTGCGGATATCCCAAGGGGAGGAGTTTTACGCTCGAAGCGAAGGAAGATATGACGTAACCTTTATGCTTACATGGAGGAGGATAGACGAGCCATTTATCGATTCTTTTCCCTTCCAGCTGGCAATAGATCGGTTCGAAATCATCATACACGTGTTTGAGCTTCAAGTCCCAAAAGAATGGTTGTTTGCTGGGGGTGGATTGCAAACAGCTTGGGCATGCGGTGAAGATGGTATATTTGATGCCTTTCCATTCTTGCAAGAAATCCTCCAAAGCCTACGGGTAGCAAACAAAGAATAAACGATTTAAACAACAATTTATCAAGTGTAACCCATATAATAATTCGCACAACGAAAAGAAAAACCGTGTGTTATGGTACTCCCAGGTGCCTAATAAACGCACCCCTCCCCCCGCTTGTTAATTTTTCGATTTTTTTCAAAACCTCTCGGACCTTGAAGTAAGGAACCCCCCGTTTATTGACTTTTGAAAATATTTTTAGCTACCAAAAGCAAAGTCCCTTATTTTCCTCTAAATAGCCAGTCTATAATTACCTCATTTTTGAGGTATTTAGAGGTACAATTTCCAACCCCCCGATAATTAGATCCCTCATTTATTAAAATTTGAAGACTTTTCCACCCCACCTCTCCATTTTCCATTACGACGACCCTGTTTTTTGGACAACTTTGAGTACTAAAATCTAGGACATCATTACGTTTCGTGACTTGGTGGCATTTGTCATAAAATACTTAAAGAATGAAAAGTTATGCCAGAAGATGGAATATTTCGGGAAAGACTTAGCCTGAAGATGATGGAAATCCGAAATCAGAATTAAATCTCGGACATCATTCCTTGAGGTTTCATTACACATTGTTTTCTTCACAAACAACCATGTTGCTAATTAGGCAAAATGTTTCATTATCCCGTAAAGTAAAACCTTTTTATATCATTTAACCATGGCCCTTGGCCAAATATACATAATATGGTATAATATTAGGGGTGGTCAAGTCAGATTTTTCAAAAAGTGAGCTGGAATGCTAAAGAACCCCATGGCTGACCCGAAAATTGGATTTCATTATAAAAAACTTGTAAAAAAACTTGTTGTAGTGTACTTATTTTCTCCCAGAATTTCACACTCTATTGCCTGTAACGCCAGTTAAAAAAAGTTTTGACAAGCCTAATTTGCAGTTTCCCCTCTCAAGAAAGTCTCAAAATCCTATGCTCCGGACTGACTAAATCGTGACTGCGCCTACGAAAGGTGGTACGGGTTTTAAGAGGCTTGATCCGCTATTATATTTCACTAATTACTTGCATCTATAAGAAACGAATGTAATCCGGGGCATAGATTTATAAAGCCCGAAGGGCTAGATGTCGTATTTTTGCTGAAAAGTGTGCCGTGGTTAGGTAAGAAATCCTACCTAGGTCACGTGATATTACAATAGAATTTCAGCGCTTGACCAATCAGAAGCTTCGCAGGTTCTCGAAAACAATAGCAAGAAAACTTTTTCCGATATTCACTTTTTTTGTGCCTGCGATAGCTTAAAGCACGAAATCTAGCCCTTCGAGTTTTATAAATCTATGATCTGGTGTCGAACAAAAAAACTGGTTTACCTCGAGAACTGGGTTCAACATATTCCAAACGTGATAGATATCTTGTTTATTGGCATATCCTTCCACCGTGATCTGACTGAAACCTTTCAATTTCTCGTGGAAAAGCTTCAACTTGAAATCACGTTTCCCGACACCTGGCGACTTCTTGTGATTCGGGTCTGCATTTTTATCATCAAACTGGTATGTGCCGATGAAACCGTTGGACCATGGCCGTATGTGAAAGAAGATGTTCAAGGAATGTACTTTGACGATAAAACGTTGGAAGAAGCCTTCTGGTAAACGGACGATAGTCGACACTAAGCATGTTAAGTAGACCTGAAATATAATAAAGATGAACAAATTGAAGTTAAAGGTGGAGTCCAGTATTGCCTCGGAGGTCTCTCCCATCCCATCCCATCCCATCCCATTCCAGGGGGGGGTAAGGCTTGAAATAGGGTAGATATCAGTATAAGGGGGTATACAAAATTATATCGAAAATAAGCGGAAGTCTACGGAGGAAAAGAATTGAAAAGATTTTCGGTTGGTATTTTGAAAAGATAGGATACAAGATTTTTACCCCCCCCCTCAAGAGAAATACCGTTAATTATAACATACCTGATCATTGTTTGACTTGGAATCAATTGCACTTGGAATGCTTTCTGGCAAATACCATGGTATCAGAAATTCCTCTTCATTTATGTTATATATCAAACCGAATTTCATTAACAGTGCCAGAACTTTGTTGAAATTATCCTCACTCTCTTTGAATACGTCCCACAAAGCATACCTGATAACGAAATAAAAAAATATTTGACGGGGAACATAAGTTTGTTCGAATTACTGAGATAGTTTGAGTTTACAAAGTTTTGTCAACTGAAGGAGCCCGTTAACCTGTTTCAGTTACATACATTGATGTTATGAAGATTCCCGCTGAGATACACTTCCAAATTGATAAGGTACCCATTCAAACAAACATCAAATTGAAGCAATATTCTACCCGATTCGTTACCGAATCTTTTAGATAATAGATAACAATAACAAAAGTTCTGCTGCTGAGGCTATTCTCATTTCACTTAATTTTGACCTGAATTCAAATTCCTGAGAGATGCTTTCATGTCCTGGATAACTTCACTTTTAATTAGCCACCCTCATATATAATATAACAATAACACCAAACATTGAGGGATGACGTTCTTAAACGATAACGAAATTATTTAAATAAGAGAGCCCCATAAAAGAAAAAGTAGTAAGTACTTGAATAATTTCTTCCCCATTTTGCCTTGATCCATAAGAATCCTTTTTTCTTGACAAAATTCTATTGGATTCATGTCTTCGTACTCTTCTTTGTAGACGAAGAACTCATTGAAGTCGTGTCTAAAAATGGTTTTGAAAGCTCCAAACAGCCAATTGATGTTTAAAAATACTACATCTTTGACACAGGGTAGAAACAATATCGGGCTGGTCGAATCGAAGTATTTTAAAGCTTCAATCATGTCCTTTTTCGTGTGAAAAGAAATTTTCTTTTCTTGGACAGTCTTCCATAGCTCGTCAACCTCCAGCGTCTCCTTGAAGTCCTTTTCATGGTTGCACAGTTGCTCAAATTTCCACCAGCTTTCGGGAATCTCTCGATTAATGTTTGGGCACAACGTCTCATCGTTCGAGATCCGGTAGATTTCTTCACGAAGCAACGTTAACCCATGAAGATGCTTCCTGTTTGAAACAGGGATGAGGTAGACTTTTGATTTGTTGTCTGCTGACGGAGTAAACGTCACCGCTTCAGTAGAAGAAACCTAAAATGAGTTTATTCTATTATTATTAAGAATATTTTAACTCCTTTTCAAACCATACCTTAGTTTCAAAGCCATGCTCTAGCGAAAAAATGGAACTTTTCAGGGTTTCAACCGGAACCATGATTTTAAAATCAGGTTAAGATAGTAAAATCATAAGTTTTCAAGTCACTAAATAAGCTATCCTACTCTTTTTCAGTAGTGCTCGCATCAGACACATCTCTATTTATTTTTTTGTTTAAAATGTTTAGACTTGTATAAACTGAACCGAAGCCGAGAAGGATTTTAACCATTGCTAGAAAAGAAACCCAAGCCTGAGGAGTGTTTTTGAAGACATAAATACCTCTCCTCCACGTGGTTCTTTATGAAGATGGTGAATCTAGAAATGGAATTGCATACGTTAAAAGTATTAAAAAAAGAAAACCCGGGGATTTATCAGATCCCGTTTCTTTCTATCTATTTTCGACATTGAGTAACAGTTTGGTGATTAAGTGAACCCCGAGTGAACATATCAAAAATCCATGTTGTGAAATTGAGACTAAGATGGTTGCTATGCTCTTTTCGTCAAGAAGATCTGACAGAAAAAAAAGGTTACCTTGGTCTCTTCTTCAACACTATTTCTGAACAGAAAACTTGCTGGCAGCGTTGGTATGTCATCACGTTTCAGTTTGTGAGCACGTTCGAAAGAACCTTTGCTGCGTGTCTCATAACGGATACGGATCTCTTGTCGTTTGCGACGCCTCTTATCCACTAATGTTAAAATGTGTTGACACTTCTGTTTTATCTCTTCCAGAGACCCGCATTGATCGATGAATGTGGGTACAATTAGAATGACGGCATTGGGAACAGATGTTAAAATGAGCTCGATCCATTCTCCAATCATGGTATTGTAAGCCTCCTCCGTCATATTGTAATCTTTCAAATTTAAAACAACAGCAAAAAGGATACCTAGAAAAAATAAAATACAATTAAGTATACTGCTCCTAATTTCAACACATCTCTTTAATAAAGCTTCTTAACTGACTTCTAAACCGAGAAAACAACCTAAAAATGTTAACAATAAATGATTACCAGTTTGCATGAATATCTGATGTGTAAGAATGTACTTCTTCTGACCAGCACAATCAACAATCAATACATTCAAACCATTCTTATCTTTCCATTCAAAGAAGTCCATTCCAATGGTGCGCTCCTCAACTGGCTCAGGTTCTTCATAGGAATAAATGGCTTTCGCTAACGTCGTTTTCCCTAAACATCAAATTCAAAGTATCAATAAGATTATAAATACAAAGAATAAGGGACTAAATATTTGAATACAACAGGAAGAAGATTTTTGGTCACAAATATGAGTCGCTTCTTAGGGGATATTATTTTCTTGGAAATTCTAAAATTTTCAAGGCACAAGCTTCTGTCTTTGAAAAAGAACGCTTTGAAAACTATTCTCACAAGATCCAATTAGTTAAACTATAATTTTAAGCAACCACAGCACAAAGCTGGAGCGTTTGGATATGGTGCAGGAGGTTGTGGGTTCAACCCCAGCTACTAAAGATTCACAAAATGTTTCTTGATGCATCTTTGCTTAATGCTCAATTATTTTAGGACATAGATTAGGAGTGGGCAACCATAGGCACATTGCCACTATCTTCAGGTAAAACAGCTATATGAAAATGGAGCCTTCGAGTTGCCCTCGACTGCGATCCTAAAACATACTTTCTTATTTTAACTTTTCGAGATTCTATAGATTCCTAAGAAGAGGAATGCCCGAGGCAGAAGAAAACAGGTAAAGAGCAAATATAATAGATAAGAAAATCGAACCTGATTTTTCATTGCCAAGGATCATAAGCTTCAATCGTTTGCTGGTCAACGCAGCTGAACCATCCAAAGCTCTGAAATACGATCTGATGGAATCTGGCCCTTCTTTAGCAATCTCATATGGTGGTCGTTGTAAAGGATTCTCTCCACAATAAAATTTCTTTAATTTATTCAGCTTGGTGATGCTTTCTGGTAGTGCAGTCAGATCATTCCAAGATAAATTCAAATATTGTAATGTAGATACTTCACCAATATCTTTTGGTATCTTAGTTAATAAATTCTGACTCAAATCCAACCATTTTAACGCTTTTAGGTTTTTGATGGATTTTGGTATTTTGGTGATAGAGTTACCTTTCATTACAAGCTGTTTTAATGAGCAGCATTTCTCTGTTAAAACATCTGGAATTTGATCAATAAAGTTCTCACAAACATCAAGGTTCAAAAGAGATTTCATTTGAATTCCACTTATATCTGAAATCTTATTGTTTGTTAAATATAACTGTTCTAAGTTTGGAAAATCAAGTACAACATTTTGCAATTTAATTTGATTATTTTCCAATAAAAGTTTTTTCAACTTGGTCAGTCTGGTGATGTTTCGCGGAACGTCTTCAAGCTGACAATCAGCCATATTCAAGGTGCATAGTTCCTGAAGATTTAAAATAACTTCTGGGAATGTTTTCAGGGGGTTGCCCCTTAGATCAAGTTCTTTAATGCTCTCTAACCTTGAGAATGAGGGTGGCAAATACACAATCCCATCTCCAGAAGAGAATTGATTCTTTGATAAGCTCAAAACATTGACATGTGACAATTTATCGATTTTGTCATCGAATTCCAAATTGTTGGAGAATAATTTAACTCTTGAAGTGTTTAAAAATCGTTTGTAAGGTATATGGATAGGATAATCTTCTGAGCTGTTCTCCATTTTAGTTTCCTCTTTTGAAGTAGCAAACCATGGCCAATCAAAAAGCCCAAATAATTTGCTTAAGTGGCTCCTAGCTGAATGTGAGTGCTTTGAATCCTCTATCTGAAGTTCTGCCAAGCTTGAGATTGATGAAAAATTAGGTTGACGTGAAATTGTAGCATTGTGGACCATTGGACCGTGATTATCTTCAAATATTTTCTGGATATTATTCGGCCAACTTCTAGACAGCTTCTTTGATTTCTGATTCAATTTCCGTGAACTTTTTTCACTTTGTCTTTTACTCTTGATACCAGATACTGACATTTTCCCTGAAAAAAAGAGAATTGTTTTTTCATATTCATTCTATTTTCGAAAAAATAATTCCTGATAATAAAAGCTGCCTTTATTTAAATTGTCTACACAAAGTAACTTTGTACCCTTTATCCTTTAATTTAGCCTCGTCTGTCCATCCTCCCTTCCAGTGATTTTTTTAGAAAGGGGAGTTTACAAAAGTTTGGATTTACCCTGACTGTGACAAAAAACTTTTTTGACTTTCACTGAAATTATATTAGAAAGTAAAATTCAAAAAATCTCATAACAATTTCCCTGTGACACCCAAAAACAAGCAGAACTTGTAAATATCAAAATGGCCATAAAAACAGAACTACTTGGAGTTATTGGCTAAAATTTTGCAGTGACTCACTTCCAGATGTACATCATAATTCGATAACTGTTTTCCCAAAATGAGGTTATTTCAAGATGGTGTATGGCAGGGTGGGGCCAATTAGCAGTTTTGAAGACCGTTTTGGACCGAAATGGCCTTATTGTATGTTTTCCTATTTCTCATGATATCCTGAAGTTGTGTAAAAAATTTCAGCTTTCTAGCTCAATTATACCAGGAGAAATAGGCAAAAGTAAGAAAGTTTCTATGACCTTTTTGCTGAAGGAATCGAAAATCAAAACTGAATCTTTTCGCACTCCAAATTTATGGCAACTTAAAGATAACCCCTATTTTACCAGTTTTCACAGATTTTTGCCCATAATTAGAAATTCATTAAGGCCGGCGCAAATGAATCCAACTTTTGATCCAACATTATTGTTGGATCAAATGTTGGGTTCATTTGTGCAAGTCATAAAATTGCAACTTTCTAAGAAAATTAAGAAAATTGTTGGAAATCATGTTGGATGAAGTTTGATCGCTATCAAACTTTTCATCCAACATTTTTTATGAGATTGACGTCACTTTTATGTTGGTTTCAATGTTGGATGCATTTGCGTAATCATGTTGGATGAAAATGTTTGACGTTTTTGCGCAAATGACTTTTCATACAACTTTTCGAATTTTCCCACGTGACTTTTCGTCTAACATTTTGTCCAACAATGAATTGGAAATGTTGGATTGAATGTTGGATTCATTTGCGCCGGCCTTTAAATCTAAAACCTAAAACCTGTGGAAACCACTGGAAACCAGTGAAATCGATGGAAACCCACTTTTCGAAATCGTTTAGTTTTAGAGGAGGGTTTAACTTAAATTTTGGTATATCAAACTTTAAAAATATTTTTTCTTCTTTTTTCGCTCTTTTTGAAAAACAATTTTTTACTCTTTTTGTCATAACTTTTGATCTAATGAAGCAATTTTAAAGTTTGTTTTTTCAGGGACACCCAGTATCACTGTAAAAAAAAAATTTCAGATAGCATTTAAACTCAGTTTGTAGAAGCTTGCCTTAAAAAATGCTATTTTTTGATAAATATGATTTTTTTTTGCTAAAAAGCGATTTTTGAAGATGCCATTATGAATTTTTGAAAAAAGTGAAAAAAACTTGAAATCCATTTTGCTGAAAGACTTTATTGAAGGCTCTCTCAAATTTTGAAAAATTTGAGACAGGTGAATTAATCAGTTTAAAGTTTATGAAGTTGCAAAATTGGCCTTTAAATGCATTTTGCTACCCAGAATTGGCTTAAAACGGCTCGTTTAGGGCTCAAATGGGCACAATTTTCAACCCAATTTGATTATTTTGTTGTTTCTCATAAATTTAGTAAAGCAAATGCCATTTTTTCCAATTTTTGCCTGAAGTGTGAATCAGTGGGTTTGGCCAATTTTGGACTTCTGACCTTAAAAAATTGCGCAGAATATGGTTCACAATAGGTTAAATTTTCATAAAAAGAGCTCTTCCAGAAAAAAAATTAACATGGGGGGTGGAGGATATTTTGTCCGGGGGGTTAATTTGCTCTGTCCGGGGGTAATTTGGGGTGTCTGGGGGGTCAGCAGATGCTTGTCCGGGGGGTAAAACCTATTGTCCGGGGGGCCAAAAGTCACCCTGTCCGGGGGGTAAATCACTAAAAATTGTTTTATCCTCCACCCCCAATGTACAATTTTTTTCTGGAAGAGCCCAAAGACATGAATTTTCGCCCCACCCTATTTCCAGTGGGTTTCCATCGATTTCCACTGGGTTTCACTGGTTTCCAGTGGTTTTCACAAGTTTCAGGTTTAAGATTTAGGGGCCACTCACATATCAATTTTTCCCTTGCTTAGCGTCATTCCGATGCTATAGGGTGGGGGGGTTAGATTGAGTGCTTGTAACTCCCCTAGTAAGCCACAAAAATTATCCCTTTATGCAATGGATAGCTAATTTCCTCAGCTTAACCATCAAAGCGATCCTAAGTGTAAGCCACATAATTTTCCCAAATTATGGTCAATTTAGTGGCTGACAGTAAAAATGTCACAAACAGGGGTTTATTTTTGATTGGGATCTTTTTTTCCCCGCGTCATAACTTATGCGGGTCTGGGAACCAATCTATGTAAAAGTTGTATATTGAACCACTACTCGGAAAACAAGCAAAATGTACCAAGTAAGTAGCGGGAGAAGCAACTTCCCTGGCAGTGAAACATCAATACCCGAGGTGAGAAAGGAAAAACATTGATTTTCAGTATTATCTTATAATATGACGCTAAAGGTAAGGGTGGGTGGGTTTTTTAATTGGCGTCAGAATGACGCTAAGCGTGGGAAAAATCGATGTGTGCTGTGAGTGGCCCCTTAACATTAGAAATGGGTGTAAAACGTCACCACATGACTATGCATTTAAAAAATATATATTTATGACTTTATTCCTTTCATAACAAGGTACCTTTGTGCCAATTTTCATGAAAAAGGTTAACCCAATCTGGAAATATGGAGGTGAAACATATATAGCCTGGGTATCCTAACCTGATAACAGCTGTTCATAATTTTCTTACGTGCACGGTAAATCTCTAAAGGCACTTGAAAATTATACATCTGAGGAAAATAGTCCTCCCGCAGAAAATTTTACAACAAGAATCTTGTTGTGCGCCAGAAAGTCAGATCGTAAACTATTTCACCGTAGTTTTTTAATATTTTGCCTCTGGTTTACGGTCTGGTCCAACTAACTCGCCTGCAGGGATACTTGTCTTGCACTCGCATGTATCTAATTGGTTAAAACGCGCCAGTCATTGAGCAGAATTTTCGCGGGATTTTCGATATTTTTCTATGCACACACATAATTTATGGAAAAAGCTGATATTGCAAAAAAAGATAAACAAATGGAAATGAAAACACAGGTTCATTTCTAGCCAGTCTAGAAATTGCGGCTTGTGCGCCGGATATCTCAGGCGTAGATTTGAGGTTTGAGATCTGCTCCCTTCAACTTTTAAGTTAAGTCAGTTAGTCACACTAGGAAATCAAACTTTCAGAAAAAACAAGGATGTTAGGGTCAGTTTGAGGTCTGGCAAAATTTCTGGCGATGCACAGATTTAGGTGGGTTCCATCTCCCCGGTAGATCTTTTTCTTGGGAAGTTGATCTTCAAATTAGTTTTCAAGGTTGGCTTGGCTCAAATCTTTTCATCTATGGCTCAAATTTTAGGCAATTTCTCATGGTTTTTGAAAATGTTAATTTTATTAAGAAGCGTCGGGTTATTTTTTAATGAATTTAATGAAGTTATTTTTTTGCTTGCGAGTCAAGTAAACGATATAGCGCTTTCGCAACATTAATCTTTGATACGCACTTCAGCGGGACGCTAGTGTGACTAACTGTAAGTTGGCGGAGCTCCGACATAACATTTCACTCCTTTCCAGACTGGATTTTTAACCAAAACAAAATGGCTGCTGAAACAGGCTGAAAAGGAGCCTTTATAAATGTGGCTGATGTTTTGATGCAGTTTAAGGCGGCAATAACAAATATCTTTATTTTGCGTCCTCGTTGGGTCTAAAAGTGAGTTGGTCACACGTAAAATTTTTTCGGGTTTTCCATTATAAGTAAGACCTCCATCATCGATTTTTGGAGTGTATTCTTGAAGGAAATTACCAGCTAGCCAGCAGCCAAAACAACCGCGTGTTATGGGTGGTTTCAAATTATGACCTTTGAACACTGTGACCTCGGACCCAAAATGGGGAATGTAATGATAAACAAAGTAAAAATGCCGCGAATACGCTAGAAATCACTTGCAAAAAATTGGCAATAATAAAATTTTTGAACGAAGGAAACGTCATCGAAAGAAAACAGAAAAAAAACAATAAATTTACCGATTCACACAGAATCAATTCATTTTTGAGAGTTGGTCGGGCGACGCAAAACAAAGATATTTGTGATTGCCGCCTAAAGTAGTTTTGAAAGTTTTTAGAGTTTGTAAAAGAGGTTTTATGGTAAGTTATTATGTCTGTATGCCTGGGTTTCCAAAGTTTTGAGATTCTGTCAACAAAGGGTTCATTAACCTTTAGAAGCCGAACGACGTACCGTGTACGTTATATATACAGGCCGAATGAGAGAGTGAGGTCAATGAACAACATTTTCCGTGAAAAAAAACAGCGGCAGCAGTGCGCGCTGTTTTTTAAAACAGCGGTGTTTAAGGTTAACATACGGTACTGTCAACTGCTCCAACTTGGGACGAGTGTACGCAACATGGGACTTGTTGATATCTGGCCTGTATTTTCACTTACTGTTAAATCTCTTTGACAACAAATTTGTTTTGATAACTCCACCAAGTTTATCAATCATACTTTCTGTCACGATAACTTTCACTGATACTGTAGCACACCCTTTTTAACTTTTGTTTTCATTCAAAATGACCGGATGCTGATTGGAGAATTAGAGAACGCCTGCCGCCTAACCGCCTACCGCCTAATGGGAACGTTAATGGGATTAACAAATAGACAGTGTGTAACTTGCCGTGCGAGTGACGTCAAATGCTCCAGGGCAAAATTATTTTAAAGGGAACCAGAGAACACCTTGATTTCAAAAGGATACTGTGCATAAAGTGGAGATTGTCATTGAATGATTTTAATTTCAGAGGATGCACAATAAAAAATGCTGAAAAATGAGAGCTCATACAAGTCTGTAGCACAAGCGAAACTAAAGTTATGGTATTTTAAAGCTCAAAAACTGCCCATTTTTTCCATGAAACAGAGTGTCACCCAAAAATTTGCATTGTTAAAGTGGTTAATAAATTGACACTGACTGATGATCATGCTATCAAAGTCTTGATTTTTAGCAATAGCAACTATAACACTTTGAGAAAATCAAAAAGATTTTTGGTAACACTCAACTAATTTTTTAAATTTATCATGAATGCGGTACACATGATATGAAACAGAATCGGCTGTAAAAATTTTATTTAACTTTAGAACCCTATATAGGGTTAATGGAAAGGTTTTCAAGATAAATCAAATGCTTAGATTTTGACACAAAGTTACTGTATCAGCTTAAAAAATGTTTGAGGTGATATGGTTAAGTGAAAATTTCATAATTTTTATTTCAGTAAAGTAAGATAATTTTCCGTCATTCCGTAACCAAAAATGATTTCTCAATTAAAAACCAGTCTTCCCCCAATGGCAATTAATTTATGCTTGGTTTGAAAGTACTCAGTAAGAGGTAAAAACTTGCCAAATATTTTACTCTAAAAATGCTTCCTTAAAACTTTACAGCATTTTTAATTTTTCCGTCATTCCGTAACCAAGATTTTTGGAAAATAAAATCCTCAACCGTTCAATCCAGGGAAGGCCAAACATGCTGTAAATGAGTTTTCTTGATCAATTGTTGGCCTATGTTGGATTTTGAACAACTAAAACTGCAGCATTCTTGTATTTTTTGTGATATGGCTGTGGCTGTTTTTTAGGCTAAAAAGCTTTAATTTCAAGGCTTTTTAGCCTAAAAAATGGCAAAATCATGTTTCGGAAGTGCTGTAGCTCAGAAACAACTGCAAACGAGTTTAAGATACTATGATAAATGATACATATAAACTTGAAAATGTTAACTGAAAAAAAATTTTCAGCTCCCAGATGCACTTTTTGGTTCCCTTTAAAATCATTTTGCCCTCCATCGTTTTGCTACTAATTAAGTCTTCTTCGTTCCAGACACTCGTGCGTGTTCCACTACGGATTTTTTTCATATTTCGATTTAAAACCTACTCAGTGCGAAAGAGAAATCATGTAAATTTTAATACGCGGTTCATTAAACTCAAATCAAATGACTTTGGAGGTTCGGTGAAATGGTGGTGAAATGGTGGTGGAATGGCCGTCCCATGTTGCGTAAGATAGTCCCAAGTTGGAGCAGTTGACGGTATCAAACAAACTTATCAGACTTTTTTAGTTAGGTCTTAGGACCCTGCCAACGCACCGGACTTAACCAACACCGGACAATCTCTACACCGGACTTAAGGAAGTCGGATGTCCGGTGTCGGAGAAGGATATTTTTTTCCACCGGACATGACCAGTCCGGCAGCTAGTTCGAAACACGGGTCACGGGTCACAGGTTACGGGGTACGGGTCACGGGGCATACAATCTACAGACCCGAAAAAATATAACGATATCATGATGTATAATCCATAAAACGTACTACATAACACAAATAATAGTACTAATACTATGTCTGAAACAATTATATACGAATAGTATTATCATGAAAATTTTTCAATAATATGTCACCTACAAATTTTGACAAAATGATATTGAAGACATTGTCAAAATCATGAAATATAAGGCCTCTGAACCAATTTACAGCAAAATGTTTTTTCATAGTCAATAGGATGCTAATCATGTGACTGGATACAGATTGACATGTTTTAAATGATGAATGCTGCCAGATTGGTTGTAGAGAGATGAGTAGAATTACGTCATTTTTATTAAAAATTCATAATGGTAGGTGGAAAATATTGACACATTTATAAAATACCATCATTTCTACGTCATTATCCATTAAAATTATATTCATACTCAAGGTGATGGAGGGGATATAATAGACCTTTTCGCCTTTCCATCCGCCATATTGAATTGTATGCAAAAATTATGGTGGCCGAATTGCCGTGGTGAAATTCCCTTATAAAGTATGCAAAACATATGCAAAAAGAAAGTATTAATTAAAAACTTACATGCATAATTGGCATTATATTAAAGTGTAATCTTGTAGAAGAAAGATTAAATATGCTTCTCTTGAAAACTAAAAACAATTATATTCACTCATCTCTTAGAACAAGCACTTCAAAAGACCATAACATTAGACAGAAACTCAAACTGAAAAATCACCCGCGAATGCTAGCAAAACTGAGTTTGTTATTTTTCGTTCCCCTTGGAGACAGATGGACTGTATTCCAAAAATTAAGCTTTGCGGGAAAATTCTATCACCAAGTAAGAGTGTGAAGTATTTGGCTGTTCACCTTGACAATCATTTAAACTGGAAGGTTCATACTTCTTTTGTTGATGCTACATTGAGAAGGGCAAATAGGGCAATATCCAAACTTCGTCACTATGTTCCAATTTCACATCCTTCTAAACATTTATCATGCAATTTTTGCTTCTCATGTTCGCTATGCTAGTCAACTCTGGGGACTGTGTGACAAAACACTGCACTAAGACTCATGACCTTTAGTGAGCCAAGAACTTCTGCCAATCCCCTGTTTGCTGAGCTTAAATTACTCAAAATCTTTGATCAGGTGAAAGTAATGAATATCTTATTTATTCAAAAATACCTCCAGGGTAATCTTCCATCTGATGTCCTATCAACACTTAATTTTGATGAAATTGATCACAAAACTGGCACCAGGGGCAAAGCTATTAAACTACTAAAACTTTCAACGGTCAAAACCACAAATTTTGGACTTAACTCTTTCTCTCGTCTTTCGTCAAAACAATGGAATGAGTTACTAATAAATCATCCTGACACTGATTTTCACAACCTTGATACTGATGAACTAAAATCTTTAGCTACAAAATTCTATTTAGACAAATACAAAGCTGAAGACGAATAATCTTTGTGTGTGTGTGTATGTGTGCGTGTATTGTGTGTGCGTGAACTTAGTGTGTTTTCCCAGGGTGGGAGGGGGTGGGTGGTGTAACAGGAAGAACTTTATAAATAAAACTACTCAAAGAAATTGTCATAAAATAAAAATAATATTTCTTATATTCATTTATTTTGTTGTCACTATTAATATTATGATAATCGTTTATTCATTTTTTCTTTAGTTCTGTAATAATTTTTCAGTTTCTTCTAGGTTCCCCATTGTATTAGAGAAATCTATTTTTTTTTGTAAGGGGTTATCCGGCTGTGTTGCAGCAAAAATATATTCAATTCAATTCAATTCAATTCAAATTCCTAAAAGGCTTTTGTTGTTCTGTAAATATTTCCTTTTAGATTAAGAAATTCCATCTTTTATTGTTCTAATGATCATAATATTTATTTATAAGATGCTTTGTTGTCTTTTTAATCTTTGTGTAAACTTGCATATGTTTTGCATACATTCCAACTAAATCCAGCCACGGCATTTTCGTTCCTGTACTGTATTTTTGCATACAATTCAAGATGGCGGACGGAAAGGCGAAAAGGTCTATGAGATATGATTTAACAATAGCCGTACTATCATTTTCGTGAGAAAGCTCGCTTTTCAGGCGATGGGAATTGTAATATGTATATTACTTACGTATAACATATAACATGCATATAACACTAAGTGTATTATTGATAATATAAGCTTACAGGTATATGTACCGCAAAACCCACACTAAATTTCTGACCTAAATAATTATTTTTTGGGCTGCCTTTATCAAAAAAATTGTTTGATGGTGCGAGGAGTCCCATGAAAAGAGTTCTTCCTGATATTTTTCAATGTTATATGTTAGATTGTTTTTATATCATTGTCTTTTAAAATTTTTCCTTTTTTTGAATACGTACCTCAAAACCCACATTTATAAATTATATTATTGACAATATCTTTAAGTCCACTGGGTCAATCAAGGTAAAAATTTGCACCTGTACATCTAGGTAAGTTTGTTGTAGAACTATTCATATGTTGATAAGTTAGTCTCAATAGAATTACCTATTACACCACAGAACCCACAATAGATGTACCTCAAAACCCACAAGGGAGTTTTGCAAATTATTTCTCCCCTCGTTATATTTCTACCTGAAACTTTTTGACAATTGATTTTGTATTTCATATAAGTATTTTGTATGTAAAAATTAAGGCTTACATGTTTTCCTAGTTGTGTTAAAATGATTTTGGAAACTGCATTGACTATTGTTAGCACTCATGAAAGTTACAAAACATCCGTACATAGTTATTTATTGCAAATGATAGAAACTTTTTTGCATAGTCTGGATAGTGAATCAAACTGATTTAAGGCATTAATTGAAGCAAATGAAACTATTATTCTACTATGAAAAGGAGACTTTGCAAAGCATTTGAGGTTGTTGAAATTACAGTGCAATTACAGTTAAATCTCCACCATGAATATCGAAAAGCTTAAGAACCCCTTTTTAATCCCATGCAAAACATAAATCGTGAGGCTTTTATGACTATCTTGGGAGAGATATGGCCTAAATGGACAGATAAAGATACATTAGTTTCATGTGCCAAGCGGGTTGGAATAACATCAAGTGGATTGGGCGTAAACTTCATGCAGCAAGATAAGTTTGACAGAGCAGTAGCATGTATACGAGAAGAAATGCCTCCATCAACATCTACATCGACTCCAGACTCATCACTCATCATGTCTCCTTCTGACAAAAGAAAAGGTTCTCGTGATTATTGGAAGGCTAAATTTGACCAGGCTCAGTCCCTGATAAGGGAGATGGCAGAAAGAAGCATCCAACTGGAGGAAATTCCTGGCCTTCTGACAATAAAAAAGGTTAAGCCAAATGAAGAAAAGAAAGCAACCACAACTACAAGGGTGACTCAGGTACACGACTCAATGAGGGCTAAAGATGTAGCAACCAAGGTCAAAGAAATCAGGGATGAGAAACTGAAGAAGGAAACTGAAAAAGAAGAAACAAAGAAGAAGAGAGAGGAGATCAGAGAAACATTCATCAAATGCAAAAACTTAATGTATCTGTTTACAACAAAAATGCTTGGCTTTGGGATTAAAGCAGTCCCCAGTATGTCTATTTTCTTCGTTCAGTTTGCAGCAAAGCAAGCTATAAAGTTAATGGAATCAAACCACTGATGATATTACCAACCAAACAACATTCAATCTCTAAACGATTGTTTGAGGAGGATTCGTCATCAGATGAGGAAGGTGAGGAATTTTAATCTGAAGTAAGCAAAATGTCCGAAGATGAAACTGATGATGAAAGCGACATAAAAAAACTCAAGAATTGCTGGAAAGGCCTGGCACCGCCAACAAAAGAGACTATGGTATGCTGCCATCTACACCACCAAGAAAACAAAAAGGTTGTATATTGGTCGTTTGTTGAAGAGATTCTTAAAAGATGAAGATGGCACTGTTAACTCAATTCAGTTACACTGTCTAAAGCCTAAAGTTAGGAATGGCACTGTTCTTGAAAACACCACAGACCATCTTCCAGATATAAGCATTTTCCCAGTTCATGACATCATAGCTGGGCCATTAAAGGTCATTCGAGGAAAAAAATGAACATTCCAGATTATGATTCAATTGAAAATATGTTTAACAAAGTATCAGGACTAAACCGTCTAGCTTTAGTAAATATGATGTAATATCCATACTTTTTTAAGCTTTTGAGTTATATATGCTAAACATTATTGTTGTATTTTTGCATAGTTTTTCTTGAAAATGTTTCACAAAATTGTATTCCAGAAGTATGTTTGAGAAATAGATAAATATTTTTGTGTTCAACATCAAAAAATTCTAAAACTCGCAATTTTTCTCATTTGTACCTCAAAACCCACAATTAAAAAGTGAGTTTTTTGAGAGCAATTAAAATAAACACATTGCTTACAGCACTTTTTTCCTATATTTGTGTTATGTGTAGAGGTAATAGAAAACGAAAGATTGATAGGTTAGTCAATAGCAAGTGACTTATCTGACCATTTTTTGAAAAAAAATCAAAAATTTTGAAGTTAGATTTCTAGCGTTAAATCTTGATAAAAAACTTTTACCCAATCAATAATGCTCAATTTTGTTTTAAATAATAATAAAGAAACTATTATGCCAACATAATCTTAAAAAGTTCTGCTGATAAAAACATTTTAGATTTTTCTAGAACTCCTGAAATGAAATTGTTGGTTTTGAGGTACCTGTGGGTTTTGTGGTACATATACCTGTATTGTATGTATGTAATATGTTGCCGTGTTTTCTGGTCTGCATTATACACGACGCAAACTTCGAAAGCACGTGGAAAGCACGTGGTTAGGTTTTAGCGTTTTAAAAATAGTCATACGTGGATAAAAAACCTTAAAATTGATTTTTTCGATAATTTTTAGTGTTTTTAAAACATTTTCTGTTTGAATTACTTTGATCTGAGCTGCCCCGTCACCCTGTGACCTGTGCCCCATAAACCGTGCCCTGTGACCCAGACCCGTGTTTCGAACTAGCCGCCAGTCCGGTGCGTCTGGTGTTTCTTCACTTTTTGTTTCATAAATGTCTGTCCGGCGTCCAAAATTCTCTGTATATATGTAACACCGAACTGACACCGGACTTGTTGCGTACGGTGTAGCGAAGGGATCTTGCAACCGGACAAATACACCGGACAGTCCGGTGCGTTGGCAGGGTCCTTTTTAGTTACACCAGACTCTAAAATTTTAGGAACTTTGTATTATGAATGTAGCTGGGAGACCCGAATTCTCTGTCTATGTGGTTTCAAAAAAGTATCAAAGTATAGACAGTAGTAGCCGGGAATTATACAAGATGCAAGAATTAATCGCAGAATTTGATTGGCTAATATCTTATTGTTATGATTTGATAAACAAAAGTATGACGTCAAACAGCTCTATTGTTTCAAGAAGTGGCGCGAGCTTTTGAATTGTTTTGAAAAAATAACGGTTTTTTCTTTTGTGATTTGAAGTGATTTGAATCGAGTCAATAATTCCATACTCTGTATTTCAGTGAAGTTGTTGGGATTTTAACAGGATAGAAATATTTTTGTACAGAGTATGGTCTCCAGACTATTATGAATGTTGAGCAACAAGGTATTTTGTATATTGGCGTTGCCAGCAGGCAGGCTACAAGTAAAGTAGCACATATAATTTCTTTAAAAATTAAGTAAAGACTTGAAATTTTATACCTTTAATGACATTCCAAACAATTGGGATAGATGGCAACCATTGACAACTAAACTTTAAAGACAAATGACAAAGTTGAAAATGTTAAAATTTATCCGCCATCTTTGATCTTTCTGCCCTCTTCGACTGATTGCGTATCCCGACCGACGGGGCGGTTTACGCGAAACGGAACGTCTTCATAAGTCGTCGTCCGATTGAAGTACGGTATATGAAGATCAGACACTAAAAAGTTTTTTGCCGCCCTTAAGGGTACCATTTTTTGGATCTCAAAAGTCCCGCTAAGGGTCAGAAAGCTCAGAAAATAAAATTTCAGTCCCACTTAGGGTTAGTCTAGCAAGCTAGACGACTAATTCAGACATATTAGAAATAAAGCAAAAAAGTAAATTTTAGTCGTCTAGAAACCTTTGTGCACTAACTCCAAACAAAAAAAAAGTGTCAATATCGCAATTAAAATTTTTTCCTGCTCAAAAAAGATTCTTGAAAATAAAATGTGTGTGGATTTGTGTGTTAAAAATGTTTCATTTCAGTTGATTTTATTTTGAGAGTTTGTTGTTGCTTAATAAATTGTTTTCTCGCTACGCAAGTTTCTGCGTAGCTAGGCCCAGTATCTATAAGGCTGGAACACCGGATTCTTCCAGTCGTTTATACAAACTAAATCCCGTATCATTATTTGTGTTTATTATTAGTATTACATGCATTATAAACGACTCCAGTCTAACTTAGGGTCGGAAAATAGGAAAATTTTTACCCCCGGAAAGATCGAAATTTGGTCAAAATTTAACATATTTGTCCCGCCGCTAAGGGTCGTAAAATTTCCAAAATCTTCCTTTGTTTTCTCCTTTAGTCCCGGTAAGAGGGTCCAAAGATCGAGAGTCGGGCGGCACCCCCCCCGTCAGCTCGCAACCCTAGTACCCCATGGGCTCCATCCCACCAACCTGAATAACGCTTTCTCGTGTCTTCTTTCTATACCAATAAAAGTTAAGTCGACAATACTTTTAATAACATTTGTGTGTCTCTTTATTTTTCTTCATAAAAATATATGTATAGATTATCTTTCAAGAATGAAGATACCATCCCCTTACTTTTCATGTTCAAAAATGAACAGCAAAAGTTTTAAGGGACAATGTATAGACTGTACCTTTAATCATAAAGGTTGGCGAGTTCAGTCAAAATACAAATTTGATCTGCAGCGTCACGCTTCACCTTGTCTTAATAGATGAGTCAAATTTAAACAACCATCGCCAAACAAACTCTCTGGTAGTTTTCCTTAACTTCAGAAAAAGTAATTATACCTATTTGGGTATGCGGGAAGACTTGTAAGTCTTCCTAAAGGAATGCTTCTCTTTTGAAGCCTGGCGCCCTTGCCCCGCAGAGCCAACACACTATAGCACAGGAAAAAATTTTCGATTTACAAGGTTGGAAATTTCAAGTTTTCTTAGTTGGAAAAAAACATAAAATCCAATGGAAAATCCAACCTGAAAATGTGGGACATTCTCCAAGGTTGGGAATTTTGCATTTTCCATGGCTTGGAATTTTCGTAAATCCAGGTTGAAAAAAGCAAAAATCCAAATTTAACAAGGTTGGAATTTTTTAAAATTCAGTTGGAAAAAAGCCAAAATCCAAGCTTAAACAAGGTTGGAATTTTCGAAAATCGAGGTTGAAAAAGCCAAAATTCAAATTTAACAAGGTTGGAATTTTCCAAAATCCAGGTGGAAAAAAAGCCAAAATCCAAACCAAACAAGGTTGGAATTTAAGAAAATCTAGGTTGAAAAAAGCCGAAATACAAGGTGGCTGGAAATTTCGAAAATTCAGGTGGAAAAAAGCCGAAATACAAGGTTGGAATTTTTGTAAATTCAGTTGGGAAAAAGCCAAAATAAGCTAAACAAGGTTGGAAATTTCGAAAATTCAGGTTGAAAAAAGTGGAAAAAAGATCTTAAACAAGGTTTTTGTTTTTGTGAACAGTCACTCGCTAGCCTAGGCTCGATGGCTCCCGGTCAATCTCTCGTTATTGTTCGCACAGATACGTTGTTGATCTTAGATCACTCACACAGCTCAGCAGGGCACTATTTGAAACTATGACACAAGTACCTTATGTGCTTCACTGTGCGAACTCACTGCGATTGACCGAGGCCGCTCCGAAGAGACGCCTCACCTGACGGAAACTTATAGCTTGACTGCTCACATTATAGCCTAATAACTAGGTTAGCTATACACCAAAACAGTTTTGAGCGAAAAATCGCTTGTGGTTTTCCCAAGGACATGCGCAGAAAATGGTTAGAAAAGCTTAATTTCCACATGGATTTTTAACGTTTTCCAAACTGTTTGGAGAAACACAAATTTCCAACCCAAAAAGTCTAGTTTTCCAATCGAAAGAGTTTCAATTTCACAAAAATGTAATTTCCACATGGATTTTTAACGTTTTCCAAACTGTTTGGAGAAACACAAATTTCCAACCCAAAAAGTCTAGTTTTCCAATCGAAAGAGTTTCAATTTCACAAAAATGTAATTTCCACATGGATTTTTAACGTTTTCCAAACTGTTTGGGAGAAACACAAATTTCCGACCCAAAAAGTCTAGTTTTTCAACTTGAGGTATCAAATTTACTAAAATATGTATTTTCACATCGATTTTTGAGCTTTTTTTTCAATTCCCAAACTGTTTGGAAAATAAAAATTTCCCACCCAAAAAGTCATGTTTTCCAACCAGCCTTGGAAAATTGTCATTTCTACATGGGTTTTTTTCACTTGATTTTTCAAGGGCATTGGTTTATTCTACAAAACCTATGGGTAATTTACGTTTTCCAAATCAGCTTAAGGTAATCGCTCAAATTTCCAACCTTCAATTATAAAATCAAAATTTCCAACCCAAAAATATTGAATTTCCAACCTTGGAAATCGAAAAATTTTTCCTGTGTAGTGTTATAAGACAGTCAGTTAGATCGTACTGTTTAATAAAACTAGTGAAAACGTAATGTTAACCTGTACATAATAACTTTTAATGAACTGAGAACTGTATATATAAATGATGTATCATATTTTAACTAAACTATTTCAACACTTTTCCCATAGGTGTAGTTGGAACATCTCATAGCCCAGTTAAGGCAGTCCAAATAAGAGAAGGAAAACTCTGATATAACACCAGCTGGAGAAAACCAGTTTTTAAATCTCACTCTGTTGCAGGTAGAGTGATAGGGGCCACTAGGCAGTTAGCATCTAATAGTTAATCTGGTTTTTGTCCCTCTTCTGCTTAGTTCTTGAATTAAGGAGATATCTCTCGAGTTAGTTGAGTACTGCCCCACCCATGGGAAAATGGGTATGTAGCCGTTGCGCAGCACATACTATTTTAGCAATTGAAAAGATAATGGATTCTTCACCAAACAGCACCAGGGTCCGGGATCAATCGGTAGTCCTTCAGGACACGCCCGTGATCCCCGGGCAAGCCCCTGATTTTATCGATCATTTTTCTCTCTTTGATACCATAACGGGATCCAATGATGGAGAGATCTTCACCCCCAGTTCCTTGGGGAGGATTTCTTCTGACAAGAAAGAATCTGATCACCCAAAACAAAACAAATTACTGAGATGTACCAATCTCTTGAAAATTAGTACTTTCAATGTTCGAACCTTGAATGGACCTACACAAATAAACGAGCTCGTGCGTTCAATGTCTGAAAATTCCATAGACATGATTGCAATCCAAGAACATCGCATTTTTCACCCTGCTGATAACCTTACGTATTCTTCAAACTCTACTCTTCAACTTATTACATCTTCAGCAACCAAAAACTCTGTTAATGCTACGGTGGGAGGAGTAGGTCTTCTTCTTTCTTCCAAAGCTAAAAATAACTTGATTAAGGTAGAATCTATCACGCCTAGAATTTTTGATTGCTGAATTCTCAAGCAATCCAGTTTTATCAGTTATTTGTGTCTATAGCCCACACAATAGCGCCCCTAAAGAGGAAGTTGAGGAATTCTATTTGGAACTTAAAAATGTACTCGACGATATTCCAAGACATAATTTCATAAGCATTGCGGGTGACTTTAATGCGAAGCTCGCATGTCCCGATGTCTCTTTCTCCTTTAATAAGCACACAAATCGCAATGCCGGCCTTTTCTCCTCAAATAACTATTTCATGAAATGTGCCAATCACCTTCGGACATTCCAATATCCAAATGGCGTTAAAGCTCAAATTGACTATATATTCTCTTTCGTAAAAAATGGAGGAATAGTATTAAAGACTCCAGAGCATATTCCTCATTCTCCACTGTTAGCTCTGATCATCGTATTGTTTCCTCAAATATCAAATTGAGCCTTCGTGCATCAAAACACTCGAAGCCGCACCCTCTGAAGAAAATCGATTGGAAGGAATCTTCTCTCAATCCTGAAATCCGTAACAGATTTACTGTCGAAGTATATAACCGCTTTTCTCATCTTTTCATTGAGGATCTAAATAAAGACAACATTGAAGATGCTTATTCCAGTTTGATTGAAACCACTGAAAAAATAGCTCTCGAGCAGCTCCCTATGAAAAGAAAAGAAAACATCTCAAACTCGAAAGACATCCCGTCTGTCATTGCAGCAAGAGATAATCTCAAACTTGCAGCATCTCTCTACAACAATGTCCCTACGCGCAGGCGAAAGGCAAATTTAGATTCTTGTAAAGCTAAACTTGACGAGGCCTACCTAGAAGCCGAAATATCCTTTATAAACGGCCATAAACTCCATGTCTGAATACTTCTCGCATAACTCTCAGCGAAATGCTTGGAGCCTAGTCAGAGAGCTTAGTGGAAAAAATTCGAAACCCCCCATTCAATTAAAAGGCGGATCCACTGCGAAACGTCTAGATAATTGGCTCAATCATTTTAAAAATCTTCTTGGCAAAAAGCCAATTCTCTCTGAAAATAATTCTCTACCCAGGGAACAAATATCTCCGCCTTTGGACATTCCTCTTTCTCCTTTCACTTTAAAAGAATTAACAAAGGTCCTTTCCCAAACTAAATCTTGTAAAGCTTTCGGTTCAGATAACATTCCACCTATTATCTGGAAAGACGAAAACTTCCACGGTTTCCTTCTTAATCTTTGTAATATCGCGTTCGAAGAAAATGTTTGCACAAATCATTGGCTAAAATCTCATATCATTCCCGTTCCGAAAAAGGGAGACCTCACTCTTGCTACTAACTATCGTGGTATCTCAGGCAAGTTACGGCCTGTGCAAAAAAATCGATAAATCGTGACGGCCGTGACGGCCAGTTGTTCCACCCCTTTTTATGGGAAAACTTTTCGTTATTTTTACTCTTCATATTAATACCTTTCCAAAAAGTCCTGGGCCAAAAATTCTGTTTCAGCCATTTTGGGAAATTTAAAGCAAAACACTTTTGCTGACGTCAGCAAAAATTTGAAATACTAATATCTCCTGGAATATTCATTGAAATGAGCTCAAATTTTGTACGAAAGTAGGGTTTATAAATATCTTTCATTTCCAAAAAAAATTTTTTCAAAGAATTGATGACGTCAGCAAAAATCAGCAATTTTCGTTTTTCCTAACAAAATGCTGACGTCATCAATTTTTTGGAAATTTTTTTTTGGAAATAAAAGATATTTATAAACTCTACCTTCGTACCAAATTTCAGTTCATTTCGATAAATATTCCAGGAGTTATTAGCAATTTAAATTTTTGCTGACGTCAGCAAAAAGTGTTTTTCCTTAATTTTCACAAAATGGCTGAAACAGAATTTTTGGCCCAGGACTTTTTGGAAAGGTATTAATATGATGAACATAACTCAGTAAAAATTTCTTCCAGAAAAGGGGTGGAACAACTGGCCGTCACGAGTTTTATGAATTGTTGGATTTTTGTGTTGGTCGTCATGGAAATGACGGATATTTTTGACGTCAAAACTTAAAATGCCAATAATTCCTGAAATTTTAATCCAAATGAGCTCAAACTTTGTACATAGGTAGGGTTCATGAATATCTTTCATTTCCAAAAAAATATTTTCCTATAAATTGATGACGTCAGCATTTTTTGAGGAAAAAAGAAAATTGCTGATTTTTGCTGACGTCATCAATTTTTTGAGAATTTTTTTTTATGAACCGAGAGATATTTATAAACCCTACCTTCGTACCAAATTTGAGTTCATTTGGATAAATATTCCAATAGTTATTAGCAGTTTAAATTTTTGCTGACGTCAGCAAAAAGTGTTTTTCCTTAATTTTACCAAAATGGCTGAAACACAACTTTTGGCCCAGGACCTTTTGAAAAGGCATTAATATGACGAGTAAGAAAAACCAAAAATCTTTCCCGAAAAGGGGGTGGAACAACTGGCCGTCACGCATTATTTGATTCGTTAATTTTTGCACAGGCCGTAACTTGCCTGAGATATCTCTTCTTCCAATAGCGGCCAAAATTTACAACAAACTTTTACTCAATAGGATTAGGTCTAAAGTCGAACCCATTCTTCGTAAAAACCAAAATGGTTTTCGTAGTGGGCGCTCCACACTAACACAAATCCTATCCCTTCGTCGCATACTTGAAGAAGTCAGGAATTTCAATCTCGACGCTATACTTGTATTTGTTGACTTTAAAAAAGCTTTCGATTCAGTTGATCGAGATAAAATGTTTGATATCCTCTCACTATATGGCATTCCCTTGAAAATCATTAATGCCATCAAGCTTCTTTATACAGACACCAAATCTTCTATCCAGACTACAGGCGGCGAGACTGATACTTTTCCCATCTTAGCAGGTATCTTGCAAGGTGATACCCTCGCCCCGTTTCTTTTTATTTTAGTTGTAGATTACATCATGCGTGTTTCTGTTGATAAAATCTCACATTGTGGTTTTCTCCTTGAACATAAACTTGGGCCTCGTAGTCCAGCGACTTATCTCACTGATACAGACTTTGCTGATGATATAGCTCTAACCAGTTCTAAGCTTTCAGACGCTCAAAAATTACTAAATGCACTAGAGAATCGGCAGCAAATTCCATAGGCTTACATCTTAACGAATCAAAAACCGAGTTTTTCAGTCTCAATCCCATTGATCCTTCCGAAAGTATCAGAACTGTTGCAGGAATCAAATTAAAGAAAGTTGACGATTACAAATACTTAGGCTCCTATATTTCGTCATCTGAAAAAGATTTTAAGATTCGCAAAGCACTTGCCTGGATTGCGTGTAACAAACTACACAAAATTTGGGCATCTTCTCTTCTTGACTCTAACCTTAAGATTAAAGTTTTTAAATCCACCATAGAACCTATCCTTCTTTATGGTTCGGAAACGTGGTCCTTCACACGTAAATTAGAAAAACAACTCGATGGAACATACACACACCTTCTAAGAAGAGTTAAAAATCTTTCCTGGCGCGATCATCCCACCAAAAACACCATCTATGGTTCGATTAAGCCTATTTCAAACATCTTAAAGGCTAGACGTGTTCAGTTTGCTGGTCATTGCCTTCGTGCATCCACAGAAGTCATCTCCTCTCTCTTACTCTGGAAACCCAAGCGGCTGGTTCAAAGATCGAGAAAGTTAACTTTTACTGACGCAGTTAGCAGAGACACTGGACTTCTTTATAGTGACCTGGAGACTGCCATGCGCGACCGCGATTCTTGGCGCCAGAGGGTGGAATCCATCATCTCGACCGCGGTCGAAAGATGATGATGATGAATTATACCTTATTTTGGGACACATATTGAGTATTTTATTCCCTGGGAATGGGGCCAGATAAAAAATTCACTCCATTAATAAGAATTAGTGAATATAGGTCTACGGGGACGAAATCTCTACACTAATAGGGCGCCTGTGCTGAAAAGCCGGGCGGTGGCCCCCGTAAGTGGGAAAAAGTCCTTTATCTTTCAGAGCTAATGAAACAGAAAAGAGAAACAACTAGACGGAATAAGCTGCAGACATTCCAAGAGGTTACACGCCCTTACAAATCTTATAGATTTTCGTGTAATAAGGTAATGACAGTTTTTGAAGGCAAGGAATCTCTTTCTGAAGATGACTAAACGTTTTTTATATAAAAACATTCAAAGTTTTTGAAACCTTGAGATGTTTCCCAGGGGTTCCTTTGTTTTCTCCTTTTTAGTCCCGGTAAGGGTCCAAAGTTCTAAAGTCGGACGGCACCCCCCCCCCCCCATCAGCTCACAACTCTTGTACCCCCCTGGATATTCTTAACTTTTTGAGTTTTAAGCCTAACAAGCAACATGCTGAATGGACCTACCTAATGATTAACATCAGATGAAAATAAGAAAAAAGTGACAAAAAATTCAGAATGGAAAAATAAAGCTTGTGTGTTGAATAATGTAAAATGGTAAAAGGGAATTTCCCCAAATACGAAAATCACTTAAAACATTCAGGCCCAAAAAACCTTTTAAGCTGTTTTTGGCCCAAATTTGCCCAAAATAATTTTCCTTAAAAATCTGGCTCCGTCACATTTTGGGCATTGCCATTTTGCATCATTGTGCAAAAAATCAGAAAAAAATTATGAGTCAACATTGAGAAAAGCTATATTTTCTTATTTGGTTAAAGGGAATTTCCCCAAAATACGAAAATCCGTCTTTTAAGGCGAATAAGAATTTCCCGGGAAAAACCACTTCAGCCATTCTTTAGAGAATCTTGCCCTCCATCTTTGTACAAAAAATCAGAAAAAAGTAAGGACAGGATTTTGCAAAAAGTCCAAAAAACCCTATTTTTAGGCAGTTTTTGGCCCAAATTTGCCCAAATATATTTTTTTTCGAAAATCGGGCTCCGAAACATTTTAGGCATTGCCATTTTGCATCATTGTGAAAAAAATCAGAAAAAAATAATGAGTCAACATTGTTAAAAGCTATATTTTCTTATTTGGTTAAAGGGAATTTCCCCCAAAATACGAAAATCCGTTTTTTAAGGCGAATAAGAATTTTCCGGGAAAAACCACTTCAGCCATTCTTTAGAGAATCTTGCCCTCCATCTTCGTACAAAAAATCGGAAAAAAGTAATGACAGGATTTTGCACAAAGTCCAAAAAACCCTATTTTTAGGTAGTTTTTGGCCCAAATTTGCCCAAATAAATTTTTTCTTAAAAATCGGGCTCCGTCACATTCTGGGCATTGCCATTTTGCATCATTGTGCAAAAAATCAGAAAAAACTAATGAGCCAATCCTGAGAAAAGCTGGTAACAGACGGACGGACGAACGGACATGGGTTAATTTATAGAACCTCCACCGGGGCACCCGGAGGTAGGTCCAAAAATGTTCTTTACATGTTCTTATTTTCGCAAATTTTTGAGTATTTTTGTCCATTTTCGTTTCCTAAGAAATTCGGTGCTTTTGAGTCCACAAAGCTTAAAATGTTCTTAACTTATTCTCGAAGCCTTATGTTCTTATATAGTTTGTTCTCATAAAAAAACGTGAATAGGAGTCTCTTTCTGAAGATGACTATACTGGAAATGAAAATATACTTTAGAATTGTGAACAAATCTATCAATTCTGGTCTGTAAATTTTCAGCAACACAAAGATGTCGATCTCTCAAATACATGTTGGAGATTTATGAAAAAACCTAAAAAGGGTCGCTGCTTCGGCCTACACGAACAGATATGATTGAAACCCTTCTAAAAGCAACAGGGGTGATCACAACAAGATTTATATCAGCAATCAACGCCGGAAGACCTTAGGATCTCAGGATCTAAAAGCTCAAAATGTTCCAATAAGGCTGAGAATATAGCCTGGAAGCCACTAAACCCCTCCCAAATCGAAAAATCCAATAAAACAAGGTGGAAGAGTACTGAAACTGAAACGTTAGAATACCCAAAATTGCCAGTATATTTCGGCGTCGATTGAGGATAATATTTCAAAATTGTCCCCGTATACTCGTATAATATTGGTCGCAAAATGAAAATATACATAAACGATGATTACTTTATTGGGAAAATTATCCTAAGGGTTTTAAAAACCATGCCACGAACAGACTTTGCCATTTTATATTTGGCGAAGGTGTGCCGATTATCGCCAGCCATGTACATACCGTGAAAATCACATGCCGAAATTATGTATCGACCTGTGACGACCAATCGAGATTCTATTCAGCTCGTAATCAACGCAGAGAAAAGTAACCATGACGATGAAGTTGGATGAAGTTTAAAGTTGATATTTTTATTTGCATCGTTGAAAACACAACTAAAAAAGTCATCAACGCTTTTAAAAAAGAGTCATAGCGATAGAGAATCATAACAAAAAGATTCATCTATTATTTCGATTTACCTTATCGGCCGTTATTGGCGTTATTTTTAGGCTCTTGGCGTAATAACAAATTTTACTTAAAAGTGGCGTTAATTTTTGACCATTTTTCTCTTTTTAAGGGATTTTGGGTATACGATTCAGTGATTTTCAATGGAATTGTCAACAGTTTACTTCTGAAAAATGATATTTTAATTTAAATTGAAGCATAAATAGCCATTCTAACAAATTTTGACCTTATTTACGGCCCTAATTGGCGTAAGCCCAAAATCAGACTGTGGCGTAATAAGGGTCGACGTAAAAGGGACCGGCATTAAATTAGGGCCGGCGTAAAAAGGGCCGATAAGGTACATTGAAGTAACATTACCATAATTAATAATTTAGTAATTACTGTTATACGTTTGAGAATCATGTAGAAGATTTCTTTTTAGAGAAACTCATTTCAATTACACTTTCTGGGGAATTTTTCAATAGTAAATATGTATATTGATACAGTCTGCTAGACATTAACATGGTAATATTTGCTCTTCATATTTGATTATTTCTACAGTGAATAGATTGATACATGCGCGATAAAATTTCTTTAATTGGTCCTCAGAGGTTGATATATTCTTTGAAATTTTAACTTCTGATACTCAGGGTAGTAGTTCAGTCGTTCTGGCCAGCCGTTGTGGCCAGCCACCGTGGGCAGACATCAGAGGGTGCCTTTTAAGGTGTTGAATAGCTTTGAAAATCTGAAAATCAAATACTTAAAAATGAAAAAGAACAAGCTAGATGCTGAATGGACCTACCTGATGATGAAAGTTAAATAGCAATGCGAGGAGAAAAATGAAAAAATTCAGTCAGAAAATATAGCATTTAGCGAAAATGCACAACACAATAAATTCATCATTGATTGTTGATGGGGGGAGAGGGAGGATTGTAGGGAAAAAATAAATGGAAAGTACTGGTCGCAAAAATCAGTTTTATTGACAATTGAATCATGCTTGATGGTGAGCATTGTTATCAATAATGTTTTTGTGTGAAAAACATAGAAATATAAGGAAAAAATCCAACGAAAATCTGCAAAAACGGCAATTTCCGGCATTTTCAACCGGGAAATTTTTTTCTCAAAAATCGAACTCGGCCATTTTTTGAGCATTGCGAATACGCATCTCTCTGCAAAATATCATTAAAAACTAAGGATGAAAATTCGAGAAAATGTCAAAAAACCGGTTTTTCCCGCATATTTCTGGCATATTTCCGCCATTTTCGGCCGGAAAAAGATGTTTTTCGAAAATCGGGCTCCGTCGCATTTTAGGTATTGTCATTTTGCATCAGTGTGCAAAATTTCATAAAAAAATATTAAGTACAGCTCGAGAAATTCAAGAAATACTGTCTTTCCGGCGAAAATAGGTTGTTCCGGCGATTTTTAAATAGTTCCGGCTTCAAAAATCAATTTTATTGAAAATTGGAACATTTTTGATGGTGAGCATTGCTATTAATAATGATTTTGAATGAAAAACAACCAATTAAAAGGGAAAAGTCCAATGAAAATCCAGAAAAACGGCGATTTCCGGCATATTTCCGGCATTTTCGGCCGAAAATTTTTTTTCTCAAGAATCGGACTCGGCCATGTTTTGGGCATTGTTAATACGCATCTTTGAGCAAAAAATCAATGACAAACTTTCGAGAGAATACCCAAAAAACAGTTTTTCCGGCATATTTTTTGAAAATCGGGCTCCTTCACATTTTGGGCATTGCCATTTTGCATCATTGTGCCAACAATCAGAAAAAACTAATTGAGCCAATCCTGAGAAAAGCTGGTAGCAGACGAACGAACGAACGAACGAACGAACGAACGAACGAACGAACGAACGAACGAACGAACGAACGAACGAACGAACGAACGAACGAACGAACGAACGAACGAACGAACGAACGAACGAACGAACGAACGAACGAACGAACGAACGAACGAACGAACGAACGAACGAACGAACGAACGAACGAACGAACGAACGAACGAACGAACGAACGAACGAACGAACGAACGAACGAACGAACGAACGAACGAACGAACGAACGGACATCAGCTAATTTATAGGACCTCCACCGGGGTACCCGGAGGTAGGTCCAAGAATAGAATGAGTGTTCAATTTCAAAGTGTTCTTGAAAATGGTCAAAAACGAAGGGAAAAATACATATTTTCACAGCTTTCATTTTAAGCCTGAAAATTGCCTAATTGAAAGATCAATACAGAAAAGGCGCTAAAAAGAATTGCCGTCTGCTTAAAAATCGCTAGCAAAAAAGCTTCATGCGAGAATGGGAGCAGTTTCTTTTTAAGCGTATTATAATATAGATATTTACTCAGATTTTTTTCACATTATTTGATGATTTTTTTGAAGAACCTCCAAAATTTTCGAACCCCGGATGTTCTCACCTAGTTCAAACTTAAAAATTTTATTAACGTGTTCTTATTTTTGTTCATTTTCGTAAGAAAATACGTGTTTTAAGGTCCGCAAAGCCTTAAAATGTTCTTAGTGTATTCTTATTAAAAAAATATGTGTAAAGGGGAATCGTCTAAAAAGGTTTGACAGCTTGTGGAACCATCACTTCACTATTGTCGTATGATAATTAAAAATGAAGAGGGACAGATTTGCAGATCCGTCGTAAAGAAAGATGTTTCAAAGATTTTTAATTATAAAAAGAAACTTCCAAGTTTTTTTTTTTTGAGAAAGTAGTAGATTAGGGAAAAGGGAAAACCAACGAAACCAACGAAATGGAATAACGCAAAAATATGGAAATCTTACAGGGAAATCTAATCCTTATTGGCGTAATTGCCTTCCATTACTTTGATAAGATAAAGACTGAAGATCAAATACTTTTCACAGACACACGTAGAAATTACCGATTTATTGGTGAAATTATTGAAACATTTTCTGACTCCAAAGTTGATCCTATTTCATGTTTAACACACTGCCTTGCTGCTAAGAAAACATGCAAATCTATTAATGTCAATGAGAAATTGGGAAAATGTGAATTATTGGGACAATCGAAATTGATGGATGATCATTTAAAAATGAAAAGCGACGAAGGGTGGATTTACTATGGACCAGGGGAAACACCAAGGGTAATTAATTTTGATGTTTTTTATATAATTATCCGACAAACGTAAATAGCGACATTTGATTGGATGATTTTAAGTTTAAATCTTCTTCAAATATTCGAAAATGAAGATCAAAAGAAGATAAAAATAAAGATTATTTCTACCGCATGTAATCAGGGTTTCCTGGTCAGGGTACCTTTTTTAACCTCCACGACTCCCAGGTAGGGTCGCAAAAACACCAAAATAGAAAAATCAGTCCCTCGTAGGGTGCCTATTTTTGGAAAATTTGGGGAAAAAGTAGAAAATTTAGAATATTTTGGAATTTCAGTCTCATTCAGGGTGTCCTTTTTCGCAAATTTCGAGTCCCACGCAGGGTCCATTTTTCGAACCTCAGCGGAGCACCCCCGTCGGTCGACAAGGGTAGTACCCCCTCCCCCCGGGACCAATCCTTTATCAACAAGTAAATCGTGGGAATTGATCATGTATTCAAAATTTTTTCAGAATTATGAGAAATGTCAACGTGGTGAGGAAGGACCAAAATTTTGTTGTCCAAAAGAAAAGACTGGGAAGAATTGTGGTGAAACAGGTTTGCACTTTATTCAACTTTTTGAATATTTTATACTCCAGATCTAAAGTCTAGGTGTTTGGTATTTTAGCAGTTGAAAGCTTTGCATTTTGAGTTAAAACCTTTCCGTGTTAATGTCTGGTGTACTCATACTTCCACTCTATTTGCCATTGTCGGATATACTAACAGTGAAATTTTCTACGAGCTTTCCAAGGAATTTAAACTAAAGTAAGTCTTTATTATCTAATTTCTGTACCCCTAATAGCTACAAAGAAAACTAAAAATTCTAAAAAAGGCTTAAACTTTAGAAAAAAGTCACGTCAAGGGTCCCAAAATTCACTAAAGCTCGGCTTATTCCTCGATTTGAGACCCCTTAAATTTCTGACTTTCACGGGCGGCACACCACCCGTCAATTCAAAAACCTAGTACCACCCCAGAGATCTTACCCCTTGGCAAATATAGAAAATGTAAAAAGGGGTCCAAACAAAATTCTAATTATGAAACTTATTTAGAAAGTTATTTAGGTAATCAAATCGAAATCCTGACAACCTTAAATATAGATTATTTCAACTCACACAACTAAAAATTTCATTTTTTTTAGTATGGGAGAAACAAAATATCAAAGAAATATGCTTCAAGAACAAGGGTAACAATCCAGGGAGATTTAGTCTTCAGCGTAAAGGTCGAATCTTGGCTTTTAAACTGGAATATGTCACTGGTTTTGTGACATTTAGGAAAACTAACGAACATACTTATTGGGGATGGCAACTGCAAGAAAATGCCGCACCTTCTGCACTGAGTGAAAACGCATTGACCATATTAATTAAAAAAAGCAAACGAGGTATAACTATTGCACCTTCGAATAAGCTAATTAACAATCTCTATTATACGATACCGGGTTATCTCCATAATTCTAAAGAACTGATTCTTGACATCAGAGGAGGATCATATGATGGAGATAAAGGTGAAGAATTAAGAATTTGGTACGTAGAAGATTTTTATGATAAACATGAGTATGATAACTCAGGAGAAATCTGTACCAATATTTATGTGAAGTACCAGAAGTAGAAAAACCTACCCGTGGTAACAGAGAAAATCAGCCTCTTCCTGCGATGAGAAAAATGACAGGAAACTATTGTTTTGGACTCAATCACAATCCTTTCTTGGAATCGAAGACAGTAAATTACATGAGAATTATATGACAACATGAAGTTGTTAAGAACATTGTAAGAACATTTTAAGACACTCTAAGACACTCATTTTTTTAGTAAATTGTACAAAAATACTCACAAAATGGTAAAATTAAGAAAAGGTGTATGTAATTCCTACCCAGTGAATATAAGAGATTTTCAACTCCCCCTGGTACTTAGGATTATTCTTTTAATCCCTACTGCGGGTCACTGAGAAAAAAAGTACTGGGTAGGACATCTACACGCTAAATCTACGAATGAGCTAATTTAACAAAGTTTTATAAGAACTTTTAAATGTTTACTGAAGCTCGTGTCGTCTGTTCTCATTTTTTTTGGCATTTTGATCCTTAAATTGTTCTTATCCTGTTCTTATTTATAGGGTAAAATTGAGGTATTTTATTTTAGGACTTATACCCAATTTTTACTACTGTGACCCCTAAAGCTGCTCTGAGTATCAGAGGTTAAGTTTTCAAAAAATATTTTAACTTCTGAAGACAAAGAATAGAAATTTTATCGCGCATGTGTCAATCTAATCACTGTAGAAAAAATCAAAGATGAAGAGCAAATTTTTACTATTGTGACCCCTAAAGCAGCTTAGAATTGAGTAATTCTAGGCTCGGCATTGTCCTTAAATTGCATCTATTTTTTGGCGAATTTGAGCCTCATTGTTTTTATTAAGGAAAATGAGTGTATTTTATTGACCTTGTGATCATGCACATTTTTGGCAGCTAATATCTGCAGATGAAATGTAAAGCTTTTTTGTTGTTGAAATATACGATTTACCAAATAGAATATGTATATACAGTTGACGCTCTCTAATTCGATCTTCAAGGGGAATTGAATTTTCATCGAATAAGGGAGCTTATCGAATATGGGAGCGTCGTTTATGAGAGTTTCTTGTTGACGGGGACTTTAAGTTTCATCGAATAAGGGAGCCTATCGAATAGTAGAACGTCGAATTAGAGAGTGGCAACTGTATTATCATTAATATCAAGAATAAGGAACCGGGAACCAGTTTAGTTTCAACTAATAATTGCTCATCCAATGAAATAGCATGAAAATTTTTTAACACTTTTCCCGGGCACACTGCGGCGAGAAACTAATTAAGTACTGTCAAATTTTGGAACATATGGTTTCAAAAAGATAAAACTACTGACAAAATGTAAATACAATAGTTCGGACTTTTTAAGCACAGTTTGATATTTCAAAATAGTTTGTTTTCTTCTTTATTAGGGAAAAGAAGATCGGTTTAGGTTTAGATTAGGTTCTTAAGGAAAGAAAATTAAAAAAAAACCGTGAAAGTGAAAACCTTTCATGTAAAATTTGGTTACAATAGCATGGAGCTTCGAACTACTTTGAAAGACATAACAACCAAGGAAAAATTATTGTTTATAAACTCTTTTATTTCCCTACTTGATTTCTGAAACCCATAGCTGTGGCTGTCATAAAGAGTTGCCAAGCTTTCTTACCCATCATATGTTCGATGGGCTGATTGTCGATGTTTTAAATCCTTTTAAAAAAACCCTCACCAGGGTTCAACAGTCTAAGTTAATTAAAATCCTAACAGTTAAATATTTACCAAAAATGTATGTCCCAATTGAAGCCCGTAAGCTCAATTGGGGAAGAAAACCCCTCTTAGTTCCAATCAACATCTATATATGCTGTCCCTGTTTTGACGGAATATTGAAAAGCTGAAGATTTTAAAGATAGGACGTACAGAATGAAGATCTCAAAGCGAGTTTTGATTGCAGTGTATTTTTGTCTTGGACAAATCAAATCTCAAGAAATAACATTTACCGACACACTCAGAAACAAGCGATTCACTGGTGAAGTCATCAAAATCTTTTCTGACTCCAAAGTTAATCATATTTCATGTTTAACACACTGCCTTGCTGCTAAGAAAACATGCAAATCTATTAATGTCAATGAGAAAATGGGAAAATGTGAATTATTGGGACAATCGAAATTGATGGATGATCATTTGGAAATGAAAAGTGACGAAGGATGGATTTACTATGGACCAGGGGAAACACCAGAGGTAAATATAAAATACGTTTTTGATAAAGGAAATCACGTACTTAGCCATACGGCCCTTATTTTTCACGAGGCTTCCCAAAGTTTTCTTTAAGGGTTGACCGAAGGATTTAGAATAAATGGATCAAAAGATTGTGCTTAATTTATGGACAGGTTTACATTAATAGTATGTTTAAAAAGGCTGTATTGTAAGTAGAATAAGTGAGTCCTTCTATGAAAGTTGGTACGGCGCGCCAAAGCGGAAATAAATACTATCTCTTTAAAACAATACTATCTTCGTTTAAAACATACTATCTTTTTAAAAAAATACTATTTTCGATTAAAACATACTATTTTCGTTCAAAAAATACTATTTTCGTTGAAAAAATACTATTTCCGTTTGAAAAAATACTATTCTCGTTTAAAACATACTATCTTCGTTTAAAAACATACTATCTTTTGTAATGATACTATCTTTTTTTAAACAATACTATCTATTTTAAAACGATACTATCTTTTTTAAAACATACTATCTTTTCGAAAACAGTCTGGAAACGAGGTTAGCACGTCTTGCCTCGGTCATTTTAAAGTTTGCATGCATGACCCACGCATGGTGGGACGGCGGGACCATGCTTGCTGGATGGTCCAATAAGATCAGCAATTTCCTTCCATTTGAACCCTATTGTTTTTAGTGCAAGGACTTGGTCTTCGTTGATATCTTTCAATGGTCTGCCACGAGTAGCCATTTTACTGTCAGTCAGGTCAGATCTTGTAGGGAGCCGGAAGCCATCTTGTTATGTTGGTCCTACATGCGGGCGGATGAGGCCATATAAAATAAACACGAAAAACCAACGCCCATTACACCGCCCTCAAAATGAAAATTACACAAATTTGAATAATCGAGGCAACCTATATTCGAAAAAAGATAGTATTTTTTAAAAAGATAGATTTTTTTAAAAGATAGTATTTTTTAAACGAGATAGTATGTTTACAACAAAGATAGTATTGTTTTAAAAAGATAGTATGAAAGATAGTAAAAATAGTATTATTTTTTAAAGATACTATGTTTTAAACGAAAATAGTATTTTTTAAGCAAAAAATAGTATGTTTTAAAAAAGATAGTATGTTTTAAACGAAGATAGTATGTTTTAAAAAAAAGATAGTATGTTTTAAACGAAGATAGTATTGTTTTAAAAAGATAGTATTTATTTCCGCTTTGGCGCGCCATAAGTTGGAGGCTTACTGGAAGGCTCATCTTTTGATAGCTATCTTACCCGAAGGTAGGGGAGGGCAACACATTATCTCCCTAGGTTGCTCTATTTTCCTTTATTTGCTAAGCATTAAACATTGAGTGAATCTTTAGGCATTCTAGAGGTAACAAATTTAAATATTCTTTTGTCAATAAAGAATTTTACCCCCTCTAATATCAAAATGCTTCCTAAGGTACTCTCACAAGGTCAATAATGACTAGAGACTTATTTCGATCTACATAAGATGTCCGATCCTGTAATGTAGTGAGCGTTTTAGGAGTCGTCTCGTTAGAACTTTCTACGTGACAGCCTTTCGACACTAACCATGGATCAAATGCTTTTGATCAAGCGTGAGACGTGAGGCCAGTGCACTCTTACCTCATCCACGATGTATTGTGGGATCGATAACTCCCCTACCATGGTATGGGTTAGACTAGGTTAAGGTACATTCGCTGGATTGCCAACTAAATCCGATATGAAGGGGAAATCAAAAATCGTCCGCTAAAACTACAATTAAGGTCAAAGTATTTGAGAAAAAAGAGAATTCCCAAAAAATCTTATAGCCGAAAACCATTTGAAAGCGCTCTAACTTGAAAGGGTATAACTTTAACTCTGAGTTTTAACACTAGACTTAAAACTTAGCAACTTAGGATCTGAGGATCCAAAAGTTCAAGAATGGTCCAATAAGGCTCAGAATATAGCCTGGAAGGGAAAACCCTCTCCTCTCCTTAATATTCGATTACTTTAGCAAATAGCCCAAAAGTGACTTTCTTGCCCGAACTTCAAATCTGTGAAAACGAGAAAATAATCGAAATTCTCAATATATTTTGACGTAGATTGTATTGTATACATAAAACTGAATGAAAGCGAGACACAAAACAACACGTTAAGGTATATACATTATTTATATCTAAAATCATGGCTCAAATTTGCCCTTTACTCTTTAGAAATACAATGGTTGCAAGAAATCAAAGATGGGACCGCAATTTTGTTATCCTAAAGAAAGAAATGGGAAACATTTCAAAGATTCAGGTATGTAAAGATCAAGCGATGAAGGTTTCTTTTGGGACCCACAATTGGGCTATTCCAGAAATAGTTTGTACGAGGTGCGACGTCTAAGGTGGTCTGGGAAATAAAAAATCCAGGGTCGTCAGTATAACGAGGTCGAAAATCAAGGGTGTTCCAAAGAAATTGGAGAAAATAATCCAAGGGGGTCCTGAAAAATTGGAAAAAATCCAGGGGGACACCTTTTTAAAAAAAAAATCTCCTCCAAATTTTTTCTGGACTAGCCCATTATTGCAATAGCGAGATTATGGATCTAGTCTTTTGAGGATGGCGGAAACGCGAGTTTGAGCTACAAAACCGAGGCCAGTAAAAGTGCAGACTTATCATTGCTTTTAATCTCCCGGCTGACGCCGGGGAGGGGCACTCGATTTCTAAACGACGGTGCCGCCAAAAAATGGTTTATTCAAAATCTGACCCTTACAATACCGAACGTTTCTGACCCTTACAGCGTAGTTTGATTTTATATCTTATTTTGCTGAAGCAACTTGATGAAAATGAGCCCGAGATATCGGCACAATGTGGAAAGCAAATAAGAATGGGTGAGAATCAAAACTATTAAGATGCATCTGACTTGCAATTCAGCACTAATAGACAAATCGGATTTAGATAAATGCAATGCATTCTGGTTTCTAGGGACTCTCAAAGGAATTATAATCTATTATAATTGATCTATTATAATTCCTTTGAGAGTCCCTAGAAACCAGAATGCATTGCATTTATCTAAATCCGATATCGTCTATTACACCCTTACATTGTATTCAGCTAAAATACCATATAAGTACCTCCCACGGGCTTCAACGACAGCCACCAGATGGATGAAAATAGTAATTTATTAGGCGAAAATAAAAAAATGTAGTGTTTCCGGAATGTGGGTGAAGGAAAAAATGCTCTCATGCGACCGGCCGGAAAAGTTTTTTTTGCTACTTTTGATAACTTAAGATCATTGAAATTGGACTTTAAAGATAAATTTTATGTACAAACTATGAATACTAATGTATCAACTACTTGTATCAATGTATCAAAAACTTGATTTACAAGCGGGGATATTTAACCAAACGACGTTTGATAGCTTGAACGGTCAACTTGATTTTCTTCATGATGAACCATTTAGATGAACCCATAGTCTGCGGCCGGGTCAGAAAAATCTTTTTTTTTCACCCGGCCGGTTTCTGGAAACACTACATTTTTTTATTTTTGCCTTAGCACAATGTTTTTATATTTTGATTTCAGTTTGGGAAAGACAAAATGAACGAGTTGTATGTTTCGAAAACAAAGACAACAGATACGGCAAATTTCACCTTCAAAGAAAAGGTCGAGTTGTTGCATTCAAACTGGATTATGTATCTGGTTACTTAAACCTTGGCTTACTACCAGGGCAAACATATTGGGGTGCTTATCCTTATAAAGAAGAACAATTTATTGGTATAATCATTTGTGATGACAGATATGATATCATTGTGCCTAATATAAAATTGAAAGCATCGAAACGTTATTATACTGTTCCCAATTATCTCCATAATTCTAAAGAGCTCGTCCTCGAGATCCCGGAGTCCCCGTATGATGGAGATAAAGGCAAAGAGTTACAGATCTGGCATTCAGAAGATTTCTTTGATAACGGTTTTGACTTAAGAGAAAAAGATAATTCCGGAAAGATTTGCGTCAATGTTTACGCTAAATTTGTATGAAAAGTTTGACTTTGAAAGAAACAAATCGTTGTAAAATATTTTTTTCATTTTAATACGTATGTTGATTGATTTTATTCTTCTAACTTTTTGTTACAACATTTGATGAAAGGTGACAGTGTCAAGCCATTGAGTTTCAAGCCCGAATGGCTAGAGGCGAAACTCCTGTATGGGAAATGAAACCACTTATTTCCCATCCAGAACGCCCGCGCGTAGTTTTTACACAAACGTCAGATTGAAACTAGAATCTATCGCTAAATTTAAAAAAATGTAGTCCTCAAAAACAAAGGAGCTGCTAGATACAATCCGTCGTCATGATTACGGCGCGTTCTATGCGCGTTTTCGATGGGAAATAAGTGGCTTCAATTTCTCTTGCCAGAAAAGGGTTTAAAGTTTCGCCTCTAGCCCTTCGGGCTTGAAATTCAATGTGTCAAACCTTTGGTGGTACTTTATTATATTGACCTCTTTATTTGTCATTATTTACTCATCCTAGTTAAAAAATATCATGAAATTGTCTTTATTTAAAATCTATGTCATAATATATTGAGAATTTTGGTTATTTCCTCGTTTTTAGAAATTTGAAGTTCGGGCGAGAAAGTCAATTTTGGGCCATTTTATAAATGTAATCGAATATTTCAATTTGGGAAGGATTTATAGACTTCCATGCTATATTCTGAGCGTTATTGGGTCATTCTTGAACTTTTGGATCTCCATAAATATCCTAAGGTTAAAACTGAGGCACAATGAGTAAACACTCGCAATCATTTTGATTTAGACAATCTAAAAACTATCGAACACAAATTTCGACCGAAAATAGCGCTGTTCAAAGTGTGTACATGTTTTTACTTTATAAGAATGTCCATGATGAAAATGGCCAGAAAAATTAAGAATAATGCTAAGAATATCACCATCATGGAATCTTGCTTCTCACAGCTTCTCAAGCTAAGAATGCCATTTTTAGAGCATTTTCAATTATAAATTGTCAATTACCCCCAAGTAATGCCATTTTATGCTTAAGACGTATGTACTAAATGTTAAATCTAATCTAAATTAGGATCCTAACCTAAGAATGATTTAAGATGATTTTAGGATGATTTTCGCTAAAAAGTTAAGAATATCCATGATGAAATGAATTTACGCCATTCTTATAAAAAAAAGCGTGTAGTGTCCTGACTCCTGATCGATAGGTTGTTCGTTTTAAACTAAATCTCTTGTAAAGTCATTTAGAGGTTCAGATGCCCGGGGGGGGGGAATACTTAGGCAAGCGAAGGGTACAGGTATGTGCTACTAATAAGGGTGCCTTTTTGGGACCTTAAAGTCCCTGTAAGGGTTGGAAAAACCAGAAAACTAAATTTCAATCCCAATAAGGGTCGGAAAAATGGGAAAATTTCTTATTTTTTCTTTTTTTTAGTCCCGCCGCTAAGGGTCCGAGGGTCAGCTCGGAACCCTAGTACACCCCCCGGTTCAAATGACACTCTCTAATTCGATTTTCGTCGAATAGTAGAACGTTACATACAGTACACGTTTTTTTTAATAAGAACAAACTATATAAGAACATAAGGCTTCGAGGCCCAAAAATTTAAGAACATTCCAAGAACATTCTAAGGCTTTGGAGACTTAAAAACGTGCATTTTCTTAAGAAATTACATCAAAATGCTCAAAAAATGCTGAAAATAAAAACATTTTAAGAACATTTTTAGGCTTCAAATCCACGGAATTTTTTGACGTTCTTATAAAAAAAAACGTGTACAGAAAGTCAACTGTAATTGTAACAATGTTGCTGGGTCAACGATGTAAACAATTAAAGACCAATTATCTAAAGTCAAAAAAAAAATAATTGGTAATCTGAATCGCATGTATAATTATCTACACTTATTTCTAAGTTTTTTCTATTATGAAAATATGCAAAAAAGAAATAGTATCATGTTATTTCTTGACACTGTAATTTCAAAAGAGAGGCGACTTGATAAAAAGCTGGACAAATTGGATTACGTTTGAGTTATAGTATGACAAAAGGTAATCAGCAGGTTTTTTGCAGTGAAATAGGACAAATATAAGTATTTTTTTCATTAAGTTGACATAATATCGTCCTATATAGAACAGTTTACAACGTTTTCAGCACTGTAGCAATGTGATTATACAATGAATGAGAAATCACAGCAAAATGACAAAAAATTTGTACTAGACAACTTTTATAATGACTTTCGTAACATTGTTATTCAACTTTGTTGTTTTTTAATGAGTGGGTTATGGAGTAAGTTTTTGGTGTGATTTTGAGTGGGTTATTTGGTCATTATACAATTTCTATCTTTTTCAAGCGTTATACCGTGAAGTCAGGTCACTTGCATCAGTGGAGGGAAACTTGCATAGCATAGACTGACTAATCAAAGCAGCAAAATTTCAAAACAAATGAACTACGCAGCTCCGCTCGCAGCTCTACTCTATATCATTTTTGTTTTGATTTAACTGTGTATTTTAATGACCAGCCAGGTCATTCGTTTGAGGGCTATGCATGTTAGCCTCCACTGATGCAAGTTACCCGATCTCGCGGTACTTTTGGAGAAGATACGGTTTTGGAATGTATTATTGAAGTACATATCATATCATAGTTACGCATGTAATTGTAACCTTTTAAGAAACATTTTGTGGAAAATAACGAAAAGATCTATTGGAAAGAAGTAAATCTTTTACCTTGATTTGAGATTTCTGTGTTGAACTAGAATGTCCTAGAGATTGATACTTTTTCTTGATCAGGAGGCGCTGAGCTTAATTCATTTTCGCTTCAAAATCTACAAATGGAAAAAGTATTCTCTTAAAATTTTATTAAATTTAACCTAATTTACTCAAAATGGATATGTATGCATATTTCTGTAGACTGCAAAATAAGCGACAAGAAAGGCATACCTTTGTCAATGCACCCAATGCCAGTGGGTAAAAAAAAAAAGTTAAATAAAAAAAAAACGAATAAAATATTTTCACAAGTACGTAATTTAGCGGTGTAGACCAAAAAGGAATGTACAAAAATTTAAATCGTTGAATATAATCGAAATTTGAATTTCAATTTTTTTTGTATTTGTTTAAAGAAAGTTTTCGAAAAATTCTTCCGAAAATCGATTGCTCAACCGATATTTTAACAACTCATTAGCGAGTCCCCGATGAAAGAAAAAATGAGAAAGGCTATTGATATGGATTAGAGGAAAATTAGCGAAAAAGAATATCTGAATTATTTAAGGTATTAATTTTTTCATACTCCCTGGTCCTTTCCCTCGAAAACTTTGACCAGGTCAATGTAGGGTATGGCATGTAAGGAGATGTGACGTAGTTAATAAAATTTCATTCTTGGATGCAAACGACTTAAAGTAGCAGAAAAGAATTATTTGAAATTTTTGGCCTATGTACAATCAAGGTCATAATATTTGAGAAAAAAGGGAAATCCACCGGGAAGCTTTTGAACCACAATCGATTTGTAAGTGCTCTAGTTGGAAGGGTAGAGTTTTAACATAAGACTTAAGACTTAGCACCTTAGGATCTGATGATCCAAAAGTTCAAAAATAGTCCAATAAGACTCAGAATATAGCCTGGAAGTTTGCCAACCCCTCCCAAATTGAAATGTTCGATCAAATTAAAGAGATAGCCCAAAATCGACTTTCTCGCCAGAACTTTAAATCTTGAAAAGCGTTAAAATGACCGAAATTCTCAATATATTATGACCTTTATTGCAGGCGGCATGTAAAATGTTTCTTTACAGGAGTCATTTCTATAGAATTTTTGTCAAAGTCGACCTTTTGCGAAGCGTAAACTAATTTTTACGATATATATAATTTCATTCTAGAGAACACATAAAAAACAAGGATGGAGATTATCCAATTATTCAAATCTTTGCTTTCTCGTTTTATATTTCTGTTACACGGTGTTGTGTCCGCATACTTAATAGTCCAGAACAACGAAGAGCCGCGGTACTGGGCCTGCACTATACCGGTATTCTTGTTAATATTCGAAGCAGCATACACATTAATCGTGCGGAAAGGTCAAGAATTTACTTATTTCTGGCCAAGTGGATTACTTTACATCTTAACTATGATCCCAATAATATGGGCTATTGAATTAGAGTTATTAGATGAACGTATTGAAGAGGCAAACCGGGTTCCAGTCCCTTTATTCATTTTGCCGGTACCGACGGCCGCTTTAAATGGCAGCAAGGCACCACCAGTGACGCCAAAACCATTAAGTATAAATATCTCAAATGAGGTCATTGGTAAGAAAGTAGGGGAACTGGGTATAATTATTGGTTTGATCACTGGCCGTTGGTTGATGCCACGTGGCAGTATGACACGTGATCAGTTATCTGCATTGCTATTGGGTTACGTTGGAAACGCTGCGGATATTCTAGGTGAGTTGTTTTTGAAAAGTTTTTTTTTCAATCGTTTTTAATCTGAACTGAAGTTCCATTCTCAAAAGAACTAAAATTATAGAGGGTCGCATGTATATTTTGTATTACTTCAGGATGTACCTACACTTTGTGTTTCTTTAAAGAGCTTTATCGTATTAAGTACAACCGGAGGGGGGGGGCACTCAAGGTAAGCGACCTACTGTATATGCAGCCCTTAAGGGTACGTTTTTCAGGTATCCCAAAGTGCACTGTAAGGTCGAAATGAGAGAAAGTGCACTGTAAGCGTTTAAAAAGCTTTTTGGGGGAGAAGTTAGAAAAATCTGACCATTTTTTGCGTTAAAATGGAAAAGATAATAGATTTTCCGCCCGAATTTACTTTAAGTTTGCCAAATTCTTCTCTGCACTGTTAGTGTCCGATTTTAAAGGCTAAATTCTGGTCCGCACATTAGGTAGTTTTCATATAGAGTGCTTCCTCCCCTACAAGAACATTATTGGTGCAAAAGATTTGTGACCAGGATTTTGACAACCAATTTAATTTCTTCAATACTCAATACGTTTAACTGGTAGCATACTAAGACCTTGCCGGGAAAGAAAGAGCATCCTTAAATCTACAAGTTCACTATTTCTTTAATGGGCTTTTCCAGAAAAAAAAATTTGAATATGGGGGGGGTAGGAGGATATAGCATTTCTGGGAAATTTACCACCGGACATTGTGACTTTTGACCCCCGGATAGCAGGTTTAATCCCCTGGACAAGCATCAGTTGACCTCCTGCACATTCAAAATTACCCTCAAACAGGGCAAAATTACCCCCAAACAGAGCAAATTTGCTGCCCCCCCCTGGACAAGGCAAATTTTGTAGATTTTTCACTCTCCCCGGACACTATATCCTCCACCCCCCCCATGTACGGACATTTTCTGGAAGAGCCCAATTGCGACCATTTTAAACTTTTGAAACTTATTAATTTGACAGAGCTTTTCGAGACATTTGAAGAGGATGATGTAAAAACAAGTCGATCACTAACATTAGCCGTCATTGCAATTTACACGTGGGCCATCCTTCAATTCACCTTGGTGACTACAGCGACTCTTAAAGATAAGAAAGATCTAGAAGAAGATCTTGAGAAGCAAATACAACCACCGAAAAAGAACCAGGTAGTTTTCTTTATGCCGACTTTTTTATAATTGAAACACTCTGCTCCTAAACTTTTCAATGTAGCCATCGTCAACGAGTGTGATGAATTGCGTGCTTCTCGTAACCTCATGGGTCAGAAGAAAAAAAATTAGTTGCTAGCTCTCGTGGGAGCGAAAAAATTCTCGTGGGTAGTTCCAATCCAATCTAGACTTAAAGAAATAGGGTTCACAGTAGACTGTAGACTCATCGTCAGATTTCGAAGAAAAATGTTTTTCTACATATGACTTGATCTCATTTTAAGAGTAAATTTTCTTTTTTTGGAAAATTGCTCTGAGGTTCGGGAAATAGGAATTATTTTTGAATGTAGATCACGATTGGATATGACTGATTGCACCACCTCTAAGATACAGTCAACTGACGTATGGCTCAAGGCGTCTCTGTAACCCTTTATTACTTTTTCACCTCAAAACTAGAGTGATGTGACGTAATTTGAATGAAACAATGAAAGGATCAAAAAGGTGGTTAACAGCTCAGCTCCTTTACTTTATTCTTCATCTATCTTCAGATTGCACCGACCCGCAAAATATCTGGTACCGAGATCCATCGTGACAAGCACGTACAAAAGAAGTACATAGAAGACGTAAGAACGCGAAAAGTATCTGTCGAAAACCGAGAACACAGAGGTCGCGGTCGCAAAATATCAACAACAAAATCGCCAACAGAATCAAAACATAAAGCGATCAATTCAGAATCTTCAGTTCAAATGAACGAGCGAACAAGACGTCGAGAGCTACACGGTGAAGTGTTCCAGATCCTCGTCACCTTAATGATGCAAGATGGACCATTCCTTGTGTTACGTTTATACCTTATCATTCAATATAACGTTGTGAGTGAAATGCATATTTTCTTTACATGTAAGAACGCTATAGTGTCTGTCTTGCTGGTGTACCGGCTCTTGATTTTGACGTGCCGTGGTGAAGATATAGAAACGGATCTATATCGTGAAGAAGCAGCCGCTAAACTACATAATGTACAGTTAGCTATCATGGCAACACATATTGAAGAAGAGACGCATAATATTCGAGTACAATAAACGAGAAGTCTGAAATTGGCATTTCTTTCATTATTGAATAAAAGGTTCAGCGGGGACATTAAAGTTGGTCACAAAAAGTTCATGATATATAATTTCCAACAACGCACCCAAGATGAGACAGATTTGTCGATGAGTCACAGAACATTCAAGTACAGATTATTTTGGTCGTTGTGTAAGAAGTCCAGTGACGGGATCTTTAACTACTGCATGATCACGGTTCTGACCATTGAATTCGATGTCCAGAAGAAAAGGTTAAAATCGAATGGGTTATGTTAAAAAAAGTTTGTACCCCTTATGTTGAGGTCTTTTTTGGGAAAAGCGACCCAGATTTTTTTCAATTTTTCAGGAGACCCTTTGATTTGTTTTCTCATTTTTTGGACCACCCTGGATCGGAGTTAAATTACCACCCTGGATTTCCCACCTCGTTTTGCTTACCACTCTGGATTTTTGCACTCTAAAAATCAGAACTCCTTGGATTTTTGTATTTTCCAAACCGCCCTGGACGTCATACCTCCTCAATAAAATGGAAAAGCAAAATTTCCAACTTTTCCAACTTTAAGTCGCAACTATAACAATGCACGGAATCTCGTTCAAGCTTACTTCTAAGCGGTTCCTTTTCCCACCGAAACAAAATCACTTATAGCCCTGGGCGATGATATTTCATTCTAAAATTGCTTGTAACTATTATTTGGTTCCTTGGGAGGATTTATATCAAAATATTATGCCTTGATCCATTCATGAGTTAAATAGTGTGTGTCTACTTCTACTGCTGTGAATGTATTATTTCTAAGATGCATGTAAATATTGGTTTTTGTAAATTAAAAATCTTTGTAAATTACTTTAAATAAGATAAAGTACAAAAATGAAAAATCCAAAAAGCTGTTTTTCCTTACTCTTAGGTTCCAAATAAACGGCCCCCCCCCCGCTTGTTAATTTTTCGAAAATTTTCCAACCCCCCCGGACAGTGGCGTTGTGGGAAAATTTTTCTGGAGGGGCCAAAGTCAATTTTTTTAAATGGCGCCCCCCCTTCAATTTTCCAAACTGGTGCCCCCACCCACCAGTTTCTAAACTTTTACTAATTCATTTGCCTACGCATTATGACGAAGGGAATATTTAGTGGAGAAGAGTAGATATATCTTTGATGAATGGAAAAGCAGGCCCCACCATGGTTGGGGCCGACTAGAAAAATTTTAAAAATCGACTGCCAAGACACCCTAAATCACTAAATAAAAATAGACAAATTTGACACTTGCTAGAGGGAAAAGAAACTTAAAGAAACAATGTAAAATGCGAGCGAAGCGAGCGAAAAATTGATGTTCTATGATTTCAATATTGTTGTCAGCAAATTGGTCTTGGGGCGCAGTTAGATTTTCATTTAATAATGCTATATTATACACAAAAAAACTTATAAATAAGCTAGATTGCAAAGAAGTTACCAGTTAAACTGTATTGCGAGCGAAGCGAGCGAAAAAAATTGAAAGCATTTTAAGATTATCTCAGTAAAGTTGGTCCTGGGCGCAATTTAAGGCGCATAAAGTATGATTTTTAAGATTGGGGCGTTTAAAAAAATCTCTTTTGGCGCCCCTTGCTCTTCGGCGCCCCTTCAAAAAAGCTCCGCTGGGGGGGCCATGGCCCCCCCGGCCCCCCCTGCCACAACGCCACTGCCCCCGGACCTTATTAATACCCCCCGTTTATTAATCTCTAAGAATATTTTCAGCTGTCAAAGAGAAGGCCCCTTATTTTGCTCTAAATAGCCTGATTTTAGCCTATTTTTACCTTATTTTTGGGCTGCAGAAGTACAATTTCCAACCCCCCCGGCAATTAGGTCCCCCCCGTTTATTGAAATCTAGAAAGTTTTCCAACCCCCCCCCCGTTTATTTGGAACCTAAGAGTATTTTTTTAAATAATTTGCTCATTAAATGGTTAGCTAGAATTTCAAATTCAAAAACATGTACCATCACAAGGCTGTAATTTTGCAAAAACCTTAGAAAAAAATAATAACATACCTTGAACTTCAGAAGACATTAAGCTAATCGAACTATAGGAAATTTTAGTCAATTCTTAACACCACTATAAAGCATTTAAAAACCAAAAATCTCGACAATTAAGAACATTACAGGATGAGCCTTTCTATTTCTAATAACGTTTGTCTTTAGGTGCAAAAAAAAAGATTGGGATGGTTTTAGGGTGGTAAAACGGACAAAAATTGCCCGCGCGGCAATTGGCGGCTACAGTCGAAAAAGTGTATTGAAATCAGTGAAACCAAACGCGTAACTTTGAATTCCAATTAGTACTGGTTCACCCACCTATACTTGATTCAGCTGACATGGAAATACACAAATGCTCTATTTTCATAACAAACTAATAATAAGGGCGTATAGTATTGATGTTAACTGAACAAAATTATTTAGCTTTACAAATATCAGTGGGAAAGATATGAATTTTTCTCTCAAATAAATTTGGATGGAATTCTGATAGAATTTAACATTGCATTCAACTGGGCTGCAGGTCGGTAGCAGGTGAATTGAAAATAAAAATGTTGTTGGAAGTAACTTTTGTCATTTTGTCATTCTCTCTTGTTAGCGCAAGAAGTAAGTATACAAAGGCATTGAGATCACGATTTTTACCATAAAACTGCTCTTAGAATTAAGCTTTTTTTCGATTTTTTTATGCTCGAATGCACTTTTTTTTCGACCGTAGTCACGCGGTCAGGTGCGTGCCACTTTATTATTTAATTTACCACCCACCCTAAACTCGATCCAATCCTTTTTTTACACTTTTTTCTATTGTCTTTAGGTGCGAAAAAAAACTGGGACGGTTTTAGGGTGGTAAAACGGACAAAAAATGCACACGCGCCGCAATCGGCAGCTACGGTCGAAAAGGGGTATTGGACTGACACAGATTTAAGAATTATACCTACCAAGTCTTTTTATCTTTTGTGTGTGTTAAAGAAGAGATGACGAAGTAATACCGATAGTGAAAGGTATTTCAAACAAAGAAGGAGTCCTGCCCCATTTTTCTGAAGCGATTTTCAAATTCAACTAATTTGCTGAGTAATATTATCATTATCCTTATCATCTTACGATACAAACAAACTATATAAGAACATAAGGCTTCGATGGCACAAATGTTAAGAACAAGTTAAGAACATTTTAAGGCCAAAAGCACCAACATCAAAAGTCAAAATATCATCCAATATTATTTTTCAGGCTGCTCACAAGGAAACCACTATTACTGCAGACAGTACCAACAGAACCCTCATTATTATTGTCGTTACCAATGGGCGAAACAAAATTGTCCGCATATGTGTGAAAGATGCAATAACAGTAAGTAAAATTGATTGATATTGATGTCTGTCACGTGGTTCAAGTCAAGATGACCTTTAATAAGGGAAGAAATTTCCCCGGGGTAGAAATTTTCGCAGAAAATATTTTTGCTGAATTTAATTTCACGTTTTTTTTTTTTGATAAATCCCCGAAAATAAATTCAGCGAAACATGAATATTCTTAGGATTAAAAAATAATCACCTTTGAAATTTATGGCAAAATAGACCTTCCCGTGAAAAAATGTCTTAAAGAGTAGAGACGTCACTAAACTTTTCCTAAGGCAAACACGATGCAAGAGGAGGATTCGGGATGGTGCAGCCTACAAACTTTGTTTAGCTTTGGGAAATTGTAAGGTGGTGTAATGTTTTTTGGGAGGAAAGGAGAGCTAAGCCCCTGAACAAGGATATGCCGTGCTCATTTGAGGGTTAGCGAGTTAATGTATCTACCCTTTTGAGGAAGGCAAAACCACTATTGCCATAATGGTGTAATAGACCTTTTCGCCACCGATGTTATTTTACATGCAAGCAGTCATTTTTCATACAAATCATAGATTGCCGAAACAGATTTGCATAGTTTTGCATATAAATGACATCATTTTCGAAATGGTTTATCTTTTTTCAATCTATGATTTGTATGAAAAATGGCTGCTTGCATATAAATGACATCAAAGGCGAAAAGTTCTATTACGTTTATTAAATCGAAGGATACGATAAACCACCAGGCCTATGACACTAACCTAAAGTAAAACAAACTGGATGAAGACCTTTTTTCGGATGAATCGACTTTCTATTCAAGCTTCAGTTCTCCTTCTTCTTCTCTTTGCAGACGTTTGTAGAGACAATAGCTACCAATGCGAGAATTACCGGCCAAACAAAGACATTTTATGTGGATATCCATGGCTGAAAGAGAATTGTAAACAAATGTGTGATTTATGCCCTGATATTGGTGAGAAATTTGTTTCATCTGGCTGAGGAAGAATTCCATTCCAACTTTATACTACAGTGGAGTCTCTATAACTCGAACTTCTACAACCCGAGTATTTTATTAACTCCATAACTCGAAATTTCCTTCACTCTTTGAACGAATTCACGTTCCTCGTTCGTGTTCGAATATAAAGACTCCATTATATTTATCACAGACACACTTTGAATTATAGAAAACTAGAAACAATTATCATATTGTAAAATTTACTGCACTTTTGTCACTGGTGAGAACGTTACTGTCAATGGAGTATTCCTACAGTCTCAATAACTAGAGCACCGTATCGTGAACAAAAATTTGTTAGAGTTAAGGAGACATTTGAATTATAGAATTGAAGAGACTCTACTGTAATAGCTTGCTGACCTGTAAATAGGAGAAATCGAAATGCCTTTTTATTGCGGTTATATATATTCTTTTCCGGTTACTGAGAAAGGGGTGTTGAATACTTCGAAAAAGACGACTCTAAAGTTTTGATTGACTGTTTCGCTTGGAACCCGAAGTAAATTTTACTATCAGATTTCCCAACCTACTTTTCCTCCTACTTTCACTGTTCCGCTTTATGTCCATTGGTCCTGTAAAGCTTCATGATCTGAAGAGCCTTGTAAGAGGAATCATGTTAATATAATTTCGATGTTAATTTCAGGACCAAAATGTAAAGATCACCGACACTGCGAGAGCTATCGTCCAAACAAGAAATATTATTGTACACATGAATGGACTCAAAAGAATTGCAAAACTCTATGTGGACTATGTCAAGGTAAAAATAAGTGGAAGTAAGCCCAATGTTGGCTCAAAACATCTTAACAATCCCATAGCCAAAAATAAGAAAGAGCTTGCATAGTGTCCTCCCCCTGGATTCAGATAGGGGTGGACTTTTGAAAGAAGACCAAGTATGGGGGAGAAGAAACTTTTTTGGAGCCAGGGGTGGGACAAATTTAGGGAGGGGAGAAGGATTTCACAGATCATCCAGAGGAGGGGAGCAACTTAAAGGCCCTTTTTCTTGCTTTCAGATATAAAAATTTGTAGTAAAAAGTATCAAAATGAGCAATTTTTAAGTAAAAATCCAAAGTTGAAGGCATATGAGCCCATCGAAAATATTGAGAGCCAGTGAGCGAAAAAAATTTTCACTTTAGATATAGAGGGGGTAGACCCTGAGTGTCGGCTTGGATTTGTGTTCACTCTGTGTTGTATCTTTCAGAATTAATTAATTCTTTAAAACGCCCCTTGAATTAACGCCCCCCATTGAAGGGAAATTTTTCACTAAACACACCCTTAAAGAAACGGGGTGTTTATTCGAAGAAATACAGTGTGTCAATACAATGATATCAGCCACTTGTCACGTGTTCACTCGAACCTTAACCTATTCCATACTTTTATATTTTTAGTCAAAACAACAACACGACCTACAACGACAACGACAACGACTCCTCCGACTACAAGAAGAACCACTCAACCTCCTCAAACAACGGAACAACCGGGATCCGGGGATGGTTCCGGCAATTTTATGGATAATGAGCATTTTGAATTCGATAACTAAAGAAGGGAAATTCACTGTGTAATCACGAAGAACCGTCTTTGATATCTGATATTGTGTTAAGTTTATGTAAATATTGAAAATGAAGAATTACAAAATAAATTGATTTTGTGACAGTTGCTCTTTTTTTTATTTATTCAGCTATCTCCCACAATCTAACCCTTATTTTCTAATTTCAGAACTTTTTATCCGACGTTTTTAATTACACGTTTTTTTCTATAAGAACATCCAAAATGATTTAAACCTTCAGATGTTCAGATGTTCAGATGTTCTTAGCTTTTCAAGTTTCATGCCTAAAAATGTTCTTAGCATGTTCTTGTTTTCAACATTTTTTGAGTAAATGTTGTCCATTTTTCTAATAAATCAGGTGCTTTAGAGTCCACAGCTTATAATGTTCTTAATTTATTCTAAAGATTTTGGCCATCGAAGCTTTTATGTTCTAATATAGTTTGTTCTTATAAAAAAACGTGTATCAAAGGTAAAATTTTTGTATACCCATTTATTACTTTATGAGAACACAAGACTAGAAAATGTGATTTTAAGCTCTTTTTAAGACTAATTACCTTATCGGCCCTTTTCACACCGGCCCTTATTACGCCATGAGCCCTAAAATAACGCCAATAAGGGCCGGCGTAAAAAGGGCCGATAAGGTAGTAAACATTTTGGCCAAATAATCGCAAAAATTAAGAAAAGTTAAGCCTCAAACAAAATTGACCGGTTTTTATGAAAGAACATTCAAAACTGAAATGAACGTGTTAGGAAACAGAAATTTAAACTATTAACTCCATTATCAACTATTATAATAATTGTATTGTTTGGATCGATCCACATTTTGAGTATAAATTGAACATTTGAAACCAGCATGAACGTGCGTTTCGAATTTTCGAACAAGACGCTCGTAAAAGTGTTTTATTAAACGCGAAAAAAACATCCCGTGAACGAAAATTATCGAAACAGTAAGTGTATTCAACCGTGCAAAGAAAACCCAGCAAAAATAAGAATTTGATCAAAATGAAGCCAAAATAAGAGTTCTTTTTGGAAAAACTTATTCAAAATATCGAAATATTAACTGAGTGCAGTTTTAGGGAATTTGTGAGATCCTAGAATATCATAAAATCGCATAGTCACGCATATATGAATAGATCGTGAAAGTTGCAAAGTTGCGGCCGCTACAGCGTAAATCAAAATGCGCATCGGAGCGTGCAAATTAGTTCAGGTCGAATGAACTTGACGTAAACTTCTCTGCAGGAACAAGATTGCTGCAGAAATCTATTAGCTGGAGCTCGAATAGCTGAATTCAAAGTGAAAATCAAAATTTAATTGAATTAATTAATAAAATTATAAAAATTTTGCGTAGTAAAGCTTTCTTTTGATTTGGAATTGTTGTTGTTGATTTTTTGATCCACTCCTTAATATTTAATTATCTTGCTTTATGACTTTAATTGATTCTAAATGAGCACTTAGCAAGGAAAAGATGGTGCGGAATCGATATTTATTATTTTTGGTATTAGTGGCGCTGCAATGTGTGGTTACCATACAAGGTAAAGACATTGAATTAACATTTAGTTATCCGATGTATCATTGCTTTTGCGGAGGGTATACCAAAAATTTTTAATAGGCATTGGATATACAACTTGCTGTTTTCTCAATAATTTCACATGGTCTAATCTTGGCAGAACGCCATGTTTGGCAGCCTTTACTGCAGTAACATCAATATTGCTTTCTTTATATCAAATATCTTCCTCTCCCAATAATGTCTAGACCAAATCTTTGGGGATAACAATTGTTTTACAGACAGGGCTTTTTGCATCATTCTTTTTTAAATCTTTGTATCGTACTGTGATGTAAAACATTTACATAGAACCCTACAAGCATCTAAACTGCAGTTTTCGTTGAAAAGCCATTTGTAGTCCATTTCTCTTCGGCCAAAATACAAAATAAAAAATCATTTGATTGAGGACTTTGTCTTTGAAAACCGTGAGTCTTTTAGTAAATTTAAAATCTTTAATTGAGAAGCCCTCGCAAAGTTCAAGAAAACACGGTTTTTTATAAGAAAAAAACTATATAAGAGCATACGGCTTCGATGGCCAAAATATTAAGAACAAGTTAAGAACATTTCAAGGCTTTGCTAACACTTGATTTCTTAGGAAAATGGGCAAAAATACTAAAAAAATAGAAAAAATAAGAATATGTTAAGAATATTTTTAGGCTTGAAACTCAAAAAGCTAACAACATCCGAAAGTTTCAAAAATGTCGGATGTTCTTATAAAAAAACGTTTATGATCCATCCATTCTGAATATCTAGACTTGAATATCTCCCAAGACTGGGTTCTTCAATAAAAATATATACCCTACTATATGACTGAGACATCATTTGTTTTCGACACACAGGTCAACCAAACGCTAAGAAACCACTAAGTGAAACATTCATCTCAAGCCTTCATCTGGACGAAGGGAACATAGACAACCAAGATGATCCACAGATACAAAACTTACGAAAAGCGCGCTCCGCGATACAAGAAAACGGTGTAAGATATGCGCGCCATATCGAACAAAAAGTGAACGATGATGCGCGGATGTTGGAAAAACTATCGAAACTATTCGAAGAGATTGATGATGACACTGGAAACGTCAACAAACGATCCATCGATGTTGGAGGTAGCAAGATGTCGAAAGAAGGAAAAGCGTTACATAGAAAATCGTTGCATGATTTATCGAACGCAAGATCGAAGACGTTGCTGCATGGTAAGTTCGGAATAATTCTGATTATCATAACTGTTTATGTTTTCGCTAGTTAGTTAGTTTGTACGTTCAGTTGTTACATTTTTTCTTTTGAAAAGGTGGATTTCAGTCTTCATCAACAGATTTGTATTGCTTCTCCGGATAGAGGCCATAAGTAGAACTTATGTAGGTCAATATCCACCATTTCATGGAGATTCATAAGATTTTTCGATAAGAGGCAATTGGTAAGTAGTATATAATGCACAAGTATTTTTAAGTGCCTTAAATTAGGGTTGGAAAAGGTTGGATACTTAAGCGCTTTGACCATAGTGAATTTTCAATATATAACACCTACAAAATATAAATTTCTACTTGATGTAGCACACAAAACTGTGGCATTTTATTTTTATACATTTTCTGTTAAGCTAATTATCCTTTAGTCTGAAAATTCAAGAATCGCAAGGTAAAAATTTGACGAAGAAGAAAATGAAGACCTTTGCGGAGAAGAGTATTTCAACTTTGAAGAGCTTATTTTCGGCGAAGAAAAAACATTTTGAAATTTTTTTTGCGGTAGATGGTGTATCTTTTACCGAACTAAAAATAAATTTCACCCTCACTTTAAGGCATGACAAATAGTTTTTCCAAGATATTTTTTTTTGGAAATTTTGCCAATTTCCAGTGGGTACCCACACTTTTTAAAGAATTATTTTTTATTATTATTTATTTTATTAAATTATGTAATAGTTATCGGACAGTTGCGAGTACAATATGAGAAATATTTTACGAGTTCCGAGATTTTTCCGTACAATATTTTCCGAGCCTTTAGGCGAGGAAAATATACGGAAAATCCGGAACGAGTAAAATATTTCCATATTGTACGAGCAAATGTCTGATAACTGGTTTATCGGTGACCCAAAAAAATGCACTTTTTGTGTTGGAAAAAAGCGCAGGGCATTTTTGTAGCAAAGTGACGTTAGATTGCTGCTACCGCTACAATGCAACAACATCTTTTCGTCAATTTATATTTTTACATGTAAAATACAAGATATATTGTACTCTTTTTAACCAATCAGATTGCAGATATTTTTTGGATCGCCGATAAAATTATAATTAATTTATTTGGCTTAAAAAACCCCATGGAAATTGCCATTTTAGTTATCTAATCTACCAATCTTCACGATAACCTTATCAACAAGTATTCAGCATTTCTTTAAATTCATTCCATTGTAGATCAAAGCAGTTTGATTAGCCAACCACGCAAGACATCCAATGAGAAAAAGAAAACTAAGAAAAACGACGTTGTGTTGATTTCCAAAAACGCAGAACAGTCGAATAAAATAACCAGATCTATCAACGGCATACGAAAGAAAAATAAATTGCCGAAATCAAAGCAAGAACAAAATGTTCCTGAATCAAACAATCAAAGGTCAGTTGACCAAGAAATAAAAACGTCGTCATTACCAAGTGGAAAAGCTGTTAAAAGAGAAGTACGACATGTGATCAAAACACATGAACAAAACAAGACAAACGATGTAAGCTCTAAAAATCTACACGAGAAAAGCCATAAACCAACACGAGAATCTGGTACTATCAACCCTTTGAAAACGAAGGATATAAAGGAGAGAAAGAAATCATCGAAAGTTCCAACGAATAACGATTACAGCAGTCTTTTCCACAATAAAGTGAAACGTTCCATTGATGAAGATGAGGAGGAAATGACAATTCGGAAGGATGATGACAAAACGAAGGGAAACGAGAAAGAAATACATGGATTACCAGAAGCTTTAGGTATGTATATTTTCCTCTCAAACTTGTTCAGAATTTCTCAGCCTGAATCACAGACAACTTCAAAATCTCAGGTAGTGGTTGATCCAGGGGGGGGGGTACTAGGGTTGCGAGAATTTTCGACCCTTAGCGGGACAAATTTGACCAAACTTTGATCTTTCAGGGCGTAAAAAGTTGAAATTTTCTGATTTTTCCGACCCTTAGTCAGTCTGTGCCACTAACTCGATTGGGAAGATTCTTCCGAAATGGGAAGAACCTTCCCGAACGGGAAGAACTTAATCTATTTTTTTCTGCCCGTTTTGGAAGATTCTTCCTCTTTGGGAAGTTGAAAATTGACTGAATCTCGGCGCAGCTGTACGATGACCGGCGAAAGTTGAAACTTTTTGGAGGTGAAGACGCATCAAATTTTAAGGTTTTTTACCAAAAGAAAAGTAGACTTTACCGTAGAAATCTTGTTAAATTGTGAAAAAACTGCGTAAACTTCCCAAACGGGAAGTTCCAACCCGATCGAGTTTTCCTTAGTTTCTCGCTTCTTCCCGATCTGGAAGTCCGTTAACCCGGTTGGGTGTTAAGTTAATTTCCCGTTCGGGAGGATTCTTCCCATTTCGGAAGAATCTTCCAATTTTGGAAGAATCTTCCCGATCGAGTTAGTGGCACAGACTGTTAGTGGGACTTTGGAAATCCAAAAAAAGGTACCCTTAAGGGCGGCACATAACGTACCCTCCATTTTCCTAAGTACCCCCCCCCGGGTGGTTGATAGACGCCTAAAGATTCTTTAGATTAATGTTCAAGGAGAAAATTGAAAATATATATGTTCAAAAGCATATTGAAAAAAACTTGTTCTTTTGTTTGAAATTTTCCTTCCGGAAATTGGGATATTTCTTTGTAGAGCACTCTTTAAGGGTCTAAATGTCACTCGCCCACATTTTTTTCGATACCAAGACTGGACTTAACGTAACTTTACATGAGATTTACATAGCTTTACTGTGTACATTGTATGTCTGTTAAATCCCTCGGGACTAAGGTAAGTTAACAAATTCATTGGACTTCGATCATGGAATGTGTGTTGTCATTCGTTTATTTCAGCCACAATTTTCGATATCAAGAAGTTCAAGCGTGAAATAAAAGAGGAAGAGCACAAGCAAACTGAAGACAAGAAAGAACATCAGCGATACAACCCCAGAGCTGTCATCCTTAAGCGTCAAGCACGTGACAGAGTCGTTCCAAACATTCCTCTACCTTTCCTTAAAAGTCCAATCACCAAAGTCAGACGTTTCGTCAAGAAAATACAACTTGCTGAAAAGGTTGGTCAACCTCAAGATAAACATAACCAAGAACCAATAAGAAAATCAAAAGTCATCACCGTGAAAAGCAAAAATAAAACAGAAAATCGAACGCAAAGGAAAACAATAATAGTAGCTCCTAACATTCTTTCTTCAATCATAAAACAACAAGAAGTAAAACAAGAGCCGGTCGGCAAAATAGGTAGCATCGGAGACGAACAGACAGCAACATTGTCTAAGAAGAACCAAACCTCGACTGAAGGTGATAAACAGGTAGAGAGGGCATCAAGGAGTGTGAGTGAAGAATCAATAGACTCCACCAAGGGAAAGAAGATTATTAGTACACAGCGTAATGAATTATACGGAAAAACAATCCCGTTTGAAGAACTGAAATCTTTGGACATTGTGAGGAGAGCGTTGACTGATGAGCAATTCAATCGATTGAGATTCTTAGATGACCAAAAGGTAAAGATTTTCATACGTGAGTCATGATTGAAAGTGAAAGAATATGGCCAGTACTCCCTTTCGTACAGTGGGGAAGTTAAAGAGACGGGGTAAATTTGAAAAGTAAGTCCGGGGCCGAGTAAACAATGATGGACGGGTTTTGCTCCAAACTCTTCCAACGCTTATTTTTCTGTAAACCGATTTGATGACAGAAAACCCACGCATACTGTATTACTTCGAATAAAAGCCCCCCTTCTTTTAAACGCCCCCTCGAATAAACGCCCCTCCTAAAAGAAAAAATTATTTAATAAACGCCCCCTTCGAATAATCGCCCCTTTAGGAGAGGAGCGTTTATTAGAAACTTGTGACTTCTACACTAGTGTTAACTGGGTTTGAAAAGAAAGATTTTAGGCATTTCTTGTAACCAGAGCATTTTTCGATGCAATTTTAATCGTTGAACCAAAGAAATTTTGCACTAAAATCCTGATAAAGAACTAAAACAAAGTTTATATTTGCTTTAAATATTCGACTATAGACTAAAATACTTTAATAAACACCCCCTTCTTTTAAACCCCCTCTCGAATAAACGCCCCTCATAAAATCAAAAAAATTAAATAAACGCCCCGGGCGTTTATTCGAAGTAATATGGTATATATTTTCCTACGTTTGCCATCCCTGTAACGGACAATAACATCGTCTAGTACAGTGGCTACTCACCGACTGTTTTCTTGTATCTTGAAAACCTTATAGAAAGGTGCTCAGTCTTAAAATAGCACAATCCAGGGGGGGGGGGGGTCGGTAGTAAAATCTCAGACATAATGACGTTTACTACGGTGGTGGTGTGACGACAAATCGAAAAAAACTTTTACTACCCAGGGCTGCCCAGGGTTGCTAAATACTAAAATGGGTGGTATCTATGTGTTAAATGTTGAAATATTTTTACTACCTGGGTAGTTAAAACTGGTAAGATTAGCAAATTTTAGCTTTTGTAATAATTCTTTTAATTTTTTGGATGAAATCTGAAAATTGTTATAAATTTCTGTTGGAAAGTTGTTTGCTGCAAACAAAAAATTCTCGAAATTTTTTGTTAATATAAAAAAGATTTTAATTCTAAGGGCAAAACATTAGATTTTGCACTAAGTGAAAAATGTGTCAGAGAAATAATCATTTTTTAGCTTTCTTTGTAAATAAGTCCGAAAAGCAACCAAAAAATAGGTGGTCTCAATGACAAATTGTCTCAAAAACTTTTACTACCAGGGTAGTAAAATACCTCTTCCAAGAGTCTGGGTATGGTGGTATGTAAAAATTCGAAAAAAATCCTTTTACTACTCATATATGTCTGAGATTTTACTATCGACCCCCCCCCTGCACAATCGGGAGTTATGATTGGGATTTATTTCAAACATCTACAATCGGTACCGAAATATTTGGTGTTTTAATGTTTTACAGAATTTAAAGCTCGGGTAAGAATTAGGATTTCCATATACTTTCACTTTGTTTCATTAAGGCACCTTACTCTTAGGTTAGGCTGGAAAATTGTCGAAATTTTAATAAACGGGGGTACCGAATTGCCAAGGGGGGTTGGAAATCCCCAAAAAGGGAAATATAGGCTAAAATTAGGCTATTTAAAGCAAAATAAGGGGCCTTCTCTTTGACAGCTAAAAATATTATTTGGAACCTAAGAGTAGGTGACCTAAAAATCACTTGCGGTTCAATCCTAAGGATCCCAAGTCATAAGTCTCATGTTAATAAGTCTCACGTTAAAACTCAGAGTTAAAAACTTTACGTTCCAACCGTACTTTAAGGCGCCTAGAAATCACTTGCGGTTTCAAAGTTTTGAGAGATTTCTTTTTGCCAAGTATTACAGAGAAGAAAAGTAAATATTTTTGAGTGTATCAATATGATTAATTTCTCTACCTCAATTCCATTTTAGGCAAAAAGCTTATTCGAATCTGACGAAAACAAGTTCTTGAAAAACTTGACAAAGGATGGCATATACTACGATACCAGAAATAAGAGGTTTATCCTGAGTGCAGATGCATCAAGGCTTGCCGAATTCACAAAGAATGTCACTTTAAAAGACTCGACCGAGGAGCTAGCAATCTTAAAAAATAATATCACCAAGCGTGAAATCATACTAGACTCTGATCCAGATATCGTTACAAAAATGGGAGGAAAAGAGGCTAAGATGGAACAAGATGCAATTAAAAAGGCAGAAGAAGTTTATAGATTCGCGAGACAGATTCTCGACATTGTTGGCGATGAACCGAAAAAGAAATCGAAACGTGAAACTGGCGAAGAGCCTGAACACAAAAAAAGTAACGGAATCATGGGTATGTGGACCGCACTTGGTTCAAGTCCCGAATTTGTTCCTGAGCTTGTTAAAAGAGACACATCTACTCCTTCCCATCACGCTGCACGGAAAATGAGTTTGGATGAAATAAGACAGAAACGTCAAGAGTTCAATTCAAAGAAACGTAGAGCATTGATAGCGCTTGATGACAACGAACGTCATCAAATCAACCAAAGACACGCCGAATCACCACTTTCTATAGCGGAAACAGGAAATCTTGGTTCGGTAAACTTACGAGAAGTACGCAAAGACACGATCACTGACGAACACGTTGAACAAAGTCACGAAAAATCGAAACGACAAGCTAACAACGCTGAGCGCGATATCAACAAAAACAGTGCAGCGACATTATCAAATGACGGTAAAGTCATCTTCGCTTTCGATGAAGTAAAGGAGTTGATGCCTTCAAGAAAGATCTCCACAGTAGAAGAAGCCAGCCTGCTTAAGCCTCAGACTTTAACGGAAACACGGTATGACTTAGATAGAGATTTAGCGGATTCTATGCTTATAGGCCGTCAGATCATTCCTGCTCATCCGATAGACGCTACTCTGGTCTCTAGCTCTTTCTCAACCAACGGCGACAGTTACGGTACATCCAAAAACAAGATCCCAATCTTAAAGAAACAGAACCAGTTGGGGCCTGCACAGTTTTCGAAATATCGTTCAGATTATGAGAGACCACGTGTCGAGCAAATGCAACGATGGGTGAACGAAACAATGTTTCATCCTTATGGTACAGAAAGAAGCGCAGAGACAGATGCTGCTTTACAAAAACTCAACCTAGCTTCTTTAAATGCCACCGCTGTGTACCCCTCGTACAGAGACAACAAAGGAGAAACAAGCAGCCAATATCTGGCTCATAATCTACAAGATAAAATTAAATTAGATGATAGTTCAAATGAAGTAGGAATAGACGAATTAAATCGGGATATTTTGAAAGAGCAGGAGAAGTATAAGATGCATTTAGAGCAACAACATCAGCAACGGTTGGAAGAACAACAGAGGAAGCTACCACCGAATGGCGATGACTCCGAAACGCAATCACAATCAACTGAAATTTTGAATCGGCTAGCAAACCAGCCTACACCAATTCCTTTACAACAACTACCTACAGTATCGAATAAACAATCAGAAACAGAGAGCGAACTTGAACATTATGAACGAGTGCACGGTTTAAACATGGCCAACAAAACAGAGCTCTCTACAACCAACGCACCACCTACACCAACAACATCGACTTCAACACAACCTCCTACCACCCGAACAACATCAACAACATCAACAACAACAACTCCAAAAACCACAACTCTAGCAACCACGACCTCGTCAACTCAGAAGACAACAACACAGCAACCAACAACGACGACAACAACGACTTTAAAGACAACAACAGCAACAACAACTTCGTCTCCAACAACGTCGACATTGTCGTCAACAATAAGAAATCTCACAACAACAGCAATCCCAACCTCAAATACTCCAACTACAACACCCGCAAACACCAAAAACTCAAACCTTACAACAGACTCAACAAACGCAAGCAACACAACAACAAATCTCGGCAGTAATACAACAACACCTGAAGAAAAGAACAAAACAGTGAATCGTATGAATGTCGCAGAAGAGCAACCACAACAGACACAACCTATCCCGCAACAGACATCAAGCACGCCTTGCTGTTTACAAGTACAACCGTACACACAAGTACCATGCGATCAACAAAACGCACAACCTTGTCAGCAACAGTTTTCGCAACCAACCTCACAACAAATGCAACCAGAAGCACAACAAGCACAACAATACCTAAACAGTTGGCAACAGCAAGCAGCCAGTGGGGCAATCACACCTACACCATACCTTTCACCTCAAACGCCACCAGTTATCCCTGCAACAACTCTGACAACTGAACAACAACAGCAACAATATCTGACGACCGCAACTCCGCTACCATATCCTTTAGATTCTGATTATGAAATGGAACTTCCAAGAAACAAAAGCGCACCTGAAATCATCCCTAGATCTGATGGTAAGACAGTTTCATTCTTACAAATAAACTTCATTTGAAAAATATGGGAAGGAAAGTAAGGAAAAATCTAGCGGAAGAATTTTCGAAAATTTAATTACTTTTCACTTGAATAATGTATTTAAATGGGCCATTCCACTTCATCTCCATACAGGGGGGGGGGGTGGACGAACATTTCCAGAGGATAATCCGGGAAAAAATTCCAGGGGGTGTTTTTTCATTTTTCCAAAGGGGCAAAAAGTTATTCTAAAATTTCCAGGAATTAAAATACTAATTTTAGTACGTCCACCTTCACTTAACGGTATGAAACGAATTTTGCAAGGGCAATTATGGCCATTTTCCAGGGGGTATCCCCACATTTTCAATGATTATTTTTTGACTCGAAAAGGTTCGTCTACTCCCCCATGTATGCTTTTTTTTAACGGAACAGCCCAATGAGAGATTATACCTCACTTGGAAGGAAAGTAGGGAAAAGCTAGACAAAGAATTTTGAAACATTTAATTGTTTTTCCATTGGATAAATACGCATTTACATCAGGCCTCGGCGAGTTAAATATTCATTGGTGGCAAAGTTTAATTATTTTGTAAAAACCTTGAACATGAGGGAGTGATATGGATAAGTTTGAATGCATAATCTTTATTAGGCCATTCCATTTTATATCCATATCATCCACCGCCCCTGTATGGATTTATGGAACAGCCTATTTTTCACGATAATTGGTAATCATGTTCTATCTTTTGGATCAACGCTATCGAAGAAAGAGTCATAGCAAAATAAGAATGGGCTATTCCAGAAATAGTCTGTGCTCCCTATGTTGAAGAGGTGTGATGTCCAGGGTAGTTTGGAAAATAAAAAAGTCCAGGGTGGTCTAGTTTTTTGAATGATAAAATCCAAGGTGATCAGTAAAATCGGGTTGAAAATCCAGGATGGTCAGTATAACGAGGTCGAAAATCTAGGGTGTTCAAAAGAAATGGGAGAAAGAAAAACCAAGGGGTCCTGAAAAGTAGCAAAAAATCCAGGGGGTCACCTTTAAAAAAAAGGATCTCATCAACATAGGGGGTATTTTTTCTGGAATAGCTCAATTACAGAAGAACTATCACTTACAACTTCACCACAATATTTCAGGATACATAGGATGTTATGTGGATCGTTTAGTTGATGGAAGGGATTTGCCAATCAGAGCAGGAGTACCCTCTGTCACACCCAATAATTGTCGGTCAGTCTGCAAGAAAAGTGGATATAGGTAGGTTTTAAGTAAATTTAATGCAAAGTACCAATAAGACCCATGAGATTAAATTTTGTGACAAATCTGCCTTCAGAACCAAATTTTAGTCAAATCGTACGAGCCAATCGGTCAATATTTTGTGATTTTAGCCAAATTTAAATTCTGGTCTGCATAGTGGGGGGGGGGGGGGGTTGAGAATTTTACTGAATTTAAAAGAAGGGGGGCTTGTGAAAATTTCAAATAAAAGAGGTGGCTTGGACAAAAAGAGGGGGTTTAATTTTTAAAGGGGGAGGGGGCTTGGAAGATTTGGCGCAATTTGCAAAAGAGTGTTTTCCATTCATTTTTAAATTTCTCAACAATTATTATATTTCCATTCATTTGAATGAAGCAAAAACTCTGTTTCTACAACTCTTGGTGGAGTATGTTGCTTTTTTGTATTCTTCATTTTAATAACCTTGGTATATAGTTAGAGATTGTAAGAGTTCGTGCGTAAAAGGTCGAAAAAAAGAGGGGGGGTTGAACTTAAACCTGGGAAAAAGAGGGGGGTTGAATAAAAAGAGGGGGGTTGAGGAGTTTTCATTTTTAAGAGGGGGTTGAGCTAAAAGAGGGGGTGCCATTTTTAAGGGGGGGGCTTGATACCCCTCTGCCCACTATGGTCTGTAAAATACCAATCAGACAGGTGGTCGAACCAAAATTTTGTAAATCATCTCCTTTTATCAATTTCTACCGGTGGTCATTATCAATTTCTACCGGTGGTCAAAATTTCAAATTCAGAGCACTTGTCAGCTTTTAAGATTGTAGAAAAATAGGAAGATGCTTGAAGGGTTAAGAATGTTTTCCACGTTAACAAAAGACATAACTAGACTATAATTTATCTGCTAATTTTGATCTGAGTTTTTTTTTCAAAGAAGCCTTTGCAATGTTAAAAATTAACTTCAAACGGCGCTACATCATCACGAAATTCAATGAAAAGTAGATCTAACGCTCTCGGTGATTTAAACCGCTATTGAGTAGGCTATTATAGGGTAGCATTTTTAAAAAATAGTACCAAAAAAATGAAAATTTTGGATGGCCGGGTTTGCCAAACCGCCTCCAGGGTCTAGTTCAGTGCTCCAGCTGACGTTTTATCAAGTATGAATAAATTTCCTTTAAAAATTTTATTTCTACAGGTACGCCGCAATGCAGTATGGGTATTTGTGTTTCTGTGGTAACAGTTATGGGAAATATGACATGGTACCTGATTCAGAATGTAACACAATGTGCTCCGGAGACGATGCGTATACGTGCGGTGGACTGTGGCGAAATAAGATCTATAACACAGGTAAGCAAGGTGTAGAGTTTATGTTGCAACCGTAGTGCAGTGGTAGAGCATCCGGCTACGGTGCGCAAGGATGTGGTTTCAACCCCCAGCCGGGTCATACCAAAGATTCCCAAAATGGTACTTGATACCTCTCTGCTTGATGCTCAGCAATTAAGAGAAGGATCAGGGTAAGTGGAGCAATCCAGGGAGAAAGAGTGGCGCCCTCTCCTACCTTCGGGTAGATAGCTATCGAAAGAGGAGCCTTCGGGTCGCCTCCGACTGCGGTCGCAGACTTACTTTACTTATGTTGTTAGTGGACACAACATTTAGGTATTTTAGTTTAGTAGTCCTTTAAAACGGAAGTGCGTGTGTCAGTGTTTAATGATCTAGAATTAGATCAATGAGGATCGCACACAAACGACAAAATAAGTTCTTCAGACCTTACAGGAATTAAAATACAACAAGACCATCAATTTCTCCAGACTTTAAAATTGGGCGGTCAATAAATATTCATTAAATACTCATAAGTTTATTTTTCTTTCTGTTTTCAGAAGGAGTAGATGAAGGAAAGGAGAAATCATACAAAGGTAAAACTATGGCCATAATTTTGGGCACAAAAGGAATTTCAGGAATTTCCTTGTAAAATTTAAAAAGCCGCAAGTAGTTTATAAGCGCCTTAATTTATAAACTACTTGCGGTTTTTTAAATTTTACAGGGAAATTCCTGAAACTCCTTTTGGTTGTAAATTAGAGTTTGAAGTCTGAGTTTTAACATGAGGCTTGAGATTTAGCAGGAACTTAGGATCTAAGGATCCAAAAGCTTATGAATGATCCGATAAGGCTGAGAATATAGGCTGGGAGCCATTAAATACCCCTCCCAAATCGAAATATCCGATTAGATAAAGTAGAAAGCTTAAAAATGCCAATCTCGACCGAACTTTAAAATCTGCTAAACGCTAAGATACCAAGAACTGCCAAGATACTCCGACCATGATTGTAAAATATTTATTTTTGAAAAATTTCTAGCATCTAATGGTATTTTTGTCTCGATCCTCCGTCCGATATATTATTGAAAAATAGTGCAGTGTATAGTTAAAGGTTTTGTTTTTACATAAGTGTTCCCGTCTCATATCAGACACATTATTTCATATCAGGACAGTGTCTACACTATTGTTATATTATGCTTATATAAGCAAAAAAAATGTTTTTCTTTTCCTCTTTCTAACCAATCTTGCTCCACATTCGTGTCAATCCAATGTGAAAAAGCTTGTGAATTAAAATTGATGAGTGAGTAAACGTTACCACTGTTATTTAAAAACAAAACCTTTAATGTTAATTCTTCTTAATTCGATACTGGTCCAACTATTGGATTGTAGGTAGTTGATTACCAATGGGCTGAGACAGGAAGATCTACTTTCAATCGGAACTTTTTCACTTCTAGATGAGAACGGAGTGGCCCGGTCATACATCCCTGTGACGCCCGACATTCCCACCACATCAAACACAGATAGTCCTCCAGTCAACCCTTATAAACCAACCCCTGACATACAGGAAGCTCTGAAAGCGGCAGAAGAGAAAGACGTAAACAACTATCAAAATCAAATTCAAGCCAACCAGAGACTTCAAAACATAGCTGATCGAAATTATAAAGATGTTAGCGATCAACATCAACCAATATCTGATAATAAATGGATTGAGTTAGCTCAACAGAAGGTATACAGTGTTCCCCGGTAAAAAATCAGAAAAGTTTTTTACATACAGTAGACTCTTGCTTACTCGATCATTCGAACTTAGTCCCCTTCAAAGAGAAACGCTCTTAAAATAATTTCTATAATTCAAATCTCTCTACAATTCGAACAAATAAGATTCCATATTCGAGTTCGAATAAGCGAGAGTCAACTGTATAGTCGAGAAAACTGTTTGAATGGAAATTCTTTGTTTGATCAATATATAACCAATCAGTCCCAGAGAGCAGGCAAACACACTTCTGAAAATCAAATCAAGTAAATCATAAAAATCGAAAAGAAACTGTCAAAATTGACTCCTCTTTTCGATGAATCACTCCTCATATTAATATTGACCATGGTGAAAATAACAAAGAATCTAAACATATCATACGATATTAAGTACCTCAACACAATTTTCATATATAGAAAAATCATACCCTAGAAGCTTTATACTCTTCGCTCCGGTGGAAGTGAAGACACTGAGGTAGACTAGTAAACCATGCCGTTGTATTTCGCTGCAGCTTATGCTTGCAATGGGCTCACTACGTTCGATGAATACACCATTTGGAACTTGTCTGGCTTTCCAAACCACTCTCCCGCAACAGTGTCGATCTTTTATTCGAGCACATTATAAACACTATTCCCACGTTGCTTCTGTGTCCAACGAAAGGCAAACACTTGCTAGTCTAAGACTAAAGAGGCCTTTTCCTTCATAACTCTCTTCGATAGCCATACCGCCGAACCTTGTTTAATCACTTGTTCAATCTTTTAAAACACTTTTTAGGCTCAGGAAACTTTGTCACAACAGAAACATCCAACACGGAAAAGCAAAGAACAACTTTTGAAGGAATACATCCGTACACATGCTACCGATGATTTCAAAGAACTAAAACATTCACCACCCAATATCATCAATGCAACCCCTGGAAGTAAGGACAGGCATAAAATGCTTAGATAATAAAAGTTTTTCATGATTTTTTAAGTTACGTCATTTCCACCATAATGGCGGAAGCAAACGCGTTGGAATCTGTAAAGTCGATCCCTTACACTAATTGAACGTTTGCGTCCAAAGAAAAATCTCTCTACCTGAGGTGTAAATATAAGGTACTAAATTCTAGCGAATCCGCCAAATTTTTCCGCGATTGCCACTTTCTAGAATTTTTTCGTGTGTACTTAGTGAATTTCAGGATTGTTTGCTTTTTAAAAATTTAAGTGCTAAATTTCGCGAAATTTTGCGTAAAAATAGCGAAATTTTAAGTACACGCGAAAATTTGTTACCTGCGAGAATATAATAGACTCAAGGTAATCAATTAAAGAACAAAAGGTATCCTCTAGTCATTTGTTGAGCATTTCAAACGAAAGAGAAAACAAATCTTTCTATTTTTGAAAAGATTCTTCTGCTAATTCTGCTTAGTCAGCATAAATTGTCTACCTGCCTTGCATTCCATCAAAAATAAAATTATTTTGGGTGTCACAGGGTACAAATTTAAGGGAATAATAGGTTTCGAGGAGCGCTTTTCCGGGTAGGAGGGTTTATCAATTACCTAGAACTGTCAGAAGGATTTTACAATAACTATGTGATTATTTTTGAAGCAAAAATATATCGTGGTTTAATCAAACTGCAACAATTATGGTACGATGACTTTGCAAACACGAGTAGTGCCAAATATCAAATCCTTACAGGAAACATACAGATTGCTGTAAGTAGTTTTTCTAAATACTCTTGTGAATCATTCACTTTCAAAAGGGGTTTCAACTGAAATCTACAAACTTCAACTCGAACAGGGGTGGGGGGTCAACATCCAGATACCAGACCCATAGCCGGGTGGTGGTGTCTTTTTTCCTTTAAAAGTCTGAAAAGTCAAGTTGGTATTGATGGGGGAAAAGAGTTATCCTCAGTTGGTATTGATACCAAAATAGGGGGTGGGTACCCCTTTTTTCAAATAATATGATTCAGAAAGTTGATATCCATATCAAAATGACAGCAAAACTTTCCTAATTTTTGCCCTTAGGCGAGACCAATTTAATTTGTTGTTCTACGGGCAGATCGTTAGAAAAATATGGGTCGGTCGGTCGGTAAAATAAGAATAAATTTTTCATTTATTAGGGTTGGTAAGGTACTGAAAATATTTTCCAAAAAATATCTGCATCAAAAGTTCACTTTTTTATCTTCGATGAAGATCATAATAAAATTTTAGTGTATGGAATGCTTGCTTGATTTTCTAAATTATTATTCAAATTTAATTCTTACAAATAACTAGTGTGTGAAATATATTTTAGTGGAAATTCAATATTATAATTTTTTTGATTTTAGCAAAATAAGGTCGGTCGGGCCCGTAGAACAACAAATTAAATTGGTCTCGCCTTATAGCTAGAAAATACCCCGGGGTACATATCAGTCTAAACAGGTTTCAATTGGATTTGTTTTAGCTTTTGAGTATAATGACTGTAAATGAGTAATAAGTATAAATGACTTTGAAGTTTGTTTATTTTGGACTTTTTCGATATTTTCAAGTTTTATTTTTGATCAAGCCTGAAGCAAAAACATTTTTTCTGTGATAGCATTTGGTAATGAGTGAATCTATTCTGTTCTAAAATTATGTACTAATAAGAGCTTCTCCTAGTTTTTTCACATTAATTATATTCAGATAATATTGATTCAGATTGATTTTGCTAGCTTCACTGGGTTTGTTTTTATTATATTGTCAGTTTTCAGTCATTTTCTATTTTAGCACATGACAGTTTTTGTGTTGTGTTGAAGAAAGAGTATTTCAAAAATAAGTTTTTTTGAAGTTTCTCTTAGTACCCTGTTTGTGTGGGAGGGGGTGGGTCCCCTTTAAACAGCTTTAAACTCAAATTTGTCAGATTGGTATTGGTACTAAATTAGGGGGTGGGTCCCATGATATTTTGTTAAATTCAAAAAGTCATGTTGGTATCGATACCAAATTAAGGGGGTGGGTCCCCCCTTTTTCTGAAAATTATGATTTTCAAGTTGGTATCAATACCAAAATAAGGGGGTGGGTCCCCCCTTTTTCTGAAAATTATGATTTTCAAGTTGGTATCAATACCAAGTCAGGTTTTTGGGCTATGGGTTGGTATTATAAATATTGACCCCCCCTGTCTCGAATGAAGTCGTTTCATTAATCGAAGTTTGTTGTTAAATTATCTTTAGCCAAGGTCACTTTTGTAAAGAGAAAGGGAAACTTGTTTTGTCCCCTCCTAGCGTTTATTCGAAGGGGGGCGATTAATCGAAGTAATAATACGGTACTTTATATCAGTGGGTCTGGACCATATGTATCTAAAGGAAGAGAAATAGTGTGCAAAAGTGCAAAAAAATTATGATGAAGAAGTCAGGGAAAATAAAGTCTCATTTTTTCAACAGATTAATGTTATGTTAGAGATGACGTACTTTAACTTGCAAAGATATAGTCTGAAATATTGAACAAATCAATTTATATGAAGATCTAAAAAATTTCCTTCCACTTTTACAGCTGAAGCGGATCTACGAGAATGACACAAACTTCATTTCGGCTGAAGTCGTTTCGTTAATGTAAGTTGGTTGTGACGGTGAAAAAATGTTTGTTGTTACAGTGATCGATACACCTATCAATCCATTGCACCAAAAGTTCCTTAAAAGGGACTAAGGCCGAATGTCTTAGTCGATAAAAAAATTGTTTATCAAAACATTAGACTATGGTGAAATCGAACCACTCCTTTTGCTTTCTTTAGAGCTGAAGATCTAATAATCATATAGATTCATTTTGCGTTGTTTAAATATACCTACAGAACTATAAATAGCAACGGACAAATACCGAATACGATGCTAGTAGTAAACAAAATTGGGTTGAATCAACTACTGTCCGTTGAAATAAAACCATTTCAAACATACTTTCCACAAAATGGGCTATTCCTGAAAAAAATTATACCCCCTATGTTGAGGAGGTCTTTTTTGGGAAAGGTGACCCTTTGATTTCTTTTCAATTTTTCAAGATCCATTTGAATTTTTCTTTCTCATTTTTTGACCCTGGACACCTCCTCAACAAAGGGGGGGGGGGGGGGGGTACACACTATTTCTGGAATAGCCTAAAATACATTTCTTGGTACTCCTTCAACTCTTAGGGAGGCGGATCAATTTATGCCACATAGAACAATCGTGGACTTTGTGTTGAACTTCAAAACCGTCAACATTGCAACACCTTCAACAGAAGATCCAACACATCATCTATTCCAAGTGGTGAGCACGACCAAATCATTGGATGGAATGCCAGTGTTACCAAAAACACTCAAAATCAAAGGTATTTTAAATGTCAGTTTTCGTTGACAGTAGGCTATATCTAACCTGTGATCAGATCATCATTGTTTTCTGCAAGACAAGTTGCGCGATTTTGTTTAAAAATAGGGCGCCGTATCAGAAAAAAACATATATTTTAACATCGCGGTACGTAACAAAATTCTTTTTACAGATAGAATGTTTTCCTCAGATGGTTAATTTTCAACCACCTTTAAAGGTTAACCGTGCGCTAAGGAAATAATGATCATCTGTTATCAGGTTAACTAAATCATATCTCCTTCGTCAACATAACTTAAAACTGCTCTTGGAACTGTATAGTGTAGGCTAATTAAGTTGACAGTTATAGTACAATTAGAGGTAGACTCTCCATTTTCAGTCAAATAAGTGTTATAAAAAGGTCCACCTGAGTAGCATTATACAGAAGAAAAATTCCTGATTCTCGTCTGTGTTGCTGTATAAGTTTATGATGAATGTGTGTTTTCAAAAGTGCTCACAGGGTTAAGTACAACGTTTTAGAAAAACATTTTATACATTGATTCTTGGGGGAAGGAGTCCTGAAAAGGTTCGGGGGGTGGGGGTGTTAAAAATTACAAACCTAGGGGGAGGGGTACCTGAGAGAAGAGGTGCCCCTTTAAAAAAAAAGCTAAACCTTTATTTCTTCTAGAATACTACCTATCACAAGGTGGCAACGACAACAATACACAAGCACAACAATCCCCAGCGCAAGCACCACTTTCACCAAACCAATTCGAACGCATTAAGCATGACAGTATTTTCTACCCGCCGACACCGTACCATAACCAACAAAGTCCTTGGGATACTGTCGTACGCTCGCAACTCTCACACATACAAGAAGCGCCTTTCTTGTTCCAACAGCAGAGTCAACAGGTAGACGCATCAAGACAAGCAGTCCCAGGAATAGGGACAGGCAGTTGGACGATGCAGAAACCTATACAAGGTTTGTTATCATTTACGATTTACAGTTATCATTTACAGTAAAGTTCATAGCATACTATATAGCATATAAACACTGCCTAAATTAAGGTCCACCACACTTTCGAGGTGCACACACAGCTAAAAACATTAAAGAAGCGTACGAGAGACCAAGTTCTAAAATAAAACTCTTCTCTGTTACTGAAAGTGAAAATTTTTCATCTGAAACAGAAAACGGATTTTACACAGCTTATTCGCACATATTCTTGAAATTTCGGTAAATCGTGCAGAGTTTTTAGACGGAAAAGTCTTTATACACTTTACCGAGACAGAAATTCGTCTGAAAAGGAAGAACTTTAAACGATGTACTAAAAACTATCCTTTCCAAAAAAAGCAATTCGAAAACAAAACAAGAAACGAAAATTTCATCAACGTAGATTGAAAGCACTAAATCTGCTATAAGCCAGCTAGAAACTGTTGGATAGTGCGGGTGGGAAACAAAAACATTTCATTACCTCTCATTTCTCATAGAGCAACCATTGACTAGTAATGGACTACCGGACCAAAAGCCTGTCCGTACATACATCAAACCGGCAGTCACAAGTAACAATAATATAGCAGAACTAAAGAATTACATGGAATATCAGAAGTTGGCACCATCAAATCTAGGAAATAAGAGGAATTTGACAGCTGATATAATGGCTAAAAAGAGTCTAGAAGTCCCTGGGAAAGAAAGTATGGAATCAATAGAATTCTAATTCATTCGCGTCTATGTACTAGAGACCAAACTTACAAATGTTTAGCTCTATTCAAACTTAACTTTCGATAACTTTAATCAATTTCAATCAGTCGATTAGTCAGACTTACACATTTTCATAGTATCGAGAAAAGTCCGAACTTTATTCTTACTTTTTTGTACAATTAATTTAACATTTATTTCATAAGAGCAATGGGTTGCCGAGGTTACTCGTTGAATCGAGAGTTTCTACTTGTTTTTTTCTCTTCACAATTGCAGATTCACAGTATAAGCTTCGGTTGTTCTTTTGGAAAGACATGTTGGCCCGGCGAAAACGTGATGAAAAACAGACGACGAAAAGCCAAATCAAATTCAACATATATAAACGAAAACTTAACCAAAACACTAATACAAACATAAAAGACAGTGTATCAGTAATACGTAGTAAACGATCACAGGCTGATGACCGTTGGCCTATATCTTACAAAGGAGATTCACAAAAGAAAACATATAAACAATCCGCACCTAATGGTGGTACATTAAAACGCAAGAAAAGACTAACGCTAGATAGAGAGGAAGATAAAAATGGTTTTGCTACTTTATTCAATGAACTTTATTTTGATGAGAAGGATGTGGGGAAATCAGATAAGAGACGAATGGTGACGACTATGAATGGTAAAGAAGAGATTCTACACCGTAGTAAAAGAACCGAAGATGTTTAAATGAAAATGTTTTGGGCTGGTCGTCAACAGAAAGTGGTTAAATAAAACCTATGGTTGAGTGGCTGGAACAATGTTATGAAAATGCTCCACAATGATTAATCAAACCATAGACTTGTACAAAAACGTTGTTCAAATTAAAAGGGAGAATCGCATCGACGTTTTTAATTTCAAAGCTTGAAAAATGACACTGAGTTTCTTCAATAAAATTAACGGTTATGGTACCCAAAAGCCATTTAATAAAAAAAAGTTCACACCTCTATTCGTTACAAAAAGAAACAAAGCCTTTCCATTGGCTTAATTTGGTACTAATGGCACCTTTTTAAAGCTAATAGAAGACTTTTTTTTCGTTTCAGTACAGCAACAGGTAGAAGTGAGCTAAATCCTTATAAGATTTTTGATAAAAGACAAAGGAGTTTCTTCTTACCAGGGAATCCAGGCTATGACCATATAGTTTTGGTTCTTGTTTTGACTTGTTCGTTAACAATTTTGAACACCACCACAATGGCTTCGAATGATTCAAGTGTTGTCTATAAATGAAATGAAAGATCTCGAAGAAATAGTTCGTCATAATATTATTTTATTCCGTCAATTCTCTCATTCAATTCGAAACTAGATCGACCATTAAATAATGGTCTATTCAGTATGGACATTCTTACCATTAAGGATTCTCTATAATTCGATTTCTTTCTCTAATTCGAGACATTCCATTGCATAATTGTGAGAACTGAACTGAATACTTTCACTGAGATTTTTTAGTTACTATAAAAATGACTTCGATTAACCTTCTTCTTTTGTATATACTTAGTTTTTCTTTGTAAATAATTCACGTTTGTTCTAGTTTGAAATAAATGAATTGAAACACTTCATTAAACTGCATTAAATATAGTGTATTACAACGTCTTGAAGATAGTAAAAATACTTACAACCAAATTAATATAAGCGATTGATTGATCGATTGATTGATTGGTTGATTGATTGATTGATTGAATGAACTTTCACTACTGAAATATTATGAAACTTTTTGCAATTCTGAAAAAAGACTAAAATATAATTAACAAGTACAATATTTATTGGAGGAATTTATCATGACGACTCCAAGAAAGAGCTTATCGATTTCGGAATGAACAAAAGATACATTCAAGATAGCTCAAGATGGGTTTTTTGATGGAATGGACCAATATCGTGGTACGTATTCTATCAGAGGAAAAACTGGGACAAAAAGCAATAAATGTTAGATCCAAATAATAAATTACTTTAGCTGAGAACTGTTGATTAGAGAAATCCAAAAATTGGTAACATTTCCTTGATAAAAGCTTGGAAAATTTGAATCAGGATCGTATCCAAACCGAGTAGCTTCCTATTTAAAATAAGCCGGGCTGACTCTTGAAATAATCAAAAGGAAAAAAATGATAATGTAATTTGAAGCTGAACGATATTTTCTGTTTTTCTTGGTAAAAAATATCAACATTTCATTACAAAGATAATCAAGAAAGTCACTTATTAATCATCAAAAGTAATCTTTGTACCAGAAAATCCAGTAATTGATTGTTGTGCTTTTTGTTTTTGTTTAGCTTGCCATGATGGATGTAAATTTTCATCAACTTTCTTTACAACAGCTTGTGACTTGGAGCCGAAAGAGGCTTGCTGTCTCATACCACCTCTTGTATTCCCATTGAAACCTTCTCTACCCCGCCCCCTTCCTCCTCTAAAACCACCACGTCCTTGTCCCCTATCAAATCTGCCACCTCCCCTCGACTGATTACCACCTCTAGGTTGACCACCTCTACCTCTAGAGAAGCCTCTCCCACGTGAAGATCCTCTATCTGATGGCTCTCTGCCATACTTTTTGTCCTGTAATTTCTTTCGCTCTCGCTGACCCATTCGGTTTTTCTTTGGATTCCGAATATCTGGATTGGATGCATCATATTTGACAGGTGCAGTGAATTCCTCTTCATCAGAAATCATTGACTCGTTATCGCTACTGTCTGTCCCTTCAACTTCATGATCAACAAAAAACGAATCCTTTTTCATCTTCTTCAGCTTAGCAGGTTTACTCACAGCATCCTTATCAATACTTTTATTCTCTTTTTGCACTTTTTCAGAGTTTGCTTTGGTAGATTGAGCCTTCTCTTTAGGTTTGGTATTAATTTTCTTGGCGATTGAATCCTTCTTAGGTGCACTGTTTTCTTCCTTGTCATCATTTTCAATATGAGCTTTATCACCTTTTGAAGGTTTTCCTTTAGACTTCTTCTTCTTTTTCTTTCGATTCCTGGACAAGAGATTCTCACCTTGAGAAATCCTTTGAAATTTACCAACAATATCTTTGGAAGATAACATACGAAGGAATGCAATATCCTGAAGATGATCATCCTCACTTTCAGCTAACACTTGAATCATATCATTAGTTTTGGTAGGAGTTTGACAGCTTTCCCAGAGTTTTGCATCATCTGTTTCAGCTTTCCCCTTGAAAACAACAATACTTCGCTCCACAAGTTTATCAATCATAAATTCTCTCATACATTCGATCTCCTTTGAAAGCCTGTCAGCTTTCCGTTGATTTTTGGCAACCTGTTCATCAGTGCCTTTAGCTGACTTCAAAGTAGTGATACGACGAGTTAGCTTTCTAATTTCATAAATTTTAGCTCTTTTAAATAATGTATGGATGAGCTTCTTTTGTCGTCGGGGTCCTATCTTCTTCAGTTTTCGAAATTCAGTTCTGGTAAGTTCAGCAGGTTTGGGTGTTTTTTCTTCTCCTTCTTCAGCAATGGTGTCATCATCTCCAGTATCCTCACCACTTTCGTCGGCAGATTCTATTTCATCACCAGAACCTTGTTCATCCATAATAATATGTTCATCCCCTTCGTCGGTAAGATTTTCATCATTTTCTTCAGATCCAGAACCTGGTCCTTGAAGAACCTCTTCTTCTTCTTCCTCTTTCAAAACCATACTTGTGTTTTTTTAATACTGATTTTCTATTCTTTCCTTAAAAGAAACAAAACAAATAATTTAATAAGAATAAAATGCAATTCTCAGGTCCGGCAAACAACCGTTAAAAAGTGGGGAGGCTGAAGGCTCAAAATGAGATGAAATTTGCTAGGAATTTGAGGAAAAAATCTCATCTGCTCAAAAGTGTGTAGGTTGTTGTCTCCCCAGTCTCCCCACTTTCACCAGGCTTGATTCTTCAGGCTTAAATAGTATACAGGGCTGATAGTTTTTCTGGGTCAACATAAAACTAAGATACCATTGCAAACAAAATTGAAAACAATTGATCTCAATAGTACTCTACTTTTCATGAAAAAGAAATCTTTTTAGCAAAAAAAAAAATCAAAAATATATTCAAGAGGTTTTTATCTTTTAATAATCGTAATATAAATTAACAAAAAAATTACCCAAAAAGTAATAGTACAATAAAGTTACAAAATTAAGATAAGGAAGATGACTATTTGACAAGGACTTATTCAAAACAATTAAATTATTATCTTTTCTGAAAAATCTGAATTACAATCAAAGGCCATGCATTCATAATATTTGAGAGAATCCGAGGTGAAAAGATGCATGATGCGTCCCTACTGGATCATCTGCAATTTCAGTTGTAAAATTTTTAAAAATAATAGCTACATAAAGCATTGTTTCTTAGAATAATTTTTTGAGGTTTTGAAAGCAGACAGAAAAGATAATCAAAAAATAAAGTAAAAGAATTTGAACAATTTATTTGCCATCAAATGCCTTTTCTCTTTCAATGACAGAGTCTTCAAATTTGATCAAGAAAGTGGTTCCTTTATGCCAATGCACAGTCACTGAAGCAGGAAAACCACATCCACGTAAAATACCTTCCAAAATACCTGCAGTAAAAGCTGCACAATTTAATTGTCCTTTATCTTTGGGTACAGAGATAAATCGGTTGACCAGGGATTCTTTTTCTATGATGTAGTAAGTAGCAACATCATCATTAGCATGCTCCAGTTTATCTGCTTCACGACCGAAAAGGGTTTTCCATAAATTTGAACGTATAAACATCAATATATTTAATAATCTAGTATCCCTGCGATGTCCTCTTTCTCTTATGGTTAAGGTGTCAAATAACTTCAAACCAATTTGCTCACCAAATCCAGCCAATTTGTCTTGCAGCTCTGTCACTGTGAACACCCTACTTTGACAATATTGCACAATCTCAGAGAATAACAATGCATATGAACTTATATTCACCTCGTATTTTCCTTTGCTTAAAGGTCTTTCAAGTATATTTACTGATTTAGATGACATATTATTGATAATTCTGACCTAAAAAACAATTAGGTTTGATGATAATAATACATAAATCTAAAAGTAAAAGATCAAAAGGCCGTTAGAAAGTGAATTTTCTCCAGGTTTAAAAATTTACTCATCATAGTAAATCAATCTCACTTTGCAGCTAACAAAGTAACTGGTTGGTTTTCTCAATGCATATCATACAAAAAAGATAAAACCCATCACTAATCTTTGAGCTCTTTTCTTCTTTCTTTGCTTTCTTCTTTTTTGTTTGTTTTTATTTCAAAAAATGTCTGGTCAAAACATTCTATAAAATTTCAAATGTTTCATGTGTCTTTATTGGAACGTTTCGAAGAGATTCAAATGTTAAAATTCTAAAGTCATTATCCTCGCCTGCCAATACTGTCATTGAAAAATTTAAAAATCTAAAAATCTTGATGACAGTTAATAAAAAGTAGAGACACTAAATAATTCAATATTGATCATCAATAAAACTTTTTGCTGTCAAACAATGCCGGCAAACAAAAAAAGACTAAAAGCAGCCAATTTATAAAGCGCCCTTCAATATTGACCAAAATGTCTAATGCACCGTTTAGTTGTGTCGACTGCGCACACGTCCAAGCAATTTTCCATTGTTTTGATTTTAGCAAACGTAGAAAACTTCACTCTCCTCGTAAAAAAACAGTAGGTAAAATTATGGTTCTCGTAAGGAAACCCAGCAGAAAAATGGTAGGTAAAGAACTCCTTTTAATCATAACTTCTTTTCCTCTAGATGAATTTTTGTGAAATTTTCAGGAGAGATCCATGAAATCATCATTAATATCATGTTCAAATATCTAAATCATTCTCTTCAAAGGAAAGAAAAAAATTGACAATGTTTACATTCCTCTAGAACCTTCTACAGTACTAAAATGCGCATTTTACCTATCGTTTCTATGGTGGAACACGCCGAGACTCCTAAACTGTATATTGGGCAGAAAACATGGAATTCCACCCCAACAAACGTAGGTTGTGGTCGTTTATTTGTGACAAAGAAATTTTCATCAGAAATATCAATTTTAGAGAAATTTATTCTACAGTACGCCAAATGTTACTTTGCCATGTTTCTTTTCGATCGTTTTGGCTCGTTTTGAAAACCAAAACAAACAGCCCAATGTTTAAGTCTTGGTTTCTCATTGCTTGACGACCAGCATGGCCCTCAAACTTTTGCAGACGCCTGGTTTTTGCTACTGTTATATATTACGGCGATAATTAAGAGCAGGTTCAATAGTTTGAAACTTAGCTTTTTTTCATTTTGGATAATATGTTTTTAAGTACAATGAATTGAGTAAAAAATATTTTGGTCTGAAAATTCATAATGGCGGATTTATGCCAATGTGAAGTTTTGCACTTAAAAAGTTTTTTGATAGAACCATGCTTTTTCAAATCAAAATGAGGAATGGTTTTTGATGATTCTGAAACTATGGCCAGTTAACTATACAATTTAAAAAAAAAATGAAAAATACAAATTTGATAAGGGTATTTTAGAGCCGTCTGACCTGTCAAAATAATAATTTCTGATAGTTCAGTCCCTGGTCTATCCATTTAAAGTGATACACCATCAAAGGTATTCAAGGAAAAGTAGATCTAGCATTCTCTATGCATTTTCACCGCTATTGAGTAGTACCGCCATTAGAGGGTACCACTTTCAAAAAAACTCTCATTTCTCATTAAATTCGCAAAACTTAATCCTTGTGAAAATTAAGTTTTTTACACTAAAAATTCTTTCAGCTAAGAAACTCTCCTAAACGAATCTCCATTACTCAAATGTCTCTGTATAATTTGAATAAATTTTCATTCCTCGTAGCCGTTTGAGCTATGCAGACTCTACTGTACACATAAAATCGCGTAATCAAACTGACAAAAAATGTGAAAATCTGAAAAAATTCGCCAATTATTTGCAAAATTAAATCCCCGTGAAAATTTACAGTCAAAGTAAGTCCCAAAAATAAGTACCGCGAAAATTAATTTATTTCACGAGGAGAGCTGTCTCGCAAAAATTAGTTGCCACGAAAATTAATTCCCTTAAGGTATTATCAGTTTCCATTGGACAGAAAATCGAGAACAATAGGTTCAGGGAAGAATGAACATTGATTGGTATAGTCATGTAAACTTAATTAAAAAAGCCCTAAACCTGCAAACCTAGGTTTACAAAGCGTAAACCCAGGTTTTATAAAGCACAAATCTAGGTTTTATAAAGCACAAACCTAGGTTTACTACAGAGCACAAACCCAGGTTTACTAAGAGTATACCTAGGTTTTAATATTTTTTGTTTAGTGCATTTATTTGGCTTCCACAATCAAGCAACCTTGATTCACAAACCAAATGCCTACTGTGAAGTCGGGTAACACGCATACACGTTTTTTTATAAAAGGAACACGTTTATAAGGAACTTGAGGCTGAAAATTGTCTGAGAAATAAGGAATTGTCAAGGAACTGCTCAGGCTGAGAATAAAAAATCAAGTTAAGGAACAGCAAGAGTTCAACTTGAACTTGCACACATTTACAACAACCTAAATAAAAAGACGTGGAAAATATTGCTGAAACGCCTTTCAATATGTCAAAAAGACAAAAAATGCTGATAAAGAAGATACACACTTAGCAAATGCAAACTTAACAGTTAAGTAACTAAGGAACTCGATAAGGAACTTTGAAGCTGAAACTCTCTGGCAAAATAAGAAACTCCAGGCTCAGTGCCAAGTTAAGGTTCCTTATAAAAAAAAACGTGTAGCCATCAAATGACTGACCAATCAAAGCAGCAAAATGTCAAAACAAATAAACTAAGCAGATCGGCTTGCAGCTCTACTCTACCATTTTTGTTTTCATTTAAGTTTGTATTTTAATGACCAGCCAGGTCATTCATTTTAGGGCTATGCATGTTTGCCTCCACTGATGGAATCTACCCGCACCCGACTTCATGGTAGTCGTTTTGCGCTAACCAGACACAAAGATAAGCAAGACCCTCCCGGCTCTCCGGAGATTTCCAGAGCTCTTCCCGAGCAAGTGATTCTTAACACAGTTCCGGTGCAGACCAATCGGCAAAAATTGTGCTCCGGAATACCAGAAGTGCTCCAGACTTCCAGTGTTTCGGAGCACAAAAAAAACGGCACTTTTAGCTTCTGATGTTTCTGGAGCGCCGGGAGGGTTCTAGAAAAGCTGTCATTCACAAATACTTATAGTGTGTAATTTACAACAGACTTTAATTGGCTTTAGGAAAGGCCGCTCATGTCTTAGTCAATTGCTTCAACACACCGAAAGACTGATCCATTACCTAGAGAATGGAAACAACATTGACGTTATCTATTTAGACTTCAGTAAAGCTTTTGATAGAGTAGACCATACCATTTTGTTACACAAGCTTCAGAAAAATGGCATAAACGGTAAACTCCTTGAATGGATCAGATCCTTTTTGACTCATCGAACACAGAGAGTTTCAGTAAACTCAACCTTGTCCTCAGAAACAGATGTTATTTCAGGTGTGCCGCAAGGATCTGTGCTGGGACCGCTATTGTTCCTGATCATGATTCAAGATATCGATAACAACATCCTTCATTCTATTTTGGCATCGTTTGCTGACGACACTCGTTTGATGAAAGAAATATCCAAACTGGAGGATGTTTATCATCTACAAAATGATCTAGACACTGTCTATAAGTGGACAGAAGACAACAACATGCAGCTGAATGGTCTTAAATTTGAGCACCTTGCCTACGGGAAAAACGACGCTCTGAAGCAAAGTTCTCGCTATTTTACTGACACAGCAACGTTGATCGAAAATAAAGACGAAGTTAAAGACCTTGGAGTCACCCTAGACACTCAGTTGACTTATGAGAAACATATCCAAGAACAAATCAAAAAAGTGAAAAATATAAGTGCATGGATATACCGCACATTTAAATCAAGGGAAATTGAAACCATGTTAACTTTATGGAAAGCACTAGCCATCCCTCATTTGGACTACTGCTCTCAACTCTGGTCTCCCTGGAAGCGTGGTCTTGTCCAGCAACTGGAAGAAGTTCAGAAATCATTTTTACATGGAATTCCATCCCTCAGACATCTCAATTATTGGGAAAAACTCAAATCATTAAAACTGTATAGCCTTGAAAGACGGAGAGAGCGGTATCAAATAATTTATACCTGGAACGTCATTGAAGGCAACGTCCCGAATTTTGATTATGACGAAAGTAAAGGAGGCATTTCCTGCCATATAAATCAGAGATTGGGGAGAATTTGCAATCTAAAAGCTGTCAATATCAAACACAAAAATATCTGGAGGGGAAGTCTTTCCCAAGAAGGCCCTCGATTATTCAACACCCTTCCCAGACCAATAAGAGATTTGACAAACTGCCCCAAAGAAGTATTCAAAAAACACTTAGACACCTTCCTCACAACTGTTCCGGACGAACCTCTGCTTGCCCACTATTTTAACCTTAGGCAAGCTGACTCCAACAGTCTCAAGGAAATGTCGAAGCATCGGACTCAACGAGTTGGATGAGCTGTTCAAGCAAAAGCCAAAAAGAGGTACAAAGAGGTAGGTAATTAAGAAAGCTCCCAACGCTACCCCTCTTATAGCTACAAAAGGATCCTTCAGTCTCAGGGTTCAAATGCCCCTCTACTTAAAGCCTTTATAGTTCGAGCTCAAATCCTAACCCTAGCTGATCATGACTGAACACCCGTCTAGGTTGGCAGATTGAAAAGTTTCACTTGCATCCTGGTGGATACCCACCCGATCCACGGCTGTTCCAACGCGGAAAAATTGAATTGACATCAGATTGGCAAAAAATTTTTACCTTCCTATTATAGTATAGCTGTAGTATAGTATACCTTTTTTCAAAGAGGCCACCCTGTTGAATAATTATGTAGTCCAGCAGAAAAACAATGATAAAACCATGCATAATTATTACAATATGCATGATACAGTAATTATGCATGGCTCTATCATTGTTTTTATGGCTGGACTACATAATTATTCAACAGGACGTCCTCTTTGAAAAAAGGTCTATACTGGACCCTGTCGACGCACCAGACTTAACGAACACAGGACACGCGAAAGTCTGGTGTAAAATGAGAATTTTTTTTACCACCGGACAATTTCTACACCGGACTTAAGGAAGTCGGATGTCTGGTGTCAGAGAAGGATATTTTTCCCACCGGACAATCACCAGACGATCTCAATCGAACGGAATCGACGATCGAACCAGTTGATGAACCAAATCGAACGCAATCGACCGATTGAAATTCGATTTTCGAATGCAATCGAATCTCAATCGAACGTTAAAATTCTGGGTAATATTCGATCTGATTCGATTGGTTCGATTGTTGTTCGACTGGTTCGATCGTCGATTCCGTTCGATTGAGACCGTCTGGCTTTATTTTTGCAGCTTTCCAACATATCCAAGCTCTCAAACATCACAAACCGAATGAAATTACTTTCGATTTCCTGTTGAAATTATGCGATGAACAATCCGGGGGTCAATGAAATTGACGATCGAACCCAATCGAACATCAATCAAACGCAATCGAATATCAATCGAATCTGAAAATTGCGGTAATATTCGATTGAGATTCGATTACGTTCGACAATCGAATTTCAATCGGTCGATTGCGTTCGATTTGGTTCGACTGCTGGTTCGATCGTCGATTCCGTTTGATTGAGATCGTCTGGCAATCATCAAAACACCGGACATGACATGATTCTTAATTCTTTGTTTCATAAATGTCCGGCGTCTAAAATTCCCTATATGCAACACCAGACTGACACCAGACTTATTGCGTCCGGTGTAGCAAAAGGATACTTTTTGCCACAGGACAAATATATCGGACAGTCTGGTGCTCCGGAGGGTCCTCACTATACAAAATCCCAAATATCTCAACAACTAATGAAGCTTTTTTAATTCTGTAAAAAACTTTTTTCAGGAAAGAATAGAGCTTTAAGAAAAATATAACTTCATAGGACGATCGATCTCACACACATGCACGCATCTTGCCGCATGCGCATCAATCAGTCTGAGAAATCCTTCTAATTGCATGCTTAAAATTCCGAGATTTAAACGCGTAATTACACGGCTATCAAATTGTAAGGTTTTTAAAAGTGTTTTTACCTATCAATTTCATGTTCCAAATAATCTAAATCAGTATTATAATCATTGCTTACATTGAGATACATCATTTACAAGTTATTAGAAAAAAAATGAAAACACTTTTCGTTTGTGCGAGTTCAAAACAGATGATTTTCCTCGAGTTTTCTCAGAAAAAAATCTGGAATGCTTGGTCAATTTTATGCAAAATTTTACGAAGATTCCAATTCAAAAATCAGTTTTTGTCCGTTTGACCATGGTTCCATCCGTTTTTAGAAAAAGTAATCCCCACTTTATTGTTCAAGCTTCTTCAAGCAGGGCAGAAAATTAAGCAAGCAATTGCACATGGGTGGACTCGGGCGGACTATGATAAGCGCGCATTTACAAGTTTATGCCCGCGGAAGTTAAGCGTGCAATTAAAAGGATTTCTCAGCTTGCGCATGGTGTCGTGGTATAGTGGTGTAGTCGACCTTGTTGGCTTCTGTAAGTTAGTCACACTAGGAAATTAAGTTTTCAGAAAAAACAACATCAGTCATCTACAGGATACATTTCAACAACAAGGATGAGAGTTACCTGAATCAAGTTCGCAAGACAATATTAATTAAAACTTGAAAGTTGGAAACAAAATAAAACGTGTAGCAGTCAAAATCAACCAACCAAAATTTGTCATTCAATTCCCGAGACAGGGCTTCCCTTTTTAAGGCCTTGTTTATACGCTAAAGTAAAAACAATTCCGCACATGTAAATGGGTCATTGTTTGAGGTCAGCTGGATCCTATCCGGCGGTGCGTGGATCTAGGTGGGTTCCGCCTCCCCCGTAGATCTTTTTCTTGGGAAGTTGATCTTCAAATTAGTTTTCAAGGTTGGCTTGGCTCAAACTTTTTCATCTACAGTATGGCTCAAATTTTAGGGAATTTCTCAAAGTTTTTGAAAATGTTAATTTCATTAAAAAGCCCCGGGTTATTTTTTCATGAATCCCTTTTTAGAAGTAGTTTATTGGCGCATTTTTTTGCTTGAGAGTCAAGTAAACGATATAGCCCTTTCGCATCATTAATTTTTTATACACATTTTGGCGGGACGCTAGTGTGACTAACTGTCTGTGCAGGGGCCACCAGGGGCCAGGGTTCCATTCCCACTCATACTCACGGCAGTTCACTTGGCAAGTGAACGTTCCTTCGCCCGGGTCAACCCATGCCATGTGAGGGGAATTGGGTAGTCAGTTCAAGGTGCTGACGGGACGCTCATTATAATATGCATGATATATACAGTAATTACTGTATGCATCATGCAGTATAGACCTAACTCTTCATACAAAAATTACGGGAAACGCATATTTGGACTTTGAACCCTATGCTGCACTCAAGCACTTGAGCCAAAATCCCGCAAAGGCGGGACAAAAATCAGTTTTTCGAAGTTTGCAAAAAAACGCCACATAGAAGATCTTTCAAATTCAGTATGTGAATAGGGCAGTAAAAAATACAACTTTTCTATTTTTCCTTTTTTTTGCAAAAGTTCTAGGAATGAAAATAAAGGGATAATGATAATTGAATACTATCCATTGATGATCCGCGGCACTATCGTAAAGCTAGAATCACTTCGCGTACACTTCGCTTGAGAAAATGATTGACAGATTGAAGTTTTTCATCCCCGCGGCGTGCGCCGCGCGGGAGCACAGGCGCTATGCGAGAGTTCTCGGCTCAATCCTCGGACCGCGCTAAAATGGTAAACTGAGCTGTGATAGATCAGTCAGTTCCATTTATCTCCAACATCAAAGACATTTGCAGAACTCCAAGAGATGACTTCACAGAGCAACTCAAATCGACAGACATTAACTTTTTATCCTTGCTTCGCAAACAACTGTTTTACATCTTTTTGGACAATTTTGACTCAGCTACCCTTGAAGCGAACGGTTTTCCCACGTTATCAACATCAGAGGAAGATGCCAAGAAACATTTAAAATGGCTGAAAAAACGCTTTAACCCAGAATATGCATCGAATGACATTTATGATATGGGTCTCAGCATTATGGAGGATAGAATTCTTGATAAGCTTGCTTTGGTCTTACTCACCAAACCTCTCACCATCACAACAAGCTCAGATACTTCACAATCACCAGATCTGCCGCCCTTACAGTCACTGAACGTAATCGACAACAATGGGAAGCTCATCCTTCAAAAACTAACTGATCTAGTAAGCATTACAACAAAAATGCAGGAGGAAAATAAAGAACTCAAACAGCATATCAAAATCTTAGAGAGAAAAATTGACCAGCTTGACCATATACCACAGTCGAAACCCAGCATAAAATCAACAAACAGTAACAACTCTTTAACCAAGGGAAGGGCAACCTCGACAATGTCACCACAACATCAGCAAGAAACACCATTGCCACAGCCGACAACAACTCAACAAAGCAACACAAGTAATCGACCAATCTACGGGAACAAAACGACTAAAACCCCAATTGCCGGCCAACCTCAACCATATTCTCTATTTGTTGGTGGATTCGATCTAAAATTCAACAGCAATCAGGTCCGAGAAATTATCCATGATGAACTTAACTTTGACGTATTGAACATTTCTCCCATCAAACAGAATGGTTATAATCAATCTTTTCGAATTGACATCCATGTCAACGACAAAGCTAGGGCTCTTGACCCAAGATCATTGGAATGTTTACAAGGCTCCTGACAGAAAATCGTTTGTTTTATTGTCAATGATGACAGTGTGGTTATTAATTTTGTTAGATCTGACAAATTGATGTTTGTAAGTGCACTTTATAGTTTTGATTCCCATTGAAGAATCATATTCTGGTTTTCATGTTATTAGATGCTGTTTTAGAGCTTTAGGTCTACACTGTCATGGATGGCTCACTGATGGCTGGACTACATAATTATTCAACAGGACGTCCTCTTTGAAAAAATGTCTATTCAGGCTTTATCTGGAAGAGCCCAGCAATTTGGTCAAATTAGTACAGTCATCAGTCACCAGCCAGTCCAGTCCAGATCATTAAAAACTGTTAAATATTCCAAGGCTGCACCAAGCACACTGTTGTATTCCGCTTCGCTTGATTTTCTCCACCGCACTGCGCTGCCCTATTTTTCACTATCCGGTTATTTTTCAGTTCTGGGTATGCAAAATGA